>NW_027362103.1:705111-1402723 GCF_039654945.1 Dendrobates tinctorius
CATTGTCCCCAGAGCTGAGCACGGCTCCCATCATTGTCCCCGGAGCTGGACACGGCTCCCATCACTGTCCCCGGAGCTGGACACGGCTCCCATCATTGTCCAGCACGGCTCCCATCATTGTCCCCGAAGCTGAGAACGGCTCCCATCATTGTCCCCGAAGCTGGACACGGCTCCCATCACTGTCCCCGGAGCTGGACACGGCTCCCATCACTGTCCCCGGAGCTGGACACGGCTCCCATCACTGTCCCCGGAGCTGAGCACGGCTCCCATCATTGTCCCCGGAGCTGAGCACGACTCCCATCACTGTCCCCGGAGCTGGACACGGCTCCCATCATTGTCCCCGGAGCTGAGCACGGCTCCCATCACTTCACTGTCCCCGGAGCTGGACACGGCTCCCATCACTGTCCCCGGAGCTGAGCACGGCTCCCATCACTGTCCAGCACCGGCTCTCATCATTGTCCCCGGAGCTGGACACGGCTCCCATCATTGTCCCCGGTGCTGGACACGGCTCCCATCATTGTCCCCGGAGCTGAGCACGGCTCTCATCATTGTCCCCGGAGCTGAGCACGGCACTCATCATTGTCCCCGGAGCTGAACACGGCTCCCATCATTGTCCCCGGTGCTGGACACGGCTCTCATCATTGTCCCCGGAGCTGGACAAGGCTCCCATCATTGTCCCCGGAGCTGAGCACGGCTCCCATCATTGCCCCCGGAGCTGAGCACGGCTCACATCATTGTCCCCGGAGCTGGACACGGCTCTCATCATTGCCCCCGGAGCTGAGCACGGCTCCCATCATTGCCCCCGGAGCTGAGCACGGCTCCCATCATTGTCCCCGGAGCTGGACACGGCTCCCATCATTGTCCCCGGAGCTGAGCACGGCTCCCATCATTGTCCCCGGAGCTGAGCACGGCTCCCATCATTGTCCCCGTAGCTGGACACGGCTCTCATCATTGTCCCCGGAGCTGGACACGGCTCTCATAATTGTCCACGGAGCTGGACACGGCTCCCATCATTGTCCCCGGAGCTGGACACGGCTCCCATCATTGTCCCCGGCGCTGGACACGGCTCCCATCATTGTCCCCGGCGTTGGACACGGCTCCCATCATTGTCCCCGAAGCTGAGCACGGCTCCCATCATTGTCCCCGGAGCTGGACACCTCTCATCATTGTCCCCGGAGCTGGACACGGCTCTCATCATTGTCCCCTGCGCTGGACACGGCTCCCATCATTGTCCCCGGAGCTGAACACGGCTCTCATCATTGTCCTCGGAGCTGAGCACGGCTCCCATCATTGTCCCCGGCGCTGGACACGGCTCTCATCATTGTCCCCTGCGCTGGACACGGCTCCCATCATTGTCCCCGGAGCTGAACACGGCTCTCATCATTGTTCCCGGAGCTGAACACATCTCCCATCATTGTACCCGGAGCTGAACACGGCTCCCATCATTGTCCCCAGCGCTGGGCACGGCTCCCATCATTGTCCCCGGAGATGGACACAGCTCTCATCATTGTCCCCGGAGCTGGACACGGCTCCCAACATTGTCCCCGGAGCTGAGCACGGCTCCCATCACTGTCCCCGGAGCTGGACACGGCTCTCATCATTGTCCCCGAAGCTGGACACGGCTCCCATCATTGTCCCCGGAGCTGAGCACGGCTCCCATCACTGTCCCCGGCGCTGAACACGGCTCCCATCATTATCGCCATAGCTGAACACGGCTCCCATCATTGTCCCCGGCGCTGAGCACGGCTCCCATCATTGTCCCCGGAGCTGAGCACGGCTCCCATCACTGTCCCCGGCGCTGAACACGGCTCCCATCATTATCCCCGTAGCTGAACACGGCTCCCATCATTGTCCCCGGTGCTGGGCACGGCTCCCATCATTGTCCCCGGAGCTGGACACGGCTCCCATCATTGTCCCCGTAGGTAAACACGGCTCCCATCATTGTCCCCGGAGCTGAGCACGGCTCCCATCACTGTCCCCGGCGCTGAACACGGCTCCCATCATTATCCCCGTAGCTGAACACGGCTCCCATCATTGTCCCCGGTGCTGGGCACGGCTCCCATCTTTGTCCCCGGAGCTGGACACGGCTCCCATCATTGTCCCCGTAGCTGAACACGGCTCCCATCATTGTCCCCGGTGCTGGACACGGCTCCCATCATTATCCCCGTAGCTGAACACGGCTCCCATCATTGTCCCCGGTGCTGAGCATGGCTCTCATCATTGTCCCCGGAGCTGAGCACGGCTCTCATCATTGTCCCCGGCGCTGAACACGGCGCCCATCATTGCTCCCGGAGCTGAACACGGCTCTCATCATTGTTCTTGGCTCCCATCATTGTCCCCGGAGCTGAACACGGCTTCCATCATTGTCCCCGGAGGTGAGCACGGCTCTCATCATTGTCCCCGGTGCACAACACGGCTCTCATCATTGCTCCCCGAGCTGAACACGGCTTCCATCATTGTCCCCGGCGCTAAACACGGCTCTCATCATTGTCCCCGGAGCTGGACACGTCTCCCATCATTGTCCCCAGCGCTGGGCACGGCTCACATCATTGTCCCCGGCGCTGGACACGGCTCCCATCATTGTCCACAGCGCTGAACACGGCTCCCATCTTTGTCCCCGATGCTCAACACGGCTCCCATCATTGTCCCCGGCGCTGGGCACGGCTTTCATCATTGTCCCTGGCGCTGGACACGGCTCCCATCATTGTCCCCGGTGCTGGACACGGCTCTCATCATTGTCCCCGGCACTGGACACGGCTCCCATCATTGTCCACGGCGCTGGACACGGCTCCCATCATTGTCCACGGCGCTGAACACGGCTCCTATCATTGTCCCCGACGAATACGGCTCTCATCGTTGTCCCCGGCGCTGGACACGGCTCACATCATTGTCCCCGGCGCTGAACACAGCGCTCATCATTGCTCCCGGAGCTGAACACGGCTCTCATCATTGTCCCCGGAGCTGAACACGGCTCCCATCATTGTCCCCGGAGGTGAGCACGGCTCTCATCATTGTCCCCGGAGCTGAACACGGCTCTCATCATTGTCCCCGGTGCACGACACGGCTCTCATCATTGCGCCCGGAGCTGAACACGGCTCCCATCATTGTCCCCGGCGCTAAACACGGCTCACATCATTGTCCCCGGAGCTGAACACGGCTCTCATCATTGTCCCCGGAGCTGGGCACGGCTCCCATGATTGTCCCCGGCGCTGGACACGGCTCCCATCATTGTCCCCGGCACTGGACACGGCTCTCATCATTGTCCCCGGCGCTGGGCACGGCTCCTGTTATGAATGAGTCATCGAAGGAGAAAAAAACAAAAATACAAGCTAAGTCCAGAAAACCGGAGAGGTTGGTAGCTATCGGATTGCAGACCCCTGATCCTATCCACAACAACTAACAGTAGCCGTGGGGGGTTCCTACGATGCCCTAGACCCCTCGATCACAGCCGGAGAACTAAATAGGCCTAAAGAAAGGGGAAATCTAAACTGCCCCAGAGCAGACCAAAAAAGCAGTAGGCAGCCCCCAACATATAATGACGGTGAAGCAAGATGAAAAGACTAACACAGATAGAAAGATAGGTTGAGCAAACGATGGGGCCCAAGCTAACTAAAAAGGACAGGATAGAAAAGCTGCTGTCTGCAAGCCGCAAAAAACCCAACCAAAAAATGTCCCAACCGTCTGATAAGGAAAAACAGGCCCTGAAGTCGCTAGGACTTCAAAAAGACTATATCAGCACTCAGGTAAATTCTGAAGACAGAGCCAAGATACAAACTGATCAGAGACAGAAATGGAACTCGGCACACCCCCGACCGGGGATGGCTGAACTCCAAAAAACAAGGTAAACAAAACAAAACTAATAAGATCACTAGCAGAGCAAAAACTTATCTTTGGGTAGCAGGAATCAGACTGGTCTCCAAGAATCCAGCAGAGAAATCACCTGCGACTCAGAAGGGCGTCGGCTGCCTTATATCGAGTCAGAATTTCCTGTTACCCAGTCATCATCTACCAGATCAGGTGTTTGGTAATCAGCCTCACTACCTTCCTTCACCAGAAGAGGGAGTTCATCAGACATCGACGGTGAAGGGGAAAATGAACTCACAACAGGCTCCCATCATTGTCCCCGGTGCTGAATACGGCTCCCATCATTGTCCCCGGAGCTGAACACGGCTCCCATCAATCATTGTCCCCGGCGCTGGGCACGGCTCTCATCATTGTCCCCGGCGCTGGGCACGGCTCTCATCATTGTCCACGGCGCTGGACACGGCTCCCATCATTGTCCCCGGAGCTGAACACGGCTCCCATCATTGTCCCCGACACTGAACACGGCTCCCATCATTGTCCCCGGCGCTGGGCACGGCTCTCATCATTGTCCCCGGAGCTGGACACGGCTCTCACCATTGTGCCCGGCGCTGGACACGGCTCTCATCATTGTCCCCGGCGCTGGACACGGTTCTCATCATTGTCCCCGGCGCTGAACACAGCTCCCATCATTGTCCCCGGCGCTGGACATGGCTCTCATCATTGTCCCCGGCGCTGGGCACGGCTCTCACCATTGTCCCCGGAGCTGGACACAGCTCTCACCATTGTGCCCGGCGCTGGACACAGCTCTCATCATTGTCCCCGGCGCTGAACACGGCTCCCATCATTGTCCCCGGCGCTGGACACGGCTCTCATCATTGTCCCCGGCGCTGGGCACGGCTCTCATCATTGTCCCCGGAGCTGGACATGGCTCTCACCATTGTGCCCGGCGCTGGACACGGCTCTCATCATTGTCCCTGGCGCTGGACACGGTTCTCATCATTGTCCCCGGCGCTGGACACGGCTCCCATCATTGTCCCCGGAGCTGAATACGGCTCCCATCATTGTCCCCGGAGCTGAACACGGCTCCCATCAATCATTGTCCCCGGCGCTGGGCACGGCTCTCATCATTGTTCCCAGCGCTGGGTGCGGCTCTCATCATTGTCCACGGCGCTGGACACGGCTCCCATCATTGTCCCCGGCGCTGAACACGGCTCCCATCATTGTCCCCGGCGCTGGACACGGCTCTCATCATTGTCCCCGGCGCTGGGCACGGCTCTCATCATTGTCCCCGGAGTTGGACACGGCTCTCACCATTGTGCCCGGCGCTGGACACGGCTCTCATCATTGTCCCCGGCGCTGGACACGGTTCTCATCATTGTCCCCGGCGCTGGACACGGTTCTCATCATTGTCCCCGGCGCTGGACACGGCTCTCATCATTGTCCCCGGCGCTGGACACGGCTCTCATCATTGTCCGCGGAGCTGGACACGGCTCTCATCATTGTCCCCGGAGCTGGACACGGCTCTCATCACTGTCCCCGGAGCTGAGCACTGCTCCCATCACTGTCCCCGGAGCTGGACACGGCTCCCATCACTGTCCCCGGCGCTGGGCACGGCTCTCATCATTGTCCCCGGAGCTGGACACGGCTCTCACCATTGTGCCCGGCGCTGGACACAGCTCTCATCATTGTCCCCGGCGCTGAACACGGCTCCCATCATTGTCCCCGGCGCTGGACACGGCTCTCATCATTGTCCCCGGCGCTGGGCACGGCTCTCATCATTGTCCCCGGAGCTGGACATGGCTCTCACCATTGTGCCCGGCGCTGGACACGGCTCTCATCATTGTCCCTGGCGCTGGACACGGTTCTCATCATTGTCCCCGGCGCTGGACACGGCTCCCATCATTGTCCCCGGAGCTGAATACGGCTCCCATCATTGTCCCCGGAGCTGAACACGGCTCCCATCAATCATTGTCCCCGGCGCTGGGCACGGCTCTCATCATTGTTCCCAGCGCTGGGCGCGGCTCTCATCATTGTCCACGGCGCTGGACACGGCTCCCATCATTGTCCCCGGCGCTGAACACGGCTCCCATCATTGTCCCCGGCGCTGGACACGGCTCTCATCATTGTCCCCGGCGCTGGGCACGGCTCTCATCATTGTCCCCGGAGTTGGACACGGCTCTCACCATTGTTCCCGGCGCTGGACACGGCTCTCATCATTGTCCCCGGCGCTGGACACGGTTCTCATCATTGTCCCCGGCGCTGGACACGGTTCTCATCATTGTCCCCGGCGCTGGACACGGCTCTCATCATTGTCCCCGGCGCTGGACACGGCTCTCATCATTGTCCGCGGAGCTGGACACGGCTCTCATCATCGTGTCCGGAGCTGGACACGGCTCCCATCATCGTCCCCGGCTCTCGTCATTCTCCCCGGCGCTGGGAACGGCTCTCATCTTTGTCCCTGGTGCTGGGTACGGTTCTCATCATTCTCCCCGATGCTGGGCACGGCTCTCATCAATGTCCCCGGCGCTGAGCACGGCTCTCATCATTGTCCCCGGCGCTGGGCACGGCTTTCATCATTGTCCCCGGAGCTGGACACAGCTCTCATCATTGTCCCCGGCGCTGAGCACGGCTCTCATCATTGTCCCCAGCGCTGGGCACGGCTCTCATCATTGTCCCCGGAGCTGGACACGGCTCTCATCATTGTCCCCGGAGCTGGGCACGGCTCTCAACATTGTTCCCAGCCCTGGGCACGGCTCCCATCATTGTCCCCGGAGCTGGACACGGCTCCCATCATTGTCCCCGGCGCTGGGTACGGCTCTCATCATTGTCCCTGGAGCTGGACATGGCTCCCATCATTGTCCCCGGCGCTGGGTACGGCTCTCATCATTATCCCTGGCGCTGAGCACTGCTCTCATCATTGTCTCCGGCGCTGGACATGGCTTTTATCATTGTCCCCGGAGCTGGGCACGGCTCTCATCCTTGTTCCTGGCGCTGGGCACAGCTCTCATTGTCCCCGGCGCTGGACACTGCTCTCATCATTGTACCCGGCGCTGAGCACGGCTCTCATCATTGTCCCCGGACCTGGACACGGCTCCCATCATTGTCCCCGGAGCTGAACATGGCTCTCATCATTGTCCCTGAAACTAGGCACGGCTCCCATCATTGTCCCCGGAGCAGAACACGGCTCTCATCATTGTCCCCGGCGCTGGACACGGCTCTCATCATTGTCCCCGGCGCTGGACACAGCTCCTATCATTGTCTCCGGTGCTGGGCTCGGCTCTCATCATTGTTCTCGGCGCTGGGAACGGCTCTCATCATTGTCCCCGGCGCTGGACACGGCTCTCATCATTGTCCCCGGAGCTGGACACGGCTCCCGTCATTGTCCCCAGCGCTGGACACGGCTCCAGTCATTGTCCCCAGTGCTGGACACGGCTCTCGTCATTCTCCCCGGCGCTGGGCACAGCTCTCATCTTTGTCCCCGGTGCTGGGCACGGTTCTCATCTTTTGTCCCCGGTGCTGGGCACGGTTCTCATCTTTGTCCCCGGTGCTGGACACGGCTCCCATCATTGTCCCCGATGCTGAGCATGGCTCTCATCATTGTCCCCGGCGCTGGACACGGCTCCCATCATTGTCCCCGGCGCTGAGCACGGCTCTCATCATTGTCCCCGGCGCTGGGCACGGCTCTCAACATTGTCCCCAGAGCTGGACACGGCTCTCAACATTGTTCCCAGCTCTGGACACTGCTCCCATCATTGTCCCCGTAGCTGGACACGGCTCTCAACATTGTCCCTTGAGCTGGACACGGCTCTCATCATTGTCCCCGGCGCTGGACACGGCTCTCATCATTGTCCCCGGCGCTGGACACGGCTCTCATCATTGTCCCCGGCGCTGGGCACGGCTCTCATCATTGTCCCCGGCGCTGGACACGGCTCTCATCATTGTCCCCAACGATCGTCGCGGGCAGAGAATGATGAGGGTTATCTTCAAGTCAGAATGATGACAGCGAGTTTTTGCATGATTACTTCCATCATCCGATACGTGCTGCCGCTAATAACAGTTAGAGCAGATGATGGGGTATTCCTCACCCGACGCCTGCAATATCATGAAATGAATGAATGGTAAACCCGACGTGGGTTCCCCCTATTTTTGTAACCACCCAGGCGCTTACCCTAACGCTTCTTCCTCGTCCGTGTGGAACTGATGTGGCACACACATTCCACACGTGTGCTGCACGTATTACACACACGGATATCTCTGGTACTGGAAATATCAGGACGTGTGAAAGAGGCGTTAGAGAGGATTTTTGGTGTTTAGGAGGAGACTCCACGCCATTATCACAACGTTCATACAGCAGCAAGTGGGATTTGTAGTATTAGCAATTACATTGCTTTTCTTTGAAACCCTGTAGATCGCTGGATCGTGTGTCCGAATCCCTGTACAGCACAGTAGTGTCTAAATCTCTGTAGATCGCTGGATCATGTTTCTGAATCCCTGTAGAGCGTGGGATCGTGTGTCCGAATCCCTGTAGATCGCTGGATCGTGTGTCCTGATCACTGTAGAGCGCGGTATCGTGTGTCCGGATCACTGTAGAGTGCAGTATTGTGTGTCTAAATCCATGCATATCGCTGAATCATGTTTCTGAATCCCTGTAGAGCGCGGGATCGTGTGTCCGAATCCCTGTAGAGCGCGGGATCGTGTGTCCGAATCTCTGTAGAGCGCGGGGTCGTGTGTCTCAATCCCTGTAGATCGCTGGATCGTGTGCCCGAATCCCTGTAGAGCGTGGGATCGTGTGTCCGAATCCCTTTAAAGCGCAGTATTGTGTCTAAATCCCAGTAGATCACTGGATCATGTTTCTGAATCCCTGTAGAGCGCAGGATCGTGTGTCTGAATCCCTGTAGATCGGTGGATCGTGTGTCCTGATCACTGTAGAGCGTGGGATTGTGTGTCTGGATCACTGTAGAGCACAGTATTGTGTGTCTAAATCCATGTAGATCGCTGGATCGTGTGTCCGAGTCCCTGTAGCTCGCAAGATCGTGTCCGAATCCCTGTAGAACGTGGGTGTTATGATTGAGTCACCGTAGGAGGCAAAAACAGAAATGCTAGCTAAGTCCAGAAAACCAGAGAAGTTGGCAGCTTTCGGATTGCAGACCCCTGAACCTATCAACACAACTAGCAGTAGCCGTGGGGGGTTCCTACGATGCCCTAGACCCCTCGATCACAGCCGGAGAATTAAATAGGCCTAAAGAAAGAAAGGGGAAATCTAAACTGCCCCAGAGCAGACCCCAAAGCAATAGGCAGCCCCCAACATATAATGACGGTGAAGCAAAATGAAAATACCAACACAGACAGAAAGATAGACTGAGCAAAGAGGGGCCCAAGCTAACTAAATAGAAAAGGACAGGAAGGCTGCTGTCTGCAATCCGTGAAAAACCCTATGAAAATAAGAGCCAACAGACTGACAGTGAAAAAGGCCCTGAAGACGCTAGGCTTCAAAAAAGCTATGTCAGCACTCAGGAATATACTGAAGACAGAGCTACAGGCAAAAGGAGATTCAGCTCACCCCAGCAGGGAATGGCAGAATACTGAAAAGCAAGGAAAACAAAAAACAAAACAAAAAGCTAACAGGCAAAACAGAAACTTAGCTTTAGAGAAGCAGGAATCAGACTGGTGTCCTAGAAGTCCACAGAGAAATCACCCGCAGGGCAGAAGGGCGTCGGCAGCCTTATATCCAGTCCGTGACTCCACTCAGCCAGTCATCATCATTAGACTCAGGTGCCTGATAATCAGGCTCATTACCTTCCTTTACCAGAATAGGGAGTTCACCAGACCCCAGTGACGAAGGGGAAAATGAACTCACAACAGTACCTCCCCCTTGAGGAGGGGTCACCGAACCCTCAACCACGCCACCAGGGCGATCAGGGTGAGCCCGATGAAATGCACGCACCAATCTTTTGGCATGAATATCAGAGGCAGAGACCCAGGAATTATCCTCCTGACCATAACCCTTCCACTTTACCAAATACTGGAGTCTCCGTCTAGCCAGACGGGAATCCATTATTTTCTCTACCTCATATTCCATGTTACCTTCAACCAATACAGGGTCTGGAGGTGCCACCCCAGGAACTACTGGTTCAACAAACCTCTTCAACAAGGACTTATGGAACACATTATGGATTTTAAATGTGACAGGAAGAGCCAAACGAAAAGAGACCGGATTAATAATCTCCAAAATCTTGTAAGGTCCAATAAATCTAGGCTTAAACTTAGGAGAAGCCACCTTCATAGCGATATTTTTTGATGATAACCACACCATATCACCAATCTTAAACTTGGGACCAATGGTCCTATGTCGATTGGAAAACCGCTGGGCCTTTTCCTGGGAGAGAGATAACTTATCCACCACTTGGTCCCAGATCTGGTGCATTCTCTCCACCACAGTGTCAACACCTGGGCAGGCAGAAGGCTCCACCTGCCCTGAAGAAAATCGAGGATGAAACCCAAAGTTACAAAAAAAAGGTGACATCAAAGTGGCAGAACTAGCTCTAATATTTAAAGCAAATTCGGCCAAGGGCAAAAACGAAACCCAATCATCCTGATCAGCGGAAATAAAACATCTCAAATACGACTCCAAGGTCTGGTTTGTTCTCTCTGTCTGCCCATTGGTCTGAGGGTGAAAAGCAGAGGAGAAGGACAACTGAATTCCCAGCTTGGAACAGAAAGTCCTCCAAAATCTAGACACAAACTGAACTCCTCTGTCAGACACAAGGTTGTCAGGAATCCCGTGTAAGCGAACCACCTGTTGCAAAAACAGGGGCACCAACTCAGAGGAAGATGGCAACTTAGGGAGTGGTACAAGATTAACCATCTTAGAGAACCTATCACAAATCACCCAATTAACAGTCATTCTTTGAGAGACCGGCATATCAGAGATGAAATCTATTGAAATATGGGTCCATGGCCTCCTGGGGACCGGCAAAGGCATCAACAACCCACTAGAGCGAGAACAAGATTTAGACCGGGAGCAAGTCCCACAGGACTGCACAAAATTCCTGACATCATGAGACAAGGTGGGCCACCAAAAAGAGCGACTCACCAGATCTCTAGTACCAAAAATACCTGGATGACCAGCCAATGCAGAGCAATGAACTTCAGACATCACTCTCTTCTTCCACTGGTCAGGAACATACAACTTTCCACTGGGACAACGCTCAGGTTTGTCCTCCTGGAACTCTTGCAGAGCAAGTCTCAAATCGGGCGAGATGGCAGAAAGAACTACCCCTTCGCCTAAGATGGTAGCAGGCTTGGTCACCACAGGAGAATCAGCAAAGAAACTCCTAGAGAGGGCGTCTGCCTTGACATTCTTAGTTCCAGGAAGAAAAGAGACCACAAAATCAAAACGTGTAAAAAACAAGGCCCACCTAGCCTGTCTAGGGTTCAAGCGTTTAGCCGACTCAAGGTAAATCAAATTCTTGTGGTCAGTGAGGACCACAACTTGATGTTTAGCTCCCTCCAACCAATGTCTCCACTCCTCAAATGCCCATTTCATGGCCAACAGTTCCCGATTCCCCACATCATAGTTACGTTCAGATGGAGAGAACTTTCGGGAAAAGAAAGCACAGGGATTCATTTTAGATGTTACAGGATCCTTTTGGGACAAAACAGCTCCTGCACCAATCTCAGAAGCATCCACCTCTACCTGGAACGGGAGTGAGACATCAGGTTGCCGCAAAACCGGGGCGGAGGTAAATCTTCGCTTCAGCTCCTGAAAGGAAGCAACAGCCTCAGGAGACCAATTCAACACATCAGCACCCTTCTTAGTCAGATCAGTCAATGGCTTGGCAATACTAGAAAATGTTGCTATAAATTTCCGATAAAAATTAGCAAAACCCAAAAACTTCTGGAGGGCCTTCAAAGAAGTGGGCTGAACCCAATCATAAATGGCCTGTACCTTGGCCGGGTCCATTTCAATAGTTGACGGAGACAAAATAAATCCCAAAAATGAAATCCTCTGTACTCCAAAAAGGCATTTCGATCCTTTGACATACAGGGAATTCTCCCTCAAGATCCGGAACACAGTCCGAATATGTTCCACATAAGAATCCCAATCCTTGGAGAAGATCAAAATATCATCCAGATAGATAATCAAAAATTTATCGACAAAGTCTCGGAAAATATCGTTCATGAAGCACTGGAAGACAGAAGGGGCATTAGTGAGCCCAAAAGGCATCACCAGGTACTCAAAATGTCCCTCCGGAGTATTAAACGCCGTCTTCCATTCATCCCCCTGCTTAATGCGGATAAGATTATACGCCCCCCTGAGGTCAAGCTTGGTAAACCAGCAAGCACCTCTAACTCTAGAGAATAGATCCGAAATCAGGGGTAACGGATACTGATATTTAATAGTAATTTTATTGAGGGCACGATAATCATTACAACGCCTTAAAGAACCATCCTTTTTGGCCACAAAAAAAAAACCGGCACCTAAGGGTGAAGAGGATGGTCTAATATGACCCTTCTCCAATGCCTCCTTAATATAGGACCGCATAGCCTCGTGCTCGGGTACAGATAAATTGAAGAGCCGACCCTTGGGAAATTTACACCCAGAGCTTAGTTCAATTGCACAGTCATAACTCCTATGAGGAGGCAAGGACGCAGACTCATTCTCACTAAATACATCATAAAAGTCTGCCAAATAGTCAGGAACATCATGCGACTGAGGAGACGTGGAAAAAAACGGAGCCTCACTAAAGGCACACCGACAACCCCAACTCACCACAGACACAGATTTCCAATCCAAAACTGGATTATGAATTTGCAACCAGGGAAACCCCAGAACAACGGCATCATGCAGACCATGCAATACCAAAAATCTGCAATTTTCTTGATGGTCTGGGGTGACCTGCATGACCACCTGGGTCCAAAACTGAGGTTTATTTTTAGCCAAAGGAGTAGCATCAATCCCCCTCAAAGGGATAGGCGTCTGCAGAGGTGTCATCGCAAATCCACAATGTTTAGCAAAATCCAAGTCCATTAGGTTTAGCGCTGCTCCCGAATCCACAAAAGCCTTGGCGGAAAATGTGGACAGGGAGCAGATCAGAGTAATTGCCAGAAGAAACTTAGGCTGAACACCACTAACAGAAAACGTGTGTGCAAAGCGTTTCTCTCGTTTAGGACAAACAGAAATAATATGCGAGGCATCTCCAAAGAAAAAACACAGCTTATTACGCCTTCTGAACTCCTGACGTTGCGCCTTAGGCAAAACTCTATCACATTGCATAGGTTCAGACGTCTGTTCAACCGGTGGCAACACCTCTCGTGCAATCCTGCGTTCACGTAAACGCCGATCAACCTGAATGGCTAATGACATAGAATCGTCCAGACCAGAGGGAACAGGAAATCCCACCATAGTATCTTTTACGGCTTCTGACAAACCCTTCCGAAAGAGAGCAGCCAAGGCATTATCATTCCAGGTTGTAAGGACCGCCCACTTTCGGAACTTTTGACAGTACAACTCTGCAGAATGTCGACCCTGGTTCAATGCCAACAGGGTCTTTTCAGCCTGATCAATAGCATTAGGTTCGTCATACAACAACCCCAAAGCTTGAAAGAATGCGTTCACATTAGTCAGAATAGGATCATCTGGTTTCAAAGAAAACGCCCAATCCTGGGGATCGCCACGCAGGAAAGAGATGACAATTTTAACCTGCTGCGCGGAGCTCCCTGACGAGTTAGGCTTTAAGGCAAAAAATAATTTACAATTATTTTTGAAACTCAAAAATGTAGATCGATCCCCAAAAAATACATCAGGTGTAGGGATCTTTGGTTCAACAGCATGCGAACGAGCAAGGTAGGCGGAAATTCCCCGCACTTCCGCAGCGAGGTGCTCCACACGATCAGACAATTGCTTTATCTCCATTGAGAGAAAAAAAAATTCCCCCTACGGCCTCAGAGATATAGAGGAAAGAATATACACACACCTTTTTTTTTTTTTTTTTTTTTTAAACACAATTCTTTCCTGCTATTGAGTACCCTAGGATCTGCGGTATGGTGGGTGATTCTGTTATGATTGAGTCACCGTAGGAGGCAAAAACAGAAATGCTAGCTAAGTCCAGAAAACCAGAGAAGTTGGCAGCTATCGGATTGCAGACCCCTGAACCTATCAACACAACTAGCAGTAGCCGTGGGGGTTCCTACGATGCCCTAGACCCCTCGATCACAGCCGGAGAATTAAATAGGCCTAAAGAAAGAAAGGGGAAATCTAAACTGCCCCAGAGCAGACCCCAAAGCAATAGGCAGCCCCCAACATATAATGACGGTGAAGCAAGATGAAAATACCAACACAGACAGAAAGATAGACTGAGCAAAGAGGGGCCCAAGCTAACTAAATAGAAAAGGACAGGAAGGCTGCTGTCTGCAATCCGTGAAAAACCCTATGAAAATAAGAGCCAACAGACTGACCGTGAAAAAGGCCCTGAAGACGCTAGGCTTCAAAAAAAGCTATGTCAGCACTCAGGAATATACTGAAGACAGAGCTACAGGCAAAAGGAGATTCAGCTCACCCCAGCGGGGAATGGCAGAATACTGAAAAGCAAGGAAAACAAAAAACAAAACAAAAAGCTAACAGGCAAAACAGAAACTTACCTTTAGAGAAGCAGGAATCAGACTGGTGTCCTAGAAGTCCACAGAGAAATCACCCGCAGGGCAGAAGGGCGTCGGCAGCCTTATATCCAGTCCGTGACTCCACTCAGCCAGTCATCCTCAGACTCAAGTGCATGATAATCAGGCTCATTACCTTCCTTTACCAGAATAGGGAGTTCACCAGACCCCAGTGACGAAGGGGAAAATGAACTCACAACAGTGGGATCGTGTGTCCGAATCCCTGTAGAGCGCGGTATCTTATGTCTAAAGCCCTGTAGATCGCTGGATCGTTTCTGAATCCCTGTAGAGCATGGGATCGCGTGTCCGAATCCCTGTAGATCGCTGGATCGTGTGTCCTGATCACTGTAGAGCGCGGTATCGTGTGTCCGGATCACTGTAGAGCGCAGTATTGTGTGTCTAAATCCATATATATCGCTGAATCATGTTTCTGAATCCCTGTAGAGCGCGGGATCGTGTGTCCGAATCCCTGTAGAGCGCGGGATCGTGTGTCCAAATCCCTGTAGAGCGCGTGATCGTGTGTCCGAATCCCTGTAGAGCGCGGGGTCGTGTGTCCGAATCCCTGTAGATAACTGGATCGTGTGCCCAAATCCCTGTAGAGCGTGGGATCGTGTGTCCGAATCCCTTTATAGCGCAGTATTGTGTCTAAATCCCAGTAGATCACTGGATCATGTTTCTGAATCCCTGTAGAGCGCAGGATCGTGTGTCTGAATCCCTGTAGATCGGTGGATCGTGTGTCCTGATCACTGTAGAGCGTGGGATTGTGTGTCTGGATCACTGTAGAGCGCAGTATTGTGTGTCTAAATCCATGTAGATCGCTGGATCGTGTGTCCGAGTCCCTGTAGCTCGCGGGATCGTGTCCGAATCCCTGTAGAACGTGGGATCGTGTGTCCGAATCCCTGTAGAGCGCGGTATCTTATGTCTAAAGCCCTGTAGATCGCTGGATCGTTTCTGAATCCCTGTAGATCGCGGGATCGTGTCCGAATCCTTGTAGCTCGTAGGATCGTGTGTCCGAATCACTGTAGAGCACGGGTTTGTGTGTCCGAATCCCTGTGGAGGGCGGGAAAGTATGTCAATCCCTGTAGATCGATAGATCGTGTGTCTGAATCCCTGTACATCGCTGGATCGTATTTCTGAATACCTATAGATTTCTCTGAACCCCTGTAGATGGCTGGATCATGTGTCCGAATCCCTGTAATTCGCAGGATCATGTTTCTGCATCCCTGTAGATCGTTGGATCGTGTTTCTGAATCCCTGTGGATTGCGGGATCGTGTGTCTGAATCCTTGTAGATCGCGGGATCGTGTGTCCGAATCACTGTAGAGCGCGAGATTGTGTGTTCGAATCCCTGTAGATCGCGTGTCTGAATCCCTGTAGAGCCTGGGATCATGTTTTTGAATCCCTGTAGAGCACGGGATCGTGTGTCCGAATCCCTGTGGAACGCGGGATCGTGTGTTCAAATCCCTGTAGAGCGTGGTATCTTATGTCTAAATCCCTGTAGATCACTGGATCGTTTCTGAATCCCTGTAGAGCACAGGATCGTGTGTCCAAATCCCTATAGAGCGCAGTATTGTCTAAATGCCTGTAGATTGCGGGATCGTGTGTCCGAATCCCTGTAGATCGCGGGATCGTGTGTCCGAATCCCTGTACGGCGCAGGATTGTGTCCAAATCCCTGTACGGCGCGGGATCGTGTGTCCAAATCCCTGTACGGCGTGGGATCGGGTGTCCGAATCCCTGTACGGCGCGGGATCGTGTGTCCGAATCCCTGTGCGGCGCGGGATAGTGCCTGAACTCGTGTAAATCACGCGCTCATGGGTATGAATCTCAGTAAATCTTACCATCTTGTGTGAATCCCCGTAGATCACGCCATCATGTGTATGAATCTCAGTAGATCACACTATAGTGTGTGTGAGTCTCTATATCACGCCATCATGTGTCTGAATCTCAGTAGATCACACCATTGTGTGTATGAATTCAGTCGATCACGCCATTGTGTATGGATCTCAGTAGATCATTCCATCATGTGTATGAATCCCTGTAGATCACGCTATCGTGTGCATGAATCTCACCATCTTGTGTGAATCCCAGTAGATCACGCCATCATCTGTATGAATCTCCGTAGATCACGCCATCGTGTGCGAGTCTCTAGATCACGCCATCATGTACGTCTCTGTAGATCACGCCATTGTGAATCTCAGTAGATCATGCCATCATGTGTATAAATCCCTGTAGATCACACCATCGTGTATGAATCTCAGTAGATCTCACCATCTTGTGTGAATCCCCGTAGATCACGCAATTGCGTATGAATCTCAGTAGATCACGCCATTGTGTATGAATCTCAGTAGATCATGCCATTGTGTATGAATCTCAGTAGATCACACCATCGTGTGTATGAATCTCAGTTGATCACGCCATTGTATGAATCTCAGTAGATCACGCCATTGTATGCGTCTCCGTAGATCACGCCATCGTGGATGTATGAATTTCAGTAGATCACGC
Source organism: Dendrobates tinctorius (assembly GCF_039654945.1). NCBI lineage: Eukaryota > Metazoa > Chordata > Amphibia > Anura > Dendrobatidae > Dendrobates > Dendrobates tinctorius. Next base: position 722,074 of record NW_027362103.1, read on the forward strand.
CATTGTGTGTGAATCCCCATAGAGCACCTAATCTTGTGTGTGAATCCCAGTAGATCACGCCATCGTGTGAGTCTCAGTAGATCACGCCATCGTGAGTCTCAGTAGATCACGCCATCGTGTGTGTCTCCGCAGATCACGCCATCGTGTGTGAGTCTCCGCAGATCACGCCGTGTGTGAGTCTCCGCAGATCACGCCACCGTGTGAGAGTCTCAGTAGATCACACTATAGTGTGTGCGAGTCTCTATATCACGCCATCATGTGTCTGAATCTCAGTAGATCACACCATTGTGTGTATGAATTCAGTAGATCACGCCCTTGTGTATGGATCTCAGTAGATCATGCCATCATGTGTATGAATCCCTGTAGATCACGCTATTGTGTGCATGAATCTCTGTAGATCTCACCATCTTGTGTGAATCCCAGTAGATCACGCCATCATCTGTATGAATCTCCGTAGATCACGCCATCGTGTGCGAGTCTCTAGATCACGCCATCATGTACGTCTCTGTAGATCACGCCATCGTGAATCTCAGTAGATCATGCCATCATGTGAATAAATCCCTGTAGATTACACCGTGTATGAATCTCAGTAGATCTCACCATCTTGTGTAAATCCCCGTAGATCACGCAATTGCGTATGAATCTCAGTAGATCACGCCATTGTGTATGAATCTCAGTAGATCACACCATCGTATGTATGAATCTCAGTTGATCACGCCATTGTATGCGTCTCCGTAGATCACGCCATCGTGGGTGTATGAATTTCAGTAGATCACGCCATTGTGTGTGAATCCCCATAGAGCACCTAATCTTGTGTGTGAATCCCAGTAGATCACGCCACCGTGTGCGCGTCTCAGTAGATCACGCCACCGTGTGCGAGTCTCAGTAGATCACGCCACCGTGTGCGAGTCTCAGTAGATCACGCCACCGTGTGCGAGTCTCAGTAGATCACGCCATCGTGTGCGAGTCTCCGCAGATCACGCCACCGTGTGCGAGTCTCCGCAGATCACGACACCGTGTGCGAGTCTCAGTAGATCACGCCACCGTGTGCGAGTCTCCGCAGATCACGCCACCGTGTGCGAGTCTCCGCAGATCACGCCACCGTGTGCGAGTCTCCGCAGATCACGCCACCGCGTGCGAGTCTCCGTAGATCACGCCACCGCGTGAGAGTCTCCGTAGATCACGCCACCGTGTGAGTCTCAGTAAATCACGCCACCGTGTGAGAGTCTCCGTAGATCACGCCATCGTGTGTGAGTCTCCGTAGATCACGCCACCGTGTGAGTCTCCGTAGATCACGCCACCGTGTGTGAATCTCTCAGTTTGCGTCATCGTGTGAGTCTCCATAGATCACGCCATCGTGCGCGAGTCTCCGTAGATCACGCCACCGTGAGTCTCCGTAGATCACGCCACCGTGAGTCTCCGTAGATCACGCCACCGTGAGTCTCCGTAGATCACGCCACCGTGAGTCTCCGTAGATCACGCCACCGTGTGTGAATCTCTCAGTTTGCGTCATTGTGTGCGAGTCTCCGTAGATCACGCCATCGTGTGCGAGTCTCCGTAGATCACGCCATCGTGTGCGAGTCTCCGTAGATCACGCCATCGTGTGCGAGTCTCCGCAGATCACGCCACCGTGTGCGAGTCTCCGCAGATCACGCCACCGTGTGCGAGTCTCCGTAGATCACGCCACCGTGTGAGAGTCTCAGTAAATCACGCCACCGTGTGAGAGTCTCCGTAGATCACGCCATCGTGTGTGAGTCTCCGCAGATCACGCCACCGTGTGTGAGTCTCCGCAGATCACGCCACCGTGTGAGAGTCTCAGTAGATCACACTATAGTGTGTGCGAGTCTCTATATCACGCCATCATGTGTGTCTGAATCTCAGTAGATCACACCATTGTGTGTATGAATTCAGTAGATCACGCCATTGTGTATGGATCTCAGTAGATCATGCCATCATGTGTATGAATCCCTGTAGATCACGCTATTGTGTGCATGAATCTCTGTAGATCTCACTATCTTGTGTGAATCCCAGTAGATCACGCCATCATCTGTATGAATCTCCGTAGATCACGCCATCGTGTGTGAGTCTCTAGATCACGCCATCATGTACGTCTCTGTAGATCACGCCATCGTGTAACTCAGTAGATCACGCCATTGTATGCGTCTTCGTAGATCACGCCATCGTGGGTGTATGAATTTCAGTAGATCACGCCATTGTGTGTGAATCCCCATAGAGCACCTAATCTTGTGTGTGAATCCCAGTAGATCACGCCATCGTGTGTGAGTCTCAGTAGATCACGCCACCGTGTGCGAGTCTCCGCAGATCACGCCACCGTGTGCGAGTCTCCGCAGATCACGCCACCGTGTGCGAGTCTCCGCAGATCACGCCACCGTGTGCGAGTCTCCGCAGATCACGCCACCGTGTGCGAGTCTCCGCAGATCACGCCACCGTGTGCGAGTCTCCGCAGATCACGCCACCGTGTGCGAGTCTCAGTAAATCATCCCACCGTGTGAGAGTCTCCGTAGATCACGCCCTCGTGTGAGTCTCCGTAGATCACGCCACCGTGTCTGAATCTCTCAGTTTGCGTCATCGTGGTGAGTCTCCATAGATCACGCCACCGTGTGCAAGTCTCCGCAGATCACGCCACCGTGTGCGAGTCTCCGCAGATCACGCCACCGTGTGCGAGTCTCCGCAGATCACGCCACCGTGTGCGAGTCTCCGTAGATCACGCCACCGTGTGCGAGTCTCAGTAGATCACGCCATCGTGTGCGAGTCTCAGTAGATCACGCCATCGTGTGCGAGTCTCAGTAGATCACGCCATCGTGTGCGAGTCTCAGTAGATCACGCCATCGTGTGCGAGTCTCAGTAGATCACGCCATCGTGTGCGAGTCTCAGTAGATCACGCCATCGTGTGCGAGTCTCCGTAGATCACGCCATCGTGTGCGAGTCTCCGTAGATCACGCCATCGTGTGCGAGTCTCCGTAGATCACGCCATCGTGTGCGAGTCTCCGTAGATCACGCCATCGTGTGCGAGTCTCCGTAGATCACGCCATCGTGTGCGAGTCTCCGTAGATCACGCTATCGTGTGCGAGTCTCCGTAGAGCACGCCACCGTGTGCGAGTCTCCGTAGAGCACGCCACCGTGTGCGAGTCTCCGTAGAGCACGCCACCGTGTGCGAGTCTCCGTAGAGCACGCCACCGTGTGTGAATCTCTCAGTTTGCGGCATCATGTTCCAGCTCCGTTCCTGGGCTTTTCTGTCTACCTCTGTGTGATGTCGGATTCAACAGTGATTATTGCTGGTGTATGAGAAATGAGATAACTGTGAATTTAGTAGACTAGAGGGAGATTTACATGTTCCCAGAGGGCCGGGAATGGTAAAACAGCACGTCGTCGTGACGGATATTAAAAGCAGTGTTTTTGGACATTTTCATGTGTAAGAATTCTGCAAATATTGAAGAAATTCTAAGAGCAGAAACGTTCTGACTAGAAATCCATCCACTTCTACTGGCAAATCCCCAGTAAATGAAGGTGACCATGATCAGGTCCACTCTCCAACTCTTCATGGCTGGGGATGTCACTTTTCCAGATTATATTCTCTTTTCATCCACTTAAACCACTTTTCCGGGGTTCATCAGATTTTTTGGATCAAATGTGGCTTTAATATGTTTCATTGCTCGGATTCCAACGTCCCCAATCTCCTCCCGAAGTAACGTGCGCTTTCCTACGCCAATGCCGTGCTCGCCAGTGCAGGTGCCATTCAATGCCAGAGCTCTCCTAAAGATCAAGAGTACGAGACGTCATCACAGGCTGCAGCAAGAACTGAATCTAGCCCTAATCCCAGTGGAGGATATGGGGCCATGTGTAGACCAGGGTTGCCCCAGCTCTCGGCGCCCACAGGTCATGTTCTCAGGGTTTCCTCGGCATACAAGTGTCATCAGGACGTCAGAACATCTTATCTGCAATACTATGGAGATCCTGAGAACATGAGCTGTCAAGACTGGAGTTTTGGAAACACTGGTGTAGACAGTCTCCATGTTCTGGCCTTGGCTCAGTTCACACAAACATCATGGTTATTGTTTATAACAATGAATAGCTGACACCATCACATGATGAAAACTTTTGCAGGAAGCTGTGAAGTGGGTCAGCCAACCTCAGACTCCACTACTGAGCATGTGCGTAAAGTGCAGCACAGATTCATCTCCACTAACGGCCGAGATCCTGAGATCAGGAACAGACCAGACATTTATAGGACACTTCATAACTAATGACTCCACAGCCCCGGTCACTACTGAGCATGTGCATAAAGTGCAGCACAGATTCATCTCCACTAACAGCTGAGATCCTCAGATCAGGAACAGACCAGACATTTATAGGAGACTTCATAACTAATGACTCCACAGCCCCGGTCACTACTGAGCATGTGCATAAAGTGCAGCACAGATTCATCTCCACTAACAGCTGAGATCCTCAGATCAGGAACAGACCAGACATTTATAGGACACTTCATAACTAATGACTCCACAGCCCCGGTCACTACTGAGCATGTGCATAAAGTGCAGCACAGATTCATCTCCACTAACAGCAGAGATCCTCAGATCAGGAACAGACCAGACATTTATAGGACACTTCATAACTAATGACTCCACAGCCCCGGTCACTACTGAGCATGTGCATAAAGTGCAGCACAGATTCATCTCCACTAACAGCTGAGATCCTCAGATCAGGAACAGACCAGACATTTATAGGACACTTCATAACTAATGACTCCACAGCCCCGGTCACTACTGAGCATGTGCATAAAGTGCAGCACAGATTCATCTCCACTAACAGCTGAGATCCTCAGATCAGGAACAGACCAGACATTTATAGGACACTTCATAACTAATGACTCCACAGCCCCGGTCACTACTGAGCATGTGCGTAAAGTGCAGCACAGATTCATCTCCACTAACAGCAGAGATCCTGAGATCAGGAACAGAACAGACATTTATAGGACACTTCATAACTAATGACTCCACAGCCCCGGTCACTACTGAGCATGTGCATAAAGTGCAGCACAGATTCATCTCCACTAACAGCCGAGATCCTGAGATCAGGAACAGAACAGACATTTATAGGACACTTCATAACTAATGACTCCACAGCCCCGGTCACTACTGAGCATGTGCATAAAGTGCAGCACAGATTCATCTCCACTAACAGCCGAGATCCTGAGATCAGGAACAGAACAGACATTTATAGGACACTTCATAACTAATGACTCCACAGCCCCGGTCACTACTGAGCATGTGCATAAAGTGCAGCACAGATTCATCTCCACTAACAGCCGAGATCCTGAGATCAGGAACAGAACAGACATTTATAGGACACTTCATAACTAATGACTCCACAGCCCCGGTCACTACTGAGCATGTGCATAAAGTGCAGCACAGATTCATCTCCACTAACAGCCGAGATCCTGAGATCAGGAACAGACCAGACATTTATAGGACACTTCAGAACTAATGACTTCACAGCCCCGGTCACTACTGAGCATGTGCGTAAAGTGCAGCACAGATTCATCTCCACTAACAGCCGAGATCCTGAGATCAGGAACAGGACAGACATTTATAGGACACTTCAGAACTAATGACTCCACAGCCCCGGTCACTACTGAGCATGTGCGTAAAGTGCAGCACAGATTCATCTCCACTAACAGCTGAGATCCTGAGATCAGGAACAGAACAGACATTTATAGGACACTTCATAACCAATAACTCCACAGCCCCGGTCACTACTGAGCATGTGCATAAAGTGCAGCACAGATTCATCTCCACTAACAGCTGAGATCAGGAACAGGACAGACATTTATAGGACACTTCATAACCAATAACTCCAAAGCCCCGGTCACTACTGTGCATGTGCATAAAGTGCAGCACAGATTCATCTCCACTAACAGCCGAGATCCTGAGATCAGGAACAGGACAGACATTTATAGGACACTTCATAACTAATGACTCCACAGCCCCGGTGTCAGGAACACCGCACTGAACTTGCTCACTGAGCCAGTGTGCGTGTCCTGAGTAAAGCGAACAGTGCTCAAAGATACCTGTGGAGTGGGCAGCAGCCGAGTAGATGCGTACTTCAGAGCCGCCGGACCTGAAGCACGTGACTGCTAGGGGCGTGGCCTAAACTCCACAGAGCTAGGGGCTGCAAGATAACTCCTAGCAGGGTAACTGCGAGACAAAGATTACCAGGGGGCATAGACAGGGACAATAGTCAAGACGTAGCCAGTGAGTCACACACCGAGATAGCTGCAAAGGTACAAGAGGGGCGAGCAGACAGTAGTCAGGTCACAGGCAATGAGTCAAACACAGAGATAATAACGCAGTACAAAATCAACAGGCAAACTCACAACGGGGAACAGAATCGGGTCAGAACCATATAAACAAGCTATAGCAACAAACAGGCACACGGGGGTCAGCACACTAGGCCAAAGGCAAAAGTATAACTGGCAGGGATTGGAGCTTCCCAGGGATTTAAGAAGCTCTCCCAGAACCAGAAAGAGGCCACCATCATTAACCCCAGGTGTGCAGGTCAAAACCTGCACTGGGATCATGACAGTACCCCCCTCTCAACGGGGGGCCTCTGGACCCCCAGGCTTCCCCGGGTACTAGTATGGAAAGCCCGAACCAGGCGATCTGCATGTACCGAGCGAGCAGGGACCCATGAGCGCTCCTCTGGTCCATATCCCTTCCAGTGGACCAGGTACAGCAAAGAGCGGCGCACCCGCCGAGAGTCCACAATATGTCCGACCTCATACTCCAATTGACCCTCCACCAGCACTGGAGGAATAACAGACTCAGAGTTCTCTTTGACAGATCCTGCGGGTTTCAACAGAGATTTATGGAACACATTAGATATTTTTAAGGAGGCGGGGAGATGCAACCTATATGCCACTGGGTTGACTATCTCCATAATCTCGTACGGACCAATGAACTTTGGTCCCAACTTAGATGATGGTACCTTTAAGTTGATGTTACGTGTGGAGAGCCAAACCTTCTCCCCCACCTGAAACATGTCTCCCGAGGCGCTCTTTTTTTGTCCGCAAAATATTAGTATCTCCCCTGGGCTCGAGAGATATTACGCCGGACTTCAGCCTAGAGGTTTTTTAACCGTTGAACGGACCCCTCTGCCCCTGGACATCCGGAATCCACCCGAGAAAACTCCCCAAAATGCGGATTAAACCCATAGTTAATCAAGAATGGGGACATGTTGGTGGACTGACTCACCCGGTTGTTAAAAGCGAATTCCGCCAACGGTAACGCATCACACCAATCCTCCTGTCTGGCGGAGGTCAGACACCTGAGAATTTGTTCCAGGGATTGATTGGTGCGTTCTGTCTGATCATTACTCTCCGGGTGATATGCCGACGAGAAGGAGAGTGAGATGCCCAATTTCATACAGAACGCCCTCCAAAATTTAGCCACAAACTGCACACCTCTGTCAGACACAACATTCATGGGTACCCCATGCAATCGGATAACATGCTGCACAAACAACCTTGACAATGTTTCTGCTGAGGGTAATGCTGCCAAGGGAATGAAATGGGCCTGTTTAGGAAACCTATCCACCACCACCCAGATCACGGTATTGCCCCTGGAAGGCCGGTAATAAAATCCACGGAAAGATGAGTCCATGGCCTATCAGGAACCGGTAAAAGTATGAGTTCCCCAGCCGGTCGGTTATGCGAGCTTTTGGAACGGGCACACATGCCACAAGCAGAAACAAATTCCTTGACATCTGACCTTAATGAAGACCACCAAAAACCCCTGGCTACTGCCTCTCTAGTGGCCGTGATACCTGGATGAGCACTCAGCCTAGACTCATGAAACTTCTGCAGAAGTCTAGGCCGCAATGAATCTGGAACAAACAGTTTATCCCCTGGCCTGGCTGCCGGAGCTAGGGCCTGAGCCCTTAGAATTTCTTGTTCCAACTCAGTTGAGACCCCCGCCACTACCACCCCTGGGGGAAGAATGGAGGACTGCGGCTCAGGGGGAGACACTGGATCAAAACTTCTGGACAGGGCATCCGCTTTAACATTTTTGGACCCCGGGCGAAAAGTAATGGAGAACTGAAATCGTGAAAAAAAAGTGACCAACGGGCTTGTCTAGGAGTAAGCCTCTTAGCAGATTCAAGGTATGCCAAATTTTTGTGATCCGTGACAACCGTGATAAGGTGGGCCGCCCCTTACAAAAAGTGCCTCCATTCCTCAAACGCCAGCTTGACCGCAAGAAGTTCCCTGTTGCCTACATCATAGTTTTTCTCAGCTGAAGAGAACTTCTTGGAGAAGAAGGCACAGGGTTTGAGATTGGTAAGGGTGGCCGGACCCTGTGACAGCACAGCCCCCACCCCCACTTCAGAAGCATCCACCTCCACAATGAATGGTTTGGACGGGTCAGGTTGCACCAACACCGGGGCAGACATAAAACATTTCTTAATCGCTGAGAAGGATTCCTTAGCGAGTACAGACCAATTTTTTACATCAGCTCCCTTCTGGGTAAGATCTATGAGTGGTTTAACCACTTGTGAGAAACCTTTAATGAATCTCCGGTAATAGTTTGCAAATCCTAAGAAGCGCTGAAGCCCCTTGAAATCTCGAGGCTGAACCCAGTCAGCGATCTCCAGCACCTTCTTAGGATCCACACGAAACCCCTCACAGGACACAATCAACCCCAAAAAAGACAGTTCCTGCACAAAAAAACGAACATTTTTCCAATTTCGCAAACAATTGGTTCTCCCTGAGTCTCTGGAGAACTGTCTTTAGATGTTGCAAGTGAGATTGACTGTCCGGGAATACACCAAAATATCATCCAAATAAATAATAACAAAACGGCCTATCAGATCAGAAAACACAACATTGATGAAATGTTGGAAAATAGCGGGTGCATTAGTTAACCACAAACGGCATTACCAGGTTCTCAAAGAGTCCTTCTGATGTGAGGAATGCCGTTTTCCACTCGTCCCCTTCCCGAACCCTTAACAGATTGTAGGCCCCCCGCAGATCTAACTTGGAGAACCATTGGGCCCCAGCTAACTGGTTACATAAGTCTGGGATGAGGGGAAGAGGGGAAGAGTTCCTAACCGTTATCTTGTTCAGTTCCCGAAAGTCGAGGCACGGCCGCAAACCACCATCTTTTTTCTTGACAAAGAAGAACCCTGCTGCCACAGAAGGCCTGATATGCTCTTTGCGGAGGCTCTCAGCTATGTACTCCTTCATGGCTTGGCGCTCAGGCCCAGACAAATTGAACAATCATGCCTTAGGTAACTTGGCTCCGGGTACTAAATCAATGGCACAATCGTAGGGTGTATGCGGTGGCAGCGCCTCAGCCTCACTTTCGGAAAAAACGTCTTCGAAATCCTTTAGGTACTCCGGAATACCTTCCAGACCGACAGACGACACAGACACGGATTTAACAGCGTTAACAAGATGTCCCAGGTTACCACATTTATTATTGCATCCCCATTGAGTGATTTCCCCTGTAACCCAATCAATGGTAGGATTATGGCGTTGAAGCCAAGGCATCCCCAGTACCAGTCCTGCAGGCAAGTTATCTAGCACAAGACAACTTAGTTTTTCCACATGAGTGGAACCCACTTATAGAGAAAAAAGGTCATACCTGCAACAGATACCGTCCTGGGTAAGAGGAGATGAGTCAATTGCCACAAGTTTAACAGGATCGTGAAGCCTGACTGTCCCTATCTTATTAAGAGTCATAACCTTGGTATCAATCAGGTTCACAGCAGAACCGCAGTCAACAAAAGCAGTAGTCTGAACCGGACCATAACCAAGTTCCAGTTCCACCTGCAGCACCATTTTTGCACATGAGGAAAATTATACCTGAAGGTCTGGGTAGCCTCCTCGACTACTACCCAGACCTAGTCGTTTCCCGCCATCTTGGAGGATGACGGACAGGAGGGGCAGTCCTTCTTCCAATGTCCAGATTTCCCACAATAGAAGCACAACTGCTTTTCCCGGCGGCGTCTTCTTTCCTTTCCCTCACAGGTGACAGCCCTCACCTCCATAGCCACAGGAAGAGTCCGGGTATCATCTCCACTGAATAATCATGGTGTTTCCCATTGCATAACGCCTCTAGCCCGCAGCCTGCGATCCATGCAAACCACTTGGATCATGGCATCCTCCAGGGAGTCAGGCGGAGGATGAAGTGCCAAAGCATCCTTCAGACGTTCACACAGGCCTCTGTGGAACAGCCCCCGAAGGGCGGCATCACTCCAGGAAATCTCGGCTGCCCAATATCTGAATTCAGTACAGAAGCATTCGGCCGAGTGCTCCCCCTGACAGACACTCATCACCTTGTCCTCTGCCAACCACATTCTATCAGGCTCATCATAAATAAGCCCTAAAGCTTCAAAAAACGCATCCACAGACATTCTCTCAGGGGCAGAGGAGGAAAGCGAAAATGCCCAGGCTTGTGGGGACCCCCTAAGCAGGGACATCACCACCCCCACCCTCTGTTTCTCATCCCCAGAGGAGCGGGGTCTCAAAGAGAAAAAGAGCTTACAGCCCTCATTAAATGCCATGAAATCATCCTTGTTACCAGAAAATCTATCAGGCAATTTAACCATGGATTCGGGTGGGACTAAAATGACATCTCTATTCCCCACCTGCTGGAAGCCTGCGGAAACCACCCCCTGAACCGAGTCCGCAACCTGCCGCTGGGACTGGGCCAGAGCTTGGTGTTCCAAACTAAGCTTCTGCAGTGACTGAGCCAAGCATTTCACCTGCTCAGATAAAGCACACATTGGGTCCATGCTGCAGAAGTGAGGAGAGAGAAAAAAAAATTGTAGGCCAGTTATAATGTCAGAGACACCGCAATGAACTTGCTCACTGAGCCAGTGCGCGTGTCCTGAGTAAAGCGAACTGTGCTCAAAGATACCTGTGGAGCGGGCAGCAGCCGAGTAGATGCATACTTCAGAGCCGCAGGACCTGAAGCAAGTGATTGCTGGGGGTGTGGCCTACACTCCAGAGAGCTAGGAGCTGCAAGAGAACTCCTAGCAGGGTAACTGCGAGACAAAGAAACCAAGTGGCATAGACAGGGAGGATAGTCAGGACGTAGCCAATGAGTCATACACGGAGATAGCTGCAAGGTACAAGAGGGGCGAGCAGAGAGTAGTCAGATCACAGGCAATGAGTCATACACAGAGATAATAACGCAGTACAAAATCAACAGGCAAACTCACAACAGGAAACAGAACCGGGTGAGATCCATATAAACAAGCTATAGCAACAAACAGGCACACAGGGGTCAGCACACTAGGCCAAAGGCAAAAGTATAACTGGCAGGGATTGAAGCTTCCCAGGGGTTTAAGAAGCTCTCCGAGAACCAGAAAGAGGCCACAATCATTAACCCCAGGTGTGCAGGTCAAAACCTGCACCGAGCTCCAGACATTAACCCCAGGTGTGCAGCTCAAAAACCTGCACTGGGATCATGACACCCGGTCACTACTGAGCATGTGCGTAAAGTGCAGCACAGATTCATCTCCACTAACAACCGAGATCCTCAGATCAGGAACAGACCAGACATTTATAGGACACTTCATAACTAATGACTTCACAGCCGTGGTCACTACTGAGCATGTGCGTAACGTGCAGCACAGATTCATCTTCACTAACAGCCGAGATCCTCAGATCAGGAACAGACCAGACATTTATAGGACACTTCATAACCAATAACTCCACAGCCCCAGTCACTACTGAGCATGTGCGTAAAGTGCAGCACAGATTCATCTCCACTAACAACCGAGATCCTCAGATCAGGAACAGACCAGACATTTATAGGACACTTCATAACTAATGACTTCACAGCCGTGGTCACTACTGAGCATGTGCGTAAAGTGCAGCACCGATTCATCTCCACTAACAGCCGAGATCCTCAGATCAGGAACAGGACAGACATTTATAGGACACTTCATAACTAATGACTCCACAGCCGTGGTCACTACTGAGCATGTGCATAAAGTGCAGCACAGATTCATCTCCACTAATAGCCGAGATCCTGAGATCAGGAACAGACCAGACATTTATAGGACACTTCATAACCAATAACTCCACAGCCCCAGTCACTACTGAGCATGTGCGTAAAGTGCAGCACAGATTCATCTTCACTAACAGCCGAGATCCTCAGATGAGGAACAGACCAGATATTTATAGGACATTTCATAACTAATGACTCCACAGCCCCGGTCACTACTGAGCATGTGCGTAAAGTGCAGCACCGATTCATCTCCACTAACAGCCGAGATCCTCAGATCAGGAACAGGACAGACATTTATAGGACACTTCATAACTAATGACTCCACAGCCGTGGTCACTACTGAGCATGTGCATAAAGTGCAGCACAGATTCATCTTCACTAACAGCCGAGATCCTCAGATCAAGAACAGACCAGATATTTATAGGACACTTTATAACTAATGACTCCACAGCCGTGGTCACTACTGAGCATGTGCATAAAGTGCAGCACAGATTCATCTCCACTAACAGCCGAGATCCTCAGATCAGGAACAGGACAGACATTTATAGGACACTTCATAACTAATGACTCCACAGCCGTGGTCACTACTGAGCATGTGCGTAAAGTGCAGCACAGATTCATCTCCACTAACAGCCGAGATCCTCAGATCAGGAACAGACCAGACATTTATAGGACACTTCATAATTAATGACTCCACAGCCGTGGTCACTACTGAGCATGTGCATAAAGTGCAGCACAGATTCATCTCCACTAACAGCCGAGATCCTGAGATCAGGAACAGACCAGATATTTATAGGACATTTCATAACTAATGACTCCACAGCCCCGGTCACTACTGAGCATGTGCATAAAGTGCAGCACAGATTCATCTCCACTAATAGCCGAGATCCTGAGATCAGGAACAGACCAGACATTTATAGGACACTTCATAACTCCTACTCCACAGCCCCGGTCACTACTGAGCATGTGCATAAAGTGCAGCACAGATTCAGCTCCACTAACAGCCGAGATCCTCAGATCAGGAACAGACCAGACATTTATAGGACACTTCATAATTAATGACTCCACAGCCGTGGTCACTACTGAGGATGTGCATAAAGTGCAGCACAGATTCATCTCCACTAACAGCCGAGATCCTGAGATCAGGAACAGAACAGATATTTATAGGACACTTCATAACTAATGACTCCACAGCCCCGGTCACTACTGAGCATGTGCATAAAGTGCAGCACAGATTCATCTCCACTAACAGCCGAGATCCTCAGATCAGGAACAGAACAGACATTTATAGGACACTTCATAATTAATGACTCCACAGCCCCGGTCACTACTGAGCATGTGCATAAAGTGCAGCACAGATTCATCTCCACTAACAGCCGAGATCCTGAGATCAGGAACAGAACAGATATTTATAGGACATTTCATAACTAATGACTCCACAGCCGTGGCCACTACTGAGCATGTGTGTAAAGTGCAGAACAGATTCATCTCCACTAACAGCCGAGATCCTCAGATCAGGAACAGACCAGACATTTATAGGACACTTCATAATTAATGACTCCACAGCCCCGGTCACTACTGAGCATGTGCATAAAGTGCAGCACAGATTCATCTCCACTAACAGCCGTGATCCTGAGATCAGGAACAGACCAGATATTTATAGGACACTTCATAACTAATGACTCCACAGCCGTGGTCACTACTGAGCATGTGTGTAAAGTGCAGAACAGATTCATCTCCACTAACAGCCGAGATCCTGAGATCAGGAACAGACCAGACATTTATAGGACACTTCATAACTAATGACTCCACAGCCCCGGTCACTACTGAGCATGTGCATAAAGTGCAGCACAGATTCATCTCCACTAACAGCCGAGATCCTGAGATCAGGAACAGACCAGACATTTATGGGACACTTCATAACTAATAACTCCACAGCCCCGGTCACTACTGAGCATGTGCATCAAGTGCAGCACAGATTCATCTCCACTAACAGCCGACATCCTGAGATCAGGAACAGAACAGACATTTATGGGACACTTCATAACTAATGACTCCACAGCCCCGGTCACTACTGAGCATGTGCATAAAGTGCAGCACAGATTCATCTCCACTAACAGCCGAGATCCTGAGATCAGGAACAGACCAGACATTTATGGGACACTTCATAACTAATGACTCCACAGTCCCGGTCACTACTGAGCATGTGCATAAAGTGCAGCACAGATTCATCTCCACTAACAGCTGAGATCCTCAGATCAGGAACAGAACAGACATTTATAGGACACTTCATAACTAATAACTCCACAGCCCCGGTCACTACTGAGCATGTGCATAAAGTGCAGCACAGATTCATCTCCACTAACAGCCGAGATCCTGAGATCAGGAACAGATCAGATATTTATAGGACACTTCATATCTAATGACTCCACAGCCCCGGTCACTACTGAGCATGTGCATAAAGTGCAGCACAGATTCATCTCCACTAACAGCCGAGATCCTGAGATCAGGAACAGATCAGATATTTATAGGACACTTCATATCTAATGACTCCACAGCCCCGGTCACTACTGAGCATGTGCATAAAGTGCAGCACAGATTCATCTCCACTAACAGCCGAGATCAGGAACAGACCAGACATTTATAGGACACTTCATAACTAATGACTCCACAGCCCCGGTCACTACTGAGCATGTGCATAAAGTGCAGCACAGATTCATCTCCACTAACAGCCGAGATCCTGAGATCAGGATCAGAACAGACATTTATAGGACACTTCATAACTAATGACTCCACAGCCCCGGTCACTACTGTGCATGTGCATAAAGTGCAGCAAAGATTCATCTCCACTAACAGCTGAGATCCTGAGATCAGGAACAGAACAGACATTTATAGGACACTTCAGAACTTTCCCAAATTCTTATAAAAGACATTCAGCACACCCTGCATTGTACTACTGCACCCAGTGTTTTACATGATAGGAATCGCTCCATTTTATTCCAACACCACCAAAATGGACACAGCCCCGCATCAGCCTAAGGCCGGGATGACACATGAGAGAAACACGGCCGAGTCTCACATATTAATATCGGGCACTGGCGCCGGCACTCGGATCAGAGTGTGAGGCCTCATAGCAATACATGGAGCCGCAGGCTCCGCTCCAGAGTGCCAGCGCAGTGCCGGGTATTACCACGCGAGACTCGGCCGTGTTTCTCGCCTGTGTGATCCGGCCTCTGTGCTTCCATCGTTTTATCAGCCATATGTTTCGGGATATAAGGCCCATTTGCACAAGGTGACTGCAGCTACTGACCACCACCAATGTGGAGATCCACATTAGATCAGGTGCTAGGCCTCGAGATGTGAAGCAGGGTCCTCAGGATCCAAAAACAGCTCATGGTTTCAGGATCCACCAACAGGCCTTGGTTTCAGGATTCCATCAGTGCAGTACCAAGGAGACCCAATAAACATAGTCTGTGGGGGATCGAAGGAGGAATGTTCACTGACAGGAGGTATAAATCTGGAAGATTTGGGCATTTTTCACACTCCGTGACTTATGGGACTGATGTTTTTTGGGGGGGTCACCAGGACATTGTAAAGGGAGATTTACCTGGCCAGGCGATCCGTGAATTCCTTCACTTTCCTCACTTCTTGCTTGTCACTCAGATCCAACACCATGATGCAATGGAAGTTCCCGTCCCCCACATGTCCAGCTATAGGACCTGTACAGTATAGTGTGAAACTCACGACATATCGATGTACTGGACAATCACATTTCACACTCATGTTAAAAGGCCTCTGTCAGCACAAGCTGACTACACCCGGTGCAGGCACATCATGGCGGCACATTTATATACCACATACTTGGCTTCCATCTATCAAAGGAGAGAGTGGTGGACATAGAGGCAAGGTGGGAAGGTGCAGATAAATGACTGGCCGCCACAATGCCATGAACGCCTGTACTGGGTGTGAACCGTCATCCTGTGCCGACAGAGGCCATATAAAATAACTTCATCATGCTGCATGCGCTAGCTGCACTATCCTCCCCACAAAATGCCTCCATCATGCTGCATCCTCCACACAACATGCCTCCATCATCTGCACCCTCCACACCACATGCCTCCATCGTCGGCACTCTCCACACTATGCTCCCCACAATATGCCTCCTCCAAACAACATGCCTCCATCTTCTGCACCCTCCACACTATGCTCCCCACAATATCCCTCCTCCAAACAACTTGCCTCCATCATCTGCACCCTCCACACTATCCACCCCACAACATGCCTCCATCATACTGCACCCTCCACACTATCCTCCACACAACATACCTCCATCATCTGCACCCTCCAAACTATCCTCCCCACAACATGACTCCATCATGCTGCACCCTCCACACTATCCTCCCCACAACATGCCTCCATCATCTGACCTTGCACTCTATCCTCCCCACAACATGCCTCCATCATCTGCACCCTCCACACCACATGCCTCCATCGTCGGCACTCTCCACACTATGCTCCCCACAATATGCCTCCTCCCCACAACATGACTCCATCATGCTGCACCCTCCACACTATCCTCCCCACAACATGCCTCCATCATCTGTCCTTGCACTCTATTCTCCCCACAACATGCCTCCATCATCTGCACCCTCCACACCACATGCCTCCATCGTCGACACTCTCCACACTATGCTCCCCACAATATGCCTCCTCCAAACATGCCTCCATCATCTGTACCCTCCACACTATGCTCCCCACAATATGACTCCATCATGCTGCACCCTCCACACTATCCTCCCCACAACATGCCTCCATCATCTGACCTTGCACTCTATCCTCCCCACAACATGCCTCCATCATACTGCACCCTCCACACTATCCTCCCCACAACATGACTCCATCATGCTGCACTTTCCATACTATCCTCCCCACAACATGACTCCATCATGCTGCATCCTCCACACCACATGCCTCCATCGTCGGCACCCTCCACACTATGCTCCCCACAATATGCCTCCTCCAAACAACATGCCTTCATCATCTCCACCCTCCACACTATGCTCCCCACAATATGACTCCATCATGCTGCACCCTCCACACTATCCTCCCCACACGCCTCCATCATCTGAGCTTGCACTCTATCCTCCCCACAACATGCCTCCATCATACTGCACCTCCACACTATCCTCCATACAACATACCTCCATCATCTGCACCCTCCAAACTATCCTCCCCACAACATGACTCCATCATGCTGCACTCTCCACACAACATGCCTCCATCATGCTGCACTCTCCACACAACATGCCTCCATCATGCTGCATCCTACACACCACATGCCTCCATTGTCAGCACCCTCCACACTATGCTCCCCACAATATGCCTCCTCCAAACAACACGCCTTCGTCACCTGCACCCTCCACACTATGCTCCCCACAATATGACTCCAACATGCTGCATCCTCCCCACAACATGCCTCCATCATCTGCACCCTCCACACTATGCTCCCCACAACATGCCTCCATCATCTGCATCCTCCACACTATCCTCCTCACAACATGCCTCCATCATCTCCATCCTCCACACTATCCTCCCCACAACATGCCTCCATCATCTGCATCCTCCACACTATCCTTCTCACAACATGTCTTTATCATGCTGCACCCTCCACACTATACTCCCCACAACATGCCTCCATCATCTGCATCCTCCACACTATGCTCCCCACAACATGCCTCCATCATCTGCATCCTCCACACTATCCTCCCCATAACATGTCTTTATCATGCTGCACCCTCCACACTATACTCCCCACAACATGCCTCCATCATCTGCATCCTCCACACTATGCTCCCCACAACATGCCTCCATCATCTGCATCCTACACACTATCCTCCTCACAACATGCCTCCATCATCTCCATCCTCCACACTATCCTCCCCACAACATGCCTCCATCATCTGCATCCTCCACACTATCCTCCCCATAACATGTCTTCATCATGCTGCACCCTCCACACTATCCTCCTCACATGCCTCCATCATCTGCACCATCCACACTATCCTCCACACACGCCTCCATCATCTGCACCCTCCACAATATCCTCCTCACAACATGCCTCCATTATCTGCACCCTCCACAATATCCTCCTCACAACATTCCTCCATCATCTGCACCCTCAACAATATCCTCCTCACAACATGCCTCCATCATCTGCACCCTGCACACTATCCTTCCCACAACATGCCTCCTCCCCACAACATGACTCCATCATGCTGCACCCTCCACACTATCCTCCCCACAACATGCCTCCATCATCTGTCCTTGCACTCTATCCTCCCCACAACATGCCTCCATCATCTGCACCCTCCACACCACATGCCTCCATCGTCGACACTCTCCACACTATGCTCCCCACAATATGCCTCCTCCAAACATGCCTCCATCATCTGTACCCTCCACACTATGCTCCCCACAATATGACTCCATCATGCTGCACCCTCCACACTATCCTCCCCACAACATGCCTCCATCATCTGACCTTGCACTCTATCCTCCCCACAACATGCCTCCATCATACTGCACCCTCCACACTATCCTCCCCACAACATGACTCCATCATGCTGCACTTTCCATACTATCCTCCCCACAACATGACTCCATCATGCTGCATCCTCCACACCACATGCCTCCATCGTCGGCACCCTCCACACTATGCTCCCCACAATATGCCTCCTCCAAACAACATGCCTTCATCATCTCCACCCTCCACACTATGCTCCCCACAATATGACTCCATCATGCTGCACCCTCCACACTATCCTCCCCACACGCCTCCATCATCTGAGCTTGCACTCTATCCTCCCCACAACATGCCTCCATCATACTGCACCTCCACACTATCCTCCATACAACATACCTCCATCATCTGCACCCTCCAAACTATCCTCCCCACAACATGACTCCATCATGCTGCACTCTCCACACAACATGCCTCCATCATGCTGCATCCTACACACCACATGCCTCCATTGTCAGCACCCTCCACACTATGCTCCCCACAATATGCCTCCTCCAAACAACACGCCTTCGTCACCTGCACCCTCCACACTATGCTCCCCACAATATGACTCCAACATGCTGCATCCTCCCCACAACATGCCTCCATCATCTGCACCCTCCACACTATGCTCCCCACAACATGCCTCCATCATCTGCATCCTCCACACTATCCTCCTCACAACATGCCTCCATCATCTCCATCCTCCACACTATCCTCCCCACAACATGCCTCCATCATCTGCATCCTCCACACTATCCTCCCCATAACATGTCTTTATCATGCTGCACCCTCCACACTATACTCCCCACAACATGCCTCCATCATCTGCATCCTCCACACTATGCTCCCCACAACATGCCTCCATCATCTGCATCCTACACACTATCCTCCTCACAACATGCCTCCATCATCTCCATCCTCCACACTATCCTCCCCACAACATGCCTCCATCATCTGCATCCTCCACACTATCCTCCCCATAACATGTCTTCATCATGCTGCACCCTCCACACTATCCTCCTCACATGCCTCCATCATCTGCACCATCCACACTATCCTCCACACACGCCTCCATCATCTGCACCCTCCACAATATCCTCCTCACAACATGCCTCCATTATCTGCACCCTCCACAATATCCTCCTCACAACATTCCTCCATCATCTGCACCCTCAACAATATCCTCCTCACAACATGCCTCCATCATCTGCACCCTGCACACTATCCTTCCCACAACATGCCTCCATCATCTGCACCCACCACATTATCCTCCCCACAAAATGCCTCCATCATCTGCACCCTCCACACTATCCTCCCCACACGCCTCCATCATCTGCACCCTCCACACTATCCTCCTCACAACATGCCTCCATCATCTCCATCCTCCACACGATCCTCCTCACAACATGCCTCCATCATCTGCACCCTGCACACTATCCTCCTCACAACATGCCTCCATCTGCACCCTCCACACGATCCTCCTCACAACATGGCTCCATCATCTGCACCCTCCACACTATCCTCCCCACAACATGCCTCCATCATCTGCACCTGCACACTATCCTCCCCACAACATGTCTCCATCATCTGCACCCTCCACACTATCTTCCTCACAACATGCCTCCATCATCTGCACCCTCCACACTATCCTCCCCACACGCCTCCATCATCAGCACCCTGCACACTATCCTCCCCACAAAATGCCTCCATCATCTGCACCCTCCACACGCCTCCATCATCTGAACCCTGCACACTATCCTTCCCACAACATGCCTCCATCATCTGCACCCACCACACTATCCTCCCCACAACATGCCTCCATCATATTGCAACATCCACACTATCCTCCCTACACGCCTCCATCATCTGCACCCGCCACACTATCCTCCCCACAATATGCCTCCATCATCTGCACCCGCCACACTATCCTCCCCACAATATGCCTCCATCATCTGCACCCGCCACACTATCCTCCCCACAATATGCCTCCATCATCTGCACCCTCCACACTATCCTCCCCACAACATGCCTCCATCATCTGCACCCTCCACACTATCCTCCCCACACACTTCCATCATCTGCACCCTCCACACTATCCTCCCCAGAACATGCCTCCATCATCTGCACCCGCCACACTATCCTCCCCACAACATGCCTCCATCATCTGTACCCTCCACACTATCCTCTCCACAACATGCCTCCATCATCTGCACCCGCCCCACTATCCTCCCCACAACATGCCTCCATCATCCGCACCCGCTACACTATCCTGCCCACAACACGCCTCAATCATCTGCACCCTCCACACTATCCTCCTCACAACATGCCTCCATCATGTTGCACCTTCCACACTATTCTCCTCCCCACATGCCTCCATCATACTGCACCCTCCACACTATCCTCCTCACATGTCTCCATCATCTGCACCCTCCACACTATCCTCCTCACAACATGCCTCCATCATGCTGCACCTTCCACACTATTCTCCTCCCCCCATGCCTCCATCATACTGCACCCTCCACACTATCCTCCTCACAACATGCCTCCATCATCTGCACCCTGCACACTATCCTCCTCACAATATGCCTCCATCATCTGCACCTTCCACACTATCCTCCCAGAACATGCCTCCATCATCTGCACCCGCCACACTATCCTCCCCAGAACATCCCTCCATCATCTGCACCCGCCACACTATCCTCCCCACAAAATGTCTCCATCATCTGCACCTTCCACACTATCCTCCCCACACACCTCCATCATCTGCACCCTCCACACTATCCTCCCCAGAACATGCCTCCATCATCTGCACCCGCCATACTATCCTCCCAACATGCCTCCATCATCTGCACCCTCCACACTATCCTCCCCACAACATGCCTCCATAATCTGCACCCGCCACACTATCCTCCCCACAACATGCCTCCATAATCTGCACCCGCCACACTATCCTCCCCACAACATGCCTCCATCATCTGCACCCTCCACACTATCCTCCCCACACACCTCCATCATCTGCACCCTCCACACTATCCTCCCCAGAACATGCCTCCATCATCTGCACCCTCCACACTATCCTCCTCACAACATGCCTCCATCATGCTGCACCTTCCACACTATTCTCCTCCCCACACGCCTCCATCATACTGCACCCTCCACACTATCCTCCTCACATGTCTCCATTATCTGCACCCTCCACACTATCCTCCCCACAACATGCCTCCATCATGCTGCACCTTCCACACTATCCTCCTCCCCACACGCCTCCATCATACTGCACCCTCCACACTATCCTCCTCCCCACATGCCTCCATCATACTGCACCCTCCAGAATACCCTCCCCACAACATGCCTCCATCATCTGCACCTTCCACACTATCCTCCTCCCCACATGCCTCCATCATACTGCACCCTCCAGAATACCCTCCCCACAACATGCCTCCATCATCTGCACCTTCCACACTATCCTCCTCCCTACAACATGCTTCTATCATCTGCACCCTGCACACTATCCACACTATCCTCCTCCCCACACGCCTCCATCATGCTGCACCCTCCACACTACCCTCCCTGCATGCCTCCATCATCTGCACCCTCCACACTATCTTCCTCACAACATGCCTCCATCATCTGCACCCGCCACACTATCCTCCCCACAACATGCCTCCATCATCTGCACCCTCCACACTATCCTCCCCACACACCTCCATCATCTGCACCCTCCACACTATCCTCCCCACAATATGCCTCCATCATCTGCACCCTCCACACTATCCTCCCCACAACATGCCTCCATCATCTGCACCCTCCACACTATCCTCCCCACACACCTCCATCATCTGCACCCTCCACACTATCCTCCCCAGAACATGCCTCCATCATCTGCACCCTCCACACTATCCTCCCCAGAACATGCCTCCATCATCTGCACCCTCCATACTATCCTCCCCACAACATGCCTCCATCATCTGCACCCTCCACACTATCCTCCTCACAACATGCCACCATTATCTGCACCCTCCACACTATCTTCCTCACAACATGCCTCCATCATCTGCACCCTCCACACTATCCTCCCCACACACCTCCATCATCTGCACCCTCCAACTATCCCTCCAAAGAACATGCCTCCATCATCTGCACCCTCCACACTATCCTCCCCAGAACATGCCTCCATCATCTGCACCCTCCACACTATCCTCCCCACAACATGCCTCCATCATCTGCACTCGCCACACTATCCTCCCCACAACATGCCTCCATCATCTGCACCCGCCACACTATCCTACCCACAACATGCCTCCATCATCTGCACCCTCCACACTATCCTCCCCACACACCTCCATCATCTGCACCCTCCAACTATCCTCCCAAGAACATGCCTCCATCATCTGCACCCTCCACACTATCCTCCCCAGAACATGCCTCCATCATCTGCACCCTCCACACTATCCTCCCCACAACATGCCTCCATCATCTGCACCCTCCACACTATCCTCCCCACACACCTCCATCATCTGCACCCTCCAACTATCCTCCCAAGAACATGCCTCCATCATCTGCACCCTCCACACTATCCTCCCCAGAACATGCCTCCATCATCTGCACCCTCCACACTATCCTCCCCACAACATGCCTCCATCATCTGCACTCACCACACTATCCTCCCCACAACATACCTCCATCATCTGCACCCGCCACACTATCCTACCCACAACATGCCTCCATCATCTGCACCCTCCACACTATCCTCCCCACACACCTCCATCATCTGCACCCTCCAACTATCCTCCCAAGAACATGCCTCCATCATCTGCACCCTCCACACTATCCTCCCCAGAACATGCCTCCATCATCTGCACCCTCCACACTATCCTCCCCAGAACATGCCTCCATCATCTGCACCCTCCATACTATCCTCCCCACAACATGCCTCCATCATCTGCACCCTCCACACTATCCTCCTCACAACATGCCACCATTATCTGCACCCTCCACACTATCTTCCTCACAACATGCCTCCATCATCTGCACCCTCCACACTATCCTCCCCACACACCTCCATCATCTGCACCCTCCAACTATCCTCCAAAGAACATGCCTCCATCATCTGCACCCTCCACACTATCCTCCCCAGAACATGCCTCCATCATCTGCACCCTCCACACTATCCTCCCCACAACATGCCTCCATCATCTGCACTCGCCACACTATCCTCCCCACAACATGCCTCCATCATCTGCACCCGCCACACTATCCTACCCACAACATGCCTCCATCATCTGCACCCTCCACACTATCCTCCCCACACACCTCCATCATCTGCACCCTCCAACTATCCTCCCAAGAACATGCCTCCATCATCTGCACCCTCCACACTATCCTCCCCAGAACATGCCTCCATCATCTGCACCCTCCACACTATCCTCCCCACAACATGCCTCCATCATCTGCACTCGCCACACTATCCTCCCCACAACACGCCTCCATCATCTGCACCCTCCACACTATCCTTCTCACAACATGCCTCCATCATACTGCACCCTCCAGAATACCCTCCCCACAATATGCCTCCATCATCTGCACCTTCCACACTATCCTCCTCCCTACAACATGCCTCCATCATCTGCACCCTGCACACTATCCACACTATCCTCCTCCCCACACGCCTCCATCATGCTGCACCCTCCACACTACCCTCCCTGCATGCCTCCATCATCTGCACCCTCCACACTATCCTGCTCACAACATGTCTCAATCATCTACACCTGCCACACTAACCTCCTCACATGCCTCCATTACCTGCACCCTCCACACTATCCTCCCCACACACCTCCATCTGCACCCGCTACACTATCCTCCCCACAACATGCCTCCATCATGCTGCACCTTCAACACTACCCTCCCCACAACATGCCTCCATCATCTACACCTTCCACACTATCCTCCTCCCTACAACATGCCTCCATCATCTGCACCCTATCCACACTATCCTCCTCCCCACACACCTCCATCATGCTGCACCCTCCACACTACCCTCCCTGCACGCCTCCATCATTCTGCACCCTTCACACTACCCTCCCCGCGTGCCATGTTGTACATGACGTGTTTTGTCACTGTATAATGTCTGCTGTGTGATTTTATGCTTGTGTTCTATATGAGGGATCCGCCTGCACTGTCTATGTGTGACGTGTGTATGTTTTATGATGTGTGATAGTCATGGGATGTGTCTGGATGATGCACCTGTGAGGCGAGATGTCAGAAGGTCTTCCTTGGTCTCCACTATGATTTGGGGCAGTTTCGATACAGGAACACACACATCAGTTGAATATCCCTGAAACAAAAAAGGAGAACCTAGAAATGTCCGTCCATCAGGGCGCTACGGGTGCGAAGACCCCGGCAGTAATATGAAGGTGCACATACGGTATTATGCACGAGCATGAAATAACTCACCCTGCACCCCGGACGCAGAGCCAGCGCCGCGTACCATGCATTGTGCCTAGCGGTCCACAGCTTGGTACTCTCCTTCTGGTCTCTTGCCCAATTAAAGTCAGATCCTCCATTCTGTCGTGTTATTTGCTCTGCAATGGAGCACAGCACCGTATAAGGGGCGAGGGGGAGCGCGGCACCGTATAAGAGGCGAGGGGGAGCGCGGCACCGTATAAGAGGCGAGGGGGAGCGCGGCACCGTATAAGGGGAGAGGGGGAGCGCGGCACCGTATAAGGGGAGAGCGCGGCACCGTATAAGGGGCGAGGAGAGCGCGGCACCGTATAAGGGGCGAGGGGGAGCGCGGCGCCGTATAAGGGGCAAGGGGGAGCGCGGCACCGAATAAGGGGCAAGGGGGAGCGCGGCACCGAATAAGGGGCAAGGGGGAGCGTGGCACCGAATAAGGGGCAAGGGGGAGCGTGGCACCGAATAAGGGGCAAGGGGGAGCGTGGCACTGTATAAGGGGCGAGGGGGAGCGCAGTACCGAATAAGGGGCGAGGGGGAGCGCAGTACCGTATAAGGGGCGAGGGGGAGCGCAGCTCCGAATAAGGGGCGAGGGGGAGCGCAGCTCCGAATAAGGGGCGAGGGGGAGCGCAGCACCGAATAAGGGGCGAGGGGGAGCGCAGCACCGAATAAGGGGCGAGGGGGAGCGCAGTACCGTATAAGGGGCGAGGGGGAGCGCAGTACAGAATAAGGGGCGAGGGGGAGCGCAGTACAGAATAAGGGGCGAGGGGGAGCGCAGTACCGTATAAGGGGCGAGGGGGAGCGCAGCACCGTATAAGGGGCGAGGGGGAGCGCAGCACCGTATAAGAAGCGAGGGGGAGCGCAGCACCGTATAAGAAGCGAGGGGGAGCGCAGTACCGTATAAGGGGCGAGGGGGAGCGCAGCACCGAATAAGGGGCAAGGGGAGCGCAGTACCGTATCAGGGGCGAGGGGGAGCGCAGTACTGAATAAGGGGCGAGGGGGAGCGCAGTACCATATAAGGGGCGAGGGGGAGCGCAGTACCATATAAGGGGCGAGGGGGAGCGCGGCACCGTATAAGGGGCGAGGGGGAGCGCGGCACCGTATAAGGGGCGAGGGGGAGTGCAGCACCGTATAAGGGGCAAGGGGAGCGCACCACCGTATAAGGGGCAAGGGGAGCGCAGCACAGTATAAGGGGCAAGGGGAGCGCAGCACAGTATAAGGGGCAAGGGGAGCGCAGCACAGTATAAGGGGCAAGGGGAGTGCAGCACAGTATAAGGGGCAAGGGGAAGTATAGCACTGTATAAGGAGCGAGGATCGCAGAGCCGTGTCTGCAGTGTAGTTCAGGTTGGGCACAGAACCATGTATGTAGTGCGGGTAAGGGGGAGCGTGTGGTTACATTAGAGGTGCGATTCAAACCTGTCTGTTGCACTTGCTCCTTGACTCCAGACTCGGTACCGTGGAACTCCAGAAACAGAGTGGGAAGTGCAGGAAAACTCAGGTCATTAAATCTATTGCAGGCATCAATCATGACGTCATCTAAGAACTCTGCGGACAGACATAGGAGACGAAGGGTCACAGACGTAGGAGGCAGGGGAGCCACAGACGTAGGTGGCGGGGGGGGAGGTCACAGACGTGGGAGGCGGGGAAGCCACAGACGTGGGAGGCGGGGGAGCCACAGACGTGGGAGGCGGGGGAGCCACAGACGTAGGTGGCGGGGGAGCCACAGACGTAGATGCGGGGGGGTTCACAGACGTAGATGGCGGCGGGGTTCACAGACGTAGGTGGCGGGGGGGTCACAGACGTAGGTGGCGGGGGGGTCACAGACGTAGGTGGCGGGGGGGGGTCACAGACGTAGGTGGCGGGGGGGGTCACAGACGTAGGTGGCGGGGGGGGTCACAGATGTAGATGCGGGGGGGGTTCACAGACGTAGGTGGCGGCGGGGTTCACAGACGTAGGTGGCGGCGGGGTTCACAGACGTAGGTGGCGGCGGGGTTCACAGACGTAGGTGGCGGCGGGGTTCACAGACGTAGGTGGCGGCGGGGTTCACAGACGTAGGTGGCGGCGGGGTTCACAGACGTAGGTGGCGGGGGGGGTCACAGACGTAGGTGGCGGGGGGGTTCACAGACGTAGGTGGCTGGGGGGTTCACAGACGTAGGTGGCGGGGGGGGGTTCACAGACACAGACGTAGGAGGCGGGGGAGCCACAGACGTAGGTGGCGGGGGGGAGGTCACAGACGTGGGAGGCGGGGGAGCCACAGACGTGGGAGGCGGGGGAGCCAGACGTGGGAGGCGGGGGAGCCACAGACGTGGGAGGCGGGGGAGCCACCGACGTGGGAGGCGGGGGAGCCACAGACGTGGGAGGCGGGGGAGCTCACAGACGTAGGTGGCGGGGGAGCTCACAGACGTAGGTGGCGGGGGGGGGGGGTTCACAGACGTAGGTGGCGGGGGGGGGTTCACAGACGTAGGTGGCGGGGGGGGGTTCACAGACGTAGGTGGCGGGGGGGGGTTCACAGACACAGATGTAGGAGGCGGGGGAGCCACAGACGTGGGAGGCGGCGGAGCCACAGACGTGGGAGGCGGGGGAGCCACAGACGTGGGAGGCGGGGGAGCTACAGACGTGGGAGGCGGGGGAGCCACAGACGTGGGAGGCGGGGGAGCCACAGACGTGGGAGGCGGGGGAGCCACAGACGTGGGAGGCGGGGGAGCTCACAGACGTAGGTGGCGGGGGGGATTCACAGACGTAGGTGGCGGGGGGGATTCACAGACGTAGGTGGCGGGGGGGGGTCACAGACGTAGGTGGCGGGGGGGGTTCACAGACGTAGGTGGTGGGGTGGTTCACAGACGTAGGTGGCGGGGGGGTTCACAGACGTAGGTGGCGGGGGGGTTCACAGACGTAGGTGGCGGGGGGGTTCACAGACGTAGGTGGCGGGGGGCTTCACAGACGTAGGTGGCGGGGGGGTTCACAGACGTAGGTGGCGGGGGGGTTCACAGACGTAGGTGGCGGGGGGGTTCACAGACACAGACGTAGGAGGCGGGGGAGCCACAGACGTGGGAGGCGGGGGAGCCACAGACGTGGGAGGCGGGGGAGCCACAGACGTGGGAGGCGGGGGAGCCACAGACGTGGGAGGCGGGGGAGCCACAGACGTGGGAGGCGGGGGGGGGGGGTTCACAGACGTAGGTGGCG
The DNA here is from genome assembly GCF_039654945.1 of Dendrobates tinctorius. Lineage (NCBI taxonomy): Eukaryota > Metazoa > Chordata > Amphibia > Anura > Dendrobatidae > Dendrobates > Dendrobates tinctorius. Next base: position 750,304 of record NW_027362103.1, read on the forward strand.
GGGGGGGGTTCACAGACGTAGGAGGCGGGGGAGCCACAGACGTAGGAGGCGGGGGAGCCACAGACGTAGGAGGCGGGGGAGCCACAGACGTAGGAGGCGGGGGAGCCACAGACGTAGGAGGCGGGGGAGCCACAGACGTAGGAGGCGGGGGAGCCACAGACGTAGGAGGCGGGGGAGCCACAGACGTAGGAGGCGGGGGAGCCACAGACGTAGGAGGCGGGGGAGCCACAGACGTGGGAGGCGGGGGAGCCACAGACGTGGGAGGCGGGGGAGCCACAGACGTGGGAGGCGGGGGAGCCACAGACGTGGGATGCGGGGGGGGGTTCACAGACGTAGGTGGCGGGGGGGGTTCACAGACGTAGGTGGCGGAGGGAGGGTTCACAGACGTAGGTGGCGGAGGGAGGGTTCACAGACACAGACGTAGGAGGCGGGGGAGCCACAGACGTAGGAGGCGGGGGAGCCACAGACGTAGGAGGCGGGGGAGCCACAGACGTAGGAGGCGGGGGAGCCACAGACGTAGGAGGCGGGGGAGCCACAGACGTAGGAGGCGGGGGAGCCACAGACGTGGGAGGCGGTTCACAGACGTAGGTGGCGGGGGGGTTCACAGACATAGGTGGCGGGGGGGGGGGTTCACAGACACAGACGTAGGAGGCGGGGGAGCCACAGACGTAGGAGGCGGGGGAGCCACAGACGTAGGAGGCGGGGGAGCCACAGACGTAGGAGGCGGGGGAGCCACAGACGTAGGAGGCGGGGGAGCCACAGACGTAGGAGGCGGGGGAGCCACAGACGTAGGAGGCGGGGGAGCCACAGACGTGGGAGGCGGGGGAGCCACAGACGTAGGAGGCGGGGGAGCCACAGACGTAGGAGGCGGGGGAGCCACAGACGTGGGAGGCGGGGGAGCCACAGACGTGGGAGGCGGGGGAGCCACAGACGTGGGAGGCGGGGGAGCCACAGACGTGGGAGGCGGGGGAGCCACAGACGTGGGAGGCGGGGGAGCCACAGACGTGGGAGGCGGGGGAGCCACAGACGTAGGTGGCGGGGGGGTTCACAGACGTAGGTGGCGGGGGGGTTCACAGACGTAGGTGGCGGGAGGGAGGTCACAGACGTAGGTGGCGGGAGGGAGGTCACAGACGTAGGTGGCGGGGGGGGGGTCACCAACGTAGGAGGCGGGGGGGGTCACAGACGTAGGAGGCGGGGGGGGGGGTCACAGACGTAGGAGGCGATACCATGGTCTCTGACCGAACCTCAGGGGAAGTCATGAGCTGTGGCTTTTGGAGTCTCCACCTAGGGACCACTCACCAATCCTGGCGATGGGGATTCCATTCTGTAGGATCTGGACCGTGCTGTCCACCGCAGCCTGCACGCTGGGGAAGGCGCACACCGCGCACGCAGTGGCCTCTGGCACGCCGTACAAGCGCAGCGTGGCTTCAGTTATAATTCCCAACGTTCCCTCTGAGCCCACGAATAGGCTGGTCAGGTTGTATCCAGCCGCCGTCTTCCTGCAGCAATGTGGAAAGCGTTAGGTACACGGTGCTGTGCTAAATGACTTACCGGGGTCTCTAATAGTTTCTGCAATAACACGGAAACATCAGATTACGAGTCTGACACCAGTTTGGGATGTTCTGCGGATTTATCACTCATTTTACCGATGGTGGTGAAAATCAGCAACATAAATCCTTTTCAGAACAGAAGCCGCTCATTTCCAGCTGTGGTTTAGTGTGTGACGTTAATACTCTGATGGTCGCTCTCTGCAGAGCTTAATGTAATGGCCGCTCTCTGCTCTCCTGATCTCACTGCAGAGCTGTGTGTGATGGCCGCTCTCTGCTCTCCTGATCTCACTGCAGAGCTGTGTGTGATGGCCGCTCTCTGCTCTCCTGATCTCACTGGTCACTGCAGAGCTGTGTGTGATGGCCGCTCTCTGCTCTCCTGATCTCACTGCAGAGCTGTGTGTGATGGCCGCTCTCTGCTCTCCTGATCTCACTGGTCACTGCAGAGCTGTGTGTGATGGCCGCTCTCTGCTCTCCTGATCTCACTGCAGAGCTGTGTGTGATGGCCGCTCTCTTCTCTCCTGATCTCATTCGAGAGCTGTGTGTGATGGCCGCTCTCTTCTCTCCTGATCTCACTGGTCACTGCAGAGCTGTGTGTGATGGCCGCTCTCTGCTCTCCTGATCTCACTGGTCACTGCAGAGCTGTGTGTGATGGCCGCTCTCTGCTCTCCTGATCTCACTGGTCACTGCAGAGCTGTGTGTGATGGCCGCTCTCTGCTCTCCTGATCTAACTGCAGAGCTGTGTGTGATGGCCGCTCTCTTCTCTCCTGATCTCATTCGAGAGCTGTGTGTGATGGCCGCTCTCTTCTCTCCTGATCTCACTGGAGAGCTGTGTGTGATGGCCGCTCTCTGCTCTCCTGATTTCACTGGAGAGCTGTGTGTGATGGCCGCACTCTGCTCTCCTGATCTCACTGGAGAGCTGTGTGTGATGGCCGCTCTCTTCTCTCCTGATCTCACTGGAGAGCTGTGTGTGATGGCCGCTCTCTTCTCTCCTGATCTCACTGGAGAGCTGTGTGTGATGGCCGCTCTCTGCCCTTCTGACCTCACAGCAGAGCTGTGTGTGATGGCCGCTCTCTTCTCTCCTGATCTCACTGGAGAGCTGTGTATGATGGCCGCTCTCTGCCCTTCTGACCTCACAGCAGAGCTGTGTATGATGGCCCTTTTCTGCTTGCCTGATCTCACTGCAGAGCTGTGTGTTATGGCCGCTCTCTGCTCCTGATCTCACTGCAGAGCTGTGCGTGATGGCCGCTCCCTGCTCTCCTGATCTCACTGCAGAGCTGTGCGTGATGGCCGCTCCCTGCTCTCCTGATCTCACTGCAGAGCTGTGTGTGATGGCCGCTCCCTGCTCTCCTGATCTCACTGCAGAGCTGTGTGTGATGGCCGCTCCCTGCTCTCCTGATCTCACTGCAGAGCTGTGTGTGATGGCCGCTCTCCTGATCTCACTGCAGAGCTGTGCGTGATGGCCGCTCCCTGCTCTCCTGATCTCACTGCAGAGCTGTGTGTGATGGCCGCTCCCTGCTCTCCTGATCTCACTGGTCACTGCAGAGCTGTGTGTGATGGCCGCTCCCTGCTCTCCTGATCTCACTGCAGAGCTGTGTGTGATAGCCGCTCCCTGCTCTCTTGATCTCACTGCAGAGCTGTGTGTGATGGCCGCTCCCTGCTCTCCTGATCTCACTGCAGAGCAGTGTGTGATGGCCGCTCCCTGCTCTCTTGATCTCACTGCAGAGCTGTGTGTGATAGCCGCTCCCTGCTCTCTTGATCTCACTGCAGAGCTGTGTGTGATGGCCGCTCTCCTGATCTCACTGCAGAGCTGTGTGTGATGGCCGCTCTCCTGATCTCACTGCAGAGCTGTGTGTGATGGCCGCTCTCCTGATCTCACTGCAGAGCTGTGTGTGATGGCCGCTCTCCTGATCTCACTGCAGAGCTGTGTGTGATGGCCGCTCTCCTGATCTCACTGCAGAGCTGTGTGTGATGGCCGCTCTCCTGATCTCACTGCAGAGCTGTGTGTGATGGCCGCTCCCTGCTCTCCTGATCTCACTGCAGAGCTGTGTGTGACACCTGACACATTTGCAGCCCATAGGAATGCTTGTGCTACAAGTTCTAATCTACAGTACAGGACAATTACTTCTCTCAGCTGATAGATGAACAGACCAGGGGAGGTAATCTCCTGGATCTGGCCCTGTCACATAGACCAGGGGAGGTAATCTGCTGGATCTGGCCCTGTCACATAGACCAGGGGAGGCAATCTGCTAAATCTGGTCCTGTCACATAGACCAGGGGAGGTAATCTGCTAAATCTGGTCCTGTCACATAGACCAGGGGATGTAATCTGCTAAATCTGGTCCTGTCACATAGACCAGGGGAGGTAATCTGCTAAATCTGGTCCTGTCACATAGACCAGGGGAGGTAATCTGCTAAATCTGGTCCTGTCACATAGACCAGGGGATGTAATCTGCTAAATCTGGTCCTGTCACATAGACCAGGGGAGGTAATCTGCTGGATCTGGCCCTTTCACATAGACCAGGGGAGGTAATCTGCTAAATCTGGTCCTGTCACATAGACCAGGGGAGGTAATCTGCTAAATCTGGTCCTGTCACATAGACCAGGGGAGGTAATCTGCTAAATCTGGTCCTGTCACATAGACCAGGGGAGGTAATCTGCTGGATCTGGCCCTTTCACATAGACCAGGGGAGGTAATCTGCTGGATCTGGCCCTTTCACATAGACCAGGGGAGGTAATCTGCTGGATCTGGCCCTGTCACATAGACCAGGGGAGGTAATCTGCTGGATCTGGCCCTTTCACATAGACCAGGGGAGGTAATCTGCTGGATCTGGCCCTTTCACATAGACCAGGGGAGGTAATTTGCTGGATCTGGCCCTTTCACATAGACCAGGGGAGGTAATCTGCTAAATCTGGTCCTGTCACATAGACCAGGGGATGTAATCTGCTAAATCTGGTCCTGTCACATAGACCAGGGGAGGTAATCTGCTAAATCTGGTCCTGTCACATAGACCAGGGGAGGTAATCTGCTAAATCTGGTCCTGTCACATAGACCAGGGGATGTAATCTGCTAAATCTGGTCCTGTCACATAGACCAGGGGAGGTAATCTGCTAAATCTGGTCCTGTCACATAGACCAGGGGAGGTAATCTGCTAAATCTGGTCCTGTCACATAGACCAGGGGAGGTAATCTGCTAAATCTGGTCCTGTCACATAGACCAGGGGATGTAATCTGCTAAATCTGGTCCTGTCACATAGACCAGGGGAGGTAATCTGCTAAATCTGGTCCTGTCACATAGACCAGGGGAGGTAATCTGCTGGATCTGGCCCTTTCACATAGACCAGGGGAGGTAATCTGCTGGATCTGGCCCTTTCACATAGACCAGGGGAGGTAATTTGCTGGATCTGGCCCTTTCACATAGACCAGGGGAGGTAATCTGCTAAATCTGGTCCTGTCACATAGACCAGGGGAGGTAATTTGCTGGATCTGGCCCTTTCACATAGACCAGGGGAGGTAATCTGCTAAATCTGGTCCTGTCACATAGACCAGGGGAGGTAATCTGCTGGATCTGGCCCTTTCACATAGACCAGGGGAGGTAATTTGCTGGATCTGGCCCTTTCACATAGACCAGGGGAGGTAATCTGCTAAATCTGGTCCTGTCACATAGACCAGGGGAGGTAATCTGCTGGATCTGGCCCTTTCACATAGACCAGGGGAGGTAATCTGCTGGATCTGGCCCTTTCACATAGACCAGGTGAGGTAATCTGCTGGATCTGGCCCTTTCACATAGACCAGGGGAGGTAATCTGCTGGATATGGCCCTTTCACATAGACCAGGGGAGGTAATTTGCTGGATCTGGCCCTGCCACATAGACCAGGGGAGGTAATCTGCTGGATCTGGCCCTGTCACATAGACCAGGGGAGGTAATCTGCTGGATCTGGCCCTGTCACATAGACCAGGGGAGGTAATCTGCTGGATCTGGTTCTGTCACATAGACCAGGGGAGGTAATCTGCTGGATCTGGCCCTTTCACATAGACCAGGGGAGGTAATCTGCTGGATCTGGCCCTTTCACATAGACCAGATACAGCCTCAGATCTACAGGTCAGGGAGCATTTGGGAAGGAGTGACCATAACATGGTAAGTTTCAATGTCATTTTCAATCAGACATTCAAAACGGGAAATGCCAAAACCTGGAGCTTTAGGAAAGCTGATTTAGAAACATTAAGGGAAGAGCTTAATTGTGTAGACTGGGACAACGTCATAGTAACTGGGGATACCGATCATAAATGAGACATTTTTAACCCCTTAACGACCAAGCCATTTTGTAGGTTAAAGACCAGACCTGAATTTTGAAATCAGACCACTGTCACTATGTGCTTCTAACTCTGGAACGCTTCCACGGATCCTGGTGATTCAGAGACTTTTTTCGCGACATATTGTACTTCATGTTAGTGGTAAAATTTCATTGATATAACTTGCTTTTATTTAGGAAAAAAACGGAAATATGGCGGAAATTTTTAAAATTTTGCAATTTTCAAACTTAATTTTTATGCCTTTAAATCACAGAGATATGACACAAAAAAATAGTGAATAAGTAACATTTCCCACACGTTTACTTTACATCAGCACAATTTTGGAACCAACATTTTTTTTCATTAGGAAGTTATAAGGGTTAAAATTTGACCAGCGATTTCTCATTTTTACAAGAAAATTTACAAAACCATTTTTTAGGGACCACCTCACATTGGAAGTCACTTTGAGGGGTCAATATGGCAGAGAACACCCAAAAGTGACATCATTCTAAAAACTGCACCCCTCAAGGTGTTAAAAGCCACATTCAAGAAGTTTATTAACCCTTCAGGGGCTTCACAAGAATTGAAGCAATGTGGAAGGAAAAAATGAACATTTAACTTTTTTTCCTCAAAATTTATTTTTGTTCACAATTTTTTTGATTTTGTCAAGGGTATCAGGAGAAAATGAGCCACAATATTTGTTGTGCAATTTCTCCTGAGTACACCAATACCCCATGTGTGGAGGAAGACCAATCTTTAGGCGCACGGCAGTGCTCAGAAGGGAAGGAGCACCATTTGAGGTTGTGAATGTGAAATTGGCAGGAATCGAGAGCTGACGCCATGTTACGTTTGCAGAGCCCCTGATGTGCCTAAACAGTGGAAACCCCCACAAGTGACCCCATTTTGGAAACTAGACCCCCCCCAAGGAACTTATCTAAATGTGTGGTGAGCACTTTGAACCCCCAAGGGCTTCACAGAAGGTTATAATGTAGAGCCGTAAAATTAAAAAATCATATTTTCCACAAAAATGATCTTTTCACCCCCAATTTTTATTTTCCCAAGGGTAACAGAAGAAATTGGACCCCAAACGTTGTTGTCCAATTTGGCCTGAGTACGCTGGTGGGAGAAAACTGCAGAGCTCAGAAGGGAAGTAGTGATGTTTGGAGTGTAGAGTTTGATGGAATAGTCTGCGGGGGTCATGTCGCGTTTGGAGAGCCCCTGATGTGCCTAAACAGTGGAAACCCCCCACAAGTGACACCATTTTGGAAACCAGACCCCCCCAAGGAACTTATCTAGCCCTCTTATGGAACTAATCTACTGTTTCCTGGTATGTGAATTTTACAAGTGACCCTGGATCTCACCGCAGCTCAGCCCAGCTGGGAACAGAGCCCAGTGACCGGATGTAACAGTGGTGACTTCAGTGAGACCCCCGCTAGCACAGTGAGCGCTCATGGTGCTAGCAGGGATCTCACCGCAGCTCAGACCGGCTGGCAACGGAACCCAGTGACCGGAGGTAGCCTCTATGACCTCACCCATGGTTACTGACGCTGCGTTCCCAGCAACTCATTCACCAGTGGTTCTCAGGGTGGACGGTCGATTCTTGGCACCGTCCAGGTTGAAAACTTACGGTATGTTTTTAGGTTTGGCAGCTGTCGCACGCTAAAAGACGCTTTTTATTGCAAAAATTAGTTTTTGCATCACCACATGTTGAGAGCTATAATTTTTCCATATTTTGACCCACCGAGTCATGTGAGGTCTTGTTTTTTGCGTGACGAGTTGATGTTTGTATTGGTGCCGTTTTCGGGAACATAGGAGCAATGAGAAAATGCAAACGGAGCTCAGGAAAGAGACTCAGACAAGAGATGGGGTTAAACCACAACGTGTTTCGACGGAGGATCCGTCTTCATCAGGTGGAAGTTTATTAATGACATAGGGGATGGGGTATTTAAATGGGAGGCAGCCAATCACAACAGTCAAAACAGTCACAGGTTATGATAGTCACATGTTACGACAAGATGACATCATATATTATAAAAAAAAAATGCTATTCATTTTGTGCTTAATAATAATGTATTTTCTTTTGAACATTCCTTCTTTCGCCAGGTCAAGGGCTGCGCGATGGGGACGAGATTCGCCCCCAGTTATGCAAATCTCTTCATGGAGGCATTTGAATCTCTCTTCATCGCGCAGTCCAACCTGGCAACGGGCAAAATATCCTTTTATCGACGCTTTATAGATGATCTGTTCATCATCTGGACTGGCACAGAGGAGGAAGCTCTGGAATTCATCCGCAATCTAAATTTGAATGCCTGGGGCGTCCGCTTTACAGCTAAAACTTCCACTACGTCCATCCAATTCCTGGAACTGTTGGTACATGTTGATAAATTGGGACGGTTTTTCACTACCACACATTTTAAAGAAGTAGATGTGAACAGCTACCTTAGTTTCAGCAATGGTCATCTACCCAAGTGGATTCAGAACATTCCATACGGGCAATATTGGCGTATACGAAAAAAATTGCACAGAGGATACTGACTTCATTGAGGAGGCAAAAGTTCTGAAACAGCGGTTTCAGCAGAAAGGGTACCCTAAAAAATTGGTCCAAGATGCATTCCAGAGAGCCAAAACTTTCTCACAGAAAGACTGTATAAGATTATGAGTAATAAACCCGCTTGTTCTTCTGGTACGGATCTAGGTAGATGGAGTTTCGTTACCACTTTCAACCAATCCTATGGGTTGATTAAGAAGCTCCTTACCAAGTACTGGTTCATCCTGAAAGGGGACCTAGTTCTGACCAAGCATATTCCCCCCGACCTAGAACGGTATTCTGCAGAAACCGCACGTTACGGAACCTTGTTGCACCAAGCACCACCACCTTGAGTTAATGCTCCCTATCCTCTCTCCCAATTTCTCTGAACCCTGGTTGCTATGCATGTAGAGCCCCCAAATGTCTTTGCTCCACCTCCATTTTAAATGGGGTACATGAATTTAAATCCAACACTACAGGTACCTCATATAAAATTAATTTTCATGTTAACTGTCAATCCATTTTTGTGGTATACTTGATTGAATGTGGTTGCGGCCTACAGTACGTAGGTGGAACCATACAAACGATGCATGCTAGATTGAACAAGCATCGACAGAATATCCAAAATGGCTTTCTCCTGCACAGCCTTTCTAAACATTTTTTAACTGTGCATCAAAAAAATCCAAAAACTTTGAAACTAACGATTATTGACCACATACCTGATACCGTGGCTGATCGCTTCAACAGTTTAATCAATAGAGAAAGCTTTTGGATATTCAAGCTTGGCACACTTGCCCCTGAAGGTCTGAATTTAACTATTGATAAAGTGACCAGATAACTTTATTTGCCTTTTTATCATCAGTGCATTTTACTTAGATGCTATTGTACATGTTTTTATTATTAATATGGGTTCTCGCTTTTTTATTGGTGTTTTTACTGGTCTACTAACCTGTTAATAATTTTATTCATTTTTATCTATATTATTTTATTGCTCCTTTTTGCACATTTTATACATTTAAAACTTGTTTACCTCATGCGGTTTTATCTCACGTTTTATATAGGTTGTTTTTATGTCTTTTTTTTATAATATATGATGTCATCTTGTCGTAACATGTGACTATCATAACATGTGACTGTTTTGACTGTTGTGATTGGCTGCTTCCCATTTAAATACCCCATCCCCTATGTCATTAATAAACTTCCACCTGATGAAGACGGATCCTCCGTCGAAACGCGTTGTGGTTTAAACCCGTCTCTTGTCTGAGTCTCTTTCCTGCGCTCCTAAGACCGTTTCCATTTTCTCATTGCTCCTATCCTCCATTGGAGGTTTTTGGCTGGAGCTGCAGTGGAGACCTGACATGCTTGTCTGCCCCTGGGTGGCTTCCTAAGCGCTCCTCTATGACCGCTTATCACTGACTCTTATTTTTGGGAACATGACATTTTTTGATCACTTTCTATTCCGATTTTTGGGAGACATAGTGAGCAAAACAAGCGTTTCATGAATTTCTTTTTTTTGGGGGGGGGGGGTGCGTTTACACCGTTCCGCATGCGGTAAAGTTGATAAAAAGGTTTTATTCTTCGGGTCAGTACGGTTACAGCGATACCTCATTTATATCTTTTTTTTATGTTTTGGCGCTTTTATACAATAAAAACTTTTATAGAAAAAATACCGTAATTATTTTTGCATCGCTTTATTCTGAGAGCTATAACATTTTTATTTTTCCGCTGACGACGCTGTGTGGCGGCTCATTTTTTTGCGGGACAAGATAACGTTTTCAGAGGTATCATGTTTATTTATATCTGTCTTTTTGATCGCGTGTTATTCCACTTTTTGTTCGGCGGTATGATAATAAAGCATTGGTTTTTGCCTTGTTTTTTCTTTTCATGGTTTTCACAAAAGGGGTTAACTAATATGGACAGTTTAATAGGACGGGTCGTTATGGACGCAGCAATATCACATGTTTACTTTTATTGTTTTTTTTCATTCAAATATTTATTCATTCAGCCAGTATGGTGATATACTCCCCGCCACTCCCCCGTTTGGTAAATCGGGTACATGCCCATGTTCTCCAGCACATAGAACAAACCTGAAACTTCGCTCCTTTCCCGCTGTGTTCAGTACATGACCATCAGGCAGAACAACTTCTAAATTGATGACGTTGTCACGCATTGTACCGTAACGCACTGCATTGGTGCCTGATGCACTGGTAGCCGCCATGCCGCAGAGAGAAGCATCAGCTCCTGGATCTAGGGAATCCCAAGACACAATTGTCTGTAACATGAAAGGTGATGCATCTAGCTACACAGTCACAAAAACCAAGGAAAGCAGCGACCTCACCTACAGGGAACCACAGACCACAGTCTCGGAGATACGAATTCAGGGTCTTCCGGGTGACACCAGGCCCCACCGTCACAAAGAAATCATCAGCACTGAGGTTAAGGATCCTGTCCATTCGTGAGAGATTGAAGCAAACCCCTCCCTGAAACAGAGCAAAACCTGGTCTAATGTAGCAGAGGACGCAGCGTCCTGCCCGTATGATGTGGAGGAGTATGTAGCGTCCTGCCCGTATGACATGGCGGTGTATGTAGCGTCCTGCCCGTATGATGTAGAGGTATATGTAGCGTCCTGCCCGTATGATGTAGAGGTGTATGTAGCGTCCTGCCCGTATGATGTAGAGGTGTATGTAGCGTCCTGCCCGTATGATGTAGAGGTGTATGTAGCGTCCTGCCCGTATGTGGAGGAGTATGTAGCGTCCTGCCCGTATGTGGAGGTGTATGTAGCGTCCTGCCCGTATGATGTGGCGGTGTATGCAGCGTCCTGCCGGTATGATGTGGAGGAGTATGTAGCATCCTGCCCGTATGATGTGGAGGTGTATGCAGCGTCCTGCCCGTATGATGTGGAGGTGTATGCAGCGTCCTGCCCGTATGATGTAGAGGTATATGTAGCGTCCTGCCCGTATGATGTGGAGGTGTATGTAGCGTCCTGCCCATATGATGTGGAGGTGTATGCAGCGTCCTGCCCGTATGATGTGGCTGTGTATGCAGCGTCCTGCCCATATGATGTGGAGGTGTATGCTGCGTCCTGCCCGTATGATGTGGAGGTGTATGTAGCGTCCTGCCCGTATGATGTGGAGGTGTATGTAGCGTCCTGCCGGTATGATGTGGAGGAGTATGTAGCGTCCTGCCCGTATGATGTGGCTGTGTATGCAGCGTCCTGCCCGTATGATGTGGAGGTGTATGTAGCGTCCTGCCCGTATGACGTGGAGGAGTATGTAGCGTCCTGCCTGTATGACATGGCGGTGTATGTAGCGTCCTGCCCGTATGATGTGGAGGTGCATGTAGCGTCCTGCCCGTATGATGTGGAGGAGTATGTAGCGTCCTGCCCGTATGAAGTGGAGGAGTATGTAGCATCCTGCCGGTATGAAGTGGAGGAGTATGTAGCATCCTGCCCGTATGATGTGGAGGAGTATGTAGCGTCCTGCCCGTATGAAGTGGAGGAGTACGTAGCGTCCTGCCGGTATGATGTGGATGTGTATGTAGCGTCCTGCCCGTATGATGTGGAGGAGTATGTAGCGTCCTGCCCGTATGATGTGGAGGTGTATGTAGTGTCCTGCCGGTATGATGTGGAGGTGTATGTAGCATCCTGCCCGTATGATGTGGAGGAGTATGTAGCGTCCTGCCCGTATGATGTGGAGGTGTATGCAGCGTCCTGCCGGTATGATGTGGAGGTGTATGTAGCGTCCTGTCTGTATGATGTAGAGGTATATGTAGCGTCCTGCCGGTATGATGTGGAGGTATATGCAGCGTCCTGCCGGTATGATGTGGAGGTGTATGTAGCGTCCTGCCCGTATGATGTGGAGGAGTATGTAGCGTCCTGCCCGTATGATGTGGAGGTGTATGTAGCGTCCTGCCCGTATGATGTGGAGGTATATGCAGCGTCCTGCCCGTATGATGTGGAGGTGTATGTAGCGTCCTGCCTGTATGATGTGGAGGAGTATGCAGCGTCCTGCCTGTATGATGTGGAGGTATATGTAGCGTCCTGCATGTATGATGTGGAGGAGTATGCAGCGTCCTGCCTGTATGATGTGGAGGTGTATGTAGCGTCCTGCCTGTATGATGTGGAGGTGTATGTAGCGTCCTGCCCGTATGATGTGGAGGTGTATGTAGCGTGTATGATGTGGAGGAGTATGCAGTGTACTGCCCGTATGATGTGGAGGTATATGCAGCGTCCTGCCGGTATGATGTGGAGGTGTATGCAGCATCCGGCCTGTATGATGTGGAGGTATATGCAGCGTCCTGCCCGTATGATGTGGAGGTGTATGCAGCGTCCTGCCCGTATGATGTGGAGGTGTATGCAGCGTCCTGCCTGTATGATGTGGAGGTATATGCAGCGTCCTGCCGGTATGATGTGTATGCAGCGTCCTGCCTGTATGATGTGGAGGTGTATGTAGCGTCCTGCCTGTATGATGTGGAGGTGTATGTAGCGTCCTGCCTGTATGATGTGTATGCAGCGTCCTGCCTGTATGATGTGGAGGAGTATGTAGCGTCCTGCCTGTATGATGTGGAGGTGTATGTAGCGTCCTGCCTGTATGATGTGGAGGTGTATGTAGCGTCCTGCCTGTATGATGTGGAGGTGTATGTAGCGTCCTGCCTGTATGATGTGTATGCAGCGTCCTGCCTGTATGATGTGGAGGAGTATGTAGCGTCCTGTCTGTATGATGTGGAGGTGTATGTATCGTCCTGCCTGTATGATGTGGAGGTATATGCAGCGTCCTGCCCGTATGATGTGGAGGTGTATGCAGCGTCCTGCCCGTATGATGTGGAGGTGTATGCAGCGTCCTGCCTGTATGATGTGTATGCAGCGTCCTGCCTGTATGATGTGGAGGAGTATGTAGCGTCCTGTCTGTATGATGTGGAGGTGTATGTATCGTCCTGCCTGTATGATGTGGAGGTATATGCAGCGTCCTGCCCGTATGATGTGGAGGTGTATGCAGCGTCCTGCCCGTATGATGTGGAGGTGTATGCAGCGTCCTGCCTGTATGATGTGGAGGTATATGCAGCGTCCTGCCGGTATGATGTGGAGGTGTATGTAGCGTCCTGCCCGTATGATGTAGAGGTGTATGTAGCGTCCTGCCCGTATGTGGAGGAGTATGTAGCGTCCTGCCCGTATGTGGAGGTGTATGTAGCGTCCTGCCCGTATGATGTGGCGGTGTATGCAGCGTCCTGCCGGTATGATGTGGAGGAGTATGTAGCATCCTGCCCGTATGATGTGGAGGTGTATGCAGCGTCCTGCCCGTATGATGTGGAGGTGTATGCAGCGTCCTGCCCGTATGATGTAGAGGTATATGTAGCGTCCTGCCCGTATGATGTGGAGGTGTATGTAGCGTCCTGCCCATATGATGTGGAGGTGTATGCAGCGTCCTGCCCGTATGATGTGGCTGTGTATGCAGCGTCCTGCCCATATGATGTGGAGGTGTATGCTGCGTCCTGCCCGTATGATGTGGAGGTGTATGTAGCGTCCTGCCCGTATGATGTGGAGGTGTATGTAGCGTCCTGCCGGTATGATGTGGAGGAGTATGTAGCGTCCTGCCCGTATGATGTGGCTGTGTATGCAGCGTCCTGCCCGTATGATGTGGAGGTGTATGTAGCGTCCTGCCCGTATGACGTGGAGGAGTATGTAGCGTCCTGCCCGTATGACATGGCGGTGTATGTAGCGTCCTGCCCGTATGATGTGGAGGTGCATGTAGCGTCCTGCCCGTATGATGTGGAGGAGTATGTAGCGTCCTGCCCGTATGAAGTGGAGGAGTATGTAGCATCCTGCCGGTATGAAGTGGAGGAGTATGTAGCATCCTGCCCGTATGATGTGGAGGAGTATGTAGCGTCCTGCCCGTATGAAGTGGAGGAGTACGTAGCGTCCTGCCGGTATGATGTGGAGGTGTATGTAGCGTCCTGCCCGTATGATGTGGAGGAGTATGTAGCGTCCTGCCCGTATGATGTGGAGGTGTATGTAGTGTCCTGCCGGTATGATGTGGAGGTGTATGTAGCATCCTGCCCGTATGATGTGGAGGAGTATGTAGCGTCCTGCCCGTATGATGTGGAGGTGTATGCAGCGTCCTGCCGGTATGATGTGGAGGTGTATGTAGCGTCCTGCCGGTATGATGTGGAGGTGTATGTAGCGTCCTGCCCGTATGATGTGGAGGAGTATGTAGCGTCCTGCCCGTATGATGTGGAGGTGTATGTAGCGTCCTGCCCGTATGATGTGGAGGTATATGCAGCGTCCTGCCCGTATGATGTGGAGGTGTATGTAGCGTCCTGCCTGTATGATGTGGAGGAGTATGCAGCGTCCTGCCTGTATGATGTGGAGGTATATGTAGCGTCCTGCCTGTATGATGTGGAGGAGTATGCAGCGTCCTGCCTGTATGATGTGGAGGTGTATGTAGCGTCCTGCCTGTATGATGTGGAGGTGTATGTAGCGTCCTGCCCGTATGATGTGGAGGTGTATGTAGCGTGTATGATGTGGAGGAGTATGCAGTGTACTGCCCGTATGATGTGGAGGTATATGCAGCGTCCTGCCGGTATGATGTGGAGGTGTATGCAGCATCCGGCCTGTATGATGTGGAGGTATATGCAGCGTCCTGCCCGTATGATGTGGAGGTGTATGCAGCGTCCTGCCCGTATGATGTGGAGGTGTATGCAGCGTCCTGCCTGTATGATGTGGTGGTATATGCAGCGTCCTGCCGGTATGATGTGGAGGTGTATGTAGCGTCCTGCCTGTATGATGTGGAGGTGTATGTAGCGTCCTGCCTGTATGATGTGTATGCAGCGTCCTGCCTGTATGATGTGGAGGAGTATGTAGCGTCCTGCCTGTATGATGTGGAGGTGTATGTAGCGTCCTGCCTGTATGATGTGGAGGTGTATGTAGCGTCCTGCCTGTATGATGTGGAGGTGTATGTAGCGTCCTGCCTGTATGATGTGTATGCAGCGTCCTGCCTGTATGATGTGGAGGAGTATGTAGCGTCCTGTCTGTATGATGTGGAGGTGTATGTATCGTCCTGCCTGTATGATGTGGAGGTATATGCAGCGTCCTGCCCGTATGATGTGGAGGTGTATGCAGCGTCCTGCCCGTATGATGTGGAGGTGTATGCAGCGTCCTGCCTGTATGATGTGGAGGTATATGCAGCGTCCTGCCGGTATGATGTGGAGGTGTATGTAGCGTCCTGCCTGTATGATGTGGAGGTGTATGTAGCGTCCTGCCTGTATGATGTGTATGCAGCGTCCTGCCTGTATGATGTGGAGGAGTATGTAGCGTCCTGTCTGTATGATGTGGAGGTGTATGTATCGTCCTGCCTGTATGATGTGGAGGTGTATGTAGCGTCCTGCCTGTATGATGTGGAGGTGTATGCAGCGTCCTGCCTGTATGATGTGGAGGTGTATGCAGCGTCCTGCCTGTATGATGTGTATGCAGCGTCCTGCCTGTATGATGTGTATGCAGCGTCCTGCCTGTATGATGTGTATGCAGCGTCCTGCCTGTATGATGTGGAGGTGTATGTAGCGTTCTGTCTGTATGATGTGGAGGTGTATGTATCGTCCTGCCTGTATGATGTGAAGGTGTATGTAGCGTCCTGCCTGTATGATGTGGAGGTGTATGCAGCGTCCTGCCTGTATGATGTGGAGGAGTATGCAGTGTCCTGCCTGTATGATGTGGAGGTGTATGCAGCGTCCTGCCTGTATGATGTGGAGGTGTATGTAGCGTCCTGTCTGTATGATGTGGAGGTGTATGCAGCGTCCTGCCTGTATGATGTGGAGGTGTATGCAGCGTCCTGCCGGTATGATGTGGAGGTGTATGCAGCGTCCTGCCGGTATGATGTGGAGGTGTATGTAGCGTCCTGTCTGTATGATGTGGAGGTATATGCAGCGTCCTGCCTGTATGATGTGGAGGTGTATGTAGCGTCCTGCCGGTATGATGTGGAGGTGTATGCAGCGTCCTGCCGGTATGATGTGGAGGTGTATGCAGCGTCCTGCCGGTATGATGTGGAGGTGTATGTAGCGTCCTGTCGGTATGATGTGGAGGTATATGTAGCGTCCTGCCTGTATGATGTGGAGGTGTATGTAGCGTCCTGCCGGTATGATGTGGAGGTGTATGCAGCGTCCTGCCGGTATGATGTGGAGGTGTATGCAGCGTCCTGCCTGTATGATGTGGAGGTGTATGTAGCGTCCTGTCGGTATGATGTGGAGGTATATGTAGCGTCCTGCCTGTATGATGTGGAGGAGTATGCAGCGTCCTGCCTGTATGATGTGGCGGTGTACGTAGCGTCCTGCCTGTATGATGTGGAGGTGTATGTATCGTCCTGTCGGTATGATGTGGAGGTATATGTAGCGTCCTGCCTGTATGATGTGGAGGAGTATGCAGCGTCCTGCCTGTATGATGTGGCGGTGTACGTAGCGTCCTGCCTGTATGATGTGGAGGTGTATGTAGCGTCCTGCCTGTATGATGTGGAGGTGTATGTAGCGTCCTGTCGGTATGATGTGGAGGTATATGTAGCGTCCTGCCTGTATGATGTGGAGGAGTATGCAGCGTCCTGCCTGTATGATGTGGAGGTGTATGTAGCGTCCTGCCTGTATGATGTGGAGGTGTATGTAGCGTCCTGTCGGTATGATGTGGAGGTATATGTAGCGTCCTGCCTGTATGATGTGGAGGAGTATGCAGCGTCCTGCCTGTATGATGTGGCGGTGTACGTAGCGTCCTGCCTGTATGATGTGGAGGTGTATGTAGCGTCCTGCCTGTATGATGTGGAGGTGTATGTAGCGTCCTGTCGGTATGATGTGGAGGTATATGTAGCGTCCTGCCTGTATGATGTGGAGGAGTATGCAGCGTCCTGCCTGTATGATGTGGAGGTATATGTAGCGTCCTGTCTGTATGATGTGGAGGTATATGCAGCGTCCTGCCTGTATGATGTGGAGGTATATGTAGCGTCCTGCCTGTATGATGTGGAGGAGTATGCAGCGTCCTGCCTGTATGATGTGGCGGTGTACGTAGCGTCCTGCCTGTATGATGTGGAGGTATATGTAGCGTCCTGTCGGTATGATGTGGAGGTATATGTAGCGTCCTGCCTGTATGATGTGGAGGAGTATGCAGCGTCCTGCCTGTATGATGTGGAGGTGTATGCAGCGTCCTGCCTGTATGATGTGGAGGTGTATGTAGCGTCCTGCCTGTATGATGTGGAGGTGTATGTAGCGTCCTGCCCGTATGATGTGGAGGTATATGCAGCGTCCTGCCGGTATGATGTGGAGGTATATGCAGCGTCCTGCCGGTATGATGTGGAGGTATATGCAGCGTCCTGCCGGTATGATGTGGAGGTATATGCAGCGTCCTGCCTGTATGATGTGGAGGTGTATGCAGCGTCCTGCCGGTATGATGTGGAGGTATATGCAGCGTCCTGCCTGTATGATGTGGAGGTGTATGCAGCGTCCTGCCGGTATGATGTGGAGGTATATGCAGCGTCCTGCCTGTATGATGTGGAGGTGTATGTAGCCTCCTGCCGGTATGATGTGGAGGTGTATGTAGCGTCCTGTCGGTATGATGTGGCTGTGTACGCAGCGTCCTGCCGGTATGATGTGGAGGTGTATGCAGTGTCCTGCCGGTATGATGTGGCGGTGTATGCAGCGTCCTGCCGGTATGATGTGGAGGTGTATGCAGCGTCCTGCCGGTATGATGTGGAGGTGTATGCAGCGTCCTGTCGGTAATGCAGCAGAGGACGCAGCGTCCTGCCTGTATGATGTGGAGGTGTATGTAGGGTCCTGCCCGTATGATGTGGCGGTGTATGTAGCGTCCCGCCGGTATGATGTGGCGGTGTATGCAGCGTCCTGCCGGTATGATGTGGAGGTGTATGCAGCGTCCTGCCGGTATGATGTGGAGGTGTATGCAGCGTCCTGCCGGTATGATGTGGAGGTGTATGTAGGGTCCTGCCGGTATGATGTGGCTGTGTATGCAGCGTCCTGCCGGTAATGCAGCGTCCTGTTGGTATGATGTGGAGGTGTATGTAGCGTTCTGCCGGTATGATGAGGAGGTGTATGTAGCGTCCTGCAGGTAATATAGCGGTGTACGCAGGGTCCTGCAGGTATGATGTGGCGGTGTACGCAACGTCCTTTCAGTATGATGTGGAGGTGTGTGTAGCATCCTGCAGGTATGATGTGGCGGTGTACGTAGCGTCCTGCCCATATGATGCGGCGGTGTATGCAGCGTCCTGCAGGTAATGTAGCGGTGTACGCAGCATCCTGCCGGTATGATTTGGAGGTGTATGTAGGGTCCTGCCGGTATGATTTGGAGGTGTATGTAGGGTCCTGCCGGTATGATGTGGCTGTCTATGCAGCGTCCTGCCGGTAATGCAGCAGAGGACGCAGCGCCCTGTCGGTATGATGTGGAGGTGTATGTAGCGTCCTGCAGGTAATGTAGTGGTGTACGCAGGGTCCTGCAGGTAATGTAGCGGTGTACGCAGGGTCCTGCAGGTATGATGTAGTGGTGTACACAGCGTCATGCTGGAATGATGTGGCGGTGTATGCAGCGTCCTGCAGGTAATGTAGCGGTGTACGCAGGGTCCTGCAGGTATGATATGGCGGTGTACGCAGCGTCCTGAAGGTATGATGTGGCGGTGTATGCAGCGTCCTGCCGGTATGATGTAGAGGTGTATGCAGCGTCCTGCCGGTATGATGTGGAGGTGTATGTAGCGTTCTGCCGGTATGATGTGAAGGTGTATGTAGCATCCTGCCGGTATGATGAGGAGGTGTATGCAGCGTCCTGCAGGTAATATAGCGGTGTACGCAGGGTCCTGCAGGTATGATGTGGCTGTGTACGCAGCGTCCTTTCAGTATGATGTGGAGGTGTATGTAGCATCCTGCAGGTATGATGTGGCGGTGTACGTAGCGTCCTGCCCATATGATGTGGAGGTGTATGTAGCGTCCTGCCAGTATGATGTGGCGGTGTACGTAGCGTCCTGCCCATATGATGTGGAGGTGTATGTAGCATCCTGCAGGTATGATGTGGCGGTGTACGTAGCGTCCTGCCCATATGATGTGGCGGTGTACGCAGCGTCCTGCCGGTATGATGTGGCGGTGTATGCAGCGTCCTGCAGGTATGATGTGGCGGTGTATGTAGCATCCTGCAGGTATGATGTGGCGGTGTACGTAGCGTCCTGCCCATATGATGTGGAGGTGTATGCAGCGTCCTGCAGGTAATGTAGCGGTGTACGCAGGGTCCTGCAGGTATGATGTGGCGGTGTATGCAGCGTCCTGCCGGTATGATGTGGCTGTCTATGCAGCGTCCTGCCGGTAATGCAGCAGAGGACGCAGCGCCCTGTCGGTATGATGTGGAAGTGTATGTAGCGTCCTGCAGGTAATGTAGCGGTGTACGCAGGGTCCTGCAGGTAATGTAGCGGTGTACGCAGGGTCCTGCAGGTATGAAGTAGCGGTGTACACAGCGTCATGCTGGAATGATGTGGCGGTGTACGCAGGGTCCTGCAGGTATGAAATGGCGGTGTACGCAGCGTCCTGCCGGTATGATGTGGAGGTGTATGCAGCGTCCTGCCCGTATGATGTGGAGGTGTACGCAGCGTCCTGCAGGTATGATGTGGCGGTGTATGCAGCGCTCTGCCGGTATGATGTGGAGGTGTATGTAGCCTCCCGCCGGTATGATGTGGAGGTGTATGTAGGGTCCTGCCGGTATGATGTGGAGGTGTATGCAGCGTCCTGCCGGTATGATGTGGAGGTGTATGCAGCGTCCTGCCGGTATGATGTGGAGGTGTATGTAGCATCCTGCAGGTATGATGTGGCGGTGTACGTAGCGTCCTGCCCATATGATGTGGCGGTGTACGCAGCGTCCTGCCGGTATGATGTGGCGGTGTATGCAGCGTCCTGCAGGTATGATGTGGCGGTGTATGTAGCATCCTGCAGGTATGATGTGGCGGTGTACGTAGCGTCCTGCCCATATGATGTGGAGGTGTATGTAGCGTCCTGCCGGTATGATGTGGCGGTGTATGCAGCGTCCTGCAGGTAATGTAGCGGTGTACGCAGGGTCCTGCAGGTATGATGTGGCGGTGTATGCAGCGTCCTGCCGGTATGATGTGGCTGTCTATGCAGCGTCCTGCCGGTAATGCAGCAGAGGACGCAGCGCCCTGTCGGTATGATGTGGAAGTGTATGTAGCGTCCTGCAGGTAATGTAGCGGTGTACGCAGGGTCCTGCAGGTAATGTAGCGGTGTACGCAGGGTCCTGCAGGTATGAAGTAGCGGTGTACACAGCGTCATGCTGGAATGATGTGGCGGTGTACGCAGGGTCCTGCAGGTATGAAATGGCGGTGTACGCAGCGTCCTGCCGGTATGATGTGGAGGTGTATGCAGCGTCCTGCCCGTATGATGTGGAGGTGTACGCAGCGTCCTGCAGGTATGATGTGGCAGTGTATGCAGCGCTCTGCCGGTATGATGTGGAGGTGTATGTAGCCTCCCGCCGGTATGATGTGGAGGTGTATGTAGGGTCCTGCCGGTATGATGTGGAGGTGTATGCAGCGTCCTGCCGGTATGATGTGGAGGTGTATGCAGCGTCCTGCCTGTATGATGTGGAGGTGTATGTAGGGTCCTGCCCGTATGATGTGGCGGTGTATGTAGCTTCCCGCCGGTATGATGTGGCGGTGTATGCAGCGTCCTGCCGGTATGATGTGGAGGTGTATGCAGCTTCCTGCCGGTATGATGTGGAGGTGTATGCAGCGTCCTGTCGGTAATGCAGCAGAGGACGCAGCGTCCTGCCTGTATGATGTGGAGGTGTATGTAGGGTCCTGCCCGTATGATGTGGCGGTGTATGTAGCGTCCCGCCGGTATGATGTGGCGGTGTATGCAGCGTCCTGCCGGTATGATGTGGCGGTGTATGCAGCGTCCTGCCGGTATGATGTGGAGGTGTATGCAGCGTCCTGCCGGTATGATGTGGAGGTGTATGCAGCGTCCTGCCGGTATGATGTGGAGGTGTATGTAGCGTCCTGCCGGTATGATGTGGCTGTGTACGCAGCGTCCTGCTGGTATGATGTGGAGGTGTATGCAGCGTCCTGCTGGTATGATGTGGAGGTGTATGCAGCGTCCTGCCGGTATGATGTGGAGGTGTATGTAGGGTCCTGCCAGTATGATGTGGCTGTGTATGCAGCGTCCTGCCGGTAATGCAGCGTCCTGTTGGTATGATGTGGAGGTGTATGTAGCGTTCTGCCGGTATGATGAGGAGGTGTATGTAGCGTCCTGCAGGTAATATAGCGGTGTACGCAGGGTCCTGCAGGTATGATGTGGAGGTGTACGCAGCGTCCTTTCAGTATGATGTGGCGGTGTACGTAGCGTCCTGCCCATATGATGCGGCGGTGTATGCAGCGTCCTGCAGGTAATGTAGCGGTGTACGCAGCGTCCTGCCGGTATGATGTGGAGGTGTATGTAGGGTCCTGCCGGTATGATGTGGCTGTCTATGCAGCGTCCTGCCGGTAATGCAGCAGAGGACGCAGCGCCCTGCCGGTATGAAGTGGAGGTGTATGTAGCGTCCTGCAGGTAATGTAGTGGTGTACGCAGGGTCCTGCAGGTAATTTAGCGGTGTACGCAGGGTCCTGCAGGTATGATGTAGTGGTGTACGCAGCGTCATGCTGGAATGATGTGGCGGTGAATGCAGCGTCCTGCAGGTAATGTAGCGGTGTACGCAGCGTCCTGCCGGTATGATGTGGAGGTGTATGTAGGGTCCTGCCGGTATGATGTGGCTGTCTATGCAGCGTCCTGCCGGTAATGCAGCAGAGGACGCAGCGCCCTACAGGTAATGTAGCGGTGTACGCAGGGTCCTGCAGGTATGATGTTGCGATGTAGCAGTGTACGCAGGGTCCTGCTGGTATGATGTGGTGGTGTACGCAGGGTCCTGCTGGTATGATGTGGCAGTGTACGAAGGGTCCTGCAGGTATGATGTGGTGGTGTACGCAGCGTCCTGCCGGTAATGCAGCAGAGGACGCAGCGTCCTGCCGGTATGTTGTGGAGGTGTATGTAGCGTCCTGCAGGTAATGTAGCGGTGTATGCAGCATCCTTCCGGTATGATGTGGCTGTCTATGCAGCGTCCTGCAGGTAATGTAGCGGTGTACGCAGGGTCCTGCCGGTATGATGTGGCTGTCTATGCAGCGTCCTGCCGGTAATGATGTATGATGTAATGATGTATGGTATATATATTGTTTGTTATAACCCTTATAGAATTGGAATATGTTAGGTCACTCTATATTCCTATAACTTTTGTTATCAAACCATTATCATCTATATATTTTGTAAATTAATTTAATTTGATGTCTGGTAACAATTTATAAATTTCTATATAAATATATTGACGTTTAGTACGTTTGCTATTTGGTATGTCCCCATCTTAGACGGCCGCATATTGCTTATGGTCACCTGCGCATGCGCGGTGACCTTATCCACCTATGCTAATGGATATTTATCCAAAATGCCTAATATAGCCACTATGTGATTTATCAGATATTTGTAGATATTTGGCGCTTGTTTTGGTTAAATATAATGTTTGATATCATGTTTCCTTGCTTGCCATCTACTATGCCCCCATTCAAGATGGCCGCGATCATTTCGTGGCCGTCTGCGCATGCGCGGGTGACGCGCGCCTAGCTCCACCCCCATCCGCCCGTGGTCTGGCGTCTGACGTCTGACGTCACGGGGCCCCGTGTATTGTCGGCGCCAGCCCGGATGTGTTGGTGGGTTGGTGGTCGGTCGCTCCCCTGATTGGCACCCATACTTATTTGGACCCCTATTTATAGTACACCCGGTGGCCTTTTATGACACACCCCCAGAGTAAGGAAGCGGTGTTGCTTCCGAAACGTACGTTGGGCTGTTTTCCTTGCGCCAGTGGTCCAGTGCTCCCTAGGTATGAGTATTATGCCTATACTTTGATTTTCCATAAACCCCTCCTTTCTGGGTTGCCTGACGGTCTGGGGATTTTACCCTTTACTTCATTATGACTAGTCGGCTTGTGTATACTAGATATGGAGATATATTTTACCATATTGATATACCCTAGGGATCCTTTGTACCTCTGTGCGTTTTTCTTGTGTCACTTCTGTCATGCCAATTTTTATCTGTGTCTTCAATAAAGATTCATATTATTTCTATTTATCTTGGATGTTTATGCACTGTTTTTTCGGTTGCTTCTTTATGTCCTGCCGGTAATGCAGCAGAGGACACAGCGCCCTGTCGGTATGATGTGGAGGTGTATGTAGCGTCCTGCAGGTAATGTAGCGGTGTACGCAGGGTCCTGCAGGTAATGTAGCGGTGTACGCAGGGTCCTGCAGGTATGATGTAGCGGTGTACACAGCGTCATGCTGGAATGATGTGGCGGTGTATGCGGCGTCCTGCAGGTAATGTAGCGGTGTACGCAGGGTCCTGCAGGTATGATATGGCAGTGTACGCAGCGTCCTGCAGGTATGATGTGGCGGTGTATGCAGCGTCCTGCCGGTATGAAGTGGAGGTGTATGCAGCGTCCTGTCGGTATGATGTGGAGGTGTATGTAGCGTCCTGCAGGTAATGTAGTGGTGTACGCAGGGTCCTGCAGGTAATTTAGCGGTGTACGCAGGGTCCTGCAGGTATGATGTTGTGGTGTACGCAGCGTCATGCTGGAATGATGTGGCGGTGAATGCAGGGTCCTGCAGGTAATTTAGCGGTGTACGCAGGGTCCTGCAGGTATGATGTTGTGGTGTACGCAGCGTCATGCTGGAATGATGTGGCGGTGAATGCAGGGTCCTGCAGGTAATGTAGAGGTGTATGCAGGGTCCTGCAGGTATGATGTTGCGATGTAGCAGTGTACGCAGGGTCCTGCAGGTATGATGTTGCGATGTAGCAGTGTACGCAGGGTCCTGCCGGTATGATGTGGTGGTGTACGCAGGGTCCTGCTGGTATGATGTTGAGGTGTATGTAGCGTCCTGTCGGTATTATGTGGCAGTGTACGAAGGGTCCTGCCGGTATGATGCGGTGGTGTACGCAGGGTCCTGCCAGTATGATGTGGTAATGTATGCAGGGTCCTGCCGGTATGATGTGGCGGTGTACGAAGGGTCCTGCAGGTATGATGTGGTGGTGTATGCAGCGTCCTGCCCGTATGATGTGGAGGAGTACGCAGCGTCCTGTCGGTATGATGTGGATGTGTATGCAGCGTCCTGCAGGTATGATGTGGCGGTGTACGCAGCGTCCTGCCGGTATGATGTGGTGGTGTACGCAGCATCCTGCCGGTATGATGTGGTGGTGTACGCAGCATCCTGCCAGTATGATGTGGTGGTGTACGCATCAATGTTTCCATTCAGTGACAGTAAGCAGAGGACGACGAGCAGTCTGGATCTTACGTAAACCTAAGGCCAGACAGGAGACTGCTAAAGGTAAATGTAAAGCAATCATCCTATCAATCCATTGTTCTTCCAGCCTAGGCCCATTGTGTGGATGGAGATGGTAGACCCAGGGTCCTGCCGGTATGATGTGGCGGTGTACGCAGGGTCCTGCCGGTATGATGTGGTGGTGTACGCAGCGACCTGCCAGTATGATGTGGCGGTGTACGCAGGGTTCTGCTGGTATGATGTGGCGGTGTACGCAGGGTCCTGCCAGTATGTCACGCAGCGTCTAGTTTCCATGGTTTGGCAGTACATACAATGTCCTGGTCACGACACGGCGTGATATACAGTGTCACATTATTGTGGCCGTCATTCACCCACCTGCAGGGCGCTCACTCCTCCTTCCAACCCTGTCCCTGTTCCAAAAGGAATCATGGGGAGGTTGTGTGTATAACAAAGCTTTGCCACCTTGCTGACGTGCTCCGTGCTCTGTGGCCAGATGACAACATCAGGAGGCTGACAGCTGAAAAGAGAGAGGATCAGAGAGAAGGGATCAGAGATTGTGAGCGATACATGGATTTTTGTGAATACTCACCGTAAAATCCTTTTCTCCGAGACGCTCATTGGGGGACACAGATATTGTGGGTGTATGCTTCTGCCGCTAGGAGGCTGACACTAAGTGAAAAAAAGAGGTTAGCTCCTCCTCCGCAGTATACACCCTCGCCCCTATTGCGGGCGGAAATCAGTTGGGTGCCAAAGCAGTAGGAGGACAACAAAATCAACCTTAATACAGGTACATCATGTCTAAAACACCACCCTTATATCAAATAAGTAAACACATTCATTTAAACAAGAGCCAACTGGCTAATAGGGTGGGTGCTGTGTCCCCCAATGAACGTCTCGGAGAAAAGGATTTTACGGTGAGTACTCACAAAAATCCATGTTTCTCCTTCGTCTCATTGGGGGACACAGATACTGTGGGACGTCCTAAAGCAGTCCCTGGGTGGGAGATTGACTCACCGATCCAAGCTACATTCACCTCCTGTTTAAAGGTGCGCCACCGTTGCTTGGAAAATCCTTCTACCCCGGCTTGCATCCGCCGAGGCCTGAGCAGGGATATTATGTTTGGCAAATGTGTGCAGGCTGGACCAGGTTGCTGCCTTGCAAACCTGTTCCGTCGAAGCCTGATGCCGAAGCGCCCAAGAGGCGCCCACTGCCCGAGTAGAGTGCGCTCTGATCCCTGCTGGAATCGGCGTGCCTCTAATGCAGTAGGACTCCTGAATAGTCAAACGAATCCATCTGGCTATGATCGACTCTGATGCAGCGAGTCCCTTCCTGCGTTCTTCAGGGAGCACGAACAACGTGTCCGTCTGAGGAAAGGGTGCCATCCGTGACACGTACCTCCGGAGGGCTCTTACCAGGTCTAACGTGTGAAGAGCCTTCTTCCACACGGTGCACCGGTGCTGGAAAAAATGAAGGCAAAACAACATCTTCATTGATGTGAAAAAGAGGACACGACCTTCGCAGAAAAAGAGGGGCTGGTCTGAGGACCACCTTATACCTATGGAAAGTGAGGAATGGAGCTCGGCAGGATAGAGCCGCCAGCTCTGAAAAACCCGCCTGATGGAAGTGATGGCCACTAGGGGATCAACTTTCCCAGGAAAGGTATCCTGAAACAGTTCCAATGGAGCTTCCTGCAAAACGCTTAAAACCATGTTAAGAACCCAGGCGTCCATCGGCGCCATATAGGGAGGTATCAAGTGGAACACTCCCCGATGAAAAGTTTTCACCTGAAAATTGGCAGTAACTCTGCACTGGAACAAGACGGATAAGGCCGACATTTGTCTCCTGCGGAAACCTGGGGCAAGGCCCGAGTCTAATGCTCTAACGACTGAGCTATCCGGGCTCTCTGAGCCCGACTGGAGAAAAACCAAGATGTTGGAGATCGAGAATCTTAGCAGAGAAACACCGCGCCTCGACATCAAGCAAAGAACACCTTCCAGGTGTGGTGGTAAATTCATGCTGAAGCAGGCCTCCGGGCGCTAATCGTTGTAGCGACCACCTTGCTCCCGAACCCTGCCTGGGTTAGAATCCGAGATTCAACGGCCCTGCCGTCAAACACAGGGTCCCTGAGTTCGGGTGGCAAATTGGCCCTTGAGACGGTAGATCTGGACGCTCTAGCAGGCGCCCAGGAACGTCGGCGAGCAGCTGCCTTAGATCTACGTACCACGCTCGACGGGGCCAGTCTGGGGCCAGCAGAATCGCCGGCCCCCCTTCCGTCTTGATCCCTTTGCTGAATCTCGGGAGTAGTGGCAGTGGGGGAAATAGATATGGGAGGCGAAAACTGGTTCCATGGCAGAACCAACGTGTCCCCCGCGAATGCCTGCGGGTCTCTGGCCCGAGAGACATATGTGGGCACCTTGGCATTCACTCTGGAAACTGTCAGGTCCACATCCGGAGCTCCCCACAGTTGACAAATCTGTTGAAGAACTTCGGGATGTAGAGACCACTCTCCGGATGCAAGACCCTGCCGGCTGAGGAAGTCTGCCGCCCAATTTCCCACTCACGGGAAGTGGACGGCCGAAATCACCGAGTGGTTTGCTTCGGCCCACTGAAGAACATGCTCCACCTCGCGCATGATTGTTCTGCTGCGGGTGCCCTCCTGACGAATTATGTACACCACCGCCGTGGCGATGTCCGATAGAATCCGGACAGGACGGCCTGCTAGCAAGTGATGAAACCTCTGCAGAGCCAGCCGAATTGCTCGTATCCCCCACTAAGTTGATCGGGAGGCGTGCCTCCTGTGGCGACCACCGTTTCTGGGTTGTGTGGTGGCGAAACACCGCTCCCCAACCGAGGAGCCTGACGTCAATTGTCATTATCAGCCCATGACATAGGCCAGAGAGGAACTGGTTATCCACCATCCGAGCGACTGCCTGACTTGAGAGGCCAGTTTGCACCGCCGATCGAGCGTGAACGGATTCTTGACCCAGGCTGACACGAGGCGTGCTGCAGAGGATGAAGGATGGAACTGGACGAAAGGTATCGCTTTGATTGCTGCCACCATTTTCCCAAGGATCCTTATCGCGGATCGGATGGTATGAGGGACTGGTTAGTAAAAACTCAAAGACAAAGAGCGCAATAGGGTCTTACCCGAGAAAATAAGAATGTAAAGTAATTCGTTATACTCACCCTATGTAGGAGAGTATCAGACATGAAGGAACAAGGTCAGCTTGCTGCACATCCAAATGACCACGCCGTGGCCATAAATCATCAGATTCAAGGAAAAGAACTTTTATGGATTAAGCGTGCGCTGCCAGACCATCACTCCTCACAAGTAGTGTGCTTTATACATTTATTCCCAACGCGTTTCAAAGTTAAAAACTTCTTCCTCAGGGGATCCTTGCTGGTGTCGTCTGGTAAAGACCTCGCATCATTTGGCCGATGATCGGTAGGACCTAGGTCCTCTCGATCTGGCCTCTTGAGCACGCATTCTCCCCAATGGGTTGGCTCTATATGACCTGCCGCTCCCTATCCTGGTTGGGGCGGCCTGAGGTGGTGGAATTGGGCCCCGTAGTCCACCCGGAGTCTTACAACACATGACCCTAGACCGTCTCCTATTCGGGTCCTGGACCAGGCTCAGGCTACTTACCGTCCGCCACCTGACCACTGCCGTCACGCCCGGCCTAGAATGGCCGGTGGCACTGCGAAAGGCCCGAAAACGTGCCTGAACCGGGTGACCTGTTGGGGGAGAAACCCGCTCCTTCCTCCTGTGGAGTCGGAGATAAGTTGATCCAAAAATAGGCGGCCGCACTGATCAGGCAGGGAAGCCAAGGACTTCTTGGAAGTAGAATCGGCCCGCCATGTCCTCAACCATAGGGCTCTTGAGATAGAGATTGCGTTAGCGGCAGCAAATGCTGAACAATTGGCCGCATCCAAAAACGCATTCATTACATAATCTCCGGCTATCGTCATCTGACCTGTGACCTCCGAGATCTCTGCAGGTAGATCCTGCTCCTGAGCGACTTTGTTTAATGTTTCTGATATCATAGCCCTGGCTGCGAACGAGGGAGTGAGTGCAGACCCTGACGCCTCATATACTGAACGAGCTAGGCTCTCAATAAGGCAGTCCGTGGGATCTTTAATCGAGGAAACCCTAGGGACAGATAACAGGGCCTTAGTGGCCAGGCGCGAAACCGGAGGATCCACTATCGAGGATTCCATCCATTTTTTACGGAGGTCCGGAGCAAACGGATAACGCGTTTTGAGTGCCCATTAACCCGAGAAAAACGCCTTTTTGGACGTTCTCTGCGTCGCTGTGCTATGTCCTCAAACTCAGGGTGAGAGGAAAAAATTCTGTGCGGCTGCTTCACTCGTTTACATGCCCTTTATGCTCCGTAGCCGCTGCGGTATCATCCTCAATCCCCAGGGTCTGATTGATGCTTCTATGCGGCTGTCCACCGTTTTACGTGACTCTGGAGTGTCCAGGTCAATGGGCTCGTCTGAGTCGCAATCTGAGGTCTGCTCGCTATCAACCACTGATGACGGGGAGCGAGAAGCAGATCTTACGGATGCCAAAGGGCACCGGATGGACTGGGCGACACCGTGTGGATTTGTTTCCCCCGGGTCTGCCTGGAGTGAGGGCGGCCCTTGCAGGCCGGAGGCTCCTATGAGGTGGATGTTCCCTCTAAAGGCGGCGACACTGTCCCTGCCCCTATCTGGGGCCTGAAGGGATTCTTTTGCTCTCATAAGCGACACCATGTACTGTGACAGTGATCGGGCCCACTCCGGGGGATTTGACACATTGGTCGCGGTCGCAGGGGAGGGCTCCTGGGCGCGTTTGGATTCGCAGGCTTCGCATAAACGCTGCTCTGCGCCCGCGGAAACGCAGTTCAACAAGAGATGCATGCCGCGTAAAAGAACGTGTGCGTCTTTGCCTTTTTTCGGACATGGTGTATCTGTCTGCTGCTGGGGATATGGGGAAGAGGTAGCTCCTCATTTTTCCCTAGCATGGCCTCTCGGGCAGCACTTACCCCAGTCCTGCGCCCCCCCGACCTGGATGCTTACTTTAAATCGTGCGCCGAAGTCGGGCCCTCGATTTTTTTTTTTTTTTTTTTCGCCGCCGAGTGCGGGGCGGGCTGCCGGAAGTGACACGCGGCCCCGAGGGCGGAACTTCCGGCCGCGGCCTAGCTCCGGCCGAAGCCGCGGCCTCAATTTTTCCCCTACCCGACTGGGGTGGGGGTGGGGGCGCGGTACCAAAAAATGGCGCTACTGACCGGAGCAGCGTTCCTGTCCTGGCGGATCCAGTCCTTCTCCTGTATGCTAGTGGACGCCGCCTTCTGCGGCTGTGGGCTCCAGCCCAAAATCTTCGCAGGAGCCCTCCCCGACCCTCTCCTCACCGATGATCCTCTTCAGCCTTAGCGCAGGTATGTGAGGGGGTCTTTGATAAAAAACAGGACGGTGCAGGCACCCTAGCTCCATCTAACCCCTTCAGGGGGTGAGGAGCGGGACCGTCCGCCACCTTGCAGCACCGCCGTCTAGCGTTGGTGGAGCAGTTGGGGCCGCACAGACTAGTCTTGTGCCTCTGTGCAAGCCCATGGTTTCAATACCTAAGGGTGGACAGGGCTGAGGCTGGTTTCACATTAGCGCATTTTCAGCGCGCGCACGGCCGGGGGTAGCTCCGCCCCCGAGCCGGCTCTCTGCCCGGCGTGCCCGCCCCTTCCTTGTAGCGCCGCCTCCTAGCGGACAGCGGCGCCTGCGATCGGCGCACCCTATCTTTAGCATAGGGTGCGCCGATCGTGCGCAGGCCGTGCGCTAGTTGCGCTTTGACCTGCGCTGCGCACTTTTGACGGTACGCCGTGCGCGCCAAAATCCGAAAAGTTTGATTTTGGCGCGCACGGCGCACCGTCAAAAGTGCGCAGCGCAGGTCAAAGCGCAACTAGCGCACGGCCTGCGCACGATCGGCGCACCCTATGCTAAAGATAGGGTGCGCCGATCGCAGGCGCCGCTGTCCGCTAGGAGGCGGCGCTACAAGGAAGGGGCGGGCACGCCGGGCAGAGAGCCGGATCGGGGGCGGAGCTACCCCCGGCCGTGCGCGCGCTGAAAATGCGCTAATGTGAAACCAGCCTAAGTCTGGCATAATGTCCCACGTCGCGGGAGAGGATACGTGGAGGCGACACTCTCACGTGGTCGCCTGTTGATGGTTTGGGGAAAACGGACCCTTTCAATAGGATGCATTGCCCCTGTCTCATCTTCATAAAATAACAAACAAAAATAGAAGTCTGGGGAAAAGTCCCAGATATGTCCCTCGGTGCGGGAAAGTATACGCGGAGGCGATACTCAACGTGTGCTCACCCGTTGATGGTTTGGGGAGATCGGACCCTTTCAATAGGATCCGTCGCCCCTGTCTCATCTTCATAGTAAACTAGAAAAAAATAGTCTGGAGACATCCAGACTGTGTGTGCCTCCATAGGACACTAAGCTATAAACTGATTTCCGCCAGCAATAGGGGCGAGAGTGTACACTGCGGAGGAGGAGCTAACCTCTTTTTTTCACTTAGTGTCAGCCTCCTAGCGGTAGAAGCATACACCCACAGTATCTGTGTCCCCCAATGAGACGAAGGAGAAAGTGTGATCAGGGCCGCCATAGTGCGATCAGAGCCGCGCACTGACGACCCAAGGGCCGCGCCCTGAACATTACCGCCCCAAAAGGAGAAACAGTAACCCTAAAAAAAGTCATAGAACATATCTAGGAGTCTTCATCACGAGCGACCCAAGAAAATTACATCCGACCAGTCTCCTTGCTGCTACCTATACCATTAGCAATCTTCTGAAACTATGCCTTGCCTGATCTGTCCTGGACAGGAGGAGAAATGAAATCCAGTCATATTTTACCAAAAAGACGACACAGTGGACCTGCTGCCTATTACCCTACAAAATCCCTTTTTGCAACCATTACACTATGTCTGGAAATATAAAAAAGCGAGACTATGATATAAACACACTGCCCTGTTGTAAAGCAGCCATATTGGCAGATGGCGGAGACCAGTCACCTCCAAAGGCAGTCTAATAAAGACCACCAGGAACTTGGTCTGATGGGTAGACATGCACACCATGACATCTGGACTCATAAAGCCCTACGACTGAACTCTCCGAAATCACTATCACAACCTTAAAAGTTACAGGGATTGTACCACACGTACTGTCTCGCCCAGACTCCCCCCCCTCAGCTTTACCCTCAATTGGTGTTATTCCATACCTCCTGGATCCCAAATCTGTGGTCCAACCTACCTAACTAGACTATTTCCCAATTCCTAGCTAATAAAGCCACCATACAAAACTCATGGCCCAAGGGAGCCAAAAAAACACCCTACTAATTACCTACATGGCATCCATGTAACTCGCAATAGGAAGGTGCTCATGGCTAGATTTACTCTCCAAATTCCCCCTCCCTGTCCCAAACTCATCTCAGAAATTTACAACCACCTAATCTCTCCCATTTTACCCTATGAAGCAGCTTTGTTGATTTCCTGGGGAAAAGAATTAGGTATCACATTAAGTGACTGTGAACTTAGGAGTATTCCCTGTACCTCACACAGTGTTATGGACTGGACAGGGTTGGAGTGGTGATATTGCAACCACTATGGACAGAAGTAGCAGGTAGCATAGTCAGGCATAGCTCAAGGTCGGTACACAGGAGCAGCACCTAGTGAAGATAGAGATAGCCGGGGTCAGTACACAGGAGCAGCAATGTACAGGCTACAGGAGCAAAATGTAGCGTAGTCAGGAGTAGCCAGGAGTCAGTACACAGGAGCAGCATGTAGCATAGTCAGGAATAGCCAGGAGTCAGTACACAGGAGCAGCATGTAGCTTAGTCAGGGATAGCCAGAGGTCAGTACACAGGAGCAGCATGTAGCATAGTCAGGGATAGCCAGAGGTCAGTACACAGGAGCAGCATGTAGCATAGTCAGGAATAGCCAGCAGTCAGTACATAGGAGCAGCATGTAGCATAGTCAGGAATAGCCAGAGGTCAGTACACAGGAGCAGCATGTAGCGTAGTCAGGAACAGCCATGAGTCAGTACACACTAGCAGCATGTAGCATAGTCAGGAATAGCCAGGAGTCAGTACACAGGAGCAGCATGTAGCGTAGTCAGGAATAGCCATGAGTCAGTACACAGGAGCAGCATGTAGCATAGTCAGGAATAGCCAGGAGTCAGTACACAGGAGCAGCATGTAGCATAGTCAAGAATAGTCAGGAGTCAGTACACAGGGGCAGCATGTAGCATAGTCAGGGATAGCCAGAGGTCAGTACACAGGAGCAGCATGTAGCATAGTCAGGAATAGCCAGGAGTCAGTACACAGGAGCAGCATGTAGCATAGTCAAGAATAGTCAGGAGTCAGTACACAGGGGCAGCATGTAGCATAGTCAGGGATAGCCAGAGGTCAGTACACAGGAGCAGCATGTAGCATAGTCAAGAATAGTCAGGAGTCAGTACACAGGGGCAGCATGTAGCATAGTCAGGGATAGCCAGAGGTCAGTACACAGGAGCAGCATGTAGCATAGTCAGGAATAGCCAGGAGTCAGTACATAGGAGCAGCATGTAGCATAGTCAGGAATAGCCAGGAGTCAGTACATAGGAGCAGCATGTAGCATAGTCAGGGATAGCCAGAGTTCAGTACACTGGAGCAGCAGGTAGCATAGTCAGGAATAGCCAGGAGTCAGTACACAGGAGCAGCATGTAGCGTGGTCAGGGATATCCAGAGTTCAGTACACTGGAGCAGCATGTAGCGTAGTCAGGGATAGCCAGAGTTCAGTACACTGGAGCAGCTTGTAGCATAGTCAGGAATAGCCAGAGTTCAGTACACTGGAGCAGCATGTAGCATAGTCAGGAATAGCCAGAGTTCAGTACACTGGAGCAGCATGTAGCATAGTCAGGAATAGGCAGGAGTCAGTACACAGGAGCAGCATGTAGCATAGTCAGGGATAGCCAGAGGTTAGTACACAGGAGCAGCATGTAGCGTAGTCAGGGATAGCCAGGGGTCAGTACACTGAAGCAGCATGCAGCGTAGTCAGGGATAGCCAGAGGTCAGTACACTGGAGCAGCATTTAGCATAGTCAGGGACAGCCAGAGGTCAGTATACTGGAGCAGCATGTAGCATAGTCAGGAATAGCCAGAGTTCAGTACACTGGAGCAGCATGAAGCGTAGTCAGGAATAGCCGGGGGTCAGTACACAGGAGCAGCATGTAGCGTAGCCAGGAATAGCTGGGGGTCAGTACACAGGAGCAGCAATTAACGTAGTCAGGGATATCCAGAGGTCAGTACACTGGAGCAGCATGTAGCATAGTCAGGAATAGCCAGAGGTCAGTACACTGGAGCAGCATGTAGCATAGTCAGGAATAGCCAGAGGTCAGTACACTGGAGCAGCATGTAGCATAGTCAGGAATAGCCAGAGGTCAGTACACAGGAGCAGCATGTAGCGTAGTCAGGGATATCCAGAGGTCAGTCCACTGGAGCAGCATGTAGCATAGTCAGGAATAGCCAGAGTTCAGTACACTGGAGCAGCATGTAGCATAGTCAGGGATAGCCAGGGGTCAGTACACTGGAGCAGCATGTAGCATAGTCAGGAATAGCCAGAGTTCAGTACACTGGAGCAGCATGTAGCGTAGTCAGGGATAGCCAGGGGTCAGTACACTGGAGCAGCATGTAGCATAGTCAGGAATAGCCAGAGTTCAGTACACTGGAGCAGCATGTAGCGTAGTCAGGAACAGCCAGAGTTCAGTACACTGGAGCAGCATGTAGCATAGTCAGGGATAGCCAGGGGTCAGTACACTGGAGCAGCATGTAGCATAGTCCGGAATAGCCAGAGGTCAGTACACAGGAGCAGCATGTAGCGTAGTCAGGGATAGCCAGAGGTCAGTCCACTGGAGCAGCATGTAGCATAGTCAGGAATAGCCAGAGTTCAGTCCACTGGAGCAGCATGTAGCATAGTCAGGAATAGCCAGAGTTCAGTACACTGGAGCAGCATGTAGCGTAGTCAGGAACAGCCAGAGTTCAGTACACTGGAGCAGCATGTAGCATAGTCAGGGATAGCCAGGGGTCAGTACACTGGAGCAGCATGTAGCATAGTCCGGAATAGCCAGAGGTCAGTACACAGGAGCAGCATGTAGCGTAGTCAGGGATAGCCAGAGGTCAGTCCACTGGAGCAGCATGTAGCATAGTCAGGAATAGCCAGAGTTCAGTACACTGGAGCAGCATGTAGCATAGTCAGGGATAGCCAGGGGTCAGTACACTGGAGCAGCATGTAGCATAGTCAGGAATAGCCAGAGTTCAGTACACTGGAGCAGCATGTAGCGTAGTCAGGGATAGCCAGGGGTCAGTACACTGGAGCAGCATGTAGCATAGTCAGGAATAGCCAGAGTTCAGTACACTGGAGCAGCATGTAGCGTAGTCAGGGATAGCCAGGGGTCAGTACACTGGAGTAGCATGTAGCATAGTCAAGGATAGCCAGGGATCAGTACACTGGAGCAGCATGTAGCATAGTCAGGGATAGCCAGGAGTCAGTACACTGGAGCAGCATGTAGCATAGTCAGGGATAGCCAGAGGTCAGTACACTGGACCAGCATGCAGCGAAGCCAGGTCCATGTGGATAGTGTCATGATCCCAATGCAGGTTTTGACCTGCACGTCAGGGGTTAATGTCTTGAGCTCAGTGCAGGCTTTGACCTGCACGCCTGGGGTTAATCATTGCGGCCTCTCTTTGATTCAGGCAGAGCTTCTTATAGCCCTGAGAAATTCCAATCCCTGTCAGTTATACTTTTGCCTTTGGCCGAGTGTGGTGACCCCTGTGTGCTTGTTCGTTGTCTTCTAGCTTGCTTATATGGTTCTGATCCGGTTCTGTCCCCCGTTGTGAGTTTGCCTGTTGATTCTGTACTGTATATCTGTTTCTCTGGTTTCTGACTTCTTGACTACGTCCTGACTATCCATTCTGTCTAATCCTTTGGCATCGTTGTGCTATCTCGTGCTTTGACCCCGGCCTCATCTGGTTTCTGTCTCTGTCTATGCCCCTTGGTAACTTTGTCCCGTAGCTACCTTTCTAGGAGTTTTCCTGCAGCTCCTAGCTCTCTGGAGTTTAGGCCACGCCCATAGCAGGCACATGCTTCAGGTCCTGTGGGTCTGAAGCATGCATCTTCACTGTTGGCGCTCGCTCCACAGGTATCTCTGAGCACAGTGTCTTACTCAGGACACGCGCACTGGCTCAGTGAGCAAGTGCAGTGTGGTGTTCCTGACAGATAGATCATGCATATGATACCAGACTTACCTGTGCATCGATTCATCCCTGCCATGCTGCTCACGAACGGCCATTGCTGTGGACACATTGCTGTCTCCGACCACTGCCCTGAGATCGTCCACCAGCTGCCAAGAGAAGGGTACAGTGATGAGGAGAGGACAGTACCAGTGTGTATCAAGAGCCCCCGAAACTAAGTGTAAAGTAACCAATGTACTCGCAGACCACCATTACCGGCAAAGAGTTCCCAATATACAGTTAGGGCCATATATATTTGGACAGAGACAACACTTTTGTAATTTTGGTTCTAGACATTACCACGATGAATTTTAAACAAAACAATTCAGATGCAGTTGAAGTTCAGACTTTCAGCTTTCATTTGAGGGTCTCCACATTAACATTGGATGAAGGGTTTAGGAGTTTCAGCTCCTTAACATGTGCCACCCTGTTTTTAAAGGGACCAAAAGTAATTGGACAATTGACTCCAGGGCTGTTTCATGGCCAGGTGTGGGCAATCCCTTCCTTATGTCATTCTCAATTAAGCAGATAAAAGGCCTGGAGTTGATCGGAGGTGTGGTGCTTGCATTTGGAAGATTTTGCTGTGAAGGAAACATGCGGCCAAAGGAGCTCTCCATGCAGGTGAAACAAGCCATCCTTAAGCTGCAAAAACAGAAAAACCCATCCGAGAAATTGCGACAACATTAGGAGTGGCAAAATCTACAGTTTGGTACATCCTGAGAAAGAAAGCACTGAACTCATCAATGCAAAAAGACCTGGGCGCCCACGGAAGACAACAGTGGTTGATGACCGCAGAATAGTCTCCATGGTGAAGAGAAACCCCTTCACAACAGCCAACCAAGTGACCAACACTCTCCAGGAGGCAGGTGTATCAATATCCAAATCTATCATAAAGAGAAGACTGCATGAAAGTAACTACAGAGGGTTCACTGCACGGTGCAAGCCACTCATAAGCATCAAGAATCACAAGGCTAGACTGGACTCTGCTAAAAAACATCTAAAAAAGCCAGCACAGTTCTGGAAGAACATTCTTTGGACAGATGAAACCAAGACCAACCTCTACCAGAATGATGGAAAGAGAAAAGTATGGTGAAGGCGTGGTACAGCTCATGATCCAAAGCATACCACATCATACCACATCATCTGTAAGACACGGCGGAGGCAGTGTGATGGCTTGGGCATGCATGGCTGCCAGTGGCACTGGGTCACTAGTGTTTATTGATGATGTGACACAGGACAGAAGCAGCCGAATGAATTCTGAGGTATTCAGAGCCATACTGTGTGCTCAGATCCAGCCAAATGCAGCCAAACTGATTGGTCGTCGTTTCCTACTACAGATGGACAATGACCCAAAACATAAAGCCAAAGCAACCCAGGAGTTTATTAAAGCAAAGAAGTGGAATATTCCTGAATGGCCAAGTCAGTCACCTGATCTCAACCCAATTGAGCATTTCACTTGTTAAAGACTAAACTTCAGACAGAAAGGCCCACAACCAAACAGCAACTGAAAACCACCGCAGTGAAGGCCTGGCAGAGCATCAAAAAGGAGGAAACACAGCGTCTGGTGATGGCCATGAGTTCAAGACTTCAGGCAGTCATTGCCAACAAAGGGTTTTCAACCAAGTACTAGAAATGAACATTTTATTTAATCTGTCCAATTACTTTTGGTCCCTTTAAAAACAGGGTGGCACATGTTAAGGAGCTGAAACTCCTAAACCCTTCATCCAATGTTAATGTGGATACCCTCAAATGAAAGCTGAAAGTCTGAACTTCAACTGCATCTGAACTGTTTTGTTTAAAATTCATTGTGGTAAAGTCTAGAACCAAAACTAGAAAAATGTTGTCTCTGTCCAAGTATATATGGACCTAACTGTATGTCTGAAGTACTGGGCCCACAGCACCCAACAGACCTCCTGCGCCACTCCATCTCCTCCAGACTCTTCCGTCCAGGGTGACTCTACCCACAGCACCCCACAGACCTCCTGCGCCCCACCATCTCATAGAGACTCCTCCATACAGGGTGACTGGGCCCACAGCACCCCACAGACCTCCTGCGCCCCACCATCTCATACAGACTCCTCCATACAGGGTGACCGGGCCCACAGCACCACACAGACCTCCTGCGGCCCACCATCTCCTACAGACTCCTCCATACAGGGTGACATGGCCCACAGCAGCCCACAGACCTCCTGCGCCCCACCATCTCCTACAGACTCCTCCATACAGGGTGACATGGCCTACAGCAGCCCACAGACCTCCTGCGCCCCACCATCTCCTACAGACTCCTCCATACAGGGTCACATGGCCCACAGCAGCCCACAGACCTCTTGCACCCCACCATCTCCTACAGACTCCTCCATACAGGGTGACATGGCCCACAGCAGCCCACAGACCTCCTGCGCCCCACCATCTCCTACAGACTCCTCCATACAGGGTGACATGGCCCACAGCAGCCCACAGACCTCCTGCGCCCCACCATCTCCTACAGACTCCTCCATACAGGGTGACATGGCCTACAGCAGCCCACAGACCTCCTGCGCCCCACCATCTCCTACAGACTCCTCCATACAGGGTGACATGGCCCACAGCAGCCCACAGACCTCCTGCGCCCCACCATCTCCTACAGACTCCTGCATACAGGGTGACATGGCCCACAGCAGCCCACAGACCTCCTGCGCCCCACCATCTCCTCCAGACTCCTCCATACAGGGTGACATGGCCCATAGCACCCCACAGACCTCCTGCGCCCCACCATCTCCTACAGACTCCTCAATACAAGGTGACATGGCCCACAGCAGCCCACAGACCTCCTGCGCCCCACCATCTCCTACAGACTCCTGCATACAGGGTGACATGGCCCACAGCAGCCCACAGACCTCCTGCGCCCCACCATCTCCTCCAGACTCCTCCATACAGGGTGACATGGCCCATAGCACCCCACAGACCTCCTGCGCCCCACCATCTCCTACAGACTCCTCAATACAAGGTGACATGGCCCACAGCAGCCCACAGACCTCCTGCGCCCCACCATCTCCTACAGACTCCTCCATACAGGGTGACATGGCCCACAGCAGCCCACAGACCTCCTGCGCCCCACCATCTCCTCCAGACTCCTCCATACAGGGTGACCGGGCCCACGGCACCCCACAGACCTCCTGCGCCCCACCATCTCCTCCAGGCTCCTCCATACAGGATGACATGGCCCATAGCACCCCACAGACCTCCTGCACCCCACCATCTACTCCAGACTCCTCCATACAGGATGACATGGCCCATAGCACCCCACAGACCTCCTATGCCCAAACATCTCCCCCAGACTCTTCTATACAGGGTGACCGGGCCCACAGACCTCCTGTGCTCCACCATCTCCTCCAGACTCCTCCATACAGGGTGACGGGCCCACAGACCTCCTGCGCCCCACCATCTCCTCCAGACTCCTCTATACAGGGTGACATGGCCCACAGCAGCCCACAGACCTCCTGCGCCCCACCATCTCCTACAGACTCCTCCATACAGGGTGACCGGGCCCACAGCACTCCACAGACCTCCTGCGCCCCACCATCTCCTACAGACTCCTCCATACAGGGTGACATGGCCCACAGCACCCCACAGACCTCCTGCACCCCACCATCTCCCCCAGACTCCTCCATACAGGGAGACCAGGCCCACAGCACCCCACAGACCTCCTGTGCCCCACCATCTCCTACAGACTCCTCCATACAGGGTGACCGGGCCCACAGCACCCCACAGACCTCCTGTGCCCCACCATCTCCTCCAGACTCTTCCATACAGGGTGACCGGGCCCACAGCACCCCACAGACCTCCTGTGCCCCACCATCTCCTCCATACATGGTGACCGGGCCCACAGCACCCCACAGACCTCCTGTGCTCCACCATCTCCTCCAGACTCCTCCATACAGGGTGACCGGGCCCACAGACCTACTGCGCCCCACCATCTCCTCCAGACTCCTCTATACAGGGTGACATGGCCCACAGCAGCCCACAGACTTCCTGCACCCCACCATCTCCTCCAGACTCCTCCATACAGGGTGACCGGGCCCACAGCACCCCACAGACCTCCTATGCACCACCATGTTATCCTGACTTCTCCATACAGGGTGACCGGGCCCACAGCACCCCACAGATCTTCTGCGCCCCACCATCTTCTACAGACTCCTCCATACAGGGTGTCATGGCCCACAGCACCCCACAGACCTCCTGCGCCCCACCATTTCCTCCAGACTCCTCCATACAGGGTGACCGGGCCCACAGCACCCCACAAACTAGATTTATAAGCTTGATTGTTAAGTCTCTGTCTACCAGTCCTAACACGCTTTACAAGGTCCTTGGTGGAGAAAGACCTCCATAAACTGCACTTCTATGTCAGCGCCTGGGCGGGTGTAGGGTCCACCATTATTAGCACAGCGAATCCCATACCATCTATCACTGCAGAATGAAGAGGCCCTCACAGCCATAAGTAATGGGGCCCTCGCAGCCATAGATAATGGGGCCCTCACAGCCACAAGTAATGGGGCCCTCACAGCCATAGATAATGGGACCCTCACAGCCATAAATAATGGGGCCTGTTACAGAACCCCTTAGCCCCCAGAATATGTTGTGCAGTTATATGGATGTATAATAGGTTCTATGAGAGATGCATGTCCCTAATGCATCAGTATTCCCCCTTTTGTCCGCCCTCCCCCCACCTTTGTAATTTCCACAGTAAACATCGGCAGGCTCCGGCCACCTGCGGCCTTTGTAATGCATGTCTGGCCTGCCCTCTGTATCTGTGTGATATATTCTGTGTCCTGTGAGTAAAGTGTTGTCAGACTGGAAATACATGGAGAAGCAGTGATCTTTTATATGCGCCCATGCACTCAGAGGAATTCC
This sequence comes from Dendrobates tinctorius, assembly GCF_039654945.1. Taxonomy (NCBI): domain Eukaryota; kingdom Metazoa; phylum Chordata; class Amphibia; order Anura; family Dendrobatidae; genus Dendrobates; species Dendrobates tinctorius. The sequence continues at coordinate 791,233 of NW_027362103.1, forward strand.
AGCCAGCGTCCTTCATTCAGACTCCAGCCAACGAAGAGCGGACCTCCAAAAATACGGGGTGGTACTGAAAGAGGTACCCCAGCTTGGTAGACCCCGTTACACTGGTGGCAGACAGCGGGATTTGATACCCCTTCTACAGGAGGAAAGGAATGAATGGAAAATGACTACCAGAAGTTAAAGAGGACTACATCAAAAGATCTGGTGGAAGCCCGAGGGTTGATCGCCAGCAACAAAAGCGGATTTGATAGCAGCCATCATGGAACACGACAGTGCAGCGCCCCCCAATGTGAATGTGGAGGAGACCGAATTCCAGAGGGAGGTAAAGAGCAGACTAGTGTTCTATGGCCCAAACCCTGCGGTAGAGATCATACGAGAGGTGATGGCTGATGTGCGTTCGGATCTGAAGGAAAGGATGGCCGAGCAGACTAGGATAGAGCTAGCCAAGATGGAGATGGCAGAGCGGACCAAAGTGGAGCTGGCCAAGATGGAGAAGGCAGAGCGGAGAGAGGAGAGCCAGCGAGCAGGGGGAGCTCTGGCCTTCGACCAGGTACCTTCAACAGTAAACCACAAAAAGATCCAGTATAATGCCTTCCGACAGTTGGGGGAGGCAGAGGAAGACATTGATGGCTTTCTGCAGGACTTTGAGCGGCAGTGTGCCCTTCATCAAGTGAAGCCAGAGGAACGGGTTCAGATTCTGGCCAGCAAGCTGACAGGCCGGGCAGCGGACGCCTATCGCACGGTACCTGATGAGGACTGTATGGACTATGAGCGGATCAAAGAAGTGATCTTGGCCCGGTATGCGCTGACACCAGAGGCCTATCGCCAAAAGTTCAGCGGACTTATAAAACGCGTAACCGATACCCACGCTGAATGGGCCTGTAAATTACGGCGGTCACTGCTACAGTGGGTACAAGGGAGCCAAGCAACCACTAAGGAGGACGTCCTCCAGCTCTTCCTGTTAGAACGATTCTTTAATGGACTAAACCCCGAGACAGAGGAATGGCTTCGGGACAGGCGGCCAACGACTCTTGAGGAAGCCGCTCGTCTGGCCGATGAACATCATGATGCCAGGAGGCCGCAGTTGTCCGGATCAAAGGTGGTCACTAGGGGCCCGCCCATGGACCTGGAGGGCCCCAAACCACCGAAGATTGTAGGGGGACCAGCTAGAAACCCGGCCTACCACAGTCCCCCTGGGGCGCGATGTCACACCTGCCGTCAGCTGGGCCACCTGTAAAGACAATGCCCAATCCGGACTCAGCATACCCAGTGGCCAAAGGCGGGAACAGCTACCTTCAGCCGGGCTGCCGTACACTGCTACCAAGGCGAAGCTGACCCGGCATTGGGGGCTACGACTAACCAAGGGGTGGAAGAGATGGAGGAAGTGCTGCATGCAGTAGACCCCGTGCAGGCAGCCCGGGCAGATAATCGACAACAACATCGACAGGTCGTGTGGGTTAATGGGAAACGTATGCAGGGACTAAGAGATTCAGGAGCAACTTTGACCCTTGTGAAGCCTCATCTCGTCCGGGACCAAGAGAAGACGGACCGGACAGTGGCAGTCCGTGTAGCAGGGGGAGCTATACATCGACTACCCACTGCCAGGATTCACCTGAACTGGGGAGTCAGGGATGGCCTTGTTGAGGTCGGCTTGATGGAGGATTTGCCTGCAGACGTCTTGCTGGGAAATGACTTGGGGCCCATGTTGTCTGCATTCTCGGTGGCCCCTCTGGTTGAGACCTATCCTATGACCACCTAGAGACAAGCTCGAGCTGTGGAGGCGGAATCACACTCAGAAGAGGCCCAGGTAAGACATCCCAGCCCTGCACGTATTCCCATAGCCAGACACATTTCTTGGGCCACCCCAGATGAATTTAAGAGGGAGTTACTTGAGGATCCTTCATTAGAGGGATATCGTGGGAAGGCACAGGAGGGGAGAGGAGTACTGGAAGGGGAACAGTTTGTATGGAAGCAGGGACTCCTCTACCGGATCACAGAGCAGCACCACACAGGGACGAGCCCCACTATAAAACAACAGCTGGTAGTTCCCAAGAAGTATAGGCAGGAGCTACTGCGAATCTCTCATGATATACCCTTGGCCGGGCACTTCGGCGTCAGTCGCACCAGGCATCGTCTGACACAAAACTTCTTTTGGCCAGGGGTAACATATGATGTTCGTCAGTACTGCCAGACCTGTGACAGTTGTCAGCGCATTGGCAAGAGGGGGGATCGATGCAAGGCCTTAATTACGCCCCCTCCCCATTGTGGAGGAACCATTTAGCCGAGTAGCGGTCGATCTGATAGGGCCGTTAGCCAAACCCAGTCCGTCCGGGAAAAAGTATATATTGACAGTGGTAGATTATGCCACACGGTATCCAGAGGCGGTTGCGTTACCTAACATACTGGCAGAGACGGTGGCGGCCTCCCTGCTCCAGGTTTTCTCACGGGTTGGATTTCCCCGGGAGATTATCTCGGACCAGGGTACCCAGTTTACAGCAGAGGTGACCAACCAATTGTGGAAGAGCGTAGAGTCCATTAGAAGCGCCCCGTACCACCCGCACACCAATGGGTTGTGTGAACGCTTTAATGGGACATTAAAACAGCTCATTGGGACTTTTACCAGGACCTACAGGGACTGGGAGAAATTCTTGCCACACCTCCTGTTTGCCAATCGGGAGGTGCCCCAAGAATCCACGGGGTTCTCCACGTTCGAGCTGGTATACGGGAGACGGGTAAGGGGACCCCTAGACTTAGTGCTGGAACACTGGGAAGGGGAGGGTCTCATAGAAGGGGTACCTATTGTACCCTATGTGCTGGAATTTCGGGACCGCCTACAGGAGCTGACTCAGGCTGTATGTGAGAACATGCAGGCGACCCAGCGGCGCCAGCGCATATGGTACGATCGGAGGGCCAGAGAGCGCACTTTGGAAATAGGACAGAAGGTCCTGGTGTTAGAGCCCACGAAGCAGAATAAGTTCCAAGCTGCATGGCAGGGGCCCTACCAGGTAGTGGGGAAAATAGCCGACACAACCTATAATGTCGCCGATTGTGACGACCCCAGGGTTATCCGCATGTTCCACGTGAATATGCTGAAGCCCTACCGGGAGCGCCCTGAAGAGGTAGTGGCCATCTGTGCACCTGAAGCAGAGGATTTAGCCGGACTTCCCTTGCCGGATGTCTTAGGGGAAAGGACTCAGTCTAAAACAAGGGACCAGGTACACTTGCGTGAAGACCTAGGCCCCCGGGAGAGACAGCAGGCGGAGGCGTTGAGGCTGCGACAGAGGATGTTTTCAGAGAGACCGGGGTACACTCTCCTGGCACAACACAAGGTTGAGACCCAGGATCAGACCCCCCTGCGACAAAACCCCTTCCGCGTCCCTGAGTCTGTACGAGAGGGGATGTGACAAGAGATACAAGAGATGCTGCGTTTAGGGGTCATTGAAGAGTCAGATAGTCCCTGGGCATCCCCCGTAGTGTTAGTGCCCAAGAAGGATGGGACTACACGGTTTTGTGTAGACTATCGTAAGCTCAATGAGAAAACAGTGACGGATGCATACCCCATGCCGCGTGTGGATGAGTTGTTAGACCGGCTGGCGGGGGCAAAGTATTTGACCACCATCGATCTATGCAAAGGCTACTGGCAGATTCCCCTTAGTCCTGACGCTATTCCCAAGTCGGCATTTGTCACCCCGTTCGGCTTATTCCAGTTTCGAGTTATGCCATTCGGGATGAAGAATGCCTCGGCGACCTTCCAAAGGCTGGCTGACCGGCTTCTGGATGGTCTCCAGGAGTATGCTTGTGCCTACCTGGACGACATCGCCATCTACAGTGCAACATGGGAAGAGCATCTAAATCACCTAGAGACATTATTGGACAGGATCCACCAGGCCGGAATCACCCTGAACCCAAACAAGTATCACGTGGGCAAAGCAGAGGTTCAGTATTTAGGGCATTGGGTGGGAAGTGGGAAACAGCGACCAGAACCAGCCAAGATTTAGGCCATAGCCAAATGGCCCATCCCACGCACTAAAACCCAGGTCATGGCGTTTCTAGGGACAGCGGGGTATTACAGGAAATTCGTTCCCAATTACAGCAGCGTAGCCAAGCCCCTCACTGATCTGACCCGTAAGAACCAACCCCGCCAGGTAACCTGGACCTCAGAGTGTGAGGAAGCCTTCCGCCAACTAAAGGACGCCCTCACCAATACCCCTGTATTGGCCGCACCCGATCCAACTACACGTTTCCTTGTTCATACGGACGCTTCTATGTTTGGATTGGGGGCAGTACTGAGCCAGGTCGGGCCGGACGGCCAAGAACACCTGGTAGCTTACCTGAGTCGGAAACTACAGCCCCGCGAAGCTATGCGGCCATCGAGAAGGAGTGCCTGGCGGTAGTATGGGCAAACAAGAAGTTACAACCATATTTGTATGGAGGACAGTTTTCCCTCCTAACGGACCATAATACCCTAGTCTGGCTTAATCGGGTCTCCGGAGACAACGCCAGATTGCTGCAGTGGAGTTTAACCCTACAACCTCCGGACTTCACCATCCACTACAGACCCGGCAAACAAAACGGTAACGCCGATGGACTAAGTCGACAAACGGAACTTGTACCAACCCCATAAACTTCAGTCATCCCCAAACCGATCCGTTGAGGATCAGACTGTGTATGCCGATCGCGTCGCTGAAAAGGGGAGCCGTGTTACAGAAACACTCAGCCCCCAGAATATGTTGTGCAGTTATATGTATGGATAATAGGTTCTATGTGAGATGCATGTCCCTAATGCATCAGCATTCCCCCTTTTGTCCGCCCTCCCCCCACCTTTGTAATTCCCACAGTAAACATCGGCAGGCTCCGGCCACCTGCGGCTTGTCTATTGGCCTGCCCTCTGTATCTGTGTGATATATACTGTGTCCTGTGAGTAAAGTGTTGTCAGACTGGAAATACATGGAGAAGCAGTGATCTTTTATATGCGCCCATGCACTCAGAGGAATTCCAGCCAGCGTCCTTCATTCAGACTCTAGCCAACGCAGAGCGGACCTCCGAAAATACGGGGTGGTACTGAAAGAGGTACCCCAGCTTGGTAGAACCCGTTACAGGGCCCTCACAGCCATAGATAACGGGGCCCTCGCAGCCATAGATAATGGGGCCCTCGCAGCCATAGATAATGGGGCCCTCGCAGCCATAGATAATGGGGCCCTCGCAGCCATAAAAAATGGGGCCCTCGCAGCCATAAAAAATGGGGCCCTCACAGCCATAGATAATGGGACCCTCGCAGCCATAGATAATGGGGCCCTCACAGTCATAGATAATGGGGCCCTCACAGTCATAGATAATGGGGCCCTCACAGTCATAGATAATGGGGCCCTCACAGCCATAGATAATGGGGTCCTCACAGTCATAGATAATGGGGCCCTCACAGCCATAGATAATGGGGTCCTCACAGCCATAATGGGCCCTCACAGCCATAAAAAATGGGGTCCTCGCAGCCATAGATAATGGGACCCTCGCAGCCATAGATAATGGGGCCCTCACAGTCATAGATAATGGGGCCCTCACAGCCATAGATAATGGGGTCCTCACAGCCATAATGGGCCCTCACAGCCATAAAAAATGGGGCCCTCACAGCCATAAAAAATGGGGCCCTCACAGCCATAAAAAATGGGGCCCTCGCAGCCATAGATAATGGGACCCTCACAGCCATAGATAATGGGGCCCTCACAGCCATAGATAATGGGACCCTCACAGCCATAGATAATGGGACCCTCACAGCCATAGATAATGGGGCCCTCACAGCCATAGATAATGGGGTCCTCACAGCCATAATGGGCCCTCACAGCCATAAAAAATGGGGCCCTCACAGCCATAAAAAATGGGGCCCTCACAGCCATAGATAATGGGACCCTCGCAGCCATAGATAATGGGGCCCTCACAGCCATAGATAATGGGACCCTCACAGCCATAGATAATGGGGCCCTCACAGCCATAGATAATGGGGTCCTCACAGCCATAGATAATGGGGCCCTCACAGCCATAGATAATGGGGCCCTCACAGCCATAATGGGGCCCTCACAGCCATAGATAATGGGGCCCTCACAGCCATAGATAATGGGGCCCTCACAGCCATAGATAATGGGGTCCTCACAGCCATAGATAATGGGGCCCTCACAGCCATAGATAATGGGGTCCTCACAGCCATAGATAATGGGGCCCTCACAGCCATAGATAATGGGGCCCTCACAGCCATAGATAATGGGGTCCTCACAGCCATAGATAATGGGGTCCTCACAGCCATAGATAATGGGGCCCTCACAGCCATAGATAATGGGGTCCTCACAGCCATAGATAATGGGGTCCTCACAGCCATAGATAATGGGGTCCTCACAGCCATAGATAATGGGGCCCTCACAGCCATAGATAATGGGGCCCTCACAGCCATAGATAATGGGGCCCTCACAGCCATAGATAATGGGGCCCTCACAGCCATAGATAATGGGGCCCTCACAGCCATAGATAATGGGGCCCTCACAGCCATAGATAATGGGGCCCTCACAGCCATAGATAATGGGGTCCTCACAGCCATAGATAATGGGGCCCTCACAGCCATAGATAATGGGGCCCTCACAGCCATAGATAATGGGGCCCTCACAGCCATAGATAATGGGGTCCTCACAGCCATAGATAATGGGGTCCTCACAGCCATAGATAATGGGGTCCTCACAGCCATAGATAATGGGGTCCTCACAGCCATAGATAATGGGGCCCTCACAGCCATAGATAATGGGGCCCTCACAGCCATAGATAATGGGGTCCTCACAGCCATAGATAATGGGGCCCTCACAGCCATAGATAATGGGGCCCTCACAGCCATAGATAATGGGGCCCTCACAGCCATAGATAATGGGGTCCTCACAGCCATAGATAATGGGGTCCTCACAGCCATAGATAATGGGGTCCTCACAGCCATAGATAATGGGGTCCTCACAGCCATAGATAATGGGGTCCTCACAGCCATAGATAATGGGGCCCTCACAGCCATAGATAATGGGGTCCTCACAGCCATAGATAATGGGGCCCTCACAGCCATAGATAATGGGGCCCTCACAGCCATAGATAATGGGGTCCTCACAGCCATAGATAATGGGGCCCTCACAGCCATAGATAATGGGGCCCTCACAGCCATAGATAATGGGGTCCTCACAGCCATAGATAATGGGGCCCTCACAGCCATAGATAATGGGGCCCTCACAGCCATAGATAATGGGGCCCTCACAGCCATAGATAATGGGGCCCTCACAGCCATAGATAATGGGGCCCTCACAGCCATAGATAATGGGGTCCTCACAGCCATAGATAATGGGGTCCTCACAGCCATAGATAATGGGGCCCTCACAGCCATAGATAATGGGGTCCTCACAGCCATAGATAATGGGGTCCTCACAGCCATAGATAATGGGGTCCTCACAGCCATAGATAATGGGGTCCTCACAGCCATAGATAATGGGGTCCTCACAGCCATAGATAATGGGGCCCTCACAGCCATAGATAATGGGGTCCTCACAGCCATAGATAATGGGGCCCTCACAGCCATAGATAATGGGGCCCTCACAGCCATAGATAATGGGGCCCTCACAGCCATAGATAATGGGGCCCTCACAGCCATAGATAATGGGGCCCTCACAGCCATAGATAATGGGGTCCTCACAGCCATAGATAATGGGGTCCTCACAGCCATAGATAATGGGGCCCTCACAGCCATAATGGGCCCTCACAGCCATAGATAATGGGGCCCTCACAGCCATAGATAATGGGGTCCTCACAGCCATAGATAATGGGGTCCTCACAGCCATAGATAATGGGGCCCTCACAGCCATAATGGGGCCCTCACAGCCATAGATAATGGGGCCCTCACAGCCATAGATAATGGGGCCCTCACAGCCATAGATAATGGGGCCCTCACAGCCATAATGGGCCCCGGGCCCTGGTGACGTCATCATACCTGCGCCACCCCGCCGTAGCTCCGGCACACAGCCGCAGTCCGCAGTCTTCTCACTGACAGGAGCGCAGCCATGGCCGCCGGCGCGTCCCTGACCGGAGGAAGGAAGGACATCACCGGGGCGGAGCAGCCGAGACACCGGACACCGACAACACCCACATAAAGGGACAGGAGCCCGAGAGGAAGAGGAGGAAGGTCCCACAGCTGTACCCAGCCGTGTGTGCAAGACGGCGCTCAGCTGTGTCTCTAACCTGTATCTAACCTGTATCTGATCTGTATCTAACCTGTATCTGATCTGTATCTGATCTGTATCTAATGTGTATCTAACCTGCATCTGAAATGTATCTAACCTGTATCTGATCTGTATCTAATGTGTATCTGATCTGTATCTAACCTGCATCTGACCTGTATCTGATCTGTATCTGATCTGTATCTAATGTGTATCTAACCTGCATCTGAAATGTATCTAACCTGTATCTAATGTGTATCTAACCTGCATCTGAAATGTATCTAACCTGTATCTAATCTGTATCTAATCTGTATCTGATCTGTATCTGATCTGTATCTAACCTGTAGCTAATCTGTATCTAACCTGTATCTGACCTGTATCTGATCTGTATCTAATGTGTATCTAACCTGTATCTGATCTGTATCTGACCTGTATCTGATCTGTATCTAATGTGTATCTAATGTGTATCTAACCTGCATCTGAAATGTATCTAACCTGTATCTAATCTGTATCTGATCTGTATCTAATGTGTATCTAACCTGTATCTGATCTGTATCTAACCTGTAGCTAATCTGTATCTGATCTGTATCTAACGTGTATCTGATCTGTATCTAATCTGTATCTAACGTGTATCTAACCTGTATCTGACCTGTATCTAACGTGTATCTAATCTGTATCTAACGTGTATCTGATCTGTATCTAACCTGTATCTGATCTGTATCTAACGTGTATCTGATCTGTATCTAATCTGTATCTGATCTGTATCTAACGTGTATCTGATCTGTATCTAACCTGTATCTAATCTGCATCTGATCTGTATCTAACGTGTATCTAATCTGTATCTGAATCTGTATCTAACCTGTATCTAATCTCTATCTGATCTGCATCTAACGTGTATCTAATCTGTGATCTGTATCTAACGTGTGTCAAATCTGTATCTGATCTGTATCTAACGTGTATTTAACCTGTATGTGATCTGTATCTAACGTGTATCTAATCTGTATCTAATGTGTATCTGATCTGTATCTAACGAGTATCTAATGTGTATCTGATCTGTATCTAACGTATATCTAATCTGTATCTAATGTGTATCTGATCTGTATCTGACGTGTATCTAACCTGTATCTGAGCTGCACCCACCCGTGTGTGCAAGACGGCGCTCAGCTGTGTCTCTAATCTGTATCTAACGTGTATCTAATCTGTATCTAATCTGATCTGTATCAGATCTGTATCTAACCTGTATCTGATCTGTATCTAATCTGTATCTAACCTGTATCTAACCTGTATCTGATCTGTATCTAACCTGTATCTGATCTGCATCAAACGTGTATCTAATCTGTATCTAACGTGTGTCTAATCTGTATGTGGTCTGTATCTAACGTGTATCTAATCTGTATGTAATGTGTATCTGATCTGTATCTAACGAGTATCTAATGTGTATCTGATCTGTATCTAACGTGTATCTGATCTGTATCTAACCTGTATCTGATCTGTATCTGATCTGTATCTAATGTGTATCTGAACTCTGTATCTGATCTGTATCTAATGGGTATCTAATGTGTATCTGATCTGTATCTAATCTGTATCTAACGAGTATGTAATGTGTATCTGATCTGTATCTAACGTGTATCTGATCTTTATCTAATGTGTATCTAATCTGTATGTAATCTGTATCTAATCTGTATCTAACCTGTATCTGATCTGTATCTAATGTGTATCTGAACTCTGTATCTGATCTGTATCTAACGTGTATCTAATGGGTATCTAATGTGTATCTGATCTGTATCTAACGAGTATCTAATGTGTATCTGATCTGTATCTAATCTGTATCTGATCTGTATCTAACGTGTATCTGATCTGTATCTAATGTGTATCTAACGTGTATCTAATCTGTATCTAACATGTATCTGATCTGTAACTAACGTGTATCTGATCTGTATCTAATCTGTATCTGATCTGTATCTAATCTGTATCTAATGTGTTTGTAATCTGTATCTAACGTGTATCTAATCTGTATCTAACGTGTATCTAATCTGTATCTAACCTGTATCTGATCTGTATCTAATGTGTATCTAATCTGTATCTAACCTGTATCTGATCTGTATCTAACGTGTATCTGATCTGTATCTAATGTGTATCTGATCTGTATCTAACGTGTATCTGATCTGTATCTAATGTGTATCTGATCTGTTTCTAATGTGTATCTAACAAGTATCTAATGTGTATCTAATCTGTATCTAACGTGTATCTTATCTGTATCTAACGTGTATCTGATCTGTATCTAACGTGTATCTAATCTGTATCTAACGTGTATCTGATCTGTATCTAACGTGTATCTAATCTGTATCTAACGAGTATCTAATGTGTATCTGATCTGTATCTAATGTGTATCTGATCTGTATCTAATGTGTATCTTATCTGTATCTAATGTGTATCTAATTTGTATCTAACGTGTATCTGATCTGTATCTAATGTGTATCTGATCTGTATCTAATGTGTATCTAATGTATCTAATCTGTATGTAATCTGTATCTGATCTGTATCTGATCTGTATCTAACGTGTATCTGATCTGTATCTAATGTGTATCTAATCTGTATCTGCCGTGTATCTGATCTGTATCTAACGTGTATCTGATCTGTATCTAACGTGTATCTGATCTGTATCTAATGTGTATCTGATCTGTAACTAACGTGTATCTGATCTGTATCTGATCTGTATCTAACAAGTATCTAATGTGTATCTAATCTGTATCTAATCTGTATCTAACGTGTATCTAATCTGTATCTAACGAGTATCTAATCTGTATCTGATCTGTATCTAGCGTGTATCTGATCTGTATCTAATGTGTATCTGATCTGTATCTAATGTGTATCTAACAAGTATCTAATGTGTATCTAATCTGTATCTAATCTGTATCTAGCGTGTAATCTGTATCTAACGTGTTTCTAATCTGTATCTGATCTGTATTTAGCGTGTATCTGATCTGTATCTAATCTGTATCTGATCTGTATCTGATCTGTATCTAGCAAGTATCTAATGTGTATCTAATGTGTATGTAATCTGTATCTAATCTGCATCTAACGTGTATCTAATCTGTATCTAACATGTATCTAATCTGTATCTGATCTGTATCTAACAAGTATCTAATGTGTATCTAATCTGTATGTTATCTGTATCTGATCTGTTTCTAATCTGTATCTGATCTGTATCTAATGTGTATCTAACAAGTATCTAATGTGTATCTAATCCGTATCTAATGTGTATCTGATCTGTAACAAGTATCTAATGTGTATCTAATCTGTATGTAATCTGCATCTGATCTGTATCTAATCTGTATCTAACATGTATCTAATATGTATCTAATCTGTATCTAATGTGTATCTGATCTGTATCTAATGTGTATCTAACAAGTATCTAATGTGTATCTAATCTGTATCTGATCTGTAACAAGTATCTAATGTGTATATAATCTGTAATCTGCATCTGATCTGTATCTAATCTGTATCTGATCTGTATCTAATCTGTATCTAATCTGTATCTAATGTGTATCTGATCTTTATCTAACAAGTATCTAATGTGTATCTAATCTGTATTTAATCTTTATCTGATCTGTATCTAATGTGTATCTAACGTGTATCTAATATGTATCTAATGTGTATCTAATCTGTATCTAACGTGTATCTAATATGTATCTAACCTATATCTAATGTGTATCAAGAACTGCCAGGCTGCTCAGGTCACCCCCACTGTCCATACTTATAGAAACATACAGGCCATTAACACCCAGAAACTTATGAAGAACTTGCAGTCTTCATTGGCCCCTATCTCCTCCCTCTCCTGTCCTGATTCTGCACTGAAGCATTTCAATGAAACACTTCAAAGTGCCCTGGATGAATTTGCACCCCCTATAAATAGAACATCACAACACAGACGGCGACAACCCTGGCACACGGTGCAAACACGTTTCCTGCAGCGGTGCTCCAGGTGCGCCGAACGTCTGTGGAGAAAATCCAATCTACACGAAGATTTCATCCATTATAAGTTTATGCTTAGAACATACAACACTGCCCTTCACCTCTCCAAACAAACCTATTTCAACACCCTCATCACCTCACTGTCCAATAACCCGAAATGTCTCTTTGACACTTTTCATTCCCTGCTCAACCCAAGAGTACAGGACCCAACCACGGAGCTCCGAGCTGACGATCTGGCCAATTACTTCAAAGAAAAAATTGACCAGATTCGACAGGAAATTATCTCCCAATCACCTCATACCATGCACTGTCCTCCCTCCCCCACTGCATCTAGCTCTCTCTCTGATTTTGAACCAGTCACAGAAGAAGTAAGCAGGCTCCTTGCATCTTCTCGCCCAACTACTTGCACCAGTGACCCTTTTCCGTCACATCTCCAGTCCCTTTCCCCCCGCTGTCACCCCTCACCTAACTAAAATATTTAACCTCTCTTCTGGTATCTTTCCCTCCTCATTTAAGCATGCCGTCATACATCCACTACTTAAAAAACCATCCCTCGACCAAAACTGTGCCGCTAACTATAGACCTGTCTCTAATCTTCCCTTCATCTCTAAACTCCTGAAACGCCTGGTCCACTCCCGTCTGATCCGCTGTCTCTTTGATAACTCTCTTCTCGACCCTCTCCAATCCAGTTTCTGCTCTTTACACTCTACTGAAACTGCCCTCACTAAAGTCTCTAATGATCTGCTAACAGCTAAATCTAATGGTCATTACTCCATGCTAATTCTCTTGGATCTCTCTGCAGCATTCGACACGGTGGATCATCAGCTCCTCCTCACTATGCTCCGTTCCATCGGCCTCAAGGACACCGTTCTCTCCTGGTTCTCCTCCTATCTCTCTGACCGCTCCTTTACTGTATCTTTTGCCGGTTCCTCCTCCTCTCACCTTCCCCTTACTGTTGGGGTTCCTCAAGGATCGGTCCTAGGCCTCCTCTTCTCCTTGTACACTGCCCCTATTGGTCAAACAATCAGTAGATTTGGTTTCCAGTACCATCTCTATGCTGATGACACCCAATTATACGCTTCTTCTCCTGACATCACGCCAGCCTTTCTAGAAAACACCAGCGATTGTCTAAATGCTGTGTCTAACATCATGTCCTCACTATATCTGAAACTGAACCTGTCAAAGACTGAACTCCTTGTGTTTCCTCCCGCTACTAATGTACCTATACCCGACATTGCCATTTCCGTCTGTGGTTCCACTATTACTCCCCAGCAACAGGCCCGCTGTCATGGGGTCATACTTGACTCCGAGCTTTCCTTTGCACCCCACATCCGATCACTGGCTCGCTCTTGTCATCTGCACCTCAAAAACATTTCTAGAATTCGACCTTTTCTTACTTTTGACTCTGCAAAAACTCTTACTGTTTCTCTTATTCATTCTCGTCTCGACTATTGTAACTCTCTTCTAATCGGTCTCCCTATTACCAAACTCTCCCCCCTCCAATCTGTCTTGAATGCTGCTGCCAGGATCATATTCCTCGACAATCATTACACCGATGCCTCTACCTTGTGCCAGTCATTACACTGGCTACCCATCCACTCCAGAATCCAGTACAAACTTATTACCCTCACCCACAAAGCCCTCCATAGCTCAGCACCACCTTACATCTCCTCCCTTGTTTCAGTATACCATCCTACCCGCGCCCTCCGTTCTGCTGATGACCTGAGGTTAGCATCCTCAATAGTCAGAACCTCCCACTCCCGTCTCCAAGACTTTACACGTGCTGCACCAATTCTTTGGAATGCACTTCCCAGGTCAATACGATTAGTCCCCAATCCCCACAATTTTAAGCGTGTCCTGAAAACGCATTTATTCAGACTGGCCTATCGCCTCAACACATTAACCTAACCTATCCCTGTGTGGCACAGCCAAAAGTTTTACCATAACCAGATTCCCCGCATCATGTTCCCACATGCCTTATGCATCCATTAGCCCTCTATGTCTGTACAGTTACCCACTTAACACTATGGCTGGTCCATACAATCAGGGCAACTGCTACCACCCACCTTTCGTGTCTTTCCTCATAGACTGTAAGCTTGCGAGCAGGGCCCTCATTCCTCTTGGTATCTGTTATAATCTACTGTATGTGATTATTGTTATGCTGTAATGTCTATTGTCTGTACAGGTCCCCTCTGAAATCTAAAGTGCTGCGGAATATGTCGGCGCTATAGAAATAACATTTATTATTATCTATTCTGTATCCCTGTGTATCTAATATGCGTCTGTGCATCTAATCTGTATCTAACGTGTATCTAGCGTGTATCCGTGTGTATCTAATATGTATCCATGTGTAGCTAATAGTAACATAGCAAGGCGGTAAAAAGCGCTATGTCCATCCAGTTCAGCCTATATTCCATCATAATAAATCCCCAGATCTACGTCCTTCTAAAGAACCTAACAATAATGGTAAGATACAATATTGTTACGCTCCAGGAAGACATCCAGGCCTCTCTTGAACCCCTCGACTGAGTTCGCCATCACCACCTCCTCAGGCAGGGAATTCCAGATTCTCACTGCCCTAACAGTAAAGAATTCTCTTTTATGTTGGTGGAGAATCCTTCTCTCCTCCAGACGCAGAGAATGCCCCCTTGTGACCGTCACCTTCCTTGGTATAAACAGATCCTCGGAGAGAAATTTGTATTGTCCCCTTATATACTTATACATGGTTATTAGATCGCCCCTCAGTCGTCTTTTTTCTAAACTAAATAATCCTATTTTGCTAATCTCTCTGGGTATTGTAGTTCCCTCATCCCCTTTGTAATGCTGATGAGAAACTAAGTCAGAGAGTGGACCCTCTGGATCGCGGATCCGGAGCCCCTGGGCCGAGCACGCCAGGTGATGACCGACCCCTATACAGGGATCGTTTGGGGCAGGACCACAGAGGACGGAGGCGCGACAGCCGGAACCAAGAGGGACGGCTCCACGGACAAAAGGCCTGGGAAGCCAGCGGACTGATATACAAGCAGGAGACTGCCCTTCCCGTGGTTGTTCCTTCCCGGGGAAAGACCTGGCTAGTCATTGCTTGCATTGAGAAACATGTGATGGTGTCTCCGCGGCTGTTGATTCTCATGCTTTTGCATATTTCCCATAAGGGATGGGGGCATTGCTCTAGATCACTGCGTTGAGAAACATGTGATGGTGTCTCCGCAGTGTTGGATGTTGATCTCCATGAGGTCACTCATCCTTATGTTCATATGATATACAAGCAGGGACGGGGAGTACAGGAAAAGACACAATATGGAAATGGCAAGGGAAAGGACCAGGGCGAACTGGAGACAGAGGACGGGCACAGGGAATGGAAAGGAAGCAGGGCCTGGGCAGACTGAGGAGAGCAAGGGAACGACACTGAGGACGGCAGGGAGATAAGGCAGAGAAAGGTAAGGCTACAGGAGAACAGTAGCGGCCAGAGGGTGCAGAGAACTACACAATCATCAGGCGTCCTAACAGCGAGGACGCCTGAAATAGACCAACCCCCGGAAGTGCGTCCCCCAGTCCAGCCTCTCAGCGCCGCCCACCGCTGGAGAGAGAGAGCGGGAGGAGGCGTGCACGAGACGGGAGCCAGGAGCCGCCGTGAGGGAGAGTGGACGACGGGCGCGCGCCCGGACGGGAGCGCGCAGGTAAGGAAACGCTGCGGCGCGCGCTGCTACTGAAGGGGCATCGGCGGCTATAGCCGCCGATGTCACACCCTTTATTAATTTTGTTGCCCTCCTTTGTACCCGCTCTAGTTCCAATATATCCTTCCTGATCACCGGTGCCCAAAACTGTACACAGTACTCCATGTGCGGTCTAACCAGAGATTTGTACAGAGGCAGTATAATGCTCTCATCATGTGTATCCAGAACTCTTAAAGGGAATCTGTTACCCCTTTTTTCGAATATGAGCTGCCGGCACCGCCATCAGAGGCTTATCTACAGCATTCTGTAATGCATTCTGTAATGCTGTAGATAAGCCGCTGATGTAACCTGAAAGATAAGGAAAAAGAGTTAGATTATACTCACCCCGGAGTCCGGTCCAGCATCTCCCATCTTCATACGATGCTGTCCTCTTCTTCCCTTCCTGTCGTGGCTCCTGCACAGGTGCACTGCTCTGCCCTGTTGAGAGCAGAACAGAGTCCTGCGGTGCGCAGGCACTGGGAGAGGTACGGCGCCTGCGCACTGCAGTACTTTACTCTGCCCTCAACAGAGCAGAGCAGTGCACCTGTGCAGGAGCCACAACAAGAAGGAAAGAAGAGGACGGCATTGTATGAAGATGGGAGGCGCCGGACTGCAACACCCATCGGACCGGACCGCCCCCCCGGGTGAGTATAATCTAACTCCTTTTTCTTATCTTTCAGGTTACATCGGGGGCTTATCTACAGCATTACAGAATGCTGTAGATAAGCCCCTGATGGCGGTGTCGGCAGCTCATATTTGAAAAAAGGGTGACAGATTCCCTTTAATGCCCCCCATGATCCTGTTTGCCTTGGCAGCCGCTGCCTGGCACTGGCTGCTCCAGGTAAGTTTATCATTAACTAGGATCCCCAAGTCCTTCTCCAGGTCAGATTTACCCAGTGGTTTCCCGTTCAGGGTGTAATGGTGATATTGATTCCTTCCTCCCATGTGTATAACCTTACATTTATCATTGTTACACCCCATCTGCCACCTTTCAGCCCGTTTCCACCTTATCCAGATCCATCTGTAGCAGAATACTATCTTCTCTTGTTTTGTATCATCTGCAAATATCGATATTTTAC
Organism: Dendrobates tinctorius; assembly: GCF_039654945.1. Classification (NCBI taxonomy): domain Eukaryota; kingdom Metazoa; phylum Chordata; class Amphibia; order Anura; family Dendrobatidae; genus Dendrobates; species Dendrobates tinctorius. The sequence continues at coordinate 808,222 of NW_027362103.1, forward strand.
TGTGCAAACCTTCTACCAGATCGTTAATAAATATGTTGAAGAGAAGAGGTCCCAACACCGACCCCTGCGGTCCCCACTGGTCACAGCGACCCAGTTAGTGAATATCCCATTTATAACCACCCTCTGCTTTCTATCACTCACACAAACCAAAGGAGGCAGTATTTCAACTGACACCAACAGAAGAGAACCATAAATGATGTCAAAAATATATTTATTTATTAATAATCCATAAAAATGCTGCTTTCAATCAATGCAAACAACATACCCCAAGGGGACAGCATGTACTGGCTCAAAAAATCCCCATATTTACATTAAGGGTTATGCCCATGTCACAATAGAAAATATATAACATATCTAAAAAAAGTCGTCTTGTTATTAAGCCCAATGGCGTCAATGATACATAAATGCAAATTATCATAAGCACTCCCTATGTTGTGTAAATACAAGGGAAACATATATACCGCATACGAATAACACCGAGGAATCCTGTTCTATTATGCCGAATAGCATTTCTCTTAAATCACCGTAAGTGTCCACCAGAATCTCTGGTTCTATTATCCCTTATTGTGCTTGCTACCCAGACAATGAAAATGGGCAAACCGCATGAATTCCAAGTTCCCAAGAGGGTGTACTTACTATAAGGTGAAGAGGGGCGTTTACAGCCCGTGATGCCGTCCCCGCACACATACATAATACTAGTATGTATAGATACAGCATTATCACTAGATGTATCCAATTGAAGTATGCATCATTATGAGTTAAATGAAATAATTTATTATGATTAGCACAGCACTTGTCACTTTAATATAATATTCATTCATACAGTGACATCACCATATGGATATCATTTCCCTTTTTAAGATGTATTATTACGAGTTAATTAAATAATCTTATTAGCACAAGCACTTCTGGGATCTTTTCTGGCTTTCCCTATCTAGAGTTGATGCGCAGGCGCGCTGGGGTCTATTGTCGAGCGGGTTACATTCTTTATAATTGAGCCGGGAGACAGTGCGCACGCGCCTTAGGTCATCTCTCCCAGCACTTCCGACAGCGCTGCCATGGTGATATGCCTGAGTTACACCACGCTGTTCACCAAAGCGCATGTCAGGAAGTGGAGGTTAACATTAATGGAGGAGTATAACCTGCACGTGCGCCGATGAAATCTCAAGGCTGACTCATTATTATACCGGCACTCCCATTGGTCCGTCACTATATATAACCACCTCCCCAATTCACTGGGTCACGTCCCCAGAAGAAGCAAGTGGGCGAAACGCGCGTCAGGGCGCGGGGACGGCATCACGGGCTGTAAATGCCCCTCTTCACCTTATAGTAAGTACACCCTTTTGGGAACTTGGAATTCATGTGGTTTGCCCATTTTCATTGTGTGGGTAGCAAGCACAATAAGGGATAATATAACCAGAGATTCTGGTGGACACTTACGGTGATTTAAGAGAAATGCTATTCGGCATAATAGAACAGGATTCCTTGGTGTTATTCTTATGCGGTATATATGTTTCCCTTGTATTTACACAACATACGGTGTGCTTATGATAATTTGCATTTATGTATCATTGATGCCATTGGGCTTAATAACAAGACTTCTTTATTTAGAATCATAGAATGGTAGTTGGAAGGGACCTCTTGGGCCATCTGCTCCAACCCCCTGCTCAAAGCAGGATTCCCTAAATCATCCCAGTCAGATGTCTGTCCAGCCTCTGTTTGAAGACTTCCATTGAAGGAGAACTCACCACTTCTCGTGGCAGCTTGTTCCACTCATTGATCACTCTAACTGTCAAAAAGTTTTTCCTAATATCTAATCTGTGTCTCCTAAAGATATGTTATATATTTTCTATTGTGACATGGGCATAACCCTTAATGTAAATATGGGGATTTTTTTGAGCCAGTAAATGCTGTCCCCTTGGGGTATGTTGTTTGCATTGATTGAAAGCAGCATGTGGCACGGGATCAAACGCTTTGGGAAAATCACGATCTACCACGTCCAGTTACTCACCTTGGTCCAGTCTATAGCTGACCTCTTCATAAAGGCTGATTAGATTGGTGTGACCGGAGCGACTCCTCATAGACCCACGCTGATAAGGCGTTACACAGTCAGGCCGGAGTCACACTAGCGAGAAATACGGACGAGTGCTATGAGAGAGAAAAATCGCACAGCACTCGGACCAATGCTAATCTATGGGGCAGCGCACATCATCCGTTTTTTTTCTCACCCGTATTATACGTGCTGAGAAAATCACAACATGCTGCACCATATTACGCCCGAGACTTGCCAGTGCAAGTCTATGGGGGCGAGAAAAAAACAGATTACCCACGAACCTGACGTGTGACTTGTGAGAAATACGCACCGGTGTCCTTTAGACAAGCCGGCAATTCAGTGCGCGATACAATAAAATCACACTGACAGGTTACAGTAGGATAGATAGAATACATGTATACACATAGTATAGGTATGTATGTATGTCAGTGAGACACACACATATATATATTTACATTTCATAGAGATCTACATAGCAGAATAGGTTTAAATTCAATTGTCGGCATCTGTAAAACCATTACAGAACCCAACACGATATGAGACATGGTTACATACAGTAAACCATTGCATATCCGTTAGATTTATACATGTCCCTCACTAATAATGTCAGTAGTGTCTGTGTGTAAGATTTTGGAGCTGTAGGTGTTTATATCTGCAGACCGGATATAACTTCAAGAGAAATGTGTTGTCTTCCAGGTGCAAAAATTAAAGATGTGTCTGACAGGATATCAGGACTCTTCAGACCTACAGATGACTACCCATTCCTGCTACTACATGTGGGGACAAATGACACCGCAAGAAACGACCTGGAAACCATCTGCAGAGACTTTGAAGACTTAGGCAAGAAAGTGAAAGAACTGGGAGCGCAGGTGGTCTTCTCTTCCATCCTCCCAGTGGATGGCCATGGAACAAGGAGGTGGAATAAGATTCTGCAGGTGAACAACTGGCTACGTCGATGGTGCCGTCAGCAACGATTTGGATTTCTGGATCACGGAGTGAACTACTTATACGATGGACTACTTGCTAGAGATGGGGTGCACCTTACGAAGACTGGAAAGCATGTATTTGGAAGTCGCCTTGCTACACTTGTAAGGAGAGCTTTAAACTAGAACAACATGGGAAGGGAAGCAAAAGACCAGAAAAAGCCATACACCTGACAAATGCTATTGAGAACTCTGCTATTAGAAGTGGAAAGGAAGAACAAAGACAAAAGAATCTAATTAATAAAAATATTGGAGAAAGAGAAACCAATCACAAACTAAAATGCTTCTATACTAATGCACAAAGCATGGGCAACAAACAAGGAGAATTGGAACTACTAACACAGGAAAAGAAATATGATGTCATTGGAATCACTGAAACTTGGTGGGACAATACACATGATTGGAATACAAGACTAGAAGGATACAACTTATTTGCAAGAAACAGACTTGATAAACGAGGAGGGGGTGTCGCATTGTATGTTAGAAACGCGTATATCTGCACAGAGATTGAAGCTTCAGAGACTGGGAGTTCTGTGGAAACTGTTTGGGTAAGAATACAAGGACAGAACAATGGAAAGGACACCATTGTAGGCATTTACTACAGACCGCCTGTGCAAGCTGAAGATATGGATGAACTCTTTATGCATCAAATGGCCAAGTTCTCCAAAAAATATGACATAGTTGTCATGGGAGATTTCAACTATCCAGACATTTGTTGGGAATCTCTCTCAGGCAAAACTAACAGGTCAAGGAAATTCTTATCCTCTCTTGCTGACAACTTTATCTTCCAAAAGGTAAGGGAGAAAACAAGGGGAACTGCTACCTTGGATCTAATCCTTATAAACAGGGAGGAAATGGTTGAGGAGGTAAAAGTGGCTGGGACCCTAGGAGGTAGCGACCATGCTATTTTAGAATTTTGGATAACTAGAGGCGGAAGACCTGTGAAGACTCAGACGTCAAGGTTAGATTTCAGAAAGGCAGATTTTAAGGGATTCAGAAAGAGAATTGGAGGGATCCAATGGCTGGATATCCTTAAAGACAAAAATGTCCAGGAAGGATGGGAAATCTTGAAAAATGAAATTCTCAAAGCACAGTTGTTAACAATTCCGAAAAGAGGGAAGAATAGGAAGCATTTAAGGAAACCAGGATGGATGAACACAGAACTTAAGCACATGCTAAAAAGGAAGAAAAAAATGTTTATAAAATGGAAAGAGGGAAGCATATCTAAAGAAGAATATAATGCTGTCTGCAGAACCTGCAGGGCACAAATCAGATTATCTAAAGCTGAAAATGAATTGAGGCTTGCAAGAGATATCAAAAGCAATAATAAAGGATTTTGGGGATATGTCAAAAGTAAAAGAAAAGTCAAAGATGCTATAGGATTTTTACAGGATGAAAATGATGAAATGGTAAGACAGGATGTTGAGAAGGCTGAACTTTTAAATTCCTATTTTGCATCTGTTTTCTCTCAGAAAGGAAATGTAATATCAACTGTTATTCACTGTCCTATTAAGGGAATAGAAGAATCCAGGATATCTATAAACAGAAAGATAGTGAGGAAACACTTAGCTAACCTAAATGAATTCAAGTCTCCAGGTCCAGATGAATTACACCCCAGAGTACTGAAGGAGATAGCAGAAGAAATTTTTGAACCCCTCTCTATAATCTTTGAAAATTCTTGGAGAACAGGAGAAGTGCCAGAAGACTGGAGAAGAGCAAATGTTCCTATCTTTTAAAAAGGGGAAGAAGGTGGACCCAGGTAACTATAGGTCGGTGAGTCTGACTTCTATACCAGGAAAGATCTTTGAACAAATTATTAAACAACATGTATGTCAATACCTGGATAAGAATGAAGTGATTAAACAGAGTCAGCATGGGTTTGTAACTAATAAGTCATGTCAGACTAACTTAATTTCCTTCTATGACGGTATCACTGATTGGGTGGATCAAGGAAATGCTGTAGATATAGTATATCTTGACTTCAGCAAAGCATTTGACAAAGTCTCTCATACAATCCTTATTGAAAAAATGATTAAGTATGGAATGGACAAGGCAACTGTTAGGTGGATTCATAACTGGCTTAGTGATCCGACCCAAAGAGTGGTCGTAAATGGCTGCACATCCAGTTGGAAGAATGTCTCAAGTGGGGTACCACAGGGCTCTGTCCTGGGCCCTGTATTGTTCAACATCTTTATCAACGATTTAGATGAAGGAATTGAGGGTAAACTGATTAAATTTGCTGATGACACAAAGCTAGGAGGGATAGCTAATACTAGAGAAGAGAGAGAGAGGATTCAAAAAGATTTAAATAAACTGGAGAAGTGGGCAGCAACTAACAGAATGGTTTTTAACAGGGAGAAATGCAAAATACTACATCTGGGCAATAAAAATGGAAAAAGCATATATAGAATGGGAGGAATAGGGCTAAGTGACAGCACATGTGAAAAAGACTTGGGTATACTAATAGATCACAGACTGAATATGAGTCAACAGTGTGATGCAGCAGCAAAAAAGGCAAATGCAATTCTAGGATGTATTAACAGAAGCATACAGTCTAGATCACGTGAAGTAATTATTTCCCTCTACTCCTCTTTGGTCAGACCTCATCTGGAATATTGTGTCCAGTTTTGGGCACCACATTTTAAAAAAGACATCAACAAACTGGAGCAAGTTCAGAAAAGAGCGACCAGAATGGTGACCGGTCTGCAAACCCTGTCTTATGAGGAAAGGTTGCAGGATTTGGGAATGTTTAGTTTGCAAAAGAGAAGACTGAGAGGAGACTTAATAGCTGTCTACAAATATCTAAAAGTCTGTCACATTGTAGAAGGATCAACTTTATTCTCATTTGCACAAGGAAAGACTAGAAGCAATGGGATGAAACTGAATGGGAGGAGACACAGATTAGATATTAGAAAAAACTTTTTGACTGTTAGAGTGATCAATGAGTGGAACAGGCTGCCACGAGAAGTGGTGAGTTCTCCTTCAATGGAAGTCTTCAAACAGAGGCTGGACAGACATCTGACTGGGATGATTTAGCGAATCCTGCTTTGAGCAGGGGGTTGGACCAGATGGCCCAGGAGGTCCCTTCCAACTCTACGATTCTATGAAAGGATTCACAGAAAAAAACTGGAGTGGTCTCCCACCCAATTTTCTTCGCCAGAGAGGGCAAGCCAGTGACTGAGGGCAGATATTAATAGCCAAGAGAGGACCATTGTTTCTGGGCCCCCCGGGCTATTAAAAATTCTGTCCCCAGCCATGCCAGAAAAGACACGTCGGTAAGATGCACCAATTCTGGCACTTACCCGCTCTCTTCCCACTGCCGTGTAGTGGTGGCATATGGGGTAATAAGGGGTTAATGTCACCTTGTTATTGTAAGGTGACATTAAGCCTGGTTAATAATGGAGAGGTGTCAATAAGAAACCTATCTATTATTAATCCACTAGTCTGAAAGGGGTTAAAAAAGCACACATTAAGAAAAAAGACTTTTAATGAAATAAACACATTTTTTCCATCTTTATTTCACTCCCTAGCCATTCAAAGCCATCGTTCTCCTGAAATTTTTTTTTTTAAAAAGTAGCAATATCCCATACCTGTCCGCCGTACAGTCAAGTCCCATCCCGCAATCCATCTCAAGGGGTTAAATAGTTTACAACCGGGAGTGGTGCCAATGCGACCGGCCCCGCTGTAAACCATGGAGGAATGAAGGAAAAGCTGTGCAGCCTCCCCGCCTGACCGGAGATGAACTGATTAGCGTGGGAAGGTTTCTGAACATTTTCCCATCCTGTCAGTTCATCTCCGGTCAGGCAGGGAGCCTGTGCAGCCTTACTGACCTGCGGTGAACTGACAGGATGGGAAAATGTTCAGAAACTTTCCCACGCTAATCAGTTCATCTCCGGTCAGGCGGGGAGCCTGTGCAGCCTTACTGACCTGCGGTGAACTGACAGGATGGGAAAATGTTCAGAAACTTTCCCACGCTAATCAGTTCATCTCCGGTCAGGCGGGGAGCCTGTGCAGCCTTACTGACCCGCGGTGAACTGACAGGATGTGAAAATGTTCAGAAACTTTCCCACGCTAATCAGTTCATCTCCGGTCAGGCGGGGAGCCTGTGCAGCCTTACTGACCCGCGGTGAACCGACAGGATGGGAAAATGTTCAGAACCTTTCCCACGCTAATCAGTTCATCTCCGGTCAGGTGGGGAGCCTGTGCAGCCTTACTGACCCGCGGTAAACCGACAGGATGGGAAAATGTTCAGAAACTTTCCCACGCTAATCAGTTCATCTCCGGTCAGGCGGGGAGCCTGTGCAGCCTTACTGACCTGCGTTGAACTGACAGGATGGGAAAATGTTCAGAAACTTTCCCACGCTAATCAGTTCAGGCGGGGAGACTGCACAGGCAGCTTCTCTGTCATTGCTCCATGGTTTACAGCTGGGCCGGTCGCATTAGCTCCGCTCCTGGTTGTAAACTATTTAACCCCTTCAGATGGATTGCGGGATGGGACGTGACTGTACGGCGGACAGGTATGGGATATTGTCGCTGTTTATTTTTTTCGGGAGAACGAATTGGAAGTGTAATAAAGATGGAAAACCTGTGAGTTTATTTCATTCAAAGTCTTTTTTTCTTAATGTGCGTAGTCTTTTTAACCCCTTTCTGACTAGTGGATTAATAATAGATTTCTTATTGACACCTCTCCATTATTAACGGGGCTTAATGTCACCTTACAATAGCAAGGTGACATTAACCCCTTATCTCTCCAAACTTTTTATTAACATTTTCAAGAAAGTAAATAAATCAACAAACAATACATAGCAAGGAGTCCGCAAAAGCGTTTACATGAGCCATCCAGGACGGGAATAAATAGAACACAAGAAATACTGCTGAAACATTAGTTCCCACTTTACGGGAATCATTCCCGCCAGCGACACCATTTATGCTCATAAGATGTCTGAAGTGACAATTTATCCACCAGATCTTTGGAAGAGGGAACAATAGTGACCTTGGAATCTAGTAGCAAATGTCGGATAAGTTTTCTTAAGGACGGATCTAATTGCTCCGAATTTAAAGAGAGAAGGGCCAATTGGGGAGACAGGGAGAAATCCGAATTCTTCAGAATGACTGCAGTAAAGGGCCTGTCACACCAAGAGATATCGCTAGCAATATCGCTATAACTAGTGACGCAGCAGCGATATTGCTAGCGACATCGCTGTGTCTGATACCCCCGACCGCTCCCCCGCTGGTTATCGCTGATCGCGCGAGAACGTTCAGGACCGCTTCTCGTCGTCAGCTTCCTGCGGCGCTTCCTGCTGTGAAGAGGAGCGACGCGTGGAGCCGGGCGGGAGGACGCAGGATCGCCTGGTGTGACAGGTAAGTAGCGACCCCCGTCCCCAGCAATGTCGCTGGTGAGATCTGCCTGTGTGGCAGCTCACTAGCGACCACTTAGCGATGTACCAGCGATCCATCATATCGCTGGTCGGGATCGCTGGTGCATCGCTAAGTGTGACAGTACCTTAAGGGAAGATATTTCAGTCCTAAAGGGTCTGATATGTGGTGGACAAGATCAGGACAAATGTGAAATACTTCCGTATTGCCCACGGTCTCTCCAGCAAAGAGGGGAGGTGGAAGGGTTAATAAGTGCCAATCGAGAAGGGGAGTATTACCACCTAGAAATGATGTTTAAGATGCGGCTCCGGAGAGCCATGGGTCAGGTGGAGGGCTCTGTCTACTGAACTAGTCACGCTCGCTTCCCATGTCATCATGTGTGGGGATCTGACAAATGTAAGATCCGTGGAGACCATTGGTCTAAATACTGAATGGTCCAAAAGATTCTCTGGCCCAGATTGTAGAGGACATTGATCGCAGGCTCCGAGAGACGAGGACGATAGCGGACAGATGATAAACTTCATGGAAGCAGACGGGGGACGTGAAATGTATCTTTGAGGTGATTCAATGAAAGGAATGTCGTGCCATCACAAAGAGCTCGTATTTAGGAGATTCCCCAATCAGCCCAACTCAGATCCAAAAAAAGCGACTTACTGACCAAAACCCGGTGAAAATGTCACTTTTATTAAGTACCTTTGAAAAATCCCATGGCTGATTCTTGATACAAATATCCCCTAATAATTAACAGAGCTGGGCCTCTAACATTACCGAAGAAGAACGGATGAGAATGTGGAGATGAAACTGATCTGCCCAGTCCGAAAGCCAGAAAATGTATCCAGCCAGATAGACCCAACAGCAGCAGGGAAACCTCCTGCAGAAACAGCCCATAAGAGCCTCAAAGAGGGAAAGACGGAAGGGACAACAACAGTCTGTACAAGACGGATCTGTGGTGCTGCACACGGATTACAACCACAGTCAGCCGGTGTGTGGAGAAGAGCGATCTGGCCCTATGGATAGCCTGGCCTAACTGAACCCCTGCCTGGGCACCCTGAGGAGTCCGCGAACGGCGCCCGCTCCCGATTCTCCTATATCCAGGTGGCCTGTGTCCGCTGGGTTAGGAGACCTTCATGGATGCAGTAGAGTGTTGTATACAATCAGATAGAGGTGTCAGAATGAGTAAAGGCTCCTGGAGCCTAAGCTGCTTCACTCCACTCACATGAGATAAATTGTATGATACAACCTAAAAGTCCCTAAAATCCACTAAATAGATGTGTAACATATGTCCCAGCACACATGTCTGCAGATCCGTCCTGTCACTACAGTGAGGCCAAAATAGTCAAAAAACTTCAGCACTCAAAATTGTTTTTATTATTTTCTCACAAAATGTCAGGCAGAGGCTTTTACAAAAGAAAATCAGGGCAGATAAGACACAACCCTTTAAAAAAATCTTCTTGAACATTCAGACACTTGCAACGTTTCGGCTAATCTAAGCCTTTGTCGAGCCTAGATCTACCCTGGAAGGGGCGAGACTACGACAGCTACCTCGGTCTTCACTGGAGCCTCTGATGGTGAGGTCAGGTTTGTGCGGCAGATAGCTGTCGGGTGCCACTTCAGGGTGGTGTCTGGCTGTGGCTGCTGGTCCAACTCGGGGACAAGTCACATTGACAGAAGCTATAGACAGGCAGGCAGGTAGACACGACAGGCACGGCTGAGATACAGGGCAGGCGGGCACGGCTTGGAGACACAGGACAGGCGGGCACGGCTTGGAGACACAGGACAGGCGGGCACGGCTTGGAGACACAGGACAGATTGGCGTGGTATGAGAAGGAGCAGGTAGGGACCTGTTCACACAGCAGGTGTAGGCAGGAGGGAGTGGTGTATGCTGGAACAGGATCTGGACCTGTTCACACAGGAGGTGCAGGTATGGATATAGGCAGGAAGGAGTGGAATATGAAGGAACAGGTTTGGACCTGTTCACACAGGAGGTGCAGGTATGGATATAGGCAGGAGGGAGTGGAATATGAAGGAACAGGTTTGGACCTGTTCACACAGGAGGTGCAGGCAGGCAGAGCCGCAGGAGTGCGGAGCAGGCAGAGCCACAGGAGTGCGGAGCAGGCAGAGCCGCAGGAGTGCGGAGCAGGCAGAGCCGCAGGAGTGCGGAGCAGGCAGAGTGGCTAGGGTGCAGATGCACAGATAAAGCTGCGAGGGTGCAGATGCACAGATAAAGCTGCGAGGGTGCAGATGCACAGATAAAGCTGCGAGGGTGCAGATGCACAGATAAAGCTGCGAGGGTGCAGATGCACAGACAAAGCTGCGAGGGTGCAGATGCACAGACAGGGAGGACACAAGGAAAGACACGGCAGAGAAGGAACCAGAAACAAGGAGACTGACAGACAGAGTTAAGACTGAGTTCAGACAGAGACACAGGGACAAAGACACCAGGACCAGGATATTCTGCCTCCTGGCAGGCGGACAGAGAACAGACAAGGCACTGGGAACAAGACACAAGGGCCAGGATATTCTGCCTCCTGGCAGGCAGACAAGGTACGAGGCAAGACAAGAAGAATTCCTCCAGAGAAGGAGATACACAGAACGGGGCCTGGCTTCCTCAGCAGCAAGATACTAACTGAGATTAGACATTGCACAGGCAAAGGTCAGTGGGTGTGTTGAAACTAAATAGTCAAGAGCTCTAGGTGATTGGTCAGGGACATATTACACAGGTGCACCCTGACTGCATAAGAACCAGAGTTCTGGCGCCGCCCCCCTATACACACATCGCTTGGAAGCATACAGGAGAGCAGAAGCACAGAGCACAGGACTGGCAACAGACAGAATTCACAGCATGGCTTGAAGCAGAAAGTAAGTTGGTGTGCGGGGGAGGGGAGGCCATGCAGTGATGCCAGCAAGGTTGTTACAGGTCACATGGGGTACCAGGTCCACATACTGATGAATATGATGGGTCACATGGGGTACCAGGTCCACATACTGATGAATATGATGGGTCACATGGGGTACCAGGTTCACATACTGATGAATATGATGGGTCACATGGGGTACCAGGTCCACATACTGATGAATATGATGGGTCACATGGGGTACCAGGTCCACATACTGATGAATATGATGGGTCACATGGGGTACCAGGTTCACATACTGATGAATATGATGGGTCACATGGGGTACCAGGTTCACATACTGATGAATATGATGGGTCACATGGGGTACCAGGTTCACATACTGATGAATATGATGGGTCACATGGGGTACCAGGTCCACATACTGATGAATATGATGGGTCACATGGGGTACCAGGTCCACATACTGATGAATATGATGGGTCACATGGGGTACCAGGTCCACATACTGATGAATATGATGGGTCACATGGGGTACCAGGTCCACATACTGATGAATATGATGGGTCACATGGGGTACCAGGTCCACATACTGATGAATATGATGGGTCACATGGGGTACCAGGTTCACATACTGATGAATATGATGGGTCACATGGGGTACCAGGTCCACATACTGATGAATATGATGGGTCACATGGGGTACCAGGTCCACATACTGATGAATATGATGGGTCACATGGGGTACCAGGTCCACATACTGATGAATATGATGGGTCACATGGGGTACCAGGTCCACATACTGATGAATATGATGGGTCACATGGGGTACCAGGTCCAAATACTGATGAATATGATGGGTCACATGGGGTACCAGGTCCACATACTGATGAATATGATGGGTCACATGGGGTACCAGGTCCACATACTGATGAATATGATGGGTCACATGGGGTACCAGGTCCACATACTGATGAATATGATGGGTCACATGGGGTACCAGGTCCACATACTGATGAATATGATGGGTCACATGGGGTACCAGGTCCACATACTGATGAATATGATGGGTCACATGGGGTACCAGGTCCACATACTGATGAATATGATGGGTCACATGGGGTACCAGGTCCACATACTGATGAATATGATGGGTCACATGGGGTACCAGGTCCACATACTGATTAATATGATGGGTCACATGGGGAACCAGATTCACATACTGATGAATATGATGGGTCACATGGGGTACCAGGTTCACATACTGATGAATACGATGGGTCACAGATATAAAAAGGAAGCGTAATTAACCATAGGTGCAGCCTCATGAACTGGACACCGTTCCACCGCCAGACCGCTGTGAGTCTCTCCTGATGAACCCGTGGGGGGGAAACGCGCTGAGAGTGGGTGGACTCCATCTGAGTGATCATACGATCGTGTACTTATGGGCTATCACTATGCAGCAACTGATGGTCACAGATAAGTACAACGTTTGGCTTTTGATGTGTGGGTTCACAGTTATGCATAGATGGGCATCTGTATATCTGTGTTACACCCGGTCCCCGACCTGGTGCTGCGCCCAGGTCTGTCGCTGTTACACCTGGCCCCCGTCCTGGCGCTGCATCCAGGCCTGCCGCTGCTTTCCGTTCTGGGCACTCACCTCAAGCCTCTCAGGCTGCTGCTCAGCGTTCTGTCCTGCCTCCCCCTCCTGGCATCCTGTGAGGGGATCTGTAGCTAAGACTATTAGGGCACACACGCCCGCTCTCTTGCCTTCTTAAAGGGGCGGCGCGCATTATTCAAAAAATACAATTAACCAATGGCAGCTCACTGGCTGCTATTTCTGGCCTCTCCTCCATAGGGAGAGCACCGAGTATCTATCATTGCTACATCCGGTTCTCATGCTAACCTGTCTGCGCGGCATCTGCAGTCTCTGTGCATTGTCTAATGCTCTCTGTTTCCACAGCACATTAGTATCCTGTGTTACCTGGTTATATCTGTAACCATCTGGGCCTAAGCCATCCCGTTCCGCCTACAGCCATCCGAGTCCAAGGACTGTGAAGGTCACTGGAACCGACTCCTTACCAACTAACCGGATCCAGGACCCTGCGCGTTACGGACTCTGCTGTAACTTTTGTTATCCCTTTTGGTCCCGCTGGGACAGCTGCCACGTGTTCGGGGTCTACCTGGATGTAGCACCTGTGTCCTCCGGGTATTCCATTCTGGCCCTGCCTGAGGGGCTTTACTACGGGTGCCCGGGGCTCACTAGTCACGCCCCCTTCGGAGCCCCCCGGACCGTGGTCCAGAGGTTCCACTTAAAAAATAAAAACGAATGTGAACTTCACCATCTCTGCCTCCGCTTCCATTCGTTACAATCTGCGTAAGGTACCAATAGTGGTGTTCAGCCTCTCACTGTATATATTCATCAGGAAGTGAACCTGGTACCCCATGTGACCCCTCATATTCATCAGTACGTGAACCTGGTACCCCATGTGACCCATCATATTCATCAGTATGTGGACCTGGTACCCCATGTGTCCGATCATATTCATCAGTATGTGGACCTTGCACCCCATGTGACCCATCATATAATCAGTATGTGGACCTGGTACCCCATGTGACCCATCATATAATCAGTATGTGGACCTGGTACCCCATGTGACCCATCATATTCATCAGTATGTGGACCTGGTACCCCATGTGACCCATCATATTCATCAGTATGTGGACCTGGTACCCCATGTGACCCATCATATTCATCAGTATGTGTACCTGGTACCCCATGTGACCCATCATATTCATCAGTATGTGGACCTGGTACCCCATGTGACCCATCATATTCATCAGTATGTGGACCTGGTACCCCATGTGACCCATCATATTCATCAGTATGTGGACCTTGTACCCCATGTGACCCATCATATTCATCAGTATGTGAACCTGGTGCCCCATGTGACCCATCATATTCATCAGTATGTGGACCTGGTACCCCATGTGACCCATCATATTCATCAGTATGTGAACCTGGTGCCCCATGTGACCCATCATATTCATCAGTATGTGGACCTGGTACCCCATGTGACCCATCATATTCATCAGTATGTGGACCTTGTACCCCATGTGACCCATCATATTCATCAATATGTGGACCTTGTACCCCATGTGACCCATCATATTCATCAGTATGTGTACCTGGTACCCCATGTGACCCATCATATTCATCAGTATGTGGACCTGGTACCCCATGTGACCCATCATATTCATCAGTATGTGGACCTTGTACCCCATGTGACCGATCACATTCATCAGTATGTGAACCTGGTGCCCCATGTGACCCATCATATTCATCAGTATGTGGACCTGATGCCCCATGTGACCCATCTTTGGGGTCTTCGGACTTGTTCTGAGGGTACACTGCTGGAGTCTAGAGTCCAGGATCGAGGCTGCCGTTCATCTCTATGTGTGGATGTCAGCAGATATGTTGGTATCATTACCCTTGTGTGCAATAATGGCCTCACTGTAGCGACATGATGGATCAGCAGTAGTGTTGAGCATTCCGATACTGCAAATATCGGGTATCGGCCGATATTTGCGGTATCGGAATTCCGATACCGAGTACTGATATTTTTTCAATATCGGATATCGGAATCGGAAGTTCCCATAATGCAAAGAGCCACTGCTGTGGCTCTGATTGGCTGCCAAAATGACGTCATCATGATGCGCGGTCTGTGCGCATCATGATGCGCCGTCAGTTCGGGCCTTCCGGGGGGTCTGTGCCGACTGCCCGGGGGTCTGTGCCGACTGCCTGGGGGTCTGTGCCGACTGCCGGGGGTCTGTACCGGCCTGCTGGTGGTCTGTACCGACTGTCCGGGGGTCTGTGCAGGCTGCGGGGGTCTGTACCGGCCTGCCGGTGGTCTGTACTGACTGTCCGGGGGTCTGTACCGGGCTGCCGGGGGACTGTGCCGGCCTGCCGGTGGTCTGTACCGACTGTCTGGTGGTCTGAGCGGACTGCTGGGGGTCTGTACCGGCCTGCCGGGGGGCTGTGCCGGCCTGTTGGTGGTCTGTACTGGCCTGCCGGGGGGCTGTACCGACTGTCCGGGGGTCTGAGCGGCCTGCCGGGGGGCTGTGCCGGCCTGCCGGTGGTCTGTACCGACTGTCCGGGGGTCTGAGCGGACTGCCGGGGGGCTGTGCCGGCCTGCCGGTGGTCTGTGCCGACTGTCCGGGGGTCTGTGCAGGCTGCGGAGGTCTGTGCCGGCATCGTCCGATGGGACTACAAGTCCCATCGGGCGATGCCTGCTACCGTGACGGTGGTTGACACATTAGCCAATGATGGGACAGTAGTGGGGCTGATTACTATTGTTCCATATACCATCTGTTCGGATAAATAAATCTTTTTTTACTTTATACAGAATTGTTATAATACTATACTATTATGGTAAAATTCCTCTCACTGTGATTGTAATAGTTTTATTGTGGGATTTAGCATATTATTATAACTATAGTCCCCTTGTAGAATTCTGGTGCATATTATGTCATCTCTATCACCTTGTTTTTTATGGAGTCATCATTTTTGGTTTATTTAGTAAATATGTTTAATACAGTTACATTTCTTTATAACCGTTTGTTTGGCGGTCCTGTGCGCATTTTTCGCATAATTATAACGATATACATTGTGTATTTTAGTATTACATCCTGCCCTTGATTATGCCCCATCCAAGATGGCCGCGATCCCTCTGATGGCGTCTGCGCATGCGCGGGTGACGCGCCCCTCGCTCCACCCCCATCTACCTGTGGTCTGGCGTCTGACATCCCGGGGCCCTGTGTATTGTTGGCGCCAGCCTAGGCGTGTTGGTGGGTTGGAGGTTGGGCGCTCCCCCCGATTGGCGCTTACTCTTATTGGGACCTCTATTTAAAGTACACACAGCGACTATTCTGACACCCCCCCCCGAGGAAGGAAGCTTTTTTGCTTCCAAAACGTACGTTGGGCTTCTCACTGCGCCAGATGTCTAGTGTCCTTTCTTAGGTATGTGTACTACACTCTAAATCTATTTAACTCTTTACTGTCTGGGGATTTTACCCTTTATACTGTAATGATTGGTCGGCAGCCTATTTTACATGGGTATAGGTCTCATTATGTACACACATCTTAGGGATACTATTCACCTTTGTGCTTTTTTTGTGTCACTCCTGCTATGCCATTATGCCATTTTTTACCTGTGTCTTTAATAAAGATCTGTGATATTTCTATTTACCCTGGATGTTCATGCACTGGTTTTTTCCTTTTGTTTCTTTAAATGATGGGACAGTAGTAGTCCCATCATCCGGCCTATGTGTTGAATGTAAAAAAAACAAACATACTACATACATACTACATGCTACATACATACTACATATATACAACATACATACTACATGCATGCAACATGCATACTACATATATACTACATGCATGCAACATACATTCATACTACATATATACTACATGCATGCAACATACATTCATACTACATATATACTACATGCAACATGCATACTACATATATACTACATGCAACATAATACTACATATATACTACATGCATGCAACATACATACAACATATATACTACATACATACTACATACATACTACATATATACAACATGCATACTACATACATTCATACTACATATATACTACATGCATGCAACATACATACTACATATATAATACATGCATGCAACATACATACAACATATATACTACATGCATGCAACATACATACTACATGCATGCAACATACATACTACATATATACTACATGCATGCAACATACATACTACATATATAATACATGCATGCAACATGCATACTACATATATACTACATGCATGCAACATACATTCATACTACATATATACTACATGCAACATAATACTACATATATACTACATGCATGCAACATACATACAACATATATACTACATACATACTACATACATACTACATATATACAACATGCATACTACATACATTCATACTACATATATACTACATGCATGCAACATACATACTACATATATACTACATGCATGCAACATACATTCATACTACATATATACTACATGCATGCAACATACATTCATACTACATATATACTACATGCAACATGCATACTACATATATACTACATGCAACATACATACTACATATATACTACATGCATGCAACATGCATACTACATATATACTACATATATACTACATGCATGTAACATACAAACTACATATATACAACATACATACTACATACATTCATACTACATATATACTACATGCATGCAACATACATACTACATATATAATACATGCATACAACATATATACTACATGCATGCAACATGCATACTACATATATACTACATGCATGCAACATACATTCATACTACATATATACTACATGCATGCAACATACATACAACATATATACTACATGCATGCAACATACATACTACATATATACAACATACATACTACATGCATACTACATACATTCATACTACATGCATGCAACATACATACTACATATATAATACATGCATGCAACATACATACAACATATATACTACATGCATGCAACATACATTCATACTACATATATACTACATGCATGCAACATACATTCATACTACATATATACTACATGCAACATGCATACTACATATATATACTACATGCAACATACATACTACATATATACTACATGCATGCAACATGCATACTACATATATACTACATATATACTACATGCATGTAACATACAAACTACATATATACAACATACATACTACATACATTCATACTACATATATACTACATGCATGCAACATACATACTACATATATAATACATGCATACAACATATATACTACATGCATGCAACATGCATACTACATATATACTACATGCATGCAACATACATTCATACTACATATATACTACATGCAACATGCATACTACATATAATACATGCATGCAACATACATGCTACATATATACCACATGCATGCAACATACATACTACATATATACTACATGCATGCAACATACATTCATACTACATATATACTACATGCAACATACATACTACATATATAATACATGCATGCAACATACATACTACATATATACTACATGCATGCAACATGCATACTACATATATACTACATGCATGCAGCATACATTCATACTACATATATACTACATGCAACATATATACTACATGCATGCAACATACATACTACATATATACCACATATACACTACATGCATGCAACATACATACTACATATATAATACATGCATGCAACATACATACAACATATATACTACATGCATGCAACATGCATACTACATATATACTACATGCATGCAACATTCATACTACATATATACTACATGCAACATACATACTACATATATAATACATGCATGCAACATACATACAACATATATACTACATGCATGCAACATACATACTACATACACTCACTGGCCACTTTATTAGGTACACCATGCTAGTAAGGGGTTGGACCCCCTTTTGCCTTCAGAACTGCCTCAATTCTTCGTGGCAGAGATTCAACAAGGTGCTGGAAGCATTCCTCAGAGATTTTGGACCATATTGACATGATGGCATCACACAGTTGGCGCAGATTTGTCGGCTGCACATCCCTGATGCGAATCTCCCGTTCCACCACATCCCAAAGATGCTCTATTGGATTGAGATCTGGTGACTGAGGAGGCCATTTGAGTACAGTGAACTCATTGTCATGTTCAAGAAACCAATCTGAGATGATTCGAGCTTTATGACATGGCGCATTATCCTGCTGAAAGTAGCCATCAGATGTTGGGTACATTGTGGTCATAAAGGGAAGGACATGGTCAGCAACAATACTCAGGTAGGCTGTGGCGTTGCAACGATGCTCAATTGGTACCAAGGGGCCCAAAGAGTGCCAAGAAAAAATTCCCCACACCATGACACCACCACCACCAGCCTGAACCGTTGATACAAGGCAGGATGGATCCATGCTTTCATGTTGTTTACGCCAAATTCTGACCCTACCATCCGAATGTCGCAGCAGAAATCGAGACTCATCAGACCAGGCAACGTTTTTCCAATCTTCTACTGTCCAATTTCGATGAGCTTGTGCAAATTGTAGCCTCAGTTTCCTGTTCTTAGCTGAGAGGAGTGGTACCCAGTGTGGTCTTCTGCTGCTGTAGCCCATCTGCCTCAAAGTTCGACGCACTGTGCGTTCAGAGATGCTCTTCTGCCTACCTTGGTTGTAACGGGTGGCAATTTGAGTCACTGTTGCCTTTCTATCAGCTCGAACCAGTCTGCCCATTCTCCTCTGACCTCTGGCATCAACAAGGCATTTCCGGCCACAGAACTGCCGCTCACTGGATTTTTTTTCTTTTTCGGACCATTCTCTGTAAACCCTAGAGATGGTTGTGCGTGAAAATCCCAGTAGATCAGCAGTTTCTGAAATACTCAGACCAGCCCTTCTGGCACCAACAATCATGCCACGTTCAAAGGCACTCAAATCACCTTTCTTCCCCATACTGATGCTCGGTTTGAACTGCAGGAGATTGTCTTGACCATGTCTACATGCCTAAATGCACTGAGTTGCCGCCATGTGATTGGCTGATTAGAAATTAAGTCTTAACACACAGTTGGACAGGTGTACCTAATAAAGTGGCCAGTGAGTGTATATACTACATGCATGCAGCATACATTCATACTACATATATACTACATGCAACATATATACTACATGCATGCAACATACATACTACATATATACCACATATACACTACATGCATGCAACATACATACTACATATATAATACATGCATGCAACATACATACAACATATATACTACATGCATGCAACATGCATACTACATATATACTACATGCATGCAACATTCATACTACATATATACTACATGCAACATACATACTACATATATAATACATGCATGCAACATACATACAACATATAAACTACATGCATGCAACATGCATACTACATATATACTACATGCATGCAGCATACATTCATACTACATATATACTACATGCAACATATATACTACATGCATGCAACATACATACTACATATATACCACATATACACTACATGCATGCAACATACATACTACATATATAATACATGCATGCAACATACATACAACATATATACTACATGCATGCAACATGCATACTACATATATACTACATGCATGCAACATTCATACTACATATATACTACATGCAACATACATACTACATATATAATACATGCATGCAACATACATACAACATATATACTACATGCATGCAACATACATACTACATATATACCACATAAATGTAACAAGTATGACTAGGACACATGGTAATAGTCATTACATATAATTAGATTAAATCCCCATGTGTCCACTCGGATAAAATATGCCTATCATCAAATATAACATATCAAACTGAAAAAGAACGATGATTAGAAGGCTTGTATCATTAATGTAAGAACAACTTTATTATTTAGAGCCACAGATAAAACATTGCATATCACCAGTTGGGGGATAAAAGGGAAAGTAAACATACACACATGTATATGTGATTACACATCTAAAAAGACGCACATAACCAGCACCTGAAGGTATAACCTATGCACTTCCAATTATATGACTATCCACAATTAACAATTTTGTTGAAAAATAGTACATCAATCTCAGAATGGACACTATATATTATGTCCTCATACAACCAATTTAGAAAATTCATATTGAATGACTATTATATCATGCCTCCACCACCGAGAAACTAACCACTGTATATATAACGGCCATAATTACTTATAATGATAAACCTTATATGGTGTGGTACCTAAATATAACCACTATCCTGGCCAATCACCCGTAATGTTTATCTACAATACCGCCAACAAGTGGCCACTACACATATCATGGTGATTATTACCAGCAATAGCCACTGTGTACAACAAATCACTCAACACCATAACGGCCATTCTCAGCAATGGCCGCCACATAAATATAAGTAGCAGCCCATATTAAATCCGTGATTACCGGCAGTGGTGGTCAGGAGGTGAACAGGTGCCTGGGTAGCGCGTCCGCCCCGACGCGCTTTTCGGACCTGCCTTTTTCATGTTGCATGCAACATACATACTACATATATACCACATATACACTACATGCATGCAACATACATACAACATATATACTACATGCATGCAACATGCATACTACATATATACTACATGCTACATACATACTACATATATACTACATGCATGCAACATACATAAAACATATATACTACATGCATGCAACATACATACTACATATATACCACATATACACTACATGCATGCAACATATATACTACATGCATGCAACATACATTCATACTACATATATACTACATGCAACGTACATACTACATATATAATACATGCATGCAACATACATACAACATATATACTACATTCATGCAATATGCATACTACATATATACCACATATACACTACATGCATGCAACATGCATACAACATATATACTACATGCATGCAACATACATACAAACTACATATATACAACATACATACTACATGCATGCAACATGCATACTACATATATACTACATGCATGCAACATACATACTATATATATACTACATGCATGCAACATACATACTACATATATACTACATGCAACATACATACCACATATATACTACATGCATGCAACATGCAAACTACATATATACCACATGCATGCAACATACATACCACATATATACTACATACTACTACATACAAACTACATATATACAACATACATACTACATATATACCACATGCATGCAACATACATACCACATATATACTACATACTACTACATACAAACTACATATATACAACATTCATACTACATATATACTACATGCATGCAACATACATTCATACTACATATATACTACATGCATGCAACATACATACTACATATATAATACATGCATGCAACATACATACAACATATATACTACATGCATGCAACATGCATACTACATGCATGCAACATATATACTACATGCATGCAACATACATACTACATGCATACTACATATATACCACATATATACTACATGCATGCAACATACATATATACTACATGCACCATACATACTACATATATACTACATGCATGCAACATACATACTACATATATACCACATGCATGCAACATGCATACTACATATATACCACATATATACTACATGCATACTACATATATACCACATGCATGCAACATACATACAACATATATACTACATTCAACATACATACTACATATATACTACATGCATGCAACATACATACAACATATATACTACATGCATGTAACATACATACAACATATATACCACATATATACTACATACATACTACATATACACCACATGCATGCAACATACATATACAACATATATACTACATACAACATACATACTACATGCATGCAACATGCATACTACATACATACAACATATATACTACATGCATGCAACATGCATACTACATATATACCACATATATACTACATGCATGCAACATACATATATACTACATGCAACATACATACTACATATATACCACATGCATGTAACATGCAAACTACATATATACCACATGCATGCAACATACATACCACATGCAACATACATGCTACATGCATGCAACATACAACATATATACTGTGACGAACAGCCCACCGCCGTTCGTCTACTTACGGGCGACACTAACGGAGGTCCCGCTGCCACCAAAACGCGACGGACAGCGGACCCTGTGTCACCACTATGTCACAATCCCACCACTGACACCGGTGTATCAGCGGACGGAGGGACGTGACACAATGCTGGCACACGGCTATCACAGGCGCAGTGGGGCTTATCTTAGTTATCCCACCACTGGCACCATGTGACAAATATATCCAGCAAGCTAATCTCGCTCTACAATTTGCCGCAGGGGGAGTTTAATTTGGATGCCCCACCACTGCTATCAATCTTCCAAGTACTGCGGGGATTTGTGTATATCCCACTTTCTCAGTTCCACTTTGGAACTCGCAGCTCTCCGGCGCCCCCCTTACCCTCAGGTCAGTCAGGGAACTGCACCTAGGATAATTAGTCACCGGACGGGCTGCCTGTTGTGAACCGGCAATTAGGCTTCTGCAGTAATGGAATTATCAATGCTGTGGCTGAAGCCCCTTACTCAGCAATATAAGACCCTTCTAGACTGCCAGCAAGCCGCAATAGCCGTGCACAACGCGCTGCCACCAGTCACGGTTACTTAATTCACAGTGTTAAATTAAGAGGGTCCGTGGCAAACCCCTTGAATTAGTAGCGATTATCTAACAAAGGCGTATAGTTCGATTCTTAGAGCATGGAGACAGATCTAAATAATTTCATTTATTTTCCGAAAGAGGACAGTGATTACAGATAAAAGTTGCTATAAAATTGAGACATAAAATATGTACAGTACAGGTATAAAATAAAAGTGGAGAAAACAAAGAGATTACACTCACAGTTCCATATTGTTCCTTAGGCAGACCATGTGGCTTTAAGGTGGGTGGAGGCGGAGCTGCACTTCTCCGCTCATCTGAGTTCTTGTCAGCACGGACTCTGCAGCTGTTCTGAGCTAGTTCTGCCAGGGAATGCCTTATAGACTTTCCTATGTGACATCACAGAGAGGTGCATTCTGGGTTGATCCCACCCCTCTTATCCAAGTTATGTTTTGGCTACAAAACTTAGATTAGCTATAACTTTATGGGAGAAGCTGGTATGGACTCATCAGTGGTTTCATGTTTCCCAGCGTAATGAGCCCATCAAGAAAACATCAAACATCTATGCGATATGACCGTCCATTTGGGCGCAAATCCTATCTCATGTTCTGGACAGGGTAGAACTTCGAAACATACGCGGTCTCGAAGCTGGGACCGCTCAGGTTACAAAAATATGATTTTCATATCTCTAGGGTATTTGGTTCTTATGGTATAGTCTCTCATAGTTTTATTCGTTTCAAACAAAGAAGTTTTTCCCGCTCTGAAGAGGAGAGAAGGCAAATGGTGTGAGGAAGATGGTCTAGCTAATTAACATTCCTGCTCTTCCAGAGGAAGTGGCAGGGTTGATAAAACCTGGGGGGAAGGAATTCCTACTACTGACAGTTTACAATGTCCTAGGATGGAGGATTTGTAGCACATTCCAACAGAAAACATATCTTGCAGACATTGTACATCACACCTCCCCCCTTAAGAGGGCGCTAAGGAGGCATTACCTCTCGGTAATCGGCCATGCGCACCTCAGCGGGTTCGCCCCGGCGGGACAACCCATCGGCATTGCCGTTTTCACTGCCCTTCCTGTGTTTTACAGTAAAATCGTACTGTTGAAGGGCAAGGCTCCAGCGGAGCAATCTTCCATTGGTTCCGGACACTGTGTGCAACCAGCTCAGAGGGTTGTGGTCAGTTACCACCGTGAAGGCGCGCCCGTACAGGTAGGGCTGCAAACGCTGCAGTACCCACACCATGGCCAGACACTCCTTCTCGATGGTCGAGTATGCCACTTCCCTCGGCAAAAGTTTCCGGCTCAGGTACAACACGGGGTGCTCTTGGTCCCCCGAGTCGACCTGGCTAAGCACAGCACCGAGGCCAAACTCGCTGGCGTCGGTCTGTACCAGAAACGGGCGACTGCTGTCGACTGCTCTCAACACTGGAGAGTTGCACAGGGCTGCTTTCAAAGCTTGGAAAGCCGCCTCGCAGTCATCTGTCCAGTTGACTGTTTGGGGTAGCCTCTGCTTGGTGAGGTCAGTCAAGGGTTTGGCAAGGGCGCTTTAGTCCTGTACGAACCGCCTATAGTACCCTGCAGTGCCCAAGAAGGACTTCACCTGTTTCTTGGTCCTGGGGGTGGGCCAGGACACGATTGCGTCCACTTTTTCTGGCTCCGGGCTCATGGAACCCCCGCCTACCCGGTGCCCCAGGTAGTGGACCTTGCGCATGCCTATCTGGCACTTCCCCGGCTTGATGGTCAGGCCTGCCTGGTGAAGACGCTTGAGCACCTCCTGGAGGTGCTGAAGGTGTTCCTCCCAGGTGGAACTGAAGACGGCAATATCGTCTAAGTACGCCACTGCGTACTCCTCCAGTCCCCGAAGCAGGTGGTTGACCATCCGCTGGAAAGTGGCAGGGGCATTCTTCATGCCGAAGGGCATGACCGTGGACTCGTACAGTCCAAAGGGGGTGATAAAGGCGGATTTCTCCTGCGCCTCAGGGCTCAGGGTAATCTGCCAGTATCCCTGACTCAAATCCATGATGGATATGTAGTTGGCGTTTGTCAACCGCTCGAGCAGATCCTCGATGCGCGGCATTGGGTGGGCATCAGAGGTTGTGATGGCGTTGAGCCCCCTGTAGTCCACGCAGAATCGGGTGGTTCGATCCTTTTTAGGCACGAGGACTACAGGTGAAGCCCACGCGCTTTGTGACCGTCGAATCACCCCCAGCCTTAACATCTCATCGATCTCTTGGCGCATGACTTGTTGCACCGTCTCAGAGATCCGATAGGGTGTTCGCCGTAATGGGGCGTGATTCCCGGTGTCCACCTCATGAACCGCTAACTCCGTCCTCCCCGCTGGGGTACGGTTAGCAAACCACTTATCTCCGTGTCCTCAATGGGCCCATCGGCCTTGGCCTGGGCCAGCATGTCCAGGAGGGGATCTTCCTCCCCATCCTCTGGCAGATTGCAGACCGGTAGGACGCAAGCTTCACGTTCATAGTGCGCCTTCAGCATGTTGACGTGAAAGGCCTTGCGCCTACCCCGAGCATGGTCAAGCGTGACCACGTAGGTGACCGGGTTCAGCTGTTGGTGGACGACGTACGGGCCTTCCCAGGCTGCCTGAAGCTTATCCGTTGGTACAGGGACCAGCGCCCACACCTTTTGACCCACCTGGTAGGTCCGCTCCCGGGCGTTCTGGTCATACCAGTGCTTCTGGTCAGCCTGAGCCTGCGTCATGTTGTCATGCACCAACTGCGTCAAGGTCTGCATCTTGTCACGGAAGCGCATGACATAATCCACGATGGACACTTCTGTGGGGTTTGGCTCATCTTCCCAGGATTCTCTTATCAACCCAAGGGGTCCCCGGACTCGCCTGCCATACAGGAGCTCGAAGGGGGAGAACCCGGTCGAGGCCTGCGGAACTTCTCTGTAAGCGAACAGCAGGTGTGGGAGGTACCGCTCCCAGTCGCGCCCTTGGGTCTCAACCAGTATGCGGAGCATCTGTTTGAGGGTACCGTTGAAGCGTTCACACAAACCATTAGTCTGTGGGTGATACGGACTCGATACCAGGTGCGTCACCTGCATTTTCTCACAGAGAGCCTCCATTAGGCGAGACATGAATTGGGGCCCTTGATCGGTAAGCATCTCCCTGGGAAATCCTACCCTTGAAAAGATGGTCACCAGTGCGTCAGCCACCTTATCTGCCCTGGTTGAAGACAGAGCTACTGCCTCTGGGTACCGGGTAGCGTAGTCTACCACGGTGAGAATGTATCGCTTTCCGGAGCTGCTGGGGACGGACAGCGGTCCTACAATGTCCACCGCGATTCTCTGGAAAGGCTCCTCTATCACCGGCAAAGGAATAAGGGGAGCCTTAAGAGCAGGCCCCGCCTTACCCACTTTTTGACAGGTGGCGCAGGAGCGGCAGTAGTGTGTTACATCTGTCCCCATCTTGGGCCAATAGAAGTGTTGAGACAGCCGTGCCTTTGTTTTGCTGATCCCCAAGTGTCCAGCGAGTGGAATCTCATGGGCAATCCGCAACAACTCGGTTCTGAACTGATAGGGGACGACCAGCTGTCTTTCCCTCAACCACTCCTTTTTAGGATCTCCGGGTACTGTCTCCCGGTACAACCTTCCTCGTTCCCAGAACACCCTCTCCTTATCAGGCTTGGAGGTGGGCGTCTCGGCGAGACCTCTCAATTTCTCCAGGCTGGCATCTGAGTGCAGAGCAGCCTGGAACTCCATGCTGGAGGCTGCCAGAAGTGACGTCAGGGTACCTCCTTTACTGGGACCCTCTGGAACCGGCTCTGGGTTCACCTCTGGTTCAGTCTCTCCTGTAGCAGCAGAGGGTCCAGAAGACAGTGCGTTACCTGCGATCTGGGCACTCTGACTGCGTGTGACAGCTGCTATGTATGCTGTCTCCCTGGGGATTTCTACAGACCCACCAGCCGGTGCTGCCCTGGGCTCTCCCTCCCCATCCACCCCCAACACTTTAGGAGCAGTGCTACTTATGGGCCAGTTACCTTCCTCGGTGGCACTGGTCAGCTGCATGGCATTACCTTCCTCATGGTCCCCATGCACCTCCCCATTCTCTTGAGCACCGTTGCTTGCTCCTGCCAGGGGTTCCTCAGCCGTCTCACTCCGCAGAGTGACGGGGCTGAGCACCTCGGTACCTGTGGACACATCTACCGTTTCAAAGAAAGGGTTAACGGGTTCAGTCGGCACAGATACATCAACATCATCATCAGGGTTAACGTTACCCTTATTATCAGTTTGGGGAAGGGTGTCAGGGACATAGTATGCAACCATCCTCCCCAAGTCAGTCCCCAATAAAACATCAGTGGGCAAATTTTCAGACACTCCCACCTCCCTCAACCCGCTCCCGGCACCCCAATCAAGAAAAACTCGTGCCACTGGCAAGGGACAACGGGTGCCTCCAATCCCGGTGACAGTCAGGGTTTTCCCCTCAACAAACTCTTCAGGGGCCGCCAGTCCAGGACGGATGAGGGTTCGTTCAGCCCCGGTGTCCTTGAGGCCTGTAGCAAGACGGGCCCCCACCTGAACAGGTTGAACGTTGTCGTCAGCCCTCCCAACCACACCTCCCACCAAAAGAACAGAGGCGTTGGGCCCGGGGGCCTTGGCTGGGGGGTTCTTCGGCCTATCCGGACAGGTGTAAGAGAAGTGACCAGGCCGCTTGCAGTGGTGACACAGGCGACTGTCAGTAGCCGGCCTGTTGTTGGCAACAGGGACAGGGCCTCGGGAGGGACGGCTAGCTGGGGCATTGGGGTTGGTTGCTGGCTTACCCCCTTTCCAGCTGGTGGCGACTGGCCTCCGCGTCTCGGGCTTCCGGTTGGCCTCGTGGTTGTCGGCGATCTGCGCCGCTTTGTCCGCGTTCGTTGGTTCGCGGTCCAGGATGAACTGTCGGACCTCAGCTGGGCAGAGATGCAGGAACTGGTCTTTGATCATCAGGTCCCGTAGCTGCTCAAAGGTTTCAACGGACAGTCCATGGATCCACTGGTCAAAGTGGGTCCTGAGTCCTTGCACCACATCACTGTAGCTATCATGTGGGCCACGTTGGAGGTGCCGGAACTTCTTTCGGTATACCTCAGGTGTCAGCCGGTATTTGGCGATCAGCGCCTGCTTTATGGCGACATAGTCGTCATCGGCTTCTGGCGGAAGAGAAGCAAATGCCTCCAGGGCTTTGCCTTTTAGCCCTGGGGTCAAGTACCTTGCCCATTGGTCTCTAGGCAGCTGGTACTGTCTGCAGGCTTTCTCAAAGGCTCGCAGGAACGTGTCCAAGTCCCCATCCTTTTCCATCACGGGAAAATGCTCTGGCCGGGGTTTAGGAGTCTGGACGCTGCTGGGCTCACGGCTTCGGGCTGTGGGGGCATTCCACCCCCGCTGGAGCATCTCCAGCTCATGGGCCCTCTGAGCTTCAGCTTGGCGCTCACGTTCGGCTTGGGCCTCCTGCCGATATTGCTGGATCAGCCTCACCCGCCCATCCCTGTCTTCGGCGGGGAGTTCGTCCAAGGCCATTTGCAGATAGGGGTCCACCCCGTTCTGGTTGAATGTGGGGCCAGCGCTCAGGAGTGGAGCCTCTGCTGCAGCCCCATTGCAACTTGGGCCAACTTCTGCGCTCGCTGGATTCTGGTCGTTGTCCAGCTGCACTAGAGCCGCGATCATTTGAGCTCTGTTTTTGTTTGTGGCGTCAAGGCCTTGGTACGTGCATAACGCAGCAAGAACTTCCTTTGTCTGCCGGTTGTACCAAGGTTCTCCTTTTGCCGCCATGGTTGCCAAATAAAAGATAGAAAAAGAAAAACGAAGAAACGGGAGGGGGATACTTGCAAGTACACACTAATGTCTCAGGACTAGTAACCACTGAGTCTGTTCTCCAAAACCTATGATGCAGGATTCCCGCAGGAACCATGCAGGTTTTTAGTGAGAGGAATGATTGCTCAAACCAAATCACTAATGCTCTAGGATTATCCCACCGCGCTGCCACCAATATGTGACGAACAGCCCACCGCCGTTCGTCTACTTACGGGCGACACTAACGGGGGTCCCGCTGCCACCAAAACGCGACGGACAGCGGACCCTGTGTCACCACTATGTCACAATCCCACCACTGACACCGGTGTATCAGCGGACGGAGGGACGTGACACAATGCCGGCACACGGCTATCACAGGCGCAGTGGGGCTTATCTTAGTTATCCCACCACTGGCACCATGTGACAAATATATCCAGCAAGCTAATCTCGCTCTACAATTTGCCGCAGGGGGAGTTTAATTTGGATGCCCCACCACTGCTATCAATCTTCCAAGTACTGCGGGGATTTGTGTATATCCCACTTTCTCAGTTCCACTTTGGAACTCGCAGCTCTCCGGCGCCCCCCTTACCCTCAGGTCAGTCAGGGAACTGCACCTAGGATAATTAGTCGCCGGACGGGCTGCCTGTTGTGAACCGGCAATTAGGCTTCTGCAGTAATGGAATTATCAATGCTGTGGCTGAAGCCCCTTACTCAGCAATATAAGACCCTTCTAGACTGCCAGCAAGCCGCAATAGCCGTGCACAACGCGCTGCCACCAGTCACGGTTACTTAATTCACAGTGTTAAATTAAGAGGGTCCGTGGCAAACCCCTTGAATTAGTAGCGATTATCTAACAAAGGCGTATAGTTCGATTCTTAGAGCATGGAGACAGATCTAAATAATTTCATTTATTTTCCGAAAGAGGACAGTGATTACAGATAAAAGTTGCTATAAAATTGAGACATAAAATATGTACAGTACAGGTATAAAATAAAAGTGGAGAAAACAAAGAGATTACACTCACAGTTCCATATTGTTCCTTAGGCAGACCATGTGGCTTTAAGGTGGGTGGAGGCGGAGCTGCACTTCTCCGCTCATCTGAGTTCTTGTCAGCACGGACTCTGCAGCTGTTCTGAGCTGGTTCTGCCAGGGAATGCCTTATAGACTTTCCTATGTGACATCACAGAGAGGTGCATTCTGGGTTGATCCCACCCCTCTTATCCAAGTTATGTTTTGGCTACAAAACTTAGATTAGCTATAACTTTATGGGAGAAGCTGGTATGGACTCATCAGTGGTTTCATGTTTCCCAGCGTAATGAGCCCATCAAGAAAACATCAAACATCTATGCGATATGACCGTCCATTTGGGCGCAAATCCTATCTCATGTTCTGGACAGGGTAGAACTTCGAAACATACGCGGTCTCGAAGCTGGGACCGCTCAGGTTACAAAAATATGATTTTCATATCTCTAGGGTATTTGGTTCTTATGGTATAGTCTCTCATAGTTTTATTCGTGTCAAACAAAGAAGTTTTTCCCGCTCTGAAGAGGAGAGAAGGCAAATGGTGTGAGGAAGATGGTCTAGCTAATTAACATTCCTGCTCTTCCAGAGGAAGTGGCAGGGTTGATAAAACCTGGGGGGAAGGAATTCCTACTACTGACAGTTTACAATGTCCTAGGATGGAGGATTTGTAGCACATTCCAACAGAAAACATATCTTGCAGACATTGTACATCACATATACTACATGCATGCAACATGCATACTACATGCATGCAACATACATACTACATATATACCACATGCATGTAACATGCAAACTACATATAGACTACATGCATACTACATATATACCACATGCATGCGACATACATATACTACATGCATGCAACATGCATACTACATGCATGCAACATACATACAACATATATAATACATGCATGCAACATGCATACTACATATACACAACATATATACTACATGCATGCAACATACATATATACTACATGCAACATACATACTACATGCATGCAACATACATACTACATATATACCACATGCATGCAAAATTCATACTACATATATACCACATTTATGCTACATGCATGCAACATACATATATACTACATGCAATACATACATATAGACATACAGTACATATAACAGAGTACATACTCACCATCACTTGTCACTTTGATCCCCGAAGCCATTGTCATATGTGGAATAAATATTAAAATAACAAACCACCAATATACTTACCCCGATCCGCAGAAGTCCACGAGTGTCCCACGACGATCTTGCGTGGAGAACAGCAGCATCAGCTGATGCTACCGTTCTCTACGGGCTCCAGGAAGCCAGTGTCGGAAGGTAGGTATCCTTCGGCCCTGTATTCCTATGCAACATGCATACTACATGCATGCAACATACATATCTGCAACATGCATACTACATGCATGCAACATACATATCTGCAACATGCATACTACATGCATGCAACATACATATCTGCAACATGCATGCAACATACATATCTGCAACATGCATACTACATGCATGCAACATACATACTACATATATACCACGTGCATGCAACATGCAAACTACATATATACCACATATGTCACGGGGTCCTTCTCTGGTATCACACAATCAGCAGAGCAAGAGGAGAGTGAACAATTCCAAGACATTTATTTAGGCAAAAATATGAAAGGTCCATATTCAGTCCACCCGACAATAGATAGATAGTCCAGAATCTGAATGCAGTTCAGTAACAGTATAACATGTCCAGGGAGATGAGAGTCCAAAATCCAGCTGACAGTGAGAACATGTTCCATATATTCTTCTTTCTCTCCGAAGTCCTGTCTTCACACCATGCTCTGCACACAGCAACTGACTTGCCCAGCCCCTGTCCTCCCCAGCCCCCTCATTATGTCCAGGGAGAGTCAAACTGGTTTGGCGGTTTTCAGGCCTCCCAGTCTTGACAAAAGGTGCCTGAGGGAATATGACACTACAGGGGTCATCAAGAGTCATAGATAAAAGTCAGGCTGCAGACATACAAGGCATCAAGATTAACACTATGCAAATCAGTGAAATAGCAATATACACAAAATGATATCCATATAGCATATCACACCATCACAACATATATACTACATGCATACTACATATATACCACATGCGTGCAACATACATACAACATATATACCACATATATACTACATGCATGCAACATACATACAACATATATACTACATGCATGCAACATGCATACTACATATATACTACATGCATGCAACATACATACAACATATATACTACATGCATGCAACATGCATACTACATATATACTACATGCATGCAACATACATACAACATATATACTACATGCATGCAACATACATACTACATATATACTACATATATACTACATGCATGCAACATACATACAACATATATACTACATGCATGCAACATGCATACTACATATATACTACATGCATGCAACATACATACAACATATATACTACATGCATGCAAAATACATACTACATATATACTACATACATACAACATATATACTACATGCATGCAACATGCATACTACATATATACTACATGCATGCAACATACATACAACATATATACTACATGCATGCAACATACATACTACATATATACCACATGCATACTGCATATATACCACATATATACTACATGCATGCAACATACATACTACATATATACCACATGCATACTACATATATACAACATATATACTACATGCATGCAACATGCATACTACATATATACTACATGCATGCAACATACATACAACATATATACTACATGCATGCAACATACATACTACATATATACTACATGCATGCAACATACATACAACATATATACTACAAACATGCATACTACATATATACTACATGCATGCAACATACATACAACATATATACTACATGCATGCAACATACATACTACATATATACCACATGCATACTGCATATATACCACATATATACTACATGCATGCAACATACATACTACATATATACCACATGCATACTACATATATACCACATATATACTACATGCATGCAACATACATACATACATACTACATATATACTACATGCAACATACATACTACATATATACTACATGCATGCAACATACATATCTGCAACATGCATACTACATGCATGCAACATACTACATATATACCACATGCAAACTACATATATACCACATGCATGCAACATACATACTACATATATACTACATGCATGCAACATACTACATATATACTACATGCATGCAACATGCATACTACATATATACTACATGCATGCAACATACTACATATATACTACATGCATGCAACATACATACTACATACATACTACATACATACTACATATATACCACATATATACCACATGCATACCACATATATACCACATATACTACATGCAACATACATACTACATATATACACTACATGCATGCAACATACATACTACATATATACCACATGCATACTACATATATACCACATATAACATACATACTACATATATACCACATATATACTACATATATACTACATGCATGCAACATACATACTACATATATACAACATGCATACTACATATATACCACATGCATGCAACATGCATATTACATGCATGCAACATACATACAACATATATACTACATACATGCAACATGCATACTACATATACACAACATATATACTACATGCATGCAACATACATATATACTACATGCAACATACATACTACATGCATGCAACATACATACTACATATATACCACATGCATGCAACATGCATACTACATATATACCACATATATGCTACATGCATGCAACATACATATACTACATGCATGCAACATACATACTACATATACTACATGCATGCAACATACATACTACATATATACCACATATATACCACATACATACTACATATATACCACATATATACTACATGCAACATACATACTACATATATACACTACATGCATGCAACATACATACTATATATATACCACATGCATACGACATATATACCACATATATACTACATGCAACATACATACTACATATATACTACATGCATGCAACATACATACTACATATATACCACATGCATGCAACATGCATATATATAGTACATGCATGCAACATACATACAACATATATACTACATGCATGCAACATGCATACTACATATATACCACATATATACTACATGCATGCAACATACATACAACATATATACTACATGCATGCAACATGCATATATACTACATGCAACATACATACTACATATATACCACATGCATGCAACATACATACTATATATATATACCACATATATACCACATGCATACTACATATATACCACATATATACTACATGCAACATACATACTACATATATACACTACATGCATGCAACATACATACTATATATATACCACATGCATACGACATATATACCACATATATACTAAATGCAACATACATACTACATATATACTACATGCATGCATCATACATACTACATATACACTCACTGGCCACTTTATTAGGTACACCATGCTAGTAAGGGGTTGGACCCCCTTTTGCCTTCAGAACTGCCTCAATTCTTCGTGGCAGAGATTCAACAAGGTGCTGGAAGCATTCCTCAGAGATTTTGGACCATATTGACATGATGGCATCACACAGTTGGCGCAGATTTGTCGGCTGCACATCCCTGATGCGAATCTCCCGTTCCACCACATCCCAAAGATGCTCTATTGGATTGAGATCTGGTGACTGAGGAGGCCATTTGAGTACAGTGAACTCATTGTCATGTTCAAGAAACCAATCTGAGATGATTCGAGCTTTATGACATGGCGCATTATCCTGCTGAAAGTAGCCATCAGATGTTGGGTACATTGTGGTCATAAAGGGATGGACATGGTCAGCAACAATACTCAGGTAGGCTGTGGCGTTGCAACGATGCTCAATTGGTACCAAGGGGCCCAAAGAGTGCCCAGAAAAAATTCCCCACACCATGACACCACCACCACCAGCCTGAACCGTTGATACAAGGCAGGATGGATCCATGCTTTCATGTTGTTTACGCCAAATTCTGACCCTACCATCCGAATGTCGCAGCAGAAATCGAGACTCATCAGACCAGGCAACGTTTTTCCAATCTTCTACTGTCCAATTTCGATGAACTTGTGCAAATTGTAGCCTCAGTTTCCTGTTCTTAGCTGAGAGGAGTGGTACCCAGTGTGGTCTTCTGCTGCTGTAGCCCATCTGCCTCAAAGTTCGACGCACTGTGCGTTCAGAGATGCTCTTCTGCCTACCTTGGTTGTAACGGGTGGCAATTTGAGTCACTGTTGCCTTTCTATCAGCTCGAACCAGTCTGCCCATTCTCCTCTGACCTCTGGCATCAACATGGCATTTCCGGCCACAGAACTGCCGCTCACTGGATTTTTTTTCTTTTTCGGACCATTCTCTGTAAACCCTAGAGATGGTTGTGCGTGAAAATCCCAGTAGATCAGCAGTTTCTGAAATTCTCAGACCAGCCCTTCTGGCACCAACAATCATGCCACGTTCAAAGGCACTCAAATCACCTTTCTTCCCCATACTGATGCTCGGTTTGAACTGCAGGAGATTGTCTTGACCATGTCTACATGCCTAAATGCACTGAGTTGCCGCCATGTGATTGGCTGATTAGAAATTAAGTCTTAACACACAGTTGGACAGGTGTACCTAATAAAGTGGCCAGTGAGTGTATACCACATGCATGCAACATATATATATATATAGTACATGCATGCAACATACGTACAACATATATACTACATGCATGCAACATACATACAACATATATACTACATGCATGCAACTTGCATATATACTACATGCAACATACATACTACATATATACCACATGCATGCAACATACATACTACATATATACCACATGCATGCAACATGCATACTACATATATACCACATATATGCTACATGCATGCAACATACATATATACTACATACAATACATACATATAGGCATACCGTACATATAACATAGAGTACATACTCACCATCACTTGTCACTTTGATCCCCGAAGCCATTGTCATATGTGGAATAAATATTAAAATAACAAACCACCAATATACTTACCCCTGATCCGCAGAAGTCCACGAGTGTCCCACGACGATCTTGCGTGGAGAACAGCAGCATCAGCTGATGCTACCGTTCTCTACGGGCTCCAGGAAGCCAGTGTCGGGAGGTAGGTATCCTTCCGCCCTGTATTCCTCTGCCACTGTAAAAAAAAAGTCCCTAGTCTCACTTTATGGCAAAAGCTGCTTGGGAAATTTCTCACACAGCAATGCCATAAAATGAGACTGGGGACTTTTTTTTTTACAATGGCGGAGGAATACAGGGCGGAAGGATACCTACCTCCCGACACTGGTTTCCTGGAGCCCGTAGAGAATGGTAGCATCAGCTGATGCTGCTGTTCTCCATGCAAGATCGTCATGGGACACTCGTGGACTTCTGCGGATCAGGGGTAAGTATATTGGTGGTTTGTTATTTTAATCTTTATTCCATAGACGACAATGGCTTCGGGGATCAAAGTGACAAGTGATGGCGAGTATGTACTCTATGTTATATGTACTGTATGCCTATATGTATGTATTGTATGTAGTATATATGTATGTTGCATGCATGTAGTATATATGTAGTATGCATGTTGCATGCATGTGGTATATATGTAGTATGTATGCATGTTGGATGCATGTAGTATATATAGTATGTATGTTGCATGCATGTGGTATATCTGTAGTATGCATGTTGCATGCATGTGGTATATATGTATGTTGCATGCATGTAGTATATATGTAGTATGCATGTTGCATGCATTTAGTATATATGTTGCATGCATGTAGTATATAGTATATATGTTGCATGCATGTAGTATATAGTATGTATGTTGCATGTATTATATATGTAGTATGAATTTTGCATGCATGTGGTATATGTAGTATGTATGTTGCATGCATGTAGTATGTATGTTGCATGCATGTCGTATATATGTATGTTGCATGCATGTAGTATATATGTTGCATGTAGTATATATGTATGTTGCATGCATGTGGTATATATGTAGTATATATGTGGTATATATGTAGTTTACATGTTGCATGCATGTGGTATATATGTAGTATGTATGTTGCATGCATGTAGTATATATGTGGTATATATGTTGTATGTATGTTGCATGCATGTAGTATATATGTAGTATGTATGTTGCATGCATGTAGTATATATGTAGTATGTATGTTGCATGCATGTGGTATATATGTAGTATGTATGTTGCATGTAGTATATATGTAGTATGCATGTTGCATGCATGTAGTATATATGTGGTATATATGTAGTATGCATGTGGTATATATGTAGTATGTATGTTGCATGCAGTATATATGTATGTTGCATGCATGTAGTATATATGTATGTTGCATGCATGTAGTATATATGTTGTATACATGTTGCATGTAGTATATATGTAGTATATATGTGGTACATATGTAGTATGTATGTTGCATGCATGTAGTATATATGTAGTATATATGTATGTTGCATGCATGTAGTATATATGTAGTATATATGTATGTTGCATGCATGTAGTATGCATGTTGCGTGCATGTAGTATATATGTAGTATGCATGTTGCATGCATGTATTATATATGTAGTATGTATGTTGCATGTAGTATATATGTAGTATGTATGTTGCATGCATGTAGTATATATGTATTATATGTTGCATGCATGTAGTATATATGTATGTTGCATGCATGTAGTATATATGTGGTATATATGTAGTTTGCATGTTGCATGCATGTGCTATATATGTAGTATGTATGTTGCATGCATGTAGTATATATGTGGTATATATGTAGTATGCATGTTGCATGCATGTAGTATATATGTTGTATGTATGTTGCATGCATGTAGTATATATGTATTATATATATGTTGCATGCATGTAGTATAT
Organism: Dendrobates tinctorius; assembly: GCF_039654945.1. Classification (NCBI taxonomy): domain Eukaryota; kingdom Metazoa; phylum Chordata; class Amphibia; order Anura; family Dendrobatidae; genus Dendrobates; species Dendrobates tinctorius. The sequence goes on from NW_027362103.1 coordinate 846,772, forward strand.
ATGTAGTATATATGTAGTTTGCATGTTGCATGCATGTGGTATATATGTTGCATGCATGTAGTATATATGTAGTATGCATGTTGCATGTAGTATATATGTATGTTGCGTGCATGTAGTATATATGTAGTATGCATGTTGCATGTAGTATATATGTATGTTGCGTGCATGTAGTATATATGTAGTATGTATGTTGCATGCATGTGGTATATATGTAGTATGTATGTTGCATACATGTAGTATATATGTTGTATGTATGTTGCATGCATGTAGTATATATGTAGTATTATGTTGCATGTAGTATATATGTAGTATGTATGTTGCATGCATGTAGTATATATGTAGTTTGCATGTGGTATATATGTTGCATGCATGTAGTATATATGTAGTTTGCATGTTGCATGCATGTAGTATATGTAGTTTGCATGTTGCATGCATGTAGTATATATGTAGTTTGAATGTTGCATGCATGTAGTATGTATGTTGCATGCATGTAGTATATATGTAGTTTGCATGTTGCATGCATGTGGTATATATGTTGCGTGCATGTAGTATATATGTAGTATGCATGTTGCATGCATGTAGTATATATGTAGTATGCATGTAGTATATATGTAGTATGCATGTTGCATGCATGTAGTATATATGTTGTATGCATGTTGCATGCATGTAGTATATATGTGGTATATATGTAGTATGCATGTAGTATATATGTTGTATGTATGTTGCATGCATGTAGTATATATGTAGTATGCATGTTGCATGCATGTAGTATATATGTTGTATGTATGTTGCATGCATGTAGTATATATGTTGTATGCATGTTGCATGCATGTAGTATATATGTGGTATATATGTAGTATGCATGTAGTATATATGTTGTATGCATGTTGCATGCATGTAGTATATATGTAGTATGCATGTATGTGGTATATATGTTGTATGTATGTTGCATGCATGTAGTATATATGTAGCATGTATGTTGCATGCATGTAGTATATATGTGGTATATATGTAGTATGCATGTGGTATATATGTAGTATGGATGTTGCATGTAGTATTTATGTATTATATATATATGTTGCATGCATGTAGTATATATGTAGTATGCATGTGGTATATATGTAGTATTCATGTTGCATGTATGTAGTATATATTTAGTATGTATGTTGCATGCATGTAGTATATATGTGGTATATATGTAGTATGCATGTGGTATATATGTAGTATGTATGTTGCATGTAGTATATATGTGGTATATATGTAGTATATATGTGGTATATATGTAGTATGTATGTTGCATGTAGTATATATGTATGTTGCATGCATGTAGTATATATGTAGTATATATGTATGTTGCATGCATGTAGTATGCATGTTGCGTGCATGTAGTATATATGTAGTATGCATGTTGCATGCATGTAGTATACATGTTGCATGCATGTATTATATATGTAGTATATATGTAGTATGTATCTTGCATGCATGTAGTATATATGTATTATATATATGTTGCATGCATGTAGTATATATGTATGTTGAATGCATGTAGTATATATGTGGTATATATGTAGTTTGCATGTTGCATGCATGTGCTATATATGTAGTATGTATGTTGCATGCATGTAGTATATATGTGGTATATATGTAGTAAGCATGTTGCATGCATGTAGTATATATGTTGTATGTATGTTGCATGCATGTAGTATATTTGTATTATATATGTTGCATGCATGTAGTATATCTGTAGTATATATGTATGTTGCATGCATGTAGTATATATGTGGTATATATGTAGTATGCATGTTGCATGCATGTAGTATATATGTTGTATGTATGTTGCATGCATGTAGTATGTATGTTGCATGTAGTATATATGTAGTATGCATGTTGCATGCATGTAGTATATATGTAGTTTGCATGTTGCATGCATGTGGTATATATGTTGCATGCATGTAGTATATATGTAGTATGCATGTTGCATGTAGTATATATGTATGTTGCGTGCATGTAGTATATATGTAGTTTGCATGTTGCATGCATGTGGTATATATGTTGCATGCATGTAGTATATATGTAGTTTGCATGTGGTATATATGTTGCATGCATGTAGTATATATAGTATGCATTTTGCATGCATGTAGTATATATGTAGTATGCATGTTGCATGCATGTAGTATATATATGTAGTATGCATGTTGCATGCATGTAGTATATATGCTGTATGTATGTTGCATGCATGTAGTATATATGTAGTATGCATGTTGCATGCATGTAGTACATATGTTGTATGCATGTTGCATGCATGTAGTATATATGTTGTATGTATGTTGCATGCATGTATTATATATGTTGTATGTATGTTGCATGCATGTAGTATATATGTAGTATGCATGTTGCATGCATGTAGTATATATGTTGCATGCATGTAGTATATATGTAGTATGTATGTTGCATGTAGTATATATGTTGCATGCATGTAGTATGTATGTTGCATGCATGTAGTATATATGTTGTATGTATGTTGCATGCATGTAGTATATATGTGGTATATATGTAGTATGCATGTTGCATGCATGTGGTATATATGTTGCATGCATGTAGTACATATGTAGTATGTATGTTGCATGTAGTATATCTGTAGTATGTTGCATGCATGTAGCATGTATGCAGTATATATGTAGTATGCATGTTGCATGCATGTAGTATATATGTTGCATGTATGATGCATGTGGTATATATGTAGTATATATGTTGCATGCATGTAGTATATATGTGGTATATATGTAGTATGCATGTTGCATGCATGTAGTATATATGTTGTATGTATGTTGCATGTAGTATATATGTAGTATGTATGTTGCATGCATGTAGTATATATGTAGTATGTATGTTGCATGCATGTAGTATATATGTAGCATGCATGTTGCATGCATGTAGTATATATATGTAGTATGCATGTGGCATACATGTAGTATATATGTTTTATGTATGTTGCATGCATGTAGTATATATGTAGTATTATGTTGCATGTTGTATATATGTAGTATGTATGTTGCATGCATGTAGTATATATGTAGTTTGCATGTTGCATGCATGTGGTATATATGTTGCATGCATGTAGTATATATGTAGTTTGCATGTTGCATGCATGTGGTATATATGTAGCGTGCATGTAGTATACATGTAGTATGCATGTTGCATGCATGTAGTATATATGTAGTATGCATGTTGCATGCATGTAGTATATATGTAGTATGCATGTTGCATGCATGTAGTATATATGTTGTATGTATGTTGCATGCATGTAGTATATATGTTGTATGCATGTTGCATGCATGTAGTATATATGTGGTATATATGTAGTATGCATGTGGTATATATGTTGTATGTATGTTGCATGCATGTAGTATATATGTAGTATGTATGTTGCATGCATGTAGTATATATGTAGCATGTATGTTGCATGCATGTAGTATATATGTGGTATATATGTAGCATGCGTGTGGTATATATGTAGTATGTATGTTGCATGTAGTATATATGTATTATATATATGTTGCATGCATGTAGTATATATGTAGTATGCATGTGGTATATATGTAGTATATATGTAGTATGCATGTTGCATGCATGTAGTATATATGTAGTATGCATGTTGCATGCATGTAGGTTATATGTTGTATGTATGTTGCATGCATGTAGTATATGTGTGGTATATATGTAGTATGTATGTTGCATGCATGTAGTATATATGTGGTATATATGTAGTATGTATGTTGCATGTAGTATATATGTATGTTGCATGCATGTAGTATATATGTAGTATATATGTATGTTGCATGCATGTAGTATATATGCAGCATGTATGTTGCATGCATGTTGTATATATGTGGTATATATGTAGTATGCATGTGGTATATATGTAGTATGTATATATGTGGTATATATGTAGTATGTATGTTGCATGTAGTATATACGGATGTTGCATGCATGTAGTATTTATGTAGTATATATGTATGTTGCATGTATGTAGTATGCATGTTGCGTGCATGTATTACATATGTAGTATGTATGTTGCATGTAGTATATATGTAGTATGTATGTTGCATGCATGTAGTATATGTGTAGTATATATGTATGTTGCATGCATGTAGTATATATGTGGTATATATGTAGTTTGCATGTTGCATGCATGTGGTATATATGTAGTATGTATGTTGTATGCATGTAGTATATATGTTGCATGTAGTATATATGTAGTATGTATGTTGCATGCATGTAGTATATATGTGGTATATATGTAGTATGCATGTTGCATGCATTTATTATATATGTAGTATGTATGTTGCATGTAGTATATATGTAGTATGTATGTTGCATGCATGTTGTATATATGTAGTATATATGTATGTTGCATGCATGTAGTATATATGTGGTATATATGTAGCATGCATGTGGTATATATGTAGTATGTATGTTGCATGTAGTATATACGTATTATATATATGTTGCATGCATGTAGTATATATGTAGTATGCATGTGGTATATATGTAGTATATATGTAGTATGCATGTTGCATGCATGTAGTATATATGTAGTATGCATGTTGCATGCATGTAGTATATATGTTGTATGTATGTTGCATGCATGTAGTATATATGTGGTATATATGTAGTATGTATGTTGCATGTAGTATATATGTATGTTGCATGCATGTAGTATATATGTAGTATATATGTATGTTGCATGCATGTAGTATATATGCAGCATGTATGTTGCATGCATGTTGTATATATGTGGTATATATGTAGTATGCATGTGGTATATATGTAGTATGTATGTTGCATGTAGTATATATGGATGTTGCATGCATGTAGTATTTATGTAGTATATATGTATGTTGTATGTATGTAGTATGCATGTTGCATGCATGTAGTATATATGTAGTATGCATGTTGCATGCATGTATTATATATGTAGTATGTATGTTGCATGTAGTATATATGTAGTATGTATGTTGCATGCATGTAGTATATATGTAGTATATATGTATGTTGCATGCATGTAGTATATATGTGGTATATATGTAGTTTGCATGTTGCATGCATGTGGTATATATGTAGTATGTATGTTGTATGCATGTAGTATATATGTTGCATGTAGTATATATGTTGCATGCATGTAGTATATATGTGGTATATATGTAGTATGCATGTTGCATGCATGTATTATATATGTAGTATGTATGTTGCATGTAGTATATATGTAGTATGTATGTTGCATGCATGTTGTATATATGTAGTATATATGTATGTTGCATGCATGTAGTATATATGTGGTATATATGTAGTTTGCATGTTGCATGCATGTGGTATATATGTAGTATGTATGTTGTATGCATGTAGTATACATGTTGCATGTAGTATATATGTAGTATGTATGTTGCATGCATGTAGTATATATGTAGTTTGCATGTTGCATGCATGTGGTATATATGTAGTATGTATGTTGTATGCATGTAGTATATATGTGGTATATATGTAGTATGCATGTTGCATGCATGTATTATATATGTAGTATGTATGTTGCATGTAGTATATATGTAGTATGTATGTTGCATGCATGTTGTATATATGTAGTATATATGTATGTTGCATGCATGTAGTATATATGTGGTATATATGTAGTTTGCATGTTGCATGCATGTGGTATATATGTAGTATGTATGTTGTATGCATGTAGTATATATGTTGCATGTAGTATATATGTAGTATGTATGTTGCATGCATGTAGTATATATGTGGTATATATGTAGTATGCATGTTGCATGCATGTAGTATATATGTAGTATGTATGTTGCATGTAGTATATACGTAGTATGTGTCACGTTTCCGCCAGACTTAGGGCCTGCTGTTCCGGTCGCGGCCTCTAGGAGGCGCCGGACCGCCACTTTATCGTCAGACTCAGGGACGGCTGTTCCTGCCTCGGCCACTGGACAGGGCCGTGGTTCTGTCACGTCAGGCTCAGAGCCTACTGTCCCGGCTTTAGCCTCTAGGAGGCGCCGGTCTGTCACGTCGCCGTTAAATTCTGGGTCTGCTGCTCCTGTCGCGGTCACTAGGAGGCGCCATGGCTCGCCCGGGAGTTATGGTGCTGACAGAGTAAGGGCACCTGTGCAGGCATCTGGTGGACGCAGGCTCCACCCCTCTGTCAGTCATCAAGAGGTTACTGCATCTCCATCTGGCCTGGTCCTGGGGGCGGTACTGATGACATCATCAGTCCAGGAACCTATGAGGGGTGACCTGATCCCTGAAATACCTTGGGACTGGTCTTGCATATTCTCGGTTCCCCTGTGTGAATTGCTTTCTGACTGACTGACTTTGGCCTGGACTTCTGACTCTCCTTCTGCCTAACGATTCTGTACCTCTGCGACTCTCCTGGTTTATGACTCTCGGCCTGAATCTGACTCTCCTTCTGCCTAACGATTCTGTACCTCTGCGACTCTCCTGGTTTATGACTCTCGGCCTGAATCTGACTCTCCTTCTGCCTAACGATTCTGTACCTCTGCTACTCTCCTGGTTTATGACTCTCGGCCTGAATCTGACTCTCCTTCTGCCTAACGATTCTGTACCTCTGCGACTCTCCTGGTTTATGACTTTTGGCCTGAATCTGACTCTCCTTCTGCCTAACGATTCTGTACCTCTGCGACTCTCCTGGTTTATGACTCTCGGCCTGAATCTGACTCTCCTTCTGCCTAACGATTCTGTACCTCTGCGACTCTCCTGGTTTATGACTCTCGGCCTGAATCTGACTCTCCTTCTGCCTAACGATTCTGTACCTCTGCGACTCTCCTGGTTTATGACTCTCGGCCTGAATCTGACTCTGCTTCTGCCTAACGATTCTGTACCTCTGCGACTCTCCTGGTTTATGACTCTCGGCCTGAATCTGACTCTCCTTCTGCCTAACGATTCTGTACCTCTGCGACTCTCCTGGTTTATGACTCTCGGCCTGAATCTGACTCTCCTTCTGCCTAACGATTCTGTACCTCTGCTACTCTCCTGGTTTATGACTCTCGGCCTGAATCTGACTCTGCTTCTGCCTAACGATTCTGTACCTCTGCTACTCTCCTGGTTTATGACTCTCGGCCTGAATCTGACTCTCCTTCTGCCTAACGATTCTGTACCTCTGCGACTCTCCTGGTTTATGACTCTCGGCCTGAATCTGACTCTGCTTCTGTCTACCGTTTTTGTACCATTGCTGCCCGACTGGTTTAGACTCGCATATCTCCACGTTTGTGTCCTGTATTGGAACACCTTTCTGGCGACCGTCCTGCTCTGGTCACTGCTCCTATTCAGACAGCGCCTCCTGGGCTCTGCTATAAATCCAGATCCCTGTATAGAGGTAAAGGGTATCAGTGTTTCTCGGGGTGTTGCCTGGCTGCAGCCCAGACCCGCAGGCGGACGTCACAGTATGTATGTATGTTGCATGCATGTAGTATATATGTTGCATGTAGTATATATGTAGTATATATGTATGTTGCATGCATGTAGTATATATTTGGTATATATGTAGTATGCATGTTGCATGCATGTAGTATATATGTTGTATGTATGTTGCATGCATGTAGTATATATGTAGTATGTATGTTGCATGTAGTATATACGTAGTATGTATGTTGCATGCATGTCGTATATATGTGGTACGCATGTTGCATGCATGTAGTATATATGTAGTATGCATGTTGCATGCATGTAGTATATATATGTAGTATGCATGTATGTAGTATATATGTAGTATGCATGTTGCATGCATGTAGTATATATGTTGCATGTAGTATATATGTAGTATGTATGTTGCATGCATGTAGTATATATGTGGTATATATGTAGTTTGCATGTTGCATGCATGTGGTATATATGTAGTATGTATGTTGCATGCATGTAGTATATATGTTGCATGTAGTATATATGTAGTATGTATGTATGTTGCATGTAGTATATATGTAGTATGTATCTTGCATGTAGTATATACGTAGTATGTATGTATGTTGCATGCATGTTGCATGCATGTGGTATATATGTAGCATGTATGTTGCATGTAGTATATATGTGGCATATATGTAGTAGGTATGTATGTAGCATGTAGCATGTATGTAGTATGTATTTTTTTTTTACATTCAACACATTAGCCGGATGATGGGACTACTACTGTCCCATCATTGGCTAATGTGTCAATCACCGTCATGGTAGCAGGCATCGCCCGATGGGACTTGTAGTCCCATCGGACGATCATGCACAGCCCCCCGCAGCCTGCACAGACCCCCGGACAGTCGGTACAGACCACCGGCAGGCCGGCACAGCCCGAGGCAGGCCGGTACAGACCCCCGGGCAGTCGGTACAGACCCCCGGACAGTCGGCACAGACCACCGGCAGGCCGGCACAGCCCCCCGCAGCCTGCACAGACCCCCGGACATTCGGTACAGACCACCGGTAGGCCGGCACAGCGCGAGGCAGGCCGGTACAGACCCTCGGCAGTCCGCACAGACCCTCGGCAGTCCGCACAGACCCCCGGGCAGTCGGCACAGACCCCTGGAAGGTCCGTACACCCCCCCCCCCGAGAGGCTGTACAAAGGCAGAAAAGGGTTTTTTTTATTCCGATACCGGAAGTCCCTTAGACTTGAATGGGACTTCCGGTATCGGAATCGGCGATACCCGTTACTTTTTTCGTATCGGGGCCGATACCATCCGATCCGATATTTTAGGGTATCGGATGGTATCGCTCAACACTAATCAGCAGACATATGTGAAGTGACTAATCATATGTTACACATCTATTTAGTGTATTTTAGGGACTTTTAGGTTGTATCATACAATTTATCTCATGTGAGTGGAGTGAAGCAGCTTAGGCTCCAGGAGCCTTTACTCATTCTGACACCTCTATCTGATTGTATACAACACTCTACTGCATCCATGAAGGTCTCCTAACCCAGCGGACACAGGCCACCTGGATATAGGAGAATCGGGAGCGGGCGCCGTTCGCGGACTCCTCAGGGTGCCCAGGCAGGGGTTCAGTTAGGCCAGGCTATCCATAGGGCCAGATCACTCTTCTCCACACACCGGCTGACTGTGGTTGTAATCCGTGTGCAGCACCACAGATCCGTCTTGTACAGACTGTTGTTGTCCCTTCCGTCTTTCCCTCTTTGAGGCTCTTATGGGCTGTTTCTGCAGGAGGTTTCCCTGCTGCTGTTGGGTCTATCTGGCTGGATACATTTTCTGGCTTTCGGACTGGGCAGATCAGTTTCATCTCCACATTCTCATCCGTTCTTCTTCGGTAATGTTAGAGGCCCAGCTCTGTTAATTATTAGGGGATATTTGTATGGGATTTTTTAAAGGTACTTAATAAAAGTGACATTTTCACAGGGTTTCGTCAGTAAGTCGCTTTTGGCGCAACCCTTCTTCTATATATTTCTTGTAAGCTGTCAACTCAGATCCAAATCAAGTGCAAAACTAGAACTTACAGAAGAAAGAGGGAGTCTCTGCACAAGCTCCCATGTAGGGAAGACACTTTCTATTTTCCAGAGTTTTTTCCAGGCCATCATTAAGGCCATAAAAAACCGGGTGATAACAAATCGATTTCTTATGTATTAAAAAATTAAGAATGATTCTACATGGTGGGGAGGTTCGGTTAAAATACACATTAACCCCTTATTGCCCCATATGCCACCACTTACAGATGTGTCTTTTCTGGGGTGGCTGGGGAAAATTTTTTTTACCCGGGGAGTGGCAAAAACAATGGTCCCTCTCTTGGCTATTAATATCTGCCCTCAGTCACTGGCTTGCCCTCTTTGGCGGAGAAAATTGGGCTGGAGCCCACACTAGTTTTTTCCGTGAATTAATCCTTTAATTTAACACCTACAGCTCCAAAATTTACTGTATGTAAACCATGTCTCATATCCTGTCGGGTTCTGTAATGATTTTACAGATGCCGACAATAAATTTTTCACCTATTCTGCTATCTAGATCTCTATGAATTATATATATACTGTATATAAAGGGAACCCTAAAATACCACATCCTAGATATTTCTGAATGAAATATTCCAGTTGCAAGTTTTTATTCATTGCATAGTGGAATGTGTACAGAACAATAAAGCATAACAATTATCAATGTAAATCAAAATGAATATCCCATGGAGGTCTGGATTTGGAAGGATACTCAAAATCAAAGTGGAAAATCAAATTACAGGCTGATCCAACTTCAGTGTAAATGCCTCATGGCAAGGAAAAGATGCTCAGCAGTGTGTGTGGCCTCCACGCGCCTGTATGACCTCCCTACGACACCTGGGCATGCTCCTGATGAGGCGGTGGATGGTCTCCTAAGGGATCTCCTCCCAGACCTGGACTAAAGCATCCGCCAACTCCTGGACAGTCTGTGGTGCAATGTAATGTTAGTGGATGGAGCGAGACATGAGGTCCCAGATGTGCTCAATCGGATTCAGGTCTGGGGAACAGGCCAGTCCATAGCTTCAATGCCTTCATCTTGCAGGAACTGCTGACACACTCCAGCCACATGAGGTCTGGCATTGTCCTGCATTAGGAGGAACCTAGGGCCAACCACACCAGCATATGGTTTCACAAGGGGTCTGAGGATCTCATCTCGGTACCTAATGGCAGTCAGGCTACCTCTGGCGAGAACATGGAGGGCTGTGTGGCCCTCCAAAGAAATGCCACCCCACACCATTACTGACATACTGCCAAACCAGTCATGCTGAAGGATGTTGCAGGCAGTAGATCGCTCTCCACGGCATCTCCAGACTCTGTCACATGTGCTCAGTGTGAACCTGCTTCCATCTGTGAAGAGCACAGGGCGTCACTGGCGAACTTGCCAAACCTGGTGTTCTGTGGCAAATGCAAAGCATCCTGCACGGTGTTGGGCTGTGAGCACAACCCCCATCTGTGGACGTCGGGCCCTCAGACCATCCTCATGGAATCGGTTTCTACCATTTGTGCAGACACATGCACATTTGTGGTCTGCTGGAGGTCATTTTGCAGGGCTCTGGCAGTGCTCCTCCTGTTCCTCTTTGCACAAAGGCTGAGGTAGCGGTCCTGCTGCTGGGTTGTTGCCCTCCTATGGCCCCCTCCACGTCTCCTGGTGTACTGGCCTGTCTCCTGGTAGCCAACAACCCCAAGAAACTTTTTGACACTTTTCATTCCCTCCTCAGGCCAAAAGCACAAGCCCCTATCACAGACATTTGTGCTGATGACCTGGCCTCCAACTTTACAGAAAAAATAGATAATATCCGTCAGGAAATCTGCTCCCAACCACCAAGTGCTGTGACTCCCATCTCTTACTGTATCTCCGCTGGCTCACTTTCCACATTTGATCCCATCACAGAAGAAGAAGTCTCCAGACTCCTCTCTTCCTCTCGTCCGACCACATGCACTACCGACCCCATTCCCTCACATCTCCTCCAGTCTCTCTCTCTAGTCGTCACAAGTCACCTAACTACAATCTTTAATCTCTCCCTCTCCTCGGGCATTTTCCCATCCTCCTTCAAACACGCCATCGTTACTCCATTACTAAAGAAACCCGCTCTCGACCCATCCTGCACAAACAACTACAGACCAGTCTCCAATCTCCCCTTCATCTCTAAACTTTTGGAGCGCCTATTTTACTCCCACCTTACCGGTTACCTCTCCACTCTCTCCCTCCTAGACCCTTCACAGTCCGGCTTCCGCCCCCTACATTTGACTGAAACTGCACTCAAAGTGACCAATGACCTTCTGACAGCAAAACGTAACGGTGACCACTCTCTGCTCATTCTTCTTGACCTATCTGCAGCTTTTGACACTGTTGACCACCCTCTCCTACTCTCTAGGCTCCAGTCACTAGGCATTAAGGACACTGCTCTCTCCTGGTTCTCTTCCTATCTCTCTGACCGCTCCTTCAGTGTTTTGTTCGCTGGCTCTTCGTCATCTCCTCTTCCTCTCGCTGTCGTGGTACCTCAGGGCTCAGTCCTTGGTCCCCTTCTCTTCTCTCTCTACACAGCCCCAATTGGAGAGACCATCAGCAGATTTGGCTTTCAGTACCATCTTTATGCTGGTGACACACAACTATATACATCTTCCCCCGACCTCACCCCCGCTGTACTACAGTACGCCAGTGACTGTCCGCAGTCTCCAACGTCATGTCCACTCTCTATGTGAAACTCAACCTCTCCAAAACTGAACTTCTTCTGCTCCCGCCGTCTACTATCCTCCCTAAATCTGACATTTCCCTCTCCATGGGTGGCACTATAATAACACCCCGGCAGCAGGGGCGCTTGTCTGGGTGTTCTGTTTGACACCAATCTCTCCTTCACATCCCATATACAATCTATTGCCTGCTCTTGCCGCTTACACCTAAAGAACATCTCTAGAATCCGCCCTTTTCTTTATGGAAACAACAAAAACCCTCACTGTAGCATTGATCCACTGCCGCCTGGACTACTGCAACGCTCTATTAATTGGCCTCCCCGTCACTCGACTATCCCCCCTCCAGTCCATACTTAATGCAGCAGCCAGGGTCATCTATCTGGCTCATCAGTACTCGGATGTGTCCGCTCTTCACCTGTCCTTAGATTGGCTGCCCATTCATTATAGGATCCAATTCAAAGTACTTGTTCTCACCCACAAAGCTCTCCACAGAGCAGCACCCCCCTACATCTCCTCCCTCATCTCTGTCTATCGGCCTAACCGACCGCTGCGCTCTGCAAACGACTTTCGACTAACCTCCGCACTAATCTGTACCTCCCAATCCCGACTCCAAGACTTCTCCAGCGCTGCGCCAATCCTCTGGAATGCTCTACCCCAAGACATCAGGACTAACCACAATTTGCATAGTTTTAGGCGCTCCCTCAAAACACATTTGTTCAGAGCGGCTTATCACGTTCAGTAATCACAGTCATTCTATGTGTAAGTGTGCGTGTGTAGCCCATTCACTATCTGCATCCATCCTTCACGATGGCTGGACCATCATTGTATATACACACCTGTGCTTTGTATCTCCCCCATCTCACTGTAGATTGTAAGCTCTCACCAGCAGGGGCGGCTTATTGTGCTTTAATTATTGTATTGTTAACGTTGTTACTTATGACTTGTGTTTTGAAACTGTTAAACTGTAAAGCGCTGCGGAATATGTTGGCGCTATATAAAGATTATTATTATTTATTGGTAGCGCCTAGACACAGCAAACCTTCTTGCCACAGCTCACATTGATGTGCCATCCTGGATGAGCTGCACTACATGAGCCACTTGTGTTGGTTGTAGAGTCCGTCTCATGCTACCACGAGTGTGAAAGCACAACCAGCATTCAAAAGTGACCAAAACCTCAGCCAGAAAGCATTGGTGCTGAGATGTGGTCTGTGGTCCCCACCTGCAGAACCACTCCTTTATTGAGGGTGTCTTGATAATTGCCAATAATTTCCATCTGTTGTCTATTCCGTTTGCACAGCAGCATGTGAAGTTGATTGTCTGTCAGTGTTGCTTCCTAAGTGGACAGTTTGATCTCACAGAAGTTTCATTTACTTGGAGTTAGATTCTGTTGTTTAAGGCTGCGTTCACACGTCGTGTTTGTTTCTCGGCGGTTTTAAACGTGCGATTTTGCCGCGAAAAATAAGCATCCCAATGCTGTGCTAATGCTGCGTTTTTTTCCGCGGCGGAATCGCTTCGCTGTAAAAAACGCAGCATGCTCATTAATTTAGCGGAATCGTGGCAATTCCGCCCACATAGGAATTCATTGTTCTGCTTACTTTCCGCATGTGACTATGCCCACCATGCGAAAAGTAAGCAGAACACTTGCTGATGGTACCCACGGTCCGGAGGAGAGGAGACTGTCCTCCGGGCTGTGGGTACCATATCCCTGTAAAAAATAGAATTAAAATAAAAAATATTGTTATTCTCACCTTCCGGCGTCCCGCGCAGCCTTCCCACCTCTCTCCACGCTCCCGGTCCCAGTAGTCCTTTGCAAGAATGGCCGCGATGGCGTCGCGGTCTCGCGGTCATTCGCACAAAGGACTACTGGGATCGGAAGATGCCGGGAGCGTGGAGAGAGGCGGGAAGGCTGCGCGGGACGCCGGAAGGTGAGAATAACTATTTTTTTAAATTATTTTTTACATCCTATCTTTTACTACTGATGCCGCATAGGCAGCATCAGCAGTAAAAAGTTGGTCACACTTGTCAAACACTATGTATGATGTGTGTGACCAACCTGCCAATCAGTTCTCCAAGCGATGCTACAGATCACTTGGAAAACGCTAGCATTCTGCAGGCTAATTATGCTTGCAAATCACTAGTTTTTCCGTGGGAATTTAAAATGCGATTTTCCCACGCAATGGAATACCAGAATTCTCGCGGTAACTTCCACGGGAATTCCGCTATGTGTAAAATTAGCCTTAGAGTTCTCTTTATATTATTCAGTAGTGTATATAGACTGCATATATTGTAAGGTAGCGCTGTCATTCAAGGTTGGGGACACTCGCTTGGCAGCCAAATAATCACGTCCAGCACGGGTTTTCTATAAAACAATAACAATCCATGCGGTTTATTCAGGCATCATAAAACCACAGCAGCATAAAGTTCATATCAACAGCATAGTGTCCATGACAGAGCTTCCCTCTGCTTATCCTGTGGTCACACAGGTTGTGCAATGTCCAGCACACAGGCTCTCTTAGCCTCACAGTTATATCCGCCTCTCCGGGTTTACCTCATGGCTGCTTCCCCACGCTGCAGACGTCCATTCCCTCCAGAGAACTGTCAGGCGCTTGCAGCCATTACTCACAGCATTCACATGCCATCAGGCAGGAAGCCCCATCTCCCAGCGGGACCTTCCACAACGGACCAACCCGGTCCAAGCATTCACTCATGTGACCTACCTTGGCCACCTTATATAGTCCGTAGCCACGTCCACCGGGTCACATGGCTATGACCTCATCACAGGTCCTACAAGCATTCATGCATTCTTTACTATGGCGTTCTAGCCACACCCCCGGGTGGATTTGTAGGTAGCTCTCCCTAACACATTCGCACGAAAGATCAGCTCTGCTGATCAGCACATAAGCAAGCCTTCATCTCAAGGGCCACCTACCTTGAGATACATTAAGATCATTCAGCATCCTACTCCTATCAGGACACTGGAAATGCTTATACGCCTGTCCTGGGACACCCACACAGCGCCCCCTAGCGAACACAGAGGTCACTACACCACAATATGTTTTCACGGATATTTGAGGCTCTGGATCCATTATATGTCCATTTTGCAAGCCGGTGAGAAAATCTCACCGTACGGATGTCCTATGGATATTTTGATGTGAGGAGCAGAGATGTGTGTACGAGGTGTACGGAGCGGAGCCGCCTGTGTGCGGGGTGTACGGAGCAGAGCCGCATGCATGCGGGGTGTACGGAGCGGAGCCACGTGCGTGCGGGGTGTACATAGTGAAGCCGCGTGCGTGCATGCGGGGAGTACAGAGCGAGGCCGCATGTGTATGAGGTTTACATTGGAGCCATGTGTGTGCACAAGGTGTACGGAGTGGAGACGTAGGTGTGCACGAGGTGTACGGAGTGGAGCCGTGTGTGTGCACGAGGTGTACGGAGTGGAGCCGTGTGTGTGCACGAGGTGTACGGAGGGGAGCCGTGTGTGTGCGCGAGGTGTACGGAGAGGAGCCGTGTGTGTGCGCGAGGTGTACGGAGCGGAGTCGTGTGTGTGCGTGAGGTGTACGGAGCGGAGACGTGTGTGTGCGCGAGGTGTACGGAGCGAAGCAGTGTGTGCGCGAGGTGTACGGAGCGGAGCCGTGTGTGTACGAGGTGTACGGAGTGGAGCCATGTGTGTGCACAAAGTGTACGGAGTGGAGCCGTGTGTGTGCGCGAGGTGTACGGAGTGGAGCCGTGTGTGTGCGCGAGGTGTACGGAGTGGAGCCGTGTGTGTGCGCGAGGTGTACGGAGCGGAGCCGTGTGTGCACGAGGTGTACGGAGCTGAGCCGTGTGTGTGCACGAGGTGTACGGAGCGGAGTCGTGTGTGTGCGCGAGGTGTACGGAGCGGAGCCGTGTGTGTGCGCGAGGTGTACGGAGCGAAGCGGTGTGTGCGCGAGGTGTACGGAGCGGAGCCGTGTGTGTACGAGGTGTACGGAGCGGAGCCGTGTGTGTGTATGAGGTGTACGGAGCGGAGCCGCGTGTGTACGAGGTGTACAGAGCGGAGCCGCGTGTGTACGAGGTGTACGGAGCCGCGTGTGTACGAGGTGTACGGAGCGGAGCCGCGTGTGTACGAGGTGTACGGAGCGGAGCCGCGTGTGTACGAGGTGTACGGAGCGGAGCCGCGTGTGTACGAGGTGTACGGAGCGGAGCCGCGTGTGTACGAGGTGTACGGAGCGGAGCCGCGTGTGTACGAGGTGTACGGAGCGGAGCCGCGTGTGTACGAGGTGTACGGAGCGGAGCCGCGTGTGTACGAGGTGTACGGAGCGGAGCCGCGTGTGTACGAGGTGTACGGAGCGGAGCCGCGTGTGTACGAGGTGTACGGAGCGGAGCCGCGTGTGTACGAGGTGTACGGAGCGGAGCCGCGTGTGTACGAGGTGTACGGAGCGGAGCCGCGTGTGTGCGCGAGGTGTACGGAGCGGAGCCGTGTGTGTGCGCGAGGTGTACGGAGCGGAGCCGTGTGTGTGCGCGAGGTGTACGGAGCGGAGCCGTGTGTGTGCGCGAGGTGTACGGAGCGGAGCCGTGTGTGTACGAGGTGTACGGAGCGGAGCCGTGTGTGTGCGCGAGGTGTACGGAGCGGAGCCGTGTGTGTGCGCGAGGTGTACGGAGAGGAGCCGTGTGTGTATGAGGTGTACGGAGCGGAGCCGTGTGTGTATGAGGTGTACGGAGCGGAGCCGTGTGTGTGCGCGAGGTGTACGGAGCGGAGCCGTGTGTGTACGAGGTGTACGGAGAGGAGCCGTGTGTATGAGGTGTACGGAGCGGAGCCCTGTGTGTGTACGAGGTGTACGGAGCGGAGCCGTGTGTGTACGAGGTGTACGGAGCGGAGCCGCGTGTGTACGAGGTGTACGGAGCGGAGCCGCGTGTGTACGAGGTGTACAGAGCGGAGCCGCGTGTGTACGAGGTGTACGGAGCGGAGCCGCGTGTGTATGAGGTGTACGGTGGGCGCATTCATACCTCCCAACCGTGCTGGATCTAGCAGGACAGTCCCGATTTTGAGTCTGCCCCACTGTCCCGGCTGGGAGGTTACTTTTCCCACGGACACAGGGGTACACGGCGGAGCCCCCAGGAGCACTTTAAAATTCGCACGTGACGTTCCACTGGAAGTGATGTGCTGAAAGCTGAAACCAAGGAGGCGCTTCAGGGAATGCTTCAGATCTATCACCGTGTTCTCTGACAGCGGGATCGCCTTGGACTCGGGGATGTCGGCCATGTGAGCGGATCATGACATGTCCTGCACTGGAGGCTCCGGTGGGCACTATAGTATCTTTATAGAATCTAGCCCCTCTTTCTTTCTCTCACTCTCTGTCTGTTCTTTCTTTCTCCCAGCCCCACTGTGCCCTCAGCACCAGGCAGAGTGATCAGCAATGCTAAATGGGCGTGGTCGGGGGCGTGGCCTAGAATTTGCCATTGGCATGCGGTACATCCTCCCTGTACAGCCGCCATAGAGCACCATCATCCATGGTTGTTTCCACCACAGAGGGCTCAGTGAGTCCTGTCCAGCAGATGCACGCCCATCCCTCCGCCCCCGGGGTCAGTGCTGTCAGCCTCTGTACACACGAGGATCGTCTGCAGCGGCCAACAGCACTGCGCCTGCGCGGACGACACGCCCCTTCCGGTGACGTCACCACCCAGCAGCAGCTACGTTCTAGACCAGCCGCGGCCGATCTGCAGCTGCACCCGGAAGTGTCTGTGTGGAGAGCTGCGCCCCGCTACACCGCAGGTACCGGGCACGGGGAGCGACACCCGGGGGGGGGGTACGGCTGCAATGTGACACCCCCGCCCCCCCCCTCGGCCTCCCTCCTCCCCCCCCCCCCTCGGCCTCTCTCCTCCCCCCCCCCTCGGCCTCTCTCCTCCCCCCCCCCCCTCGGCCTCTCTCCTCCCCCCCCCCCGGCCTCTCTCCTCCCCCCCCCCCCCTCGGCCTCTCTCCTCCCCCCCCCTCCCCCTCGGCCTCTCTCCTCCCCTCCCCTCCCCCCCCCTCGGCCTCTCCTCCCCCCCCCTCCCCCTCGGCCTCTCCCCTCCCCCTCGGCCTCTCTCCTCCCCCCCCCCCCTCGGCCTCTCTCCTCCCCCCCCTCCCCCTCGGCCTCTCTCCTCCCCCCCCCCCCCTCGGCCTCTCTCCTCCCCCCCCCCCCCCTCGGCCTCTCTCCTCCCCCCCCCCTCGGCCTCTCTCCTCCCCCCCCCCTCGGCCTCTCTCCTCCCCCCCCTCCCCCTCGGCCTCTCTCCTCCCCCCCCCCCCCCCCTCGGCCTCTCTCCTCCCCCCCCCCCCCCTCGGCCTCTCTCCTCCCCCCCCCCTCCCTCGGCCTCTCTCCTCCCCCCCCTCCCCCTCGGCCTCTCTCCTCCCCCCCCCCCCCCCCCTCGGCCTCTCTCCTCCCCCCCCCCCCCCCCCTCGGCCTCTCTCCTCCCCCCCCCCCCTCGGCCTCTCTCCTCCCCTCCCCCTCGGCCTCTCTCCTCCCCCCCCTCCCCCTCGGCCTCTCTCCTCCCCCCCCTCCCCCTCGGCCTCTCTCCTCCCCCCCCTCCCCCTCGGCCTCTCTCCTCCCCCCCCCCTCGGCCTCTCTCCTCCCCCCCCCCTCGGCCTCTCTCCTCCCCCCCCTCCCCCTCGGCCTCTCTCCTCCCCCCCCCCCCCTCGGCCTCTCTCCTCCCCCCCCCCCCCCTCGGCCTCTCTCCTCCCCCCCCCCCCTCGGCCTCTCTCCTCCCCCCCCCCCTCGGCCCCTCCTCCCCTCCCCTCCCCCTCCCCTCCCCTCCCCCTCGGCCTCTCTCCTCCCCCCCCCTCGGCCTCTCTCCTCCCCCCCCCTCCCCCTCGGCCTCTCTCCTCCCCCCCCCTCGGCCTCTCTCCTCCCCCCCCCTCGGCCTCTCTCCTCCCCCCCCCCCTCGGCTCCTCCCCCCCCTCCCCCTCGGCCTCTCTCCTCCCCCCCTCCCCCTCGGCCTCTCTCCTCCCCCCCCCCCCCCTCGGCCTCTCTCCTCCCCCCCCCCCCTCGGCCTCTCTCCTCCCCCCCCCCCCTCGGCCTCTCTCCTCCCCCCCCCCCCCGGCCTCTCTCCTCCCCCCCCTCCTCCCCCTCCCCCCCTCCCCCCCTCCCCCTCCCTCCCCTCCCCCTCCCCCTCCCCCTCCCCCTCCCCCTCCCCCTCGGCCTCTCTCCTCACCCCCCCGGCCTCTCTCCTCCCCCCCCTCCCCCTCGGCCTCTCTCTCCCCCCCCCTCTCCCCCCCCCCCTCTCCCCCCCCCGGCCTCTCTCCTCCCCCCCCCCCTCTCCCCCCTCGGCCTCTCTCCTCCCCCCCCCCTCGGCCTCTCTCCTCCCCCCCCCCCTCGGCCTCTCTCCTCCCCCCCCCCCCCCTCGGCCTCTCTCCTCCCCCCCCCCTCGGCCTCTCTCCTCCCCCCCCCCCCTCGGCCTCTCTCCTCCCCCCCCCCCCCCTCGGCCTCTCTCCTCCCCCCCCTCGGCCTCTCTCCTCTCTCCCCCCCCCCCCTCGGCCTCTCTCCTCTCCCCCCCCCCTCGGCCTCTCTCCTCTCCCCCCCCCTCGGCCTCTCTCCTCTCCCCCCCCCCCTCGGCCTCTCTCCTCCCCCCCCCCCCCTCGGCCTCTCTCCTCCCCCCCCCCCCCTCGGCCTCTCTCCTCCCCCCCCCCCCCTCGGCCTCTCTCCTCCCCCCCCCCCTCGGCCTCTCTCCTCTCCCCCCCCCCCCTCGGCCTCTCTCCTCTCCCCCCCCCCCCTCGGCCTCTCTCCTCTCCCCCCCCCCCCTCGGCCTCTCTCCTCTCCCCCCCCCCCCCTCGGCCTCTCTCCTCTCCCCCCCCCCCCTCGGCCTCTCTCCTCTCCCCCCCCCCCCTCGGCCTCTCTCCTCTCCCCCCCCCTCGGCCTCTCTCCTCTCCTCTTTTCTCCTAACCCTGACCTCTCTTTTCTTCATCACCCCCCTTCCCCTGGCCTCTCTTGTTTCGTCACCCCTCGGCCGCTGGCCCATGATGTCAGAGCACATAGTTTGTAGAGCGCCACCTACAGGTAGAATAGGCTGTGGATCCTTTTTGGGGGCTACATCTGCGACCCTCTAACTCTTGTTCTACTCTAGAGTAGTAAATTTAGAGGTAAAATGTTCTCCTTTCTCCTCCGGCAGCAGGGATGGGATATGGGGAGCTCCAAAAACACTGGTGGGTGAAATCTCCATCACCGCCGATGGTGGAAGCCTGAGATGAGCTGTTCTCACAGGGAAGGGTGACCGAGTGTGGTCTGACAGGTGACGGGAGGCCACAGTTGTGCATCTCCAGCTCCTTCTGCCAGTCATGTGGAGGTAGATCTAGTAGGACGAGCCCGGAGTGGGAGGATCTCGTCCTTGTTACTAATTGTATCACTGATCCATGTGGAGTCAGAGCACTTTGAGCCGTAGAAAAGCAGCGGGGAATATTTTGAGTCGGTGGCGGAGTCCGGTCGATCTCCACTGCAGAGAACCTGAACCTGTCTGACTCTTGTGATGGATTATGACTCGCTGGTATTAGTGATAGGAATGATGAATGGAATTGTTCTTCTACCACCATCTTAATGGTTAACGTGTAGTATACATGGTGTGCAGCACGCAGGGAGAAAAGATCAGCGTGTTTCCACTTGTGTCTTAGGCATGCTCTAACCTAACAACTGAATACCACTAGCACGCAGACTGAAAGTGCCCTGTGATCAGGATTGTGCTCAGTGACTACAGACTGTCAGGTCAGTGACGTTATACTGATTACACCGATACCTGACAGCAGGATTGTGCTCAGTGACTACAGACAGTGTCAGGTCAGTGACGTTATACTGATTACACCGATACCTGACCGCAGGATTGTGCTCAGTGACTACAGTGTCAGGCCAGTGACGTTATACTGATTACACTGATACCTGACAGCAGGATTATGCTCAGTGACTACAGTGTCAGGTCAGTGACGTTATACTGATTACACCGATACCTGACAGCAGGATTGTGCTCAGTGACTACAGACAGTGTCAGGTCAGTGACGTTATACTGATTACACCGATACCTGACAACAGGATTGTGCTCAGTGACTACAGTGTCAGGCCAGTGACGTTATACTGATTACACTGATACCTGACAGCAGGATTATGCTCAGTGACTACAGACAGTATCAGGTCAGCGCCATTATACTGATTATACTGATACCTGTCAGCAGGATTGTGCTCAGTGACTACAGACAGTGTCAGGTCAGCGCCATTATACTGATTATACTGATGCCTGTCAGCAGGATTGTGCTCAGTGACTACAGACAGTATCAGGTCAGCGCCATTATACTGATTATACTGATACCTGTCAGCAGGATTGTGCTCAGTGACTACAGACAGTATCAGGTCAGCGCCATTATACTGATTATACTGATACCTGTCAGCAGGATTGTGTTCAGTGACTACGGGCAGTGTCAGGTCGGCATCATTATACTGATTACACCGATACCTGACAGCAGGATTGTGCTCAGTGACTACAGACAGTGTCAGGTCAGTGACGTTATACTGATTACACCGATACCTGACAGCAGAATTGTGCTCAGTGACTACAGACAGTGTCAGGTCAGCGCCATTATACTGATTATACTGATGCCTGTCAGCAGGATTGTACTCAGTGACTACAGACAGTGTCAGGTCGGTGCCAATATACTGATTACACTGACACCTGTGATCAGGATTGTGCTTAGTGACTACAGACAGTGTCAGGTCAGTGACGTTATACTGATTACACCGATACCTGACAGCAGGATTGTGCTCAGTGACTACAGACAGTATCAGGTCAGCGCCATTATACTGATTATACTGATGCCTGTCAGCAGGATTGTACTCAGTGACTACAGACAGTGTCAGGTCGGTGCCAATATACTGATTACACTGACACCTGTGATCAGGATTGTGCTTAGTGACTACAGGCAGTGTCAGGTCAGTGACGTTATACTGATTATACTGATACCTGTCAGCAGGATTGTGCTCAGTGACTACAGACAGTATCAGGTCAGCGCCATTATACTGATTACACTGATACCTGTCAGCAGGATTGTGTTCAGTGACTACAGGCAGTGTCAGGTCGGCATCATTATACTGATTACACCGATACCTGACAGCAGGATTGTGCTCAGTGACTACAGATAGTGTCAGGTCAGTGACGTTATACTGATTACACCGATACCTGACAGCAGGATTGTGCTCAGTGACTACAGACTGTCAGGTCAGTGACGTTATACTGATTACTCCGATACCTGACAGCAGGATTGTGCTCAGTGACTACAGACAGTGTCAGGTCGGTGCTGTTATACTGATTACACTGATACCTGTCAGCAGGATTGTACTCAGTGACTACAGACAGTATCAGGTCGGTGCCAATATACTGATTACACTGACACCTGTGATCAGGATTGTGCTTAGTGACTACAGGCAGTGTCAGGTCAGTGACGTTATACTGATTACACCGATACCTGACTACAGGCAGTGTCAGGTCAGTGACGTTATACTGATTACACCGATACCTGACAGCAGGATTGTGCTCAGTGACTACAGACAGTATCAGGTCAGCGCCATTATACTGATTACACTGATACCTGACAGCAGGATTGTGCTCAGTGACTACAGATAGTGTCAGGTCGGTGCCAATATACTGATTACACTGATACCTGACAGCAGGATTGTGTTCAGTGACTACAGGCAGTGTCAGGTCGGCATCATTATACTGATTACACCGATACCTGACAGCAGGATTGTGCTCAGTGACTACAGACAGTGTCAGGTCAGTGACGTTATACTGATTACACCGATACCTGACAGCAGGATTGTGCTCAGTGACTACAGACAGTATCAGGTCAGCGCCATTATACTGATTACACCGATACCTGACAGCAGGATTGTGCTCAGTGACTACAGACAGTGTCAGGTCAGTGACGTTATACTGATTACACCGATACCTGACAACAGGATTGTGCTCAGTGACTACAGTGTCAGGCCAGTGACGTTATACTGATTACACCGATACCTGACAGCAGGATTATGCTCAGTGACTACAGACAGTATCAGGTCAGCGCCATTATACTGATTATACTGATACCTGTCAGCAGGATTGTGCTCAGTGACTACAGACAGTATCAGGTCAGCGCCATTATACTGATTATACTGATACCTGTCAGCAGGATTGTGTTCAGTGACTACAGGCAGTGTCAGGTCGGCATCATTATACTGATTACACCGAAACCTGACAGCAGGATTGTGCTCAGTGACTACAGACAGTGTCAGGTCAGTGACGTTATACTGATTACACTGATACCTGACAGCAGGATTGTGCTCAGTGACTACAGACAGTATCAGGTCAGCGCCATTATACTGATTATACTGATGCCTGTCAGCAGGATTGTACTCAGTGACTACAGACAGTGTCAGGTCGGTGCCAATATACTGATTACACTGATACCTGTCAGCAGGATTGTGTTCAGTGACTACAGGCAGTGTCAGGTCGGCATCATTATACTGATTACACCGATACCTGACAGCAGGATTGTGCTCAGTGACTACAGACAGTGTCAGGTCAGTGACGTTATACTGATTACACCGATACCTGACAGCAGGATTGTGCTCAGTGACTACAGACTGTCAGGTCAGTGACGTTATACTGATTACACCGATACCTGACAGCAGGATTGTGCTCAGTGACTACAGGCAGTGTCAGGTCGGTGCTGTTATACTGATTACACTGATACCTGTCAGCAGGATTGTACTCAGTGACTACAGACAGTGTCAGGTCGGTGCCAATATACTGATTACACTGACACCTGTGATCAGGATTGTGCTTAGTGACTACAGGCAGTGTCAGGTCAGTGACGTTATACTGATTACACCGATACCTGACAGCAGGATTGTGCTCAGTGACTACAGGCAGTGTCAGGTCAGTGACGTTATACTGATTACACCGATACCTGACAGCAGGATTGTGCTCAGTGACTACAGACAGTATCAGGTCAGCGCCATTATACTGATACCTGTCAGCAGGATTGTGCTCAGTGACTACAGTGTCAGGCCAGTGACGTTATACTGATTACACTGATACCTGTCAGCAGGATTGTGCTCAGTGACTACAGGCAGTGTCACGTCAGTGACGTTATACTGATTACACTGATACCTGTCAGCGGGATTGTGTTCAGTGATTACAGGCAGTGTCAGGTCAGTGACGTTATACTGATTACACTGATACCTGTCAGCGGGATTGTGTTCAGTGATTACAGGCAGTGTCAGGTCAGTGACGTTATACTGATTACACCGATACCTGACAGCAGGATTGTGCTCAGTGACTACAGACTGTCAGGTCAGTGACGTTATACTGATTACACCGATACCTGACAGCAGGATTGTGCTCAGTGACTACAGGCAGTGTCAGGTCGGTGCTGTTATACTGATTACACTGATACCTGTCAGCAGGATTGTACTCAGTGACTACAGACAGTGTCAGGTCGGTGCCAATATACTGATTACACTGACACCTGTGATCAGGATTGTGCTTAGTGACTACAGGCAGTGTCAGGTCAGTGACGTTATACTGATTACACCGATACCTGACAGCAGGATTGTGCTCAGTGACTACAGGCAGTGTCAGGTCAGTGACGTTATACTGATTACACCGATACCTGACAGCAGGATTGTGCTCAGTGACTACAGACAGTATCAGGTCAGCGCCATTATACTGATACCTGTCAGCAGGATTGTGCTCAGTGACTACAGTGTCAGGCCAGTGACGTTATACTGATTACACTGATACCTGTCAGCAGGATTGTGCTCAGTGACTACAGGCAGTGTCAGGTCAGTGACGTTATACTGATTACACTGATACCTGTCAGCGGGATTGTGTTCAGTGATTACAGGCAGTGTCAGGTCAGTGACGTTATACTGATTACACTGATACCTGTCAGCGGGATTGTGTTCAGTGATTACAGGCAGTGTCAGGTCAGTGACGTTATACTGATTACACTGATACCTGTCAGCAGGATTGTGCTCAGTGACTACAGGCAGTGTCAGGTCAGTGACGTTATACTGATTACACTGATACCTGTCAGCAGGATTGTGTTCAGTGGCTACAGGCAGTGTCAGGTCAGTGACGTTATACTGATTACACTGATACCTGTCAGCAGGATTGTGCTCAGTGACTACAGGCAGTGTCAGGTCGGTGCTGTTATACTGATTACACTGATACCTGTCAGTAGGATTGTGCTCAGTGACTACAGGCAGTGTCAGGTCGGTGCTGTTATACTGATTACACTGATACCTGTCAGTAGGATTGTGCTCAGTGACTACAGACAGTATCAGGTCGGCGCCGTTATACCGATTACACTGATACCTGTCAGCGGGATTGTGCTTAGTGACTACAGGCAGTGTCCGGTCGGTGCTGTTATACTGACTACACTGATACCTGTGATCAGGATTGTGCTCAGTGACTACACACAGTATCAGGTCGGCGCCGTTATACCGATTACACTGATACCTGTGATCAGGATTGTGCTCAGTGACTACACACAGTATCAGGTCGGCGCCGTTATACCGATTACACTGATACCTGTCAGCGGGATTGTGCTCAGTGACTACAGGCTGTGTCAGGCCGGCGCCGTTATACTGATTACACTGACACCTGTGATCAGGATTGTGCTCAGTGACTACAGGCAGTGTCAGGTCGGCGCCGTTATACTGATTACACTAATACCTGTCAGCAGGATTGTGCTCAGTGACTACAGACAGTGTCAGGTCGGTGCCAATATACTGATTACACTGACACCTGTGATCAGGATTGTGCTCAGTGACTACAGGCAGTGTCAGGTCAGTGACGTTATATTGATTGCACTGATACCTGTCAGCAGGATTGTGCTCAGTGACTACAGACAGTGTCAGGTCGGTGCCAATATACTGATTACACTGATACCTGTCAGCAGGATTGTGTTCAGTGACTACAGGCAGTGTCAGGTCGGCATCATTATACTGATTACACCGATACCTGACAGCAGGATTGTGCTCAGTGACTACAGACAGTGTCAGGTCAGTGACGTTATACTGATTACACCGATACCTGACAGCAGGATTGTGCTCAGTGACTACAGACTGTCAGGTCAGTGACGTTATACTGATTACACCGATACCTGACAGCAGGATTGTGCTCAGTGACTACAGACAGTGTCAGGTCGGTGCTGTTATACTGATTACACTGATACCTGTCAGCAGGATTGTACTCAGTGACTACAGACAGTGTCAGGTCAGTGACGTTATACTGATTACACCGATACCTGACAGCAGGATTGTGCTCAGTGACTACAGACAGTATCAGGTCAGCGCCATTATACTGATTACACTGATACCTGACAGCAGGATTGTGCTCAGTGACTACAGACAGTGTCAGGTCGGTGCCAATATACTGATTACACTGATACCTGACAGCAGGGTTGTGTTCAGTGACTACAGGCAGTGTCAGGTCGGCATCATTATACTGATTACACCGATACCTGACAGCAGGATTGTGCTCAGTGACTACAGACAGTGTCAGGTCAGTGACGTTATACTGATTACACCGATACCTGACAGCAGGATTGTGCTCAGTGACTACAGACAGTATCAGGTCAGCGCCATTATACTGATTACACCGATACCTGACAGCAGGATTGTGCTCAATGACTACAGACAGTGTCAGGTCAGTGACGTTATACTGATTACACCGATACCTGACAACAGGATTGTGCTCAGTGACTACAGTGTCAGGCCAGTGACGTTATACTGATTACACCGATACCTGACAGCAGGATTATGCTCAGTGACTACAGACAGTATCAGGTCAGCGCCATTATACTGATTATACTGATACCTGTCAGCAGGATTGTGCTCAGTGACTACAGACAGTATCAGGTCAGCGCCATTATACTGATTATACTGATACCTGTCAGCAGGATTGTGTTCAGTGACTACAGGCAGTGTCAGGTCGGCATCATTATACTGATTACACCGAAACCTGACAGCAGGATTGTGCTCAGTGACTACAGACAGTGTCAGGTCAGTGACGTTATACTGATTACACCGATACCTGACAGCAGGATTGTGCTCAGTGACTACAGACAGTATCAGGTCAGCGCCATTATACTGATTATACTGATGCCTGTCAGCAGGATTGTACTCAGTGACTACAGACAGTGTCAGGTCAGTGCCAATATACTGATTACACTGACACCTGTGATCAGGATTGTGCTTAGTGACTACAGGCAGTGTCAGGTCAGTGACGTTATACTGATTATACTGATACCTGTCAGCAGGATTGTGCTCAGTGACTACAGACAGTATCAGGTCAGCGCCATTATACTAATTATATTGATACCTGTCAGCAGGATTGTGCTCAGTGACTACAGACAGTGTCAGGTGGGTGCCAATATACTGATTACACTGATACCTGTCAGCAGGATTGTGTTCAGTGACTACAGGCAGTGTCAGGTCGGCATCATTATACTGATTACACCGATACCTGACAGCAGGATTGTGCTCAGTGACTACAGACAGTGTCAGGTCAGTGACGTTATACTGATTACACCGATACCTGACAGCAGGATTGTGCTCAGTGACTACAGACTGTCAGGTCAGTGACGTTATACTGATTACACCGATACCTGTGATCAGGATTGTGCTCAGTGACTACAGGCAGTGTCAGGTCAGTGACGTTATACTGATTACACCGATACCTGACAGCAGGATTGTGCTCAGTGACTACAGGCAGTGTCAGGTCAGTGACGTTATACTGATTACACCGATACCTGTGATCAGGATTGTGCTCAGTGACTACAGGCAGTGTCAGGTCAGTGACGTTATACTGATTACTCCGATACCTGACAGCAGGATTGTGCTCAGTGACTACAGACAGTGTCAGGTCGGTGCTGTTATACTGATTACACTGATACCTGTCAGCAGGATTGTACTCAGTGACTACAGACAGTATCAGGTCGGTGCCAATATACTGATTACACTGACACCTGTGATCAGGATTGTGCTTAGTGACTACAGGCAGTGTCAGGTCAGTGACGTTATACTGATTACACCGATACCTGACTACAGGCAGTGTCAGGTCAGTGACGTTATACTGATTACACCGATACCTGACAGCAGGATTGTGCTCAGTGACTACAGACAGTATCAGGTCAGCGCCATTATACTGATTACACTGATACCTGACAGCAGGATTGTGCTCAGTGACTACAGATAGTGTCAGGTCGGTGCCAATATACTGATTACACTGATACCTGACAGCAGGATTGTGTTCAGTGACTACAGGCAGTGTCAGGTCGGCATCATTATACTGATTACACCGATACCTGACAGCAGGATTGTGCTCAGTGACTACAGACAGTGTCAGGTCAGTGACGTTATACTGATTACACCGATACCTGACAGCAGGATTGTGCTCAGTGACTACAGACAGTATCAGGTCAGCGCCATTATACTGATTACACCGATACCTGACAGCAGGATTGTGCTCAGTGACTACAGACAGTGTCAGGTCAGTGACGTTATACTGATTACACCGATACCTGACAACAGGATTGTGCTCAGTGACTACAGTGTCAGGCCAGTGACGTTATACTGATTACACCGATACCTGACAGCAGGATTATGCTCAGTGACTACAGACAGTATCAGGTCAGCGCCATTATACTGATTATACTGATACCTGTCAGCAGGATTGTGCTCAGTGACTACAGACAGTATCAGGTCAGCGCCATTATACTGATTATACTGATACCTGTCAGCAGGATTGTGTTCAGTGACTACAGGCAGTGTCAGGTCGGCATCATTATACTGATTACACCGAAACCTGACAGCAGGATTGTGCTCAGTGACTACAGACAGTGTCAGGTCAGTGACGTTATACTGATTACACTGATACCTGACAGCAGGATTGTGCTCAGTGACTACAGACAGTATCAGGTCAGCGCCATTATACTGATTATACTGATGCCTGTCAGCAGGATTGTACTCAGTGACTACAGACAGTGTCAGGTCGGTGCCAATATACTGATTACACTGATACCTGTCAGCAGGATTGTGTTCACTGACTACAGGCAGTGTCAGGTCGGCATCATTATACTGATTACACCGATACCTGACAGCAGGATTGTGCTCAGTGACTACAGACAGTGTCAGGTCAGTGACGTTATACTGATTACACCGATACCTGACAGCAGGATTGTGCTCAGTGACTACAGACTGTCAGGTCAGTGACGTTATACTGATTACACCGATACCTGACAGCAGGATTGTGCTCAGTGACTACAGGCAGTGTCAGGTCGGTGCTGTTATACTGATTACACTGATACCTGTCAGCAGGATTGTACTCAGTGACTACAGACAGTGTCAGGTCGGTGCCAATATACTGATTACACTGACACCTGTGATCAGGATTGTGCTTAGTGACTACAGGCAGTGTCAGGTCAGTGACGTTATACTGATTACACCGATACCTGACAGCAGGATTGTGCTCAGTGACTACAGGCAGTGTCAGGTCAGTGACGTTATACTGATTACACCGATACCTGACAGCAGGATTGTGCTCAGTGACTACAGACAGTATCAGGTCAGCGCCATTATACTGATACCTGTCAGCAGGATTGTGCTCAGTGACTACAGTGTCAGGCCAGTGACGTTATACTGATTACACTGATACCTGTCAGCAGGATTGTGCTCAGTGACTACAGGCAGTGTCACGTCAGTGACGTTATACTGATTACACTGATACCTGTCAGCGGGATTGTGTTCAGTGATTACAGGCAGTGTCAGGTCAGTGACGTTATACTGATTACACTGATACCTGTCAGCGGGATTGTGTTCAGTGATTACAGGCAGTGTCAGGTCAGTGACGTTATACTGATTACACCGATACCTGACAGCAGGATTGTGCTCAGTGACTACAGACTGTCAGGTCAGTGACGTTATACTGATTACACCGATACCTGACAGCAGGATTGTGCTCAGTGACTACAGGCAGTGTCAGGTCGGTGCTGTTATACTGATTACACTGATACCTGTCAGCAGGATTGTACTCAGTGACTACAGACAGTGTCAGGTCGGTGCCAATATACTGATTACACTGACACCTGTGATCAGGATTGTGCTTAGTGACTACAGGCAGTGTCAGGTCAGTGACGTTATACTGATTACACCGATACCTGACAGCAGGATTGTGCTCAGTGACTACAGGCAGTGTCAGGTCAGTGACGTTATACTGATTACACCGATACCTGACAGCAGGATTGTGCTCAGTGACTACAGACAGTATCAGGTCAGCGCCATTATACTGATACCTGTCAGCAGGATTGTGCTCAGTGACTACAGTGTCAGGCCAGTGACGTTATACTGATTACACTGATACCTGTCAGCAGGATTGTGCTCAGTGACTACAGGCAGTGTCACGTCAGTGACGTTATACTGATTACACTGATACCTGTCAGCGGGATTGTGTTCAGTGATTACAGGCAGTGTCAGGTCAGTGACGTTATACTGATTACACTGATACCTGTCAGCGGGATTGTGTTCAGTGATTACAGGCAGTGTCAGGTCAGTGACGTTATACTGATTACACTGATACCTGTCAGCAGGATTGTGCTCAGTGACTACAGGCAGTGTCAGGTCAGTGACGTTATACTGATTACACTGATACCTGTCAGCAGGATTGTGTTCAGTGGCTACAGGCAGTGTCAGGTCAGTGACGTTATACTGATTACACTGATACCTGTCAGCAGGATTGTGCTCAGTGACTACAGGCAGTGTCAGGTCGGTGCTGTTATACTGATTACACTGATACCTGTCAGCAGGATTGTGTTCAGTGACTACAGGCAGTATCAGGTCGGTGCTGTTATACTGATTACACTGATACCTGTCAGTAGGATTGTGCTCAGTGACTACAGACAGTATCAGGTCGGCGCCGTTATACCGATTACACTGATACCTGTCAGCGGGATTGTGCTTAGTGACTACAGGCAGTGTCCGGTCGGTGCTGTTATACTGACTACACTGATACCTGTGATCAGGATTGTGCTCAGTGACTACACACAGTATCAGGTCGGCGCCGTTATACCGATTACACTGATACCTGTGATCAGGATTGTGCTCAGTGACTACACACAGTATCAGGTCGGCGCCGTTATACCGATTACACTGATACCTGTCAGCGGGATTGTGCTCAGTGACTACAGGCTGTGTCAGGCCGGCGCCGTTATACTGATTACACTGACACCTGTGATCAGGATTGTGCTCAGTGACTACAGGCAGTGTCAGGTCGGCGCCGTTATACTGATTACACTAATACCTGTCAGCAGGATTGTGCTCAGTGACTACAGACAGTGTCAGGTCGGTGCCAATATACTGATTACACTGACACCTGTGATCAGGATTGTGCTCAGTGACTACAGGCAGTGTCAGGTCAGTGACGTTATATTGATTGCACTGATACCTGTCAGCAGGATTGTGCTCAGTGACTACAGACAGTGTCAGGTCGGTGCCAATATACTGATTACACTGATACCTGTCAGCAGGATTGTGTTCAGTGACTACAGGCAGTGTCAGGTCGGCATCATTATACTGATTACACCGATACCTGACAGCAGGATTGTGCTCAGTGACTACAGACAGTGTCAGGTCAGTGACGTTATACTGATTACACCGATACCTGACAGCAGGATTGTGCTCAGTGACTACAGACTGTCAGGTCAGTGACGTTATACTGATTACACCGATACCTGACAGCAGGATTGTGCTCAGTGACTACAGACAGTGTCAGGTCGGTGCTGTTATACTGATTACACTGATACCTGTCAGCAGGATTGTACTCAGTGACTACAGACAGTGTCAGGTCAGTGACGTTATACTGATTACACCGATACCTGTCAGCAGGATTGTGCTCAGTGACTACAGACAGTATCAGGTCAGCGCCATTATACTGATTACACTGATACCTGACAGCAGGATTGTGCTCAGTGACTACAGACAGTGTCAGGTCGGTGCCAATATACTGATTACACTGATACCTGACAGCAGGGTTGTGTTCAGTGACTACAGGCAGTGTCAGGTCGGCATCATTATACTGATTACACCGATACCTGACAGCAGGATTGTGCTCAGTGACTACAGACAGTGTCAGGTCAGTGACGTTATACTGATTACACCGATACCTGACAGCAGGATTGTGCTCAGTGACTACAGACAGTATCAGGTCAGCGCCATTATACTGATTACACCGATACCTGACAGCAGGATTGTGCTCAATGACTACAGACAGTGTCAGGTCAGTGACGTTATACTGATTACACCGATACCTGACAACAGGATTGTGCTCAGTGACTACAGTGTCAGGCCAGTGACGTTATACTGATTACACCGATACCTGACAGCAGGATTATGCTCAGTGACTACAGACAGTATCAGGTCAGCGCCATTATACTGATTATACTGATACCTGTCAGCAGGATTGTGCTCAGTGACTACAGACAGTATCAGGTCAGCGCCATTATACTGATTATACTGATACCTGTCAGCAGGATTGTGTTCAGTGACTACAGGCAGTGTCAGGTCGGCATCATTATACTGATTACACCGAAACCTGACAGCAGGATTGTGCTCAGTGACTACAGACAGTGTCAGGTCAGTGACGTTATACTGATTACACCGATACCTGACAGCAGGATTGTGCTCAGTGACTACAGACAGTATCAGGTCAGCGCCATTATACTGATTATACTGATGCCTGTCAGCAGGATTGTACTCAGTGACTACAGACAGTGTCAGGTCAGTGCCAATATACTGATTACACTGACACCTGTGATCAGGATTGTGCTTAGTGACTACAGGCAGTGTCAGGTCAGTGACGTTATACTGATTATACTGATACCTGTCAGCAGGATTGTGCTCAGTGACTACAGACAGTATCAGGTCAGCGCCATTATACTAATTATATTGATACCTGTCAGCAGGATTGTGCTCAGTGACTACAGACAGTGTCAGGTGGGTGCCAATATACTGATTACACTGATACCTGTCAGCAGGATTGTGTTCAGTGACTACAGGCAGTGTCAGGTCGGCATCATTATACTGATTACACCGATACCTGACAGCAGGATTGTGCTCAGTGACTACAGACAGTGTCAGGTCAGTGACGTTATACTGATTACACCGATACCTGACAGCAGGATTGTGCTCAGTGACTACAGACTGTCAGGTCAGTGACGTTATACTGATTACACCGATACCTGTGATCAGGATTGTGCTCAGTGACTACAGGCAGTGTCAGGTCAGTGACGTTATACTGATTACACCGATACCTGACAGCAGGATTGTGCTCAGTGACTACAGGCAGTGTCAGGTCAGTGACGTTATACTGATTACACCGATACCTGACAGCAGGATTGTGCTCAGTGACTACAGACAGTATCAGGTCAGCGCCATTATACTGATTATACTGATACCTGTCAGCAGGATTGTGCTCAGTGACTACAGTGTCAGGCCAGTGACGTTATACTGATTACTCTGATACCTGTCAGCAGGATTGTGCTCAGTGACTACAGGCAGTGTCAGGTCAGTGACGTTATACTGATTACACTGATACCTGTCAGTGGGATTGTGTTCAGTGATTACAGGCAGTGTCAGGTCAGTGACGTTATACTGATTACACTGATACCTGTCAGCGGGATTGTGTTCAGTGATTACAGGCAGTGTTAGGTCAGTGACGTTATACTGATTACACTGATACCTGTCAGCAGGATTGTGCTCAGTGACTACAGGCAGTGTCAGGTCAGTGACGTTATACTGATTACACTGATACCTGTCAGCAGGATTGTGTTCAGTGACTACAGGCAGTGTCAGGTCAGTGACGTTATACTGATTACACTGATACCTGTCAGCGGGATTGTGTTCAGTGATTACAGGCAGTGTCAGGTCAGTGACGTTATACTGATTACACTGATACCTGTCAGCAGGATTGTGTTCAGTGACTACAGGCAGTATCAGGTCGGTGCTGTTATACTGATTACACTGATACCTGTCAGTAGGATTGTGCTCAGTGACTACAGACAGTATCAGGTCGGCGCCGTTATACCGATTACACTGATACCTGTCAGCGGGATTGTGCTTAGTGACTACAGGCAGTGTCAGATCGGTGCTGTTATACTGACTACACTGATACCTGTGATCAGGATTGTGCTCAGTGACTACACACAGTATCAGGTCGGCGCCGTTATACTGATTACACTGATACCTGTGATCAGGATTGTGCTCAGTGACTACACACAGTATCAGGTCGGCGCCGTTATACCGATTACACTGATACCTGTCAGCGGGATTGTGCTCAGTGACTACAGGCTGTGTCAGGCCGGCGCCGTTATACTGATTACACTGACACCTGTGATCAGGATTGTGCTCAGTGACTACAGGCAGTGTCAGGTCGGCGCCGTTATACTGATTACACTAATACCTGTCAGCAGGATTGTGCTCAGTGACTACAGACAGTGTCAGGTCGGTGCCAATATACTGATTACACTGACACCTGTGATCAGGATTGTGCTCAGTGACTACAGGCAGTGTCAGGTCAGTGACGTTATACTGATTGCACTGATACCTGTCAGCAGGATTGTGCTCAGTGACTACAGACAGTGTCAGGTCGGTGCCAATATACTGATTACACTAATACCTGTCAGCAGGATTTTGCTCAGTGACTACAGACAGTGTCAGGTCGGTGCCAATATACTGATTGCACTGACACCTGTGATCAGGATTGTGCTTAGTGACTATAGGCAGTGTCAGGTCAGTGACGTTATACTGATTACACTGATACCTGTCAGCAGGATTGTGCTCAGTGACTACAGACAGTGTCAGGTGAGTGCCGTTATACTGATTACACTGATACCTGTCAGCAGGATTGTGCTCAGTGACTACAGGCAGTGTCAGGTCGGTGCTGTTATACTGATTACACTGATACCTGTCAGCAGGATTGTGCTCAGTGACTACAGGCAGTGTCAGGTCAGTGCTGTTATACTGATTACACTGATACCTGTCAGCAGGATTGTGCTCAGTGACTACAGACAGTGTGAGGTTGGCGCTGTTAGACTGATTAGGCCGTGGTCACAGTCACGCTCACCTGTTGTAGCTGTCAGCAGTGGCGTGACAGGCGAGCATCAGCGGGCCCTGAAGATGCTGAGACTCCAGGGGAAGGTAACTCTTGTTGGCCGGGCAGGGGCGCAGTATCTGAGATCAGGAAAACGGTCACAGGACCTGCGGGAGGGGAGGAGTGATGGAGAGGCACTCAGTACCCGCAGGACCTTCCACCATGTGACCGCTTGTCAGGAGGGGGCGGGGCTTACCCCCGGGATGCGGCTTACCCCCGGGACCCAGCGGTGACAGGCAGGAGACTAAGTCACACAGGGGCTGAGCAGCGGCGATAGATAAAGCAGGGGGTCATACACAAATCTAGCAACGCTGTACAGACTCAGAATGGCAGAGGATCGTCAGGTGCAGCAGAGGGTCATACACGGGTCGGGCAACGCAGTACAGGATCAGGATGATAGAGAGCAGTCAGGGGAAGCAGAGGGTCAGACACGGGTCGAGCAACACAGTACAGAATCAGGATGATAGAGAGCAGTCAGGGGAAGCAGAGGGTCAGACACGGGTCGAGCAACGCAGTACAGGATGATAGAGAGCAGTCAGGTGCAGCAGAGGGTCATACACGGGTCGAGCAGTACAGGATCAGGATGAGAGAGAGCAGTCGGGAAGCAGAGGGTCAGACACGGGTCGAGCAGTACAGGATCAGGATGATAGAGAGCAGTCAGGGGAAGCAGAGGGTCATACACGGGTCGAGCAGTACAGGATCAGGATTATAGAGAGCAATCAGGTGCAGCAGAGGGTCATACACAGGTCGGGCAACGCAGTACAGGATCAGGATGATAGAGAGCAGTCAGGGGAAGCAGAGGGTCAAACACGGGTCGAGCAGTACAGAATCAGGATGATAGAGAGCAGTCAAGTGCAGCAGAGGGTCATACACGGGTCGGGCAACGCAGCAGAGGGTCATACACGGGTCGAGCAGTACAGGATCAGGATGATAGAGAGCAGTCAGGGGAAGCAAAGGGTCAGACACAGGTCGAGCAACACAGTACAGAATCAGGATGATAGAGAGCAGTCAGGGGAAGCAGAGGGTCAGACACGGGTCGAGCAACGCAGTACAGAATCAGGATGATAGAGAGCAGTCGGGAAGCAGAGGGTCAGACACGGGTCGAGCAACGCAGTACAGAATCAGGATGATAGAGATCAGTCAGGGGAAGCAGAGGGTCAGACACGGGTCGAGCAACGCAGTACAGAATCAGGATGATAGAGAGCAGTCAGGGGAAGCAGAGGGTCATACACGGGTCGAGCAGTACAGAATCAGGATGATAGAGAGCAGTCGGGAAGCAGAGGGTCATACACGGGTCGAGCAACGCAGTACAGGATCAGGATGATAGAGAGCAGTCGGGAAGCAGAGGGTCATACACGGGTCGAGCAGTACAGAATCAGGATGATAGAGAACAGTCAGGGGAAGCAGAGGGTCAGACACGGGTCGAGCAGTACAGAATCAGGATGATAGAGAGCAGTCAGGTGCAGCAGAGG
Source organism: Dendrobates tinctorius (assembly GCF_039654945.1). NCBI lineage: Eukaryota > Metazoa > Chordata > Amphibia > Anura > Dendrobatidae > Dendrobates > Dendrobates tinctorius. The sequence goes on from NW_027362103.1 coordinate 883,613, forward strand.
GTCATACACGGGTCGGGCAACGCAGTACAGAATCAGGATGATAGAGAGCAGTCAGGGGAAGCAGAGGGTCATACACGGGTCGAGCAACACAGTACAGGATCAGGATGATAGAGAGCAGTCAGCGGAAGCAGAGGGTCATACACGGGTCGAGCAGTACAGAATCAGGATGATAGAGAGCAGTCAGGGGAAGCAGAGGGTCAGACACGGGTCGAGCAGTACAGAATCAGGATGATAGAGAGCAGTCAGGGGAAGCAGAGGGTCAGACACGGGTCGAGCAGTACAGAATCAGGATGATAGAGAGCAGTTAGGGAAAGCAGAGGGTCATACACGGGTCGAGCAACGCAGTACAGGATGATAGAGAGCAGTCAGGGGAAGCAGAGGGTCATACACGGGTCGAGCAGTACAGAATCAGGATGATAGAGAGCAGTCAGGGGAAGCAGAGGGTCATACACGGGTCGGGCAGTACAGAATCAGGATGATAGAGAGCAGTCAGGGGAAGCAGAGGGTCAGACACGGGTCGAGCAGTACAGAATCAGGATGATAGAGAGCAGTCAGGGGAAGCAGAGGGTCATACACGGGTCGAGCAGTACAGAATCAGGATGATAGAGAGCAGTCGGGGGAAGCAGAGGGTCATACACGGGTCGAGCAACGCAGTACAGGATGATAGAGAGCAGTCAGGTGCAGCAGAGGGTCATACACGGGTCGAGCAGTACAGGATCAGGATGAGAGAGAGCAGTCGGGAAGCAGAGGGTCAGACAAGGGTCGAGCAGTACAGGATCAGGATGATAGAGAGCAGTCAGGGGAAGCAGAGGGTCATACACGGGTCGAGCAGTACAGGATCAGGATTATAGAGAGCAGTCAGGTGCAGCAGAGGGTCATACACAGGTCGGGCAACGCAGTACAGGATCAGGATGATAGAGAGCAGTCAGGGGAAGCAGAGGGTCAAACACGGGTCGAGCAGTACAGAATCAGGATGATAGAGAGCAGTCAAGTGCAGCAGAGGGTCATACACGGGTCGGGCAACGCAGCAGAGGGTCATACACGGGTCGAGCAGTACAGGATCAGGATGATAGAGAGCAGTCAGGGGAAGCAAAGGGTCAGACACGGGTCGAGCAGTACAGGATCAGGATGATAGAGAGCAGTCACGTGCAGCAGAGGGTCATACACGGGTCGAGCAGTACAGGATCAGGATGATAGAGAGCAGTCAGGGGAAGCAGAGGGTCATACACGGGTCGGGCAACGCAGCAGAGGGTCATACACGGGTCGAGCAGTACAGGATCAGGATGATAGAGAGCAGTCAGGGGAAGCAGAGGGTCATACACGGGTCGAGCAGTACAGGATCAGGATTATAGAGAGCAGTCAGGTGCAGCAGAGGGTCATACACAGGTCGGGCAACGCAGTACAGGATCAGGATGATAGAGAGCAGTCAGGGGAAGCAGAGGGTCAAACACGGGTCGAGCAGTACAGAATCAGGATGATAGAGAGCAGTCAAGTGCAGCAGAGGGTCATACACGGGTCGGGCAACGCAGCAGAGGGTCATACACGGGTCGAGCAGTACAGGATCAGGATGATAGAGAGCAGTCAGGGGAAGCAAAGGGTCAGACACGGGTCGAGCAGTACAGGATCAGGATGATAGAGAGCAGTCACGTGCAGCAGAGGGTCATACACGGGTCGAGCAGTACAGGATCAGGATGATAGAGAGCAGTCAGGGGAAGCAGAGGGTCATACACGGGTCGGGCAACGCAGCAGAGGGTCATACACGGGTCGAGCAGTACAGGATCAGGATGATAGAGAGCAGTCAGGGGAAGCAGAGGGTCATACACGGGTCGAGCAGTACAGGATCAGGATGATAGAGAGCAGTCACGTGCAGCAGAGGGTCATACACGGGTCGAGCAGTACAGGATCAGGATGATAGAGAGCAGTCAGGGGAAGCAGAGGGTCAGACATGGGTCGAGCAGTACAGGATCAGGATGATAGAGAGCAGTCAGGGGAAGCAGAGGGTCATACACGGGTCGAGCAACGCAGTACAGGATGATAGAGAGCAGTCAGGTGCAGCAGAGGGTCATACACGGGTCGAGCAGTACAGGATGAGAGAGAGCAGTCAGGGGAAGCAGAGGGTCATACACGGGTCGAGCAGTACAGGATCAGGATGATAGAGAGCAGTCAGGTGCAGCAGAGGGTCATACACGGGTCGAGCAGTACAGAATCAGGATGATAGAGAGCAGTCAGGGGAAGCAGAGGGTCATACACGGGTCGAGCAACGCAGTACAGAATCAGGATGATAGAGAGCAGTCAGGGGAAGCAGAGGGTCATACACGGGTCGAGCAGTACAGAATCAGGATGATAGAGAGCAGTCAGGGGAAGCAGAGGGTCATACACGGGTCGAGCAGTACAGAATCAGGATAATAGAGAGCAGTCAGGGGAAGCAGAGGGTCATACACGGGTCGAGCAACGCAGTACAGAATCAGGATGATAGAGAGCAGTCAGGGGAAGCAGAGGGTCATACACGGGTCGAGCAGTACAGAATCAGGATGATAGAGAGCAGTCAGGGGAAGCAGAGGGTCATACACGGGTCGAGCAGTACAGGATCAGGATGATAGCGAGCAGTCAGGGGAAGCAGAGGGTCATACACGGGTCGAGCAGTACAGGATCAGGATGATAGAGAGCAGTCAGGTGCAGCAGAGGGTCATACATGGGTCGAGAAGTACAGGATCAGGATGATAGAGAGCAGTCAGGTGCAGCAGAGGGTCATATACGGGTCGGGCAACGCAGTACAGGATCAGGATGATAAAGAGCAGTCAGGTGCAGCAGAGGGTCATACACGGGTCGGGCAACGCAGTACAGGATCAGGATGATAAAGAGCAGTCAGGGGAAGCAGAGGGTCATACACGGGTCGAGCAGTACAGAATCAGGATGATAGAGAGCAGTCAAGGGAAGTAGAGGGTCATACACGGGTCGAGCAGTACAGAATCAGGATGATAGAGAGCAGTCAGGGGAAGCAGAGGGTCATACACGGGTCGAGCAGTACAGGATCAGGATGATAGAGAGCAGTCAGTGGAAGCAGAGGGTCATACACGGGTCGAGCAGTACAGAATCAGGATGATAGAGAGCAGTCAGGGGAAGCAGAGGGTCATACACGGGTCGAGCAGTACAGGATCAGGATGATAGAGAGCAGTCAGGGGAAGCAGAGGGTCATACACGGGTCGAGCAGTACAGGATCAGGATGATAGAGAGCAGTCAGGGGAAGCAGAGGGTCATACACGGGTCGAGCAACGCAGTACAGAATCAGGATGATAGAGAGCAGTCAGGGGAAGCAGAGGGTCAGACACGGGTCGAGCAGTACAGAATCAGGATGATAGAGAGCAGTCAGGGGAAGCAGAGGGTCATACACGGGTCGAGCAGTACAGAATCAGGATGATAGAGAGCAGTCAGGGGAATCAGAGGGTCATACACGGGTCGATCAGTACAGAATCAGGATGATAGAGAGCAGTCAGGGGAAGCAGAGGGTCATACACGGGTCGAGCAGTACAGGATCAGGATGATAGAGAGCAGTCAGTGGAAGTAGAGGGTCAGACACGGGTCGAGCAGTACAGGATCAGGATGATAGAGAGCAGTCAGTGGAAGTAGAGGGTCAGACACGGGTCGAGCAGTACAGGATCAGGATGATAGAGAGCAGTCAGGGGAAGCAGAGGGTCAGACACGGGTCGAGCAGTACAGGATCAGGATGATAGAGAGCAGTCAGGGGAAGCAGAGGGTCATACACGGGTCGAGCAGTACAGGATCAGGATGATAGAGAGCAGTCAGTGGAAGTAGAGGGTCAGACACGGGTCGAGCAGTACAGGATCAGGATGATAGAGAGCAGTCAGTGGAAGTAGAGGGTCAGACACGGGTCGAGCAGTACAGGATCAGGATGATAGAGAGCAGTCAGGGGAAGCAGAGGGTCATACACGGGTCGAGCAGTACAGGATCAGGATGATAGCGAGCAGTCAGGGGAAGCAGAGGGTCATACACGGGTCGAGCAGTACAGGATCAGGATGATAGAGAGCAGTCAGGTGCAGCAGAGGGTCATACATGGGTCGAGAAGTACAGGATCAGGATGATAGAGAGCAGTCAGGTGCAGCAGAGGGTCATATACGGGTCGGGCAACGCAGTACAGGATCAGGATGATAGAGAGCAGTCAGGGGAAGCAGAGGGTCATACACGGGTCGGGCAACGCAGTACAGGATCAGGATGATAAAGAGCAGTCAGGGGAAGCAGAGGGTCATACACGGGTCGAGCAGTACAGAATCAGGATGATAGAGAGCAGTCAGGGGAAGCAGAGGGTCATACACGGGTCGAGCAGTACAGGATCAGGATGATAGAGAGCAGTCAGTGGAAGTAGAGGGTCAGACACGGGTCGAGCAGTACAGAATCAGGATGATAGAGAGCAGTCAGGGGAAGCAGAGGGTCAGACACGGGTCGAGCAGTACAGGATCAGGATGATAGAGAGCAGTCAGGGGAAGCAGAGGGTCATACACGGGTCGAGCAGTACAGGATCAGGATGATAGAGAGCAGTCAGTGGAAGTAGAGGGTCAGACACGGGTCGAGCAGTACAGGATCAGGATGATAGAGAGCAGTCAGGGGAAGCAGAGGGTCAGACACGGGTCGAGCAGTACAGAATCAGGATGATAGAGAGCAGTCAGGGGAAGCAGAGGGTCATACACGGGTCGAGCAGTACAGGATCAGGATGATAGAGAGCAGTCAGTGGAAGTAGAGGGTCAGACACGGGTCGAGCAGTACAGGATCAGGATGATAGAGAGCAGTCAGGGGAAGCAGAGGGTCAGACACGGGTCGAGCAGTACAGGATCAGGATAATAATAATAATAAATTTTATTTCTATAGCGCCGACATATTCCGCAGCACTTTACATTTCAGAGGGGATTTGTACAGACAATAGACATTACAGCATAACAATAATCACATACAGTAGATTATAACAAATACCAAGAGGAGTGAGGGCCCTGCTCGCAAGCTTACAGTCTATGAGGGAAGAGGGAGACACGAAAGGTGGGTGGTAGCAGTTGCTCTGATTGTATGGACCAGCCATAATGTTAGGTGTGTGACAGTACAGACACAGAGGGCTAATGGATGCATAAAGCATGTGGGACATGATGCTGGGAACCTGGTTATGGTAAAACTTTTGGCTCTGCCACACAGGGATATATTAGGTTAATGTGTTGAGGCGATAGGCCAGTCTGAATAAATGCGTTTTCAGGACACGCTTAAAATTGTGGGGATTGGGGACTAATCGTATTTACCTGGGAAGTGCATTCCAAAGAATTGGCGCGGCACGTGTAAACTCTTGGATGATAGAGGATGATAGAGAGCAGTCAGTGGAAGCAGAGGGTCAGACACGGGTCGAGCAGTACAGAATCAGGATGATAGAGAGCAGTCAGGGGAAGCAGAGGGTCATACACGGGTCGAGCAGTACAGAATCAGGATGATAGAGAGCAGTCAGGCGAAGCAGAGGGTCATACACGGGTCGAGCAGTACAGGATCAGGATGATAGAGAGCAGTCAGGGGAAGCAGAGGGTCAGACACGGGTCGAGCAGTACAGGATCAGGATGATAGAGAGCAGTCAGGGGAAGCAGAGGGTCAGACACGAGTCGAGCAGTACAGGATCAGGATGATAGAGAGCAGTCAGTGGAAGTAGAGGGTCATACACGGGTTGAGCAGTACAGGATCAGGATGATAGAGAGCAGTCAGGTACAGCAGAGGGTCATGCACGGGTCGAGCAGTATAGAATCAGGATGATATAGAGCAGTCAGGGGAAGCAGAGGGTCAGACACGGGTCGAGCAGTACAGAATCAGGATGATAGAGAGCAGTCAGGGGAAGCAGAGGGTCAGACACGGGTCGAGCAGTACAGGATCAGGATGATAGAGAGCAGTCAGTGGAAGTAGAGGGTCATACACGGGTCGAGCAGTACAGGATCAGGATGATAGAGAGCAGTCAGTGGAAGCAGAGGGTCAGACACGGGTCGAGCAGTACAGGATCAGGATGATAGAGAGCAGTCAGGTACAGCAGAGGGTCATGCACGGGTCGAGCAGTATAGAATCAGGATGATATAGAGCAGTCAGGGGAAGCAGAGGGTCAGACACGGGTCGAGCAGTACAGAATCAGGATGAGAGAGAGCAGTCAGGGGAAGCAGAGGGTCAGACACGGGTCGAGCAATGCAGTACAGGATCAGTATGATAAAGAGCAGTCAGGGGAAGCAGAGGGTCAGACACGGGTCGACCAGTACAGGATCAGGATGATAGAGAGCAGTCAGGGGAAGCAGAGGGTCAGACACGGGTCGAGCAGTACAGAATCAGGATGAGAGAGAGCAGTCAGGGGAAGCAGAGGGTCAGACACGGGTCGAGCAGTACAGGATCAGGATGATAGAGAGCAGTCAGTGGAAGTAGAGGGTCATACACGGGTCGAGCAGTACAGGATCAGGATGATAGAGAGCAGTCAGGGGAAGCAGAGGGTCCGACACGGGTCGGGCAACGCAGTACAGAATCAGGATGATAGAGAGCAGTCAGGGGAAGCAGAGGGTCAGACACGGGTCGAGCAGTACAGAATCAGGATGATAGAGAGCAGTCAGGGGAAGCAGAGGGTCAGACACGGGTCGAGCAGTACAGAATCAGGATGATAGAGCAGTCAGGTGCAGCAGAGGGTCATACACGGGTCGGGCAGTACAGAATCAGGATGATAGAGAGCAGTCAGGTGCAGTAGAGGGTCATACACGGGTCGAGCAGTACAGGATCAGGATGATAGAGAGCAGTCAGGGGAAGCAGAGGGTCAGACACGGATCGAGCAGTACAGGATCAGGATGATAGAGAGCAGTCACGTGCAGCAGAGGGTCATACACGGGTCGAGCAGTACAGAATCAGGATGATAGAGAGCAGTCAGGTGCAGTAGAGGGTCAGACACGGGTCGAGCAGTACAGAATCAGGATGATAGAGAGCAGTCAGGGGAAGCAGAGGGTCAGACACGGATCGAGCAGTACAGGATCAGGATGATAGAGAGCAGTCAGGGGAAGCAGAGGGTCAGACACGGGTCGAGCAGTACAGAATCAGGATGATAGAGAGCAGTCACGTGCAGCAGAGGGTCAGACACGGGTCGGGCAGTACAGAATCAGGATGATAGAGAGCAGTCAGGTGCAGCAGAGGGTCAGACACGGGTCGAGCAGTACAGAATCAGGATGATAGAAAGCAGTCACGTGCAGCAGAGGGTCAGACACGGGTCGAGCAGTACAGAATCAGGATGATAGAGAGCAGTCAGGTGCAGCAGAGGGTCATACACGGGTCGAGCAGTACAGAATCAGGATGATAGAGAGCAGTCAGGGGAAGCAGAGGGTCAGACACGGGTCGAGCAGTACAGAATCAGGATGATAGAGAGCAGTCAGGTGCAGCAGAGGGTCATGCACGGGTCGAGCAGTATAGAATCAGGATGATAGAGAGCAGTCAGGGGAAGCAGAGGGTCAGACACGGGTCGAGCAGTACAGAATCAGGATGAGAGACAGCAGTCAGGGGAAGCAGAGGGTCAGACACGGGTCGAGCAATGCAGTACAGAATCAGGATGATAGAGAGCAGTCAGGGGAAGCAGAGGGTCAGACACGGGTCGGGCAATGCAGTACAGGATCAGTATGATAGAGAGCAGTCAGGGGAAGCAGAGGGTCAGACACGGGTCGGGCAGCGCAGTACAGAATCAGGATGATAGAGAGCAGTCAGGGGAAGCAGAGGGTCTTACACGGGTCGAGCAGTACAGAATCAGGATGATAGAGAGCAGTCAGGGGAAGCAGAGGGTCATACACGGGTCGAGGAGCACAGAATCAGGATGATAGAGAGCAGTCAGGCGAAGCAGAGGGTCATACACGGGTCGAGCAGTACAGGATCAGGATGATAGAGAGCAGTCAGTGGAAGTAGAGGGTCATACACGGGTCGAGCAGTACAGGATCAGGATGATAGAGAGCAGTCAGGGGAAGCAGAGGGTCATACACGAGTCGAGCAGTACAGGATCAGGATGATAGAGAGCAGTCAGTGGAAGTAGAGGGTCATACACGGGTCGAGCAGTACAGGATCAGGATGATAGAGATCAGTCAGGAGAAGCAGAGAGTCAGACACGGGTCGAGCAGTACAGGATCAGGATGATAGAGAGCAGTCAGGGGAAGCAGAGGGTCATACACGGGTCGAGCAGTACAGAATCAGGATGATAGAGAGCAGTCAGGGGAAGCAGAGGGTCATACACGGGTCGAGGAGTACAGAATCAGGATGATAGAGAGCAGTCAGGCGAAGCAGAGGGTCATACACGGGTCGAGCAGTACAGGATCAGGATGATAGAGAGCAGTCAGTGGAAGTAGAGGGTCATACACGGGTCGAGCAGTACAGGATCAGGATGATAGAGAGCAGTCAGGGGAAGCAGAGGGTCATACACGAGTCGAGCAGTACAGGATCAGGATGATAGAGAGCAGTCAGTGGAAGTAGAGGGTCATACACGGGTCGAGCAGTACAGGATCAGGATGATAGAGAGCAGTCAGGGGAAGCAGAGGGTCAGACACGGGTCGAGCAGTACAGGATCAGGATGATAGAGAGCAGTCAGGTGCAGCAGAGGGTCATACACGGGTCGAGCAGTACAGAATCAGGATGATAGAGAGCAGTCAGGTGCAGCAGAGGGTCATGCACGGGTCGAGCAGTATAGAATCAGGATGATAGAGAGCAGTCAGGGGAAGCAGAGGGTCAGACACGGGTCGAGCAGTACAGAATCAGGATGAGAGAGAGCAGTCAGGGGAAGCAGAGGGTCAGACACTGGTCGAGCAGTACAGGATCAGGATGATAGAGAGCAGTCAGGTGCAGCAGAGGGTCATACACGGGTCGAGCAGTACAGAATCAGGATGATAGAGAGCAGTCAGGTGCAGCAGAGGGTCATGCACGGGTCGAGCAGTATAGAATCAGGATGATAGAGAGCAGTCAGGGGAAGCAGAGGGTCAGACACGGGTCGAGCAGTACAGAATCAGGATGAGAGAGAGCAGTCAGGGGAAGCAGAGGGTCAGACACGGGTCGAGCAATGCAGTACAGGATCAGTATGATAAAGAGCAGTCAGGGGAAGCAGAGGGTCAGACACGGGTCGGGCAACGCAGTACAGAATCAGGATGATAGAGAGCAGTCAGGGGAAGCAGAGGGTCAGACACGGGTCGGGCAACGCAGTACAGGATCAGTATGATAAAGAGCAGTCAGGGGAAGCAGAGGGTCAGACACGGGTCGAGCAGTACAGAATCAGGATGATAGAAAGCAGTCACGTGCAGCAGAGGGTCAGACACGGGTCGAGCAGTACAGAATCAGGATGATAGAGAGCAGTCAGGTGCAGCAGAGGGTCATACACGGGTCGAGCAGTACAGAATCAGGATGATAGAGAGCAGTCAGGGGAAGCAGAGGGTCAGACACGGGTCGAGCAGTACAGAATCAGGATGATAGAGAGCAGTCAGGTGCAGCAGAGGGTCATGCACGGGTCGAGCAGTATAGAATCAGGATGATAGAGAGCAGTCAGGGGAAGCAGAGGGTCAGACACGGGTCGAGCAGTACAGAATCAGGATGAGAGACAGCAGTCAGGGGAAGCAGAGGGTCAGACACGGGTCGAGCAATGCAGTACAGAATCAGGATGATAGAGAGCAGTCAGGGGAAGCAGAGGGTCAGACACGGGTCGGGCAACGCAGTACAGGATCAGTATGATAGAGAGCAGTCAGGGGAAGCAGAGGGTCAGACACGGGTCGGGCAACGCAGTACAGAATCAGGATGATAGAGAGCAGTCAGGGGAAGCAGAGGGTCTTACACGGGTCGAGCAGTACAGAATCAGGATGATAGAGAGCAGTCAGGGGAAGCAGAGGGTCATACACGGGTCGAGGAGTACAGAATCAGGATGATAGAGAGCAGTCAGGCGAAGCAGAGGGTCATACACGGGTCGAGCAGTACAGGATCAGGATGATAGAGAGCAGTCAGTGGAAGTAGAGGGTCATACACGGGTCGAGCAGTACAGGATCAGGATGATAGAGAGCAGTCAGGGGAAGCAGAGGGTCATACACGAGTCGAGCAGTACAGGATCAGGATGATAGAGAGCAGTCAGTGGAAGTAGAGGGTCATACACGGGTCGAGCAGTACAGGATCACAGGATCAGGATGATAGAGAGCAGTCAGGGGAAGCAGAGGGTCAGACACGGGTCGAGCAGTACAGGATCAGGATGATAGAGAGCAGTCAGGTGCAGCAGAGGGTCATACACGGGTCGAGCAGTACAGAATCAGGATGATAGAGAGCAGTCAGGTGCAGCAGAGGGTCATGCACGGGTCGAGCAGTATAGAATCAGGATGATAGAGAGCAGTCAGGGGAAGCAGAGGGTCAGACACGGGTCGAGCAGTACAGAATCAGGATGAGAGAGAGCAGTCAGGGGAAGCAGAGGGTCAGACACGGGTCGAGCAATGCAGTACAGGATCAGTATGATAAAGAGCAGTCAGGGGAAGCAGAGGGTCAGACACGGGTCTGGCAACGCAGTACAGAATCAGGATGATAGAGAGCAGTCAGGGGAAGCAGAGGGTCAGACACGGGTCGGGCAACGCAGTACAGGATCAGTATGATAAAGAGCAGTCAGGGGAAGCAGAGGGTCAGATACGGGTCGGGCAACGCAGTACAGAATCAGGATGATAGAGAGCAGTCAGGGGAAGCAGAGGGTCAGACACGGGTCGGGCAACGCAGTACAGGATCAGTATGATAGAGAGCAGTCAGGGGAAGCAGAGGGTCAGACATGGGTCGGGCAACGCAGTACAGAATCAGGATGATAGAGAGCAGTCAGGGGAAGCAGAGGGTCATACACGGGTCGAGCAATGAAGTACAGAATCAGGATGATAGAGAGCAGTCAGGGGAAGCAGAGGGTCAGACACGGGTCGAACAGTACAGAATCAGGATGATAGCAGTCAGGGGAAGCAGAGGGTCATACACGGGTCGAGCAGTACAGAATCAGGATGATAGAGAGCAGTCAGGGGAAGCACAGGGTCAGACACGGGTCGAGCAGTACAGAATCAGGATGATAGAGAGCAGTCAGGTGCAGCAGAGGGTCATACACGGGTCGGGCAGTACAGAATCAGGATGATAGAGAGCAGTCAGGTGCAGCAGAGGGTCAGACACGGGTCGAGCAGTACAGGATCAGGATGATAGAGAGCAGTCACGTGCAGCAGAGGGTCATACACGGGTCGAGCAGTACAGAATCAGGATGATAGAGAGCAGTCACGTGCAGCAGAGGGTCATACACTGGTCGAGCAGTACAGGATCAGGATGATAGAGAGCAGTCACGTGCAGCAGAGGGTCATACACGGGTCGAGCAGTACAGAATCAGGATGATAGAGAGCAGTCAGGGGAAGCAGAGGGTCTTACACGGATCGAGCAGTACAGAATCAGGATGATAGAGAGCAGTCAGGGGAAGCAGAGGGTCAGACATGGATCGAGCAGTACAGGATCAGGATGATAGAGAGCAGTCACGTGCAGCAGAGGGTCATACACGGGTCGAGCAGTACAGAATCAGGATGATAGAGAGCAGTCAGGGGAAGCAGAGGGTCTTACACGGATCGAGCAGTACAGAATCAGGATGATAGAGAGCAGTCAGGGGAAGCAGAGGGTCAGACATGGATCGAGCAGTACAGGATCAGGATGATAGAGAGCAGTCACGTGCAGCAGAGGGTCATACACGGGTCGAGCAGTACAGAATCAGGATGATAGAGAGCAGTCAGGGGAAGCAGAGGGTCTTACACGGGTCGAGCAGTACAGAATCAGGATGATAGAGAGCAGTCAGGGGAAGCAGAGGGTCATACACGGGTCGAGCAGTACAGAATCAGGATGATAGAGAGCAGTCAGGGGAAGCAGAGGGTCATACACGGGTCGAGCAACGCAGTACAGAATCAGGACGATAGAGAGCAGTCAGGGGAAGCAGAGGGTCATACACGGGTCGAGCAGTACAGAATCAGGATGATAGAGAGCAGTCAGGGGAAGCAGAGTGTCATACACGGGTCGAGCAGTACAGAATCAGGATGATAGAGAGCAGTCAGGGGAAGCAGAGGGTCTTACGGGTCGAGCAGTACAGAATCAGGATGATAGAGAGCAGTCAGGGGAAGCAGAGGGTCATACACTGGTCGAGCAGTACAGAATCAGGATGATAGAGAGCAGTCAGGGGAAGCAGAGGGTCATACACGGGTCGAGCAGTACAGGATCAGGATGATAGAGAGCAGTCAGGGGAAGCAGAGGGTCATACACGGGTCGAGCAGTACAGGATCAGGATGATAGAGAGCAGTCAGTGGAAGTAGAGGGTCATACACGGGTCGAGCAGTACAGGATCAGGATGATAGAGAGCAGTCAGGGGAAGCAGAGGGTCATACACGGGTCGAGCAGTACAGGATCAGGATGATAGAGAGCAGTCAGGTGCAGCAGAGGGTCATACACGAGTCGAGCAGTACAGAATCAGGATGATAGAGAGCAGTCAGGTGCAGCAGAGGGTCATGCACGGGTCGAGCAGTATAGAATCAGGATGATAGAGAGCAGTCAGGGGAAGCAGAGGGTCAGACACGGGTCGAGCAGTACAGAATCAGGATGAGAGAGAGCAGTCAGGGGAAGCAGAGGGTCAGACACGGGTCGAGCAATGCAGTACAGAATCAGGATGATAGAGAGCAGTCAGGGGAAGCAGAGGGTCAGACACGGGTCGGGCAACGCAGTACAGGATCAGTATGATAGATAGCAGTCAGGGGAAGCAGAGGGTCAGACACGGGTCGGGCAACGCCGTACAGAATCAGGATGATAGAGAGCAGTCAGGGGAAGCAGAGGGTCAGACACGGGTCGGGCAACGCAGTACAGGATCAGTATGATAGAGAGCAGTCAGGGGAAGCAGAGGGTCAGACACGGGTCGGGCAACGCAGTACAGAATCAGGATGATAGAGAGCAGTCAGGGGAAGCAGAGGGTCATACACGGGTCGAGCAATGCAGTACAGAATCAGGATGATAGAGAGCAGTCAGGGGAAGCAGAGGGTCAGACACGGGTCGAACAGTACAGAATCAGGATGATAGCAGTCAGGGGAAGCAGAGGGTCATACACGGGTCGAGCAGTACAGAATCAGGATGATAGAGAGCAGTCAGGGGAAGCAGAGGGTCAGACACGGGTCGAGCAGTACAGAATCAGGATGATAGAGAGCAGTCAGGTGCAGCAGAGGGTCATACACGGGTCGAGCAGTACAGAATCAGGATGATAGAAAGCAGTCACGTGCAGCAGAGGGTCAGACACTGGTCGAGCAGTACAGAATCAGGATGATAGAGAGCAGTCAGGTGCAGCAGAGGGTCATACACGGGTCGAGCAGTACAGAATCAGGATGATAGAGAGCAGTCAGGGGAAGCAGAGGGTCAGACACGGGTCGGGCAGTACAGGATCAGGATGATAGAGAGCAGTCAGGGGAAGTAGAGGGTCATACACGGGTCGGGCAACGCAGTACAGGATCAGGATGATAGAGAGCAGTCAGGGGAAGCAAAGGGTCAGACACGGGTCGAGCAATGCATTACGGGATCAGGATGATAGAGAGCAGTCAGGGGAAGCAGAGGGTCAGACACGGGTCGAGCAGTACAGAATCAGGATGATGGAGAGCAGTCAGGTGCAGCAGAGGGTCAGACACGGGTCGAGCAGTACAGAATCAGGATGATAGAGAGCAGTCAGGTGCAGCAGAGGGTCATACACGGGTCGAGCAGTACAGAATCAGGATGATAGAGAGCAGTCACGTGCAGCAGAGGGTCAGACACGGGTCGAGCAGTACAGAATCAGGATGATAGAGAGCAGTCAGGGGAAGCAGAGGGTCATACACGGGTCGAGCAGTACAGAATCAGGATGATAGAGAGCAGTCAGGGAAGCAGAGGGTCAGACACGGGTCGAGCAGTACAGAATCAGGATGATAGAGAGCAGTCAGGGGAAGCTGAGGGTCATACACGGGTCGAGCAGTACAGAATCAGGATGATAGAGAGCAGTCAGGGGAAGCAGAGGGTCAGAGACGCGTCGAGCAGTACAGGATCGGGATGATAGAGAGCAGTCAGGGGAAGCAGAGGGTCATACACGGGTCGAGCAGTACAGAATCAGGATGATAGAGAGCAGTCAGGGGAAGCAGAGGGTCAGACTCGGGTCGAGCAGTACAGAATCAGGATGATAGAGAGCAGTCAGGGGAAGCTGAGGGTCATACACGGGTCGAGCAGTACAGAATCAGGATGATAGAGAGCAGTCAGGGGAAGCTGAGGGTCAGACACGGGTCGAGCAACGCAGTACAGTATCAGGATGATAGAGAGCAGTCAGGGGAAGCTGAGGGTCAGACACGGGTCAAGCAACGCAGTACAGAATCAGGATGATAGAGAGCAGTCAGGGGAAACAGGGTCAGAGACGCGTCGAGCAGTACAGGATCAGGATGATAGAGAGCAGTCAGGGGAAGCAGAGGGTCAGACACGGGTCGAGCAGTACAGAATCAGGATGATAGAGAGCAGTCAGGGGAAGCAGAGGGTCAGACACGGGTCGGGCAACGCAGTACAGGATCAGGATGATAGAGAGCAGTCAGGTGCAGCAGAGGGTCAGACACGGGTCGAGCAGTACAGAATCAGGATGATAGAGAGCAGTCACGTGCAGCAGAGGGTCATACACGGGTCGAGCAGTACAGAATCAGGATGATAGAGAGCAGTCAGGGGAAGCAAAGGGTCAGACACAGGTCGAGCAACACAGTACAGGATCAGGATGATAGAGAGCAGTCAGGTGCAGCAGAGGGTCAGACACGGGTCGAGCAGTACAGAATCGGAATGATAGAGAGCAGTCAGGTGCAGCAGAGGGTCAGACACGGGTCGAGCAGTACAGAATCAGGATGATAGAGAGCAGTCAGGTGCAGCAGAGGGTCAGACACGGGTCGAGCAGTACAGGATCAGGATGATAGAGAGCAGTCAGGTGCAGCAGAGGGTCAGACACGGGTCGAGCAGTACAGAATCAGGATGATAGAGAGCAGTCAGGTGCAGCAGAGGGTCAGACACGGGTCGAGCAGTACAGAATCGGGATGATAGAGAGCAGTCAGGTGCAGCAGAGGGTCAGACACGGGTCGAGCAGTACAGGATTAGGATGATAGAGAGCAGTCAGGTGCAGCAGAGGGTCAGACACGGGTCGGGCAGTACAGAATCAGGATGATAGAGAGCAGTCAGGTGCAGCAGAGGGTCAGACACGGGTCGGGCAGTACAGAATCAGGATGATAGAGAGCAGTCAGGTGCAGCAGAGGGTCAGACACGGGTCGAGCAGTACAGGATCAGGATGATAGAGAGCAGTCAGGTGCAGCAGAGGGTCAGACACGGGTCGAGCAGTACAGAATCAGGATGATAGAGAGCAGTCAGGTGCAGCAGAGGGTCAGACACGGGTCGAGCAGTACAGAATCGGGATGATAGAGAGCAGTCAGGTGCAGCAGAGGGTCAGACACGGGTCGAGCAGTACAGGATCAGGATGATAGAGAGCAGTCAGGTGCAGCAGAGGGTCAGACATGGGTCGAGCAGTACAGAATCAGGATGATAGAGAGCAGTCAGGGGAAGCAGAGGGTCAGACACGGGTCGAGCAGTACAGGATCAGGATGATAGAGAGCAGTCAGGTGCAGCAGAGGGTCAGACATGGGTCGAGCAGTACAGAATCAGGATGATAGAGAGCAGTCAGGTGAAGCAGAGGGTCAGACACGGGTCGAGCAGTGCAGAATCAGGATGATAGAGAGCAGTCAGGTGCAGCAGAGGGTCAGACACGGGTCGGGCAGTACAGAATCAGGATGATAGAGAGCAGTCAGGTGCAGCAGAGGGTCAGACATGGGTCGAGCAGTACAGAATCAGGATGATAGAGAGCAGTCAGGTGCAGCAGAGGGTCAGACATGGGTCGAGCAGTACAGAATCAGGATGATAGAGAGCAGTCAGGTGCAGCAGAGGGTCAGACACGGGTCGAGCAGTACAGGATCAGGATGATAGAGAGCAGTCACGTGCAGCAGAGGGTCATACACGGGTCGAGCAGTACAGAATCAGGATAATAGAGAGCAGTCAGGTGCAGCAGAGGGTCATACACGGGTCGAGCAGTACAGAATCAGGATGATAGAGAGCAGTCAGGTGCAGCAGAGGGTCAGACAAGGGTCGAGCAGTACAGAATCAGGATGATAGAGAGCAGTCAGGTGCAGCAGAGGGTCAGACACGGGTCGGGCAGTACAGAATCAGGATGATAGAGAGCAGTCAGGTGCAGCAGAGGGTCATACACGGGTCGAGCAGTACAGAATCAGGATAATAGAGAGCAGTCAGGTGCAGCAGAGGGTCATACACGGGTCGAGCAGTACAGAATCAGGATGATAGAGAGCAGTCAGGTGCAGCAGAGGGTCAGACAAGGGTCGAGCAGTACAGAATCAGGATGATAGAGAGCAGTCAGGTGCAGCAGAGGGTCAGACACGGGTCGAGCAGTACAGGATCAGGATGATAGAGAGCAGTCAGGTGCAGCAGAGGGTCAGACATGGGTCGAGCAGTACAGAATCAGGATGATAGAGAGCAGTCAGGTGCAGCAGAGGGTCAGACATGGGTCGAGCAGTACAGAATCAGGATGATAGAGAGCAGTCAGGTGCAGCAGAGGGTCAGACACGGGTCGGGCAGTACAGAATCAGGATGATAGAGAGCAGTCAGGTGCAGCAGAGGGTCAGACACGGGTCGGGCAGTACAGAATCAGGATGATAGAGAGCAGTCAGGTGCAGCAGAGGGTCTGACACGGGTCGGGCAGTACAGAATCAGGATGAGAGACAGCAGTCAGGGGAAGCAGAGGGTCAGACACGGGTCGAGCAGTACAGAATCAGGATAATAGAGAGCAGTCAGGTGCAGCAGAGGGTCATACACGGGTCGAGCAGTACAGAATCAGGATGATAGAGAGCAGTCAGGTGCAGCAGAGGGTCAGACAAGGGTCGAGCAGTACAGAATCAGGATGATAGAGAGCAGTCAGGTGCAGCAGAGGGTCAGACACGGGTCGGGCAGTACAGAATCAGGATGATAGAGAGCAGTCAGGTGCAGCAGAGGGTCAGACACGGGTCGAGCAGTACAGGATCAGGATGATAGAGAGCAGTCAGGTGCAGCAGAGGGTCAGACATGGGTCGAGCAGTACAGAATCAGGATGATAGAGAGCAGT
Organism: Dendrobates tinctorius; assembly: GCF_039654945.1. NCBI lineage: Eukaryota > Metazoa > Chordata > Amphibia > Anura > Dendrobatidae > Dendrobates > Dendrobates tinctorius. Next base: position 900,849 of record NW_027362103.1, read on the forward strand.
CAGGTGCAGCAGAGGGTCAGACACGGGTCGGGCAGTACAGAATCAGGATGATAGAGAGCAGTCAGGTGCAGCAGAGGGTCAGACACGGGTCGGGCAGTACAGAATCAGGATGATAGAGAGCAGTCAGGTGCAGCAGAGGGTCTGACACGGGTCGGGCAGTACAGAATCAGGATGAGAGACAGCAGTCAGGGGAAGCAGAGGGTCAGACACGGGTCGAGCAGTACAGAATCAGGATAATAGAGAGCAGTCAGGTGCAGCAGAGGGTCATACACGGGTCGAGCAGTACAGAATCAGGATGATAGAGAGCAGTCAGGTGCAGCAGAGGGTCAGACAAGGGTCGAGCAGTACAGAATCAGGATGATAGAGAGCAGTCAGGTGCAGCAGAGGGTCAGACACGGGTCGGGCAGTACAGTACCAATTCAGAAACCAAGAGACGTAAACCAAGTCCAGAACAGATCATACACCGAACAACGTACGAGAACAGGCGAGAGGCACTAGCGATGCGGAGTCGGGCACACTCTAGTTAGGAGTATAAACGACAGGGAGGGGTGCTCACCTAAGGCTATAGTAACCCTCCCTGGCGTCAGAGAGGCTCTCCCTATTAACCCCTGCACCATCTGTCCAGAATCCTGAATGACTCATGACAGTCACACTTGTGAGTGTGATGTGAAAAACATGCACATCAATACCTAGTGCTGCCGCCAGCACTCGGGACCGGTGTGTGCGGCTGCATGAAATATTTCTCTTAAGTAGCGGCACATGTGACCGGTGGCAGCAGCAGGAAGCCGATGGCTGACACTGCGCGCTACTGAAGAGCAAGGAATACTCACTGCTCTCTGTGCGCACAGTCCCATATACTGCACATGTGCACACACATAGATATTTATACTTACCAGGTCCTGCTGGTCCGCTTGTGCAGATCTCTGGCCGGTGGTGGAGGAGGAGAGGACACACGCAGGGCTGCATGATCTTCCTGCCCCAGTGTTTGACCTCTGCTGCGGCCCTCACTCTCAACTTCTAACTGGACACTGCAGAGAGAGAGAGAGGGGGGATTGGAGCGGGTTTGGGAGAGACACACTCCGTCACAACAGAGGATGCACAGCGTTATTCACTGTAAGTAATGCTGTACACCGTCTGTGCACTTCATAAAGAGGCTGCGGACGCAGGGTGCCCCCTTTGTGGATGGGGGCCCTAGGCAGCTGCCTTGTCTGCCTGCCCCAAACGAGGGCCCTGAACACACATAGGTTATAAAGGAGGAAATTAGAGAAGAAAAAATTGAAGCAAAAAATGTGGTCAGTGCTATACTAATATCCCCCATCCTGGTATGCAGGGCCCCATCATCCCCCATCCTGGTATGCAGGGCCCCCATCATTTTTTTTTTTAAAAAAACAACATAAACCATTATGCTTCCTGCTCCCCTTCGCGGCGTCCTGTTCTGATGCCAGCTAAGCAGCACATGACAAGCCAAGGACAGCTGCCGGAATACCCGCTGCTCTCTGTGCCGGGACTGTGTGTGTGGAGAGCCGTGAACAGTCATTCTCTTTAGCAGCGGGCGCAGGAGTTATCCGCAGCCGCCAGCTCCTGCCTCCTGTGACCCGCTGCTTCGCCTCCCCCACAGCCGGTACATCTGGACTAGAAGACGCACCCCCAGTTTCTTCCAGATTTTTGGAGGAAAAAAGTGCATCTTATTGTGCCAAAAATACAGTACTTATTCTAGGTTTTCAATCCATAGCTCTTCTATCACCCAGTCATCGAGGACCATTACCTTTCCCTATGAGTACTGTAAGAACAATTGTCGCACTAATCCATCTGTTCCCAAACAAAACAGTCTCCAAGATTTCTCCTCATAATTATGACTAATTGCCACCTTAGTACCAGCAGGCTGCCACGAGACGTGGTGAGTTCTCCTTCAATGGAGGTCTTCAGAGGCGAGTCTTGCATTGAGCAGGGGGTGACGCTGGAAATCCCTTTTATCGACATTCTATGATTCTATGTCTGTTCGAAGAAAAAAACTGATCAACCACCTCCTCCCCCCCTTACCACTGCCCCATTGCATTGCTTCCTGGAGCATCCATTCCATTTAAAGAGTGTTGCATTTTTTCTGAACCAGAATAGAAAGTACTAAGAGAATTCCAGGATGACAATTTAGAAGCTTAGTTGGAGCTTCCTCACCTCCAGCTGAGCACCCTTGTTCTTTGTAGAAGACTCGACCCTGCGGCCATGTATTCACTACAGAGAAATAACCAAGATTGCGATGAACAGTCGCCACCCACTGCCCTTAATTGCTGCGGATTTGGAGAGACTCCGTTCAGACAGTATTCTTACCAAATGTGATCACCGGCCTAGAATTTAATATGGGTTTCCTCATGGGATGAGTGAGAAAAACGACATTACAACTAGATATGGACATTTTAAATATCTGGTTATGGTGCTTGGCCTTAGCATCACCCCTGCCAGCTTTCTGCACCAGATAGCTGAGCTATTCAGCTGACTCCACGACTGACTCGCCAGCATTGGAGGGAGATCTTCACTACTGAGCATGTGCGTAAAGTGCAGCACAGATTCATCTCCACTAACAGCCGAGATCCTGAGATCAGGAACAGACCAGACATTTATAGGACACTTCATAACTAATGACTCCACAGCCGTGGTCACTACTGAGCATGTGCGTAAAGTGCAGCACAGATTCATCTCCACTAACAGCCGAGATCCTCAGATCAGGAACAGACCAGACATTTATAGGACACTTCATAACTCCTGATTCCACAGCCCCGGTCACTACTGAGCATGTGCATAAAGTGCAGCACAGATTCATCTCCACTAACAGCCGAGATCCTCAGATCAGGAACAGACCAGACATTTATAGGACACGTCATAACTAATGACTCCACAGCCGTGGTCACTACTGAGCATGTGCATAAAGTGTAGCACAGATTCATCTCCACTAACAGCCGAGATCCTGAGATCAGGAACAGACCAGACATTTATAGGACACTTCATAACTAATGACTCCACAGCCCCGGTCACTACTGAGCATGTGCGTAAAGTGCAGCACAGATTCATCTCCACTAACAGCCGAGATCCTCAGATCAGGAACAGACCAGACATTTATAGGACACTTCATAACTCCTGATTCCACAGCCCCGGTCACTACTGAGCATGTGCATAAAGTGCAGCACAGATTCATCTCCACTAACAGCCGAGATCCTCAGATCAGGAACAGACCAGACATTTACAGGACACGTCATAACTAATGACTCCACAGCCGTGGTCACTACTGAGCATGTGCATAAAGTGTAGCACAGATTCATCTCCACTAACAGCCGAGATCCTGAGATCAGGCACAGACCAGACATTTATAGGACACTTCATAACTAATGACTCCACAGCCCCGGTCACTACTGAGCATGTGCATAAAGTGCAGCACAGATTCATCTCCACTAACAGCTGAGATCCTGAGATCAGGCACAGACCAGACATTTATAGGACACGTCATAACTAATGACTCCACAGCCGTGGTCACTACTGAGCATGTGCATAAAGTGTAGCAAAGATTCATCTCCACTAACAGCCGAGATCCTGAGATCAGGAACAGACCAGACATTTATAGGACACTTCATAACTAATGACTCCACAGCCGTGGTCACTACTGAGCATGTGCATAAAGTGTAGCACAGATTCATCTCCACTAACAGCCGAGATCCTGAGATCAGGCACAGACCAGACATTTATAGGACACTTCATAACTAATGACTCCACAGCCCCGGTCACTACTGAGCATGTGCATAAAGTGCAGCACAGATTCATCTCCACTAACAGCTGAGATCCTGAGATCAGGCACAGACCAGACATTTATAGGACACGTCATAACTAATGACTCCACAGCCGTGGTCACTACTGAGCATGTGCATAAAGTGCAGCACAGATTCATCTCCACTAACAGCTGAGATCCTGAGATCAGGCACAGACCAGACATTTATAGGACACGTCATAACTAATGACTCCACAGCCGTGGTCACTACTGAGCATGTGCATAAAGTGCAGCAAAGATTCATCTCCACTAACAGCTGAGATCAGGAACAGACCAGACATTTATAGGACACTTCATAACTAATGACTCCACAGCCCCGGTCACTACTGAGCATGTGCATAAAGTGCAGCACAGATTCATCTCCACTAACAGCTGAGATCCTGAGATCAGGCACAGACCAGACATTTATAGGACACTTCATAACTAATGACTCCACAGCCGTGGTCACTACTGAGCATGTGCATAAAGTGCAGCACAGATTCATCTCCACTAACAGCCGAGATCCTGAGATCAGGCACAGACCAGACATTTATAGGACACTAAATAACTAATGACTCCACAGCCCCGGTCACTACTGAGCATGTGCATAAAGTGCAGCAAAGATTCATCTCCACTAACAGCTGAGATCAGGAACAGACCAGACATTTATAGGACACTTCATAACTAATGACTCCACAGCCCCGGTCACTAATGAGCATGTGCATAAAGTGCAGCACAGATTCATCTCCACTAACAGCTGAGATCCTGAGATCAGGCACAGACCAGACATTTATAGGACACGTCATAACTAATGACTCCACAGCCGTGGTCACTACTGAGCATGTGCATAAAGTGTAGCACAGATTCATCTCCACTAACAGCCGAGATCCTGAGATCAGGCACAGACCAGACATTTATAGGACACTTCATAACTAATGACTCCACAGCCCCGGTCTCTACTGAGCATGTGCGTAAAGTGCAGCACAGATTCATCTCCACTAACAGCCGAGATCCTGAGATCAGGAACAGACCAGACATTTATAGGACACTTCATAACTAATGACTCCACAGCCCCGGTCTCTACTGAGCATGTGCGTAAAGTGCAGCACAGATTCATCTCCACTAACAGCCGAGATCCTGAGATCAGGAACAGACCAGACATTTATAGGACACTTCATAACTAATGACTCCACAGCCGTGGTCACTACTGAGCATGTGCGTAAAGTGCAGCACAGATTCATCTCCACTAACAGCCGAGATCCTCAGATCAGGAACAGACCAGACATTTATAGGACACTTCATAACTCCTGATTCCACAGCCCCGGTCACTACTGAGCATGTGCATAAAGTGCAGCACAGATTCATCTCCACTAACAGCCGAGATCCTCAGATCAGGAACAGACCAGACATTTATAGGACACGTCATAACTAATGACTCCACAGCCGTGGTCACTACTGAGCATGTGCATAAAGTGTAGCACAGATTCATCTCCACTAACAGCCGAGATCCTGAGATCAGGAACAGACCAGACATTTATAGGACACTTCATAACTAATGACTCCACAGCCCCGGTCACTACTGAGCATGTGCGTAAAGTGCAGCACAGATTCATCTCCACTAACAGCCGAGATCCTCAGATCAGGAACAGACCAGACATTTATAGGACACTTCATAACTCCTGATTCCACAGCCCCGGTCACTACTGAGCATGTGCATAAAGTGCAGCACAGATTCATCTCCACTAACAGCCGAGATCCTCAGATCAGGAACAGACCAGACATTTATAGGACACGTCATAACTAATGACTCCACAGCCGTGGTCACTACTGAGCATGTGCATAAAGTGTAGCACAGATTCATCTCCACTAACAGCCGAGATCCTGAGATCAGGAACAGACCAGACATTTATAGGACACTTCATAACTAATGACTCCACAGCCGTGGTCACTACTGAGCATGTGCATAAAGTGTAGCACAGATTCATCTCCACTAACAGCCGAGATCCTGAGATCAGGCACAGACCAGACATTTATAGGACACTTCATAACTAATGACTCCACAGCCCCGGTCACTACTGAGCATGTGCATAAAGTGCAGCAAAGATTCATCTCCACTAACAGCTGAGATCAGGAACAGACCAGACATTTATAGGACACTTCATAACTAATGACTCCACAGCCCCGGTCACTACTGAGCATGTGCATAAAGTGCAGCACAGATCCATCTCCACTAACAGCTGAGATCCTGAGATCAGGCACAGACCAGACATTTATAGGACACTTCATAACTAATGACTCCACAGCCGTGGTCACTACTGAGCATGTGCATAAAGTGCAGCACAGATTCATCTCCACTAACAGCCGAGATCCTGAGATCAGGCACAGACCAGACATTTATAGGACACTTCATAACTAATGACTCCACAGCCCCGGTCACTACTGAGCATGTGCATAAAGTGCAGCAAAGATTCATCTCCACTAACAGCCGAGATCCTGAGATCAGGAACAGAACTGATATTTATAGGACACTTCATAACTAATGACTCCACAGCCCCGGTCACTACTGAGCATGTGTGTAAAGTGCAGAACAGATTCATCTCCACTAACAGCCGAGATCCTGAGATCAGGAACAGACCAGACATTTATAGGACACTTCATAACTAATGACTCCACAGCCCCGGTCACTACTGAGCATGTGCATAAAGTGCAGCACAGATTATTCTCCACTAACAGCCGAGATCCTGAGATCAGGAACAGACCAGACATTTATAGGACACTTCATAACTAATGACTCCACAGCCGTGGTCACTACTGAGCATGTGCATAAAGTGCAGCATAGATTCATCTCCACTAACAGCTGAGATCAGGAACAGACCAGACATTTATAGGACACTTCATAACTAATGACTCCACAGCCCCGGTCACTACTGAGCATGTGCATAAAGTGCAGCACAGATTCATCTCCACTAACAGCAGAGATCCTGAGATCAGGAACAGACCAGACATTTATAGGACACTTCATAACTAATGACTCCACAGCCCCGGTCACTACTGAGCATGTGCATAAAGTGCAGCACAGATTCATCTCCACTAACAGCTGAGATCAGGAACAGACCAGACATTTATAGGGCACTTCATAACTAATGACTCCACAGCCCCGGTCACTACTGAACATGTGCATAAAGTGCAGCACAGATTCATCTCCACTAACAGCTGAGATCAGGAACAGACCAGACATTTATAGGGCACTTCATAACTAATGACTCCACAGCCCCGGTCACTACTGAGCATGTGCATAAAGTGCAGCACAGATTCATCTCCACTAACAGCCGAGATCCTGAGATCAGGAACAGACCAGACATTTATAGGACACTTCATAACTAATGACTCCACAGCCCCGGTCACTACTGAGCATGTGCATAAAGTGCAGCACAGATTCATCTCCACTAACAGCTGAGATCAGGAACAGACCAGACATTTATAGGACATTTCATAACTAATGACTCCACAGCCCCGGTCACTACTGAGCATGTGCATAAAGTGCAGCACAGATTCATCTCCACTAACAGCAGAGATCCTGAGATCAGGAACAGACCAGACATTTATAGGACACTTCATAACTAATGACTCCACAGCCCCGGTCACTAATGAGCATGTGCATAAAGTGCAGCACAGATTCATCTCCACTAACAGCCGAGATCCTGAGATCAGGAACAGACCAGACATTTATATGACACTTCATAACTAATGACTCCACAGCCGTGGTCACTACTGAGCATGTGCATAAAGTGCAGCATAGATTCATCTCCACTAACAGCTGAGATCAGGAACAGACCAGACATTTATAGGGCACTTCATAACTAATGACTCCACAGCCCCGGTCACTACTGAGCATGTGCATAAAGTGCAGCACAGATTCATCTCCACTAACAGCAGAGATCCTGAGATCAGGAACAGAACAGATATTTATAGGACACTTCATAACTAATGACTCCACAGCCCCGGTCACTACTGAGCATGTGCATAAAGTGCAGCACAGATTCATCTCCACTAACAGCCGAGATACTGAGATCCGGAACAGACCAGACATTTATAGGACACTTCATAACTAATGACTCCACAGCCCCGGTCACTACTGAGCATGTGCATAAAGTGCAGCACAGATTTATCTCCACTAACAGCCGAGATCCTGCGATCAGGAACAGAACAGACATTTATAGGACACTTCATAACTAATAACTCCACAGCCGTGGTCACTACTGAGCATGTGCATAAAGTGCAGCACAGATTCATCTCCACTAACAGCCGAGATCCTGAGATCAGGAACAGACCAGACATTTATAGGACACTTCATAACTAATGACTCCACAGCCCCGGTCACTACTGAGCATGTGCATAAAGTGCAGCACAGATTCATCTCCACTAACAGCAGAGATCAGGAACAGACCAGACATTTATAGGACACTTCATAACTAATGACTCCACAGCCCCGGTCACTACTGAGCATGTGCATAAAGTGCAGCACAGATTCATCTCCACTAACAGCAGAGATCCTGAGATCAGGAACAAACCAGACATTTATAGGACACTTCATAACTCCTGACTCCACAGCCCCGGTCACTACTGAGCATGTGCATAAAGTGCAGCACAGATTCATCTCCACTAACAGCAGAGATCCTGAGATCAGGAACAGACCAGACATTTATAGGACACTTCATAACTAATGACTCCACAGCCCCGGTCACTACTGAGCATGTGCATAAAGTGCAGCACAGATTCATCTCCACTAACAGCCGAGATCCTGAGATCAGGAACAGACCAGATATTTATAGGACACTTCATAACTAATGACTCCACAGCCCCGGTCACTACTGAGCATGTGCATAAAGTGCAGCACAGATTCATCTCCACTAACAGCTGAGATCAAGAACAGAACAGACATTTATAGGACACTTCATAACTAATGACTCCACAGCCCCGGTCACTACTGAGCATGTGCATAAAGTGCAGCACAGATTCATCTCCACTAACAGCCGAGATCCTGAGATCAGGAACAGACCAGACATTTATAGGACACTTCATAACTAATGACTCCACAGCCCCGGTCACTACTGAGCATGTGCATAAAGTGCAGCACAGATTCATCTCCACTAACAGCTGAGATCCTCAGATCAGGAACAGAACAGACATTTATAGGACACTTCATAACTAATAACTCCACAGCCCCGGTCACTACTGAGCATGTGCATAAAGTGCAGCACAGATTCATCTCCACTAACAGCCGAGATCCTGAGATCAGGAACAGAACAGACATTTATAGGACACTTCATAACTAATAACTCCACAGCCCCGGTCACTACTGAGCATGTGCATAAAGTGCAGCACAGATTTATCTCCTCTAACAGCCGAGATCCTGAGATCAGGAACAGACCAGACATTTATAGGACACTTCATAACTGACTCCACAGCCGTGGTCACTACTGAGCATGTGCATAAAGTGCAGCATAGATTCATCTCCACTAACAGCTGAGATCAGGAACAGACCAGACATTTATAGGGCACTTCATAACTAATGACTCCACAGCCCCGGTCACTACTGAGCATGTGCATAAAGTGCAGCACAGATTCATCTCCACTAACAGCAGAGATCCTGAGTTCAGGAACAGAACAGATATTTATAGGACACTTCATAACTAATGACTCCACAGCCCCGGTCACTACTGAGCATGTGCATAAAGTGCAGCACAGATTCATCTCCACTAACAGCCGAGATACTGAGATCCGGAACAGACAAGACATTTATAGGACACTTCATAACTAATGACTCCAGAGCCCCGGTCACTACTGAGCATGTGCATAAAGTGCAGCACAGATTCATCTCCACTAACAGCAGAGATCCTGAGATCAGGAACAGACCAGACATTTATAGGACACTTCATAACTAATGACTCCACAGCCCCGGTCACTACTGAGCATGTGCATAAAGTGCAGCACAGATTCATCTCCACTAACAGCCGAGATCCTGAGATCAGGAACAGACCAGATATTTATAGGACACTTCATAACTAATGACTCCACAGCCCCGGTCACTACTGAGCATGTGCATAAAGTGCAGCACAGATTCATCTCCACTAACAGCTGAGATCAGGAACAGAACAGACATTTATAGGACACTTCATAACTAATGACTCCACAGCCCCGGTCACTACTGAGCATGTGCGTAAAGTGCAGCACAGATTCATCTCCACTAACAGCTGAGATCAGGAACAGACCAGACATTTATAGGACACTTCATAACTCCTGACTCCACAGCCCCGGTCACTACTGAGCATGTGCATAAAGTGCAGCACAGATTCATCTCCACTAACAGCCGAGATCCTGAGATCAGGAACAGACCAGACATTTATAGGACACTTCATAACTCCTGACTCCACAGCCCCGGTCACTACTGAGCATGTGCATAAAGTGCAGCACAGATTCATCTCCACTAACAGCAGAGATCCTGAGATCAGGAACAGACCAGACATTTATAGGACACTTCATAACTGACTCCACAGCCCCGGTCACTACTGAGCATGTGCATAAAGTGCAGCACAGATTCATCTCCACTAACAGCCGAGATCCTGAGATCAGGAACAGACCAGATATTTATAGGACACCTCATGCGTGGCCGTGTCGCGGTGCTGCGCCCGTCTGCGTGGGTGTGTCGCGGTGCTGCGCCTGTCTGCGTGGGTGTGTCGCGGTGCTGCGCCCGTCTGCGTGGGTGTGTCGCGGTGCTGCGCCCATCTGCGTGGGTGTGTCGCGGTGCTGCGCCCGTCTGCGTGGGTGTGTCGCGGGTCTGCGCCCGTCTGCGTGGGTGTGTCGCGGTGATGCGCCCGTTTGCGTTGGTGTTTCGCTGGTCTGCGCCCGTCTGCGTGGGTGTGTCGCTGGTCTGCGCCCGTCTGCGTGGGTGTGTCGCTGGTCTGCGCCCGTCTGCGTGGGTGTGTCACGGGTCTGCGCCCGTCTGCGTGAGCGTGTTGCTATTTTGCTGGTTACATTTTTTTTGTACAGACCACTATATTAACTGCACAAGCGCAGTATGTAAAATAGGAGGCAAGGGACTGAAGGTTCAGTGACCTGTCAATTACGCCCACAAGGATGACCATGAGGCCAGAGAACCAAATCCTGCCACGGCCACCCACGAGAATCTCAGTGACGGGTTTCATCAGCAGGTGTCGGTGTAATCGGTATAATGGCACCTCCCTGACACTAGTCACTGAGCACCATCCTGATCACAGGTCGCTTTCCGTGCTAGGGTTCAGTCCTGTAGATCTCATTTTGCCCGGTTCTGGGTCGCCTTCCATTCTCAGAAGCAGGTCAGACTTCTCGGGCTCCCTTGCTTGTTAATGGTAACTACAGATATGAATCTTCTGAACAGTCCTTCCCTTTATTTGATTCGTGAAATGAGAGATTTCAGGTCTTATGTCCTTCAGTTCTCTGAGGTGAACAGATATTTTCTATCCTAGAAAGACCAGAGACTTGTCATTAACTGTTCGCTGACCGGCTCCCTGTCATTGGATTGAAGCATCAATAATTATAATAATTTGTTCCATTGGTTGAAAACATTAAACTGTGGAATGGCTGATTTGTTAAATCCACTACAACAAGTCTTTCAAGTAAGGAGACTGATATTCTGTCCCTCTTGAGAACTTTCAGGAGCACAGTCTTGGAACAAAAGTTTTTCTGTACTGTAGATCCTTATGCAGGTCTACAGTTTTGTCCCTGATGTCCTTAGACGACTCTGTGGTCTTGGCCATGGTGGAGCAGTTGGAGTGTGATTGAGTGTGTGGACAGGTGTCTTTTATACAGGTAACAAGTTCACACAACACACAAGTGCCATTACTACACGTACTGAGTTTTTTTTAAGGAGCCTCGTACTCTGCACTAAAAGGTCTGTGAGAGACAGAATACTTGCTGGTTGATCGGAGATCAAACACTTATTTCATACCATAAAATGCAAATTAATATACATTACATATCATATATATATATATATATATATATATATATATATATACATATATATAGCTCAAAAAAACAAAGTGAACACTAAAATACCACATCCTAGATATCTCTGAATGAAATATTCCAGTTGCAAATTTTTATGTATTGCATAGTGGCATGTGTTCAGAACAATAAAACTTCACAATTATCAATGTAAATCAAAATGAATATCCCATGGAGGTCTGGATTTGGAAGGATATTCAAAATCAAAGTGGAAAATCAAATTACAGGCTGATCCAACTTCAGTGGAAATGCCTCATGGCAAGGAAAAGATGCTCAGTAGTGTGTGTGGCCTCCACGCGCCTGTATGACCTCCCTACGACACCTGGGCATGCTTCTGATGAGGTGGCGGATGGTCTCCTAAGGGATCTCCTTCCAGACCTGGACTAAAGCATCCGCCAACTCCTGGACAGTCTCACGTGCTCAGTGTGAACCTGCTTTCATCTGTGAAGAGCACAGGGTGAATGTGGCGAATTTGCCAATCCTGGTGTTCTGTGGCAAATGCCAAGCGTTCTGCACGACTTAGGGCTGTGAGCACAACCCCCATCTTTGGACGTCGGTCATTCAGACATCCACATGGAGTCTGTTTCTAACCGTTTGTGCAGACACTTGCACATTTCTGACCTGCTAGAGGTCATTTTGCAGGGCTCTGGCAGTGCTCCTCCTGTTTCTCCTTGCACAAAACTGGAGGTAGCAGTCCTGATGCTGGGTTGTTGCCCTCCTACGGCCCCCTCCATGTCTCCTGGTGTACTGGCCTGTCTCCTGGTAGCGCCTCCAGCCTCTAGACACTGCGCTGACAGACACAGCAAACCTTCTTGCCACAGCTCCCATTGATGTGCCATCCTGGATGAGCTGCACTATCTAAGCCACTTGTGTGGGTTGTAGAGTCCGTCTCATGCTACCACGAGTGTGAAAGCACAACCAACATTCAAATGTGACCAAAACATCAGCCAGAAAGCATTGGTACTGAGATGTGGTCTGTGGTCCCCACCTGCAGAACCACTCCTTTATTGAGGGTGTCTTGATAATTGCCAATAATTTCCATCTGTTGTCTATTCCATCGGCACAACAGCATGTGAAATTGATTGTCAATCAGTGTTGCTTACTAAGTGGACAGTTTGATCTCACAGAAGTTTCATTTACTTGGAGTTATATTCTGTTGTTTAAGTGTTCCCTTTATTTTTTTGAGCAGTGTATATATCTATCTACAGTTAGGTCCATATATATTTGGACAGAGAACATTTTTCTACTTTTGGTTCTAGACATTGCCACGATGAATTTTAAGCAAAACAGTTCAGATGCAGTTGACGTTCAGACTTTCAGCTTTCATTTGAGGGTCTCCTCATTAACATTGGATGAAGGGTTTAGGAGTTTCAGCTCCTTAACATGGGCCACCCTGTTTTTAAAGGGACCAAAAGTAATTGGACAATTGACTCCAAGGCTATTTCATGGCCAGGTGTTGGCAATCCCTTCGTTACGTCATTCTCAATTAAGCAGATAAAAGGGCTGGAGTTGATTGGAGGGGTGGTGCTTGCATTTGGAAGGTTTTGCTGTAAAGGAAACATGCGGCCCAAGGAGCTCTCCATGCAGGTGAAACAAGCCATCCTTAAGCTGCAAAAACAGAAAAACCCATCCGAGAAATTGCTACAACATTAGGAGTGGCAAAATCTACAGTTTGGTACATCCTGAAAAAGAAAGAAAGCACTGATGAACTGATCAATGCAAAAAGACCTGGGCGCCCACGGAAGACAACAGTGGTGGATGATCGCAAAATAGTCTCCATGGTGAAGAGAAACCCCTTCACAACAGCCAACCAAGTGACCAACACTCTCCAGGAGGCAGGCGTATCAATATCCAAATCTACCATAAAGAGAAGACTGCATGAAAGTAACTACAGAGGGGTCACTGCACGGTGCAAGCCACTCATAAGCATCAAGAATCACAAGGCTAGACTGGACTCTGCTAAAAAACATCTAAAAAGCCAGCACAGTTCTGGAAGAACATTCTATGGACAGATGAAACCAAGACCAACCTCTACCAGAATGATGGAAAGAGAAAAGTATGGCGAAGGCGAGGTACAGCTCATGATCCAAAGCATACCACATCATCTGTAAGACACGGCGGAGGCAGTGTGATGGCTTGGGCATGCATGGCTGCCAGTGGCACTGGGTCACTAGTGTTTATTGATGATGTGACACAGGACAGAAGCAGCCGAATGAATTCTGAGCTATTCAGAGCCACACTGTGTGCTCAGATCCAGCCAAATGCAGCCAAACTGATTGGTCGTCGTTTCATACTACAGATGGACAATGACCCAAAACATAAAGCCAGAGCAACCCAGGAGTTTATTAAAGCAAAGAAGTGGAATATTCCTGAATGGCCAAGTCAGTCACCGGATCTCAAACCAATTGAGCATTTCACTTGTTAAAGACTAAACTTCAGACAGAAAGGCCCACAACCAAACAGCAACTGAAAACCACCGCAGTGAAGGCCTGGCAGAGCATCAGAAAGAAGGAAACACAGCGTCTGGTGATGGCCATGAGTCCAAGACTTCAGGCAGTCACTGCCAACAAAGGGTTTTCAACCAAGTACTAGAAATGAACATTTTATTTACAATTATTTGATCTGTCCAATTACTTTTGGTCCCTTTAAAAACCGGCTGGCACATGTTAAGGAGCTGAAACTCCTAAACCCTTCATCCAATGTTAATGTGGAGACCCTCAAATGAAAGCTGAAAGTCTGAACTTCAACTGCATCTGAACTGTTTTGTTTAAAATTCATTGTGGTAATGTCTAGAACCAAAATTGGACAAATGTTGTCTCTGTCCAAATATATATGGACCTAACTGTATATAGATATCTATAGATATATCTATATCATAAGATCCCTGAATGCAGTGCCCATAGAAGGGAGGATGAGGTAAGTGCAGGGGGCAGGAGTGGGATTCTGGGGCCGTAACCGATGCTGATGGGAGGAGGTATTACAATGAGTACAGGATTCAGTGATTTCTTACAGCATCACACCACCTTGGAGCCTAGGAGAAATCATTAACAAAGAATAAATAGAACATTTCTCGGCAACAAGACCATTAATATGAGGCAGACAGGTAGGACTGGTGTAACATTTTGAATACCTGTTTGCCCATATTAGTAGGTAATACATGTCCCGGGGGGGGGGGGGGACAGATTCCCTCTACTATGTAACTCCAAGTCAGTCACATTTCTGTGAAACCATCCTGACACTTAGGAAGCAACACTGATTGTGAGTCAATTTCTCCTGCTGTTGCGCAAATGGAACAGACAACAGGTAGGAATAATCGGCAATCAGCAAGACACTCCGTATAAAGGATTGGTACTGCAGGGGGTGACTACAGACCATTTCTATGTGCTCCTACTTTTTTGCTGTTGTTTTGGTTACTTTTGCATTTTGTCATTGCTCTTACTCTTGAGGTACTGTGCAGGAGCATGAGGCGGTTTCTACAACCCACAGAAGTTGCTCAGGTAGTGCAGCTCATCCAGGATGGCACATCAATGCAAGCTGTGGCCATAAGGGTAGCTGTGTCTGTCAGTACAGTGTCCAGAGCATGGAGCAGATACCAGTAGACAGGACAGAACACCAGGGGCCATAGGAGGGCAACAACTCGGGAGCAGGACCCCTACCTCCTCCTTTGTGTAAGTAGGAACAGAAGGAGCCCTTCAAAACGACCTCTGCAGGCCACTAACATCCTTGTGTCTGCTCAAACTGTCTGAAAGAGAAATCCATGAGGGTGGTAAGAGGGCCCGACGTCCACAAGTGAGTGTTGAGCTTACAGCCCAACACCGTGCAGGGCGATCTGTTACGAATGGGTCACCGAGGAGGATGGCAGGAACAGGCTAGGCCACCAGAAGACCAGAGAGGTTGGTAACTAAGCGGATTGCAAACCCCTGATCCTATCCGCACAACTAGCGGTAGCCTTGGAGCGTTCCTACGATGCCCTGGACGCCTCGTCAAAGCCAGAGGACTAACTAAGACAGAAAGATGAAATCTAAACTGCCCCGGAGCAGATCCCCAAAGGAATAGATAGCCCCCTAACATATTGTCGGTGAGACAAGATGAGACTCAAACACAGGCAGAGAATAGAAAAGATACTGTCTGCAATCACACACAAAAACCCTGAAAAAGTCCAACACTACTGATATACAAAAACCTGAGATCACACGATCTCACCCCCGCTAGATCAGCATTCTGGTATAAACAGGCAGCAAGCAAAAAGATACTAACATAACAGGGGACTGAACAAGCTGCCACATATGAAGCAGGGCCCACGCTGCCCCCAGCAGGGAGCACGCTGAAGCCTAGCAGCAAAACAAAGCAAAAACAAAACACAACCAGATTAGATGCAAAGGATTAGCAAAAGAATACTTCGCTGAACCATGTAGATCAGGTAGGGGATAGCAGAGCTCCAAATGCACACTGAGAAAATCACCAGCAAACTCCAAGAGCAGCCAGCTCACTTATATGCTCCCAGTCAGTAATCCCAGGTTTCCAATTATCTTCGCCAGGTGGGGAACTTCCATCCACCTGGTCAGCTCAACTACTCTCAGCATCCACTAGAGGAAGCAGAGGGCGCTTCGGCTCAGAACTCCGAGCAAGATAATTCACAACAGCGATCAGCATTTCTCAGAGCACACCAAGATTGGCAGATACAACACTGGCGGCGCCCTGTGCTCATGGATGAGAGCATGTTCACACTGAGCCCATGTGACTGTCTGTAGACGCCGTGGAAAACATTCTGCTGCCTGCAACATCCTCCAGCATGACCGGTTTGTCAGTGGGTCAGTAATAATGTGGGTAGGCATTTCTTTGGAGGGCCATACCGCCCTCCTTGTGCTAGACAGAGGTACACTGACTGCCATTAGGTACCAGGATGAGGTCCTCAGACCCATTGTGACACCATATGCAGGTGCAGTGGGCCCTGGGTTCCTTCTGAAGCAGGGCTGCCACTAAGAATGTCGGGGTCCCATACTGGCAAAATTTTCAGAGCTCCCTTGAGACTCCGCCCAGGCTCCACCCCCATACTGTCCACAGGATTTTTTAAGCCGCCACCACGACAAGGTAGACTTTTTTTGGCCGGGCCCTACTCTACTCTAACCTATTAAATATTTGTTAAAATATCCAATACAATTTATGTATATTTTTATCTATTTTTCAATTTAAAAAATGACCAATAGTATCACATATAGGGAACAAATACCACTGCACCATGGCAGGACATCATATTACCACCACATAGTGACTGTAATAAAAAAAGCAATACTAATATCACCATAAGTGCCATTACACACAGAAGATCTGTATTTAGTATGCAGCGTCTGTTTAGAGGTAAATACAGTGATCACCGGTGACATTACACTATATACAGAGGTCCTGTGTATAAAGTAATACAGTGATCACTGGTGACATTTTACACAGGACCGCTGTTTACAGTGTATAGTGTCAGTGTATAGGTAACACTGACTCACCAGTGACGTCTCTAGGTGAAGTCCTTCATCTTCGCTTTTCATCTTCATACAGCACAGACCGCCATCACGTCTTCCAGTCAGGGCTCGTCTCTGCAGGAAATAACACAACTATCTAGAGCTCCACTTGCAGAACGCATTACTTATTTTTTTTTCACAAATTCTAAACTACACCAGATGAAGAAAAAAAGGCGACAGTGTCGCTCTGCACAGTAACAGGACCGCCCCCCCATTTAAAGCAGTATACTCAAAAAATAAAATAAATATATCACTGCAGTAATAATATCCCTTAATTAGCCCCTATGGTAATAATATTCCCCATCCTGGCCCCCGTGTGTCTCATTCCTAGCTCCAGTCATATGTTAACCCATCCTGCCCCATATGGTCCCTCCATCCTGCCCCATGATCTTGCAACATCTGTCTCTATCCTGCCCCATGATCCTGCCCCATGATCCTGCCTCCTTTGTCTCCAATCCTGCCCCTTGTCTCCATTCTGCCCCGTGTCTCCAATTCTACCCCCTGTCTCCAATCCTGCCCCCGTGTCTCCAGTCCTGCCCCTTGTCTCCATTCTGCCCCTGTGTCTCCAATCCTGCCCCGTGTCTCCCATCCTGCCCCTTGTCTCCATTCTGTCCCCGTCTCCATTCTGCCCCCGTGTCTCCCATCCTGCCCCTTGTCTCCATTCTGTCCCCGTCTCCATTCTGTCCCCGTTTCCATTCTGCCCCCGTGTCTCCCATCCTGCTTCTTGTCTCCATTCTTCCCCCGTGTCTCCAATCCTGACCCTTGTCTACATTCTGCCCCTGTGTCTCCAATCCTGACCCTTGTCTACATTCTGCCCCCGTGTCTCCAATCCTGCCCCTTGTCTACATTCTGCCCCCGTGTCTCCAATCCTGCCCCTTGTCTCCATCCTGCCCCATGTCTCCATCCTGCCCCCGTGTCTCCAATCCTGCCCCTTGTCTCCATTCTGCCCCCGTGTCTCCAATCCTGCCCCTTGTCTCCTTTCTGCCCCCGTGTCTCCAATCCTGCCCCGTGTCTCCAATCCTGCCCCTTGTCTCCATTCTGCCCCGTGTCTCCAATCCTGCCCCTTGTCTACATTCTGCCCCTTGTCTCCAATCCTGCCCCTTGTCTCCATTCTGCCCCTTGTCTCCATTCTGCCCCTTGTCTCCAATCCTGCCCCTTGTCTCCATCCTGCCCCTTGTCTCCATCCTGCCCCCGTGTCCAATCCTGCCCCTTGTCTCCATTCTGCCCCCGTGTCTCCCATCCTGCCCCTTGTCTCCATTCTGTCCCCGTCTCCATTCTGCCCCCGTGTCTCCCATCCTGCCCCTTGTCTCCATTCTGCCCCCGTGTCTCCCATCCTGCCCCTTGTCTCCATTCTGTCCCCGTCTCCATTCTGCCCCCGTGTCTCCCATCCTGCCCCTTGTCTCCATTCTGTCCCCGTCTCCATTCTGCCCCCGTGTCTCCAATCCTGCTCCTTGTCTCCATTCTGCCCCCGTGTCACCAATCCTGCCCCTTGTCTCCATCCTGCCCCCGTGTCTCCAATCCTGCCCCTTGTCTCCATCCTGCCCCGTGTCTCCAATCCTGCCCCTTGTCTCCATTCTGCCCCCGTGTCTCCCATCCTGCCCCTTGTCTCCATTCTGCCCCCGTGTCTCCAATCCTGCCCCTTGTCTCCATTCTGCCCCCGTGTCTCCAATCCTGCCCCTTGTCTCCATCCTGCCCCGTGTCTCCAATCCTGCCCCTTGTCTCCATTCTGCCCCCGTGTCTCCCATCCTGCCCCTTGTCTCCATTCTGCCCCCGTGTCTCCAATCCTGCCCCTTGTCTCCATTCTGCCCCCGTGTCTCCAATCCTGCCCCTTGTCTACATTCTGCCCCCGTGTCTCCAATCCTGCTCCTTGTCTCCATCCTGCCCCCGTGTCTCCAATCCTGACCCTTGTCTCCATCCTGCCCCCGTGTCTCCAATCCTGCCCCTTGTCTCCATCCTGCCCCCGTGTCTCCATTCCTGCCCCTTGTCTCCATTCTGCCCCCGTGTCTCCAATCCTGCCCCTTGTCTCCAATCCTGCCCCTTGTCTCCAATCCTGCCCCTTGTCTCCATTCTGCCCCGTGTCTCCAATTTTGCCCCTTGTCTACATTCTGCCCCTTGTCTACATTCTGCCCCCGTGTCTCCCATCCTGCCCCTTGTCTCCATTCTGCCCCTGTGTCCCCCATCCTGCCCCTGTGTCCATGTGTCTCCATCTTGCTGGTGAAACATACATATTGCGGCTTGCTGCTTTCAATAAAAAAAAATTAATGATGTGATAAGCTGGCGACGTGTGCGCTGACGTCAGCTGCCAGCCTCTGATTGACTTGCGGCTTTATTGCCGTGCGGGGCCACAAGGCAATAGAGTAACTGAACCTGCGTCTCGGACGCAGGTTCAGTTACTGCACCGGCAGATTCCTGCCGCTGGGGCCGATGCGGGCCCTCTCTGCTGATCAGGCCCCATACGCCAGTCAGGGCAGTAATGCACACACTTAACATTATGGCTGGTCCATACAATCAGGGCAGCTGTTACCACCCACCTTCCGTGTCTTTCCTCATAGACTGTAAGCTTGCGAGCAGGGCCCTCATTCCTCTTGGTATCTGTTATGATCTATGTGATTATTGTTATGCTGTAATGTCTATTGTCTGTACAAATCCCCTCTGAAATGTAAAGTGCTGCGGAATATGTCGGCGCTATAAAAATAACCTTTATTATTATTATTATTAATGCCCTCATGGCGGCCCTGTTCTGGTGCATGACTTTTGTGGGGAAAAAAGAGTCTTATAATCTGAAAAATACGGTATATACTTTTGATGATCCAACAAAGTGACGGCTCCCTCTCCAGTAAGTGGAGCTGTGTGTACATTGAAGGATAATACGCCTAGTACACAGACGCCATCTTCTAGAAGACCACTCTTCTGTCCTGGGCCTATGAGCATTCACAGATCAGTTCTCTGCTGTTCCTGCGCCTAGAGATGAAGTGAGGGACACAAAAACATGGTAGAGGTGGCACTTTATGCTCTGTGACTTAGTTGTTTACTAGGCGGGCAGACTTGTGTGAAGTTGGCACCCCATGTTCTCAAAAGATGAATAAAAATACACCATTTGTTTGTGCTGCGTTTGTGCTGGTTTGTGCCGCAAAAATGAACGTTTGCGCCGCTTTGGTTCCAGAGATATTGCGCGTTATATTTTTATGAAGCTCCGCCCACTTTCCACCCCATGTTCTTAAATTTTAAAAATGAATACACCATTTGTTTGTGCTGCGTTTGTGCTGGTTTGTGCCGCTTTGGTTTATTAACGTTTGTGCTGCTTTGGTTTATTAACGTTTGTGCCGCTTTGGTTTATTAACGTTTGTGCCGCTTTGGTTTCCGAGATATTGTGCGCTCAATTTGCTGAAACTCCACCCACTTTCCACCCCATGTTCTTAAATTTTAAAAATGAATACACCATTTGTTTGTGCTGCGTTTGTGCTGGTTTGTGCCGCTTTGGTTTATTAACGTTTGTGCCGCTTTGGTTTATTAACGTTTGTGCCGCTTTGGTTTATTAACGTTTGCGCCGCTTTGGTTTCCGAGACATTGTGCGCTCAATTTGCTGTAACTCCACCCACTTTCCACCCCATGTTCTCAAATTTTAAAAATGAATAAATACATCATTCGTTTGTGCTGTATCTCGCACTGAGTTTGTGCCTCAAATCACTGTAACTGATATATGGATAAAGGGAGATAAAAAGAAATGAAAAACACCGGCTAGCCATAGCAATTTTATAATAAAAAAATGTATAGATTGTTCCTTACTAGACCCCATACTTCATTTCGATTTCCTGCTTGTGATGCCCCTCCCCCACACACTGTAACTTGGGGAAAGGCCTAACAATTTGACTACTAGCTGAGAGACTCCCAGGGTAAATCAAGTGTACTTACTTATTTGAACTGAAAATGTGCTAAACGGTCTTGGTAGATTTCTGCAAAGCTATTACCTGAGCAAAGAAACTTTAGTTCAATCAGGAGTTGTACTTTTATCTGTCTACAACAGTGTTTCCCAAGCAGGGTGCCTGCAGGTGTTGCAAAACTACAACTCCCAGCATGACCGGACAGTCAAAGGCTGTCCGGGTATGCTGGGGGTTGTAGTTCTCCAACACATCAAGTTGTTTGTAATTACAGTAATGCTTTAACCCATTAAAAGAGTACTCTGCTGCAAAACTTATCCCCTATCCCACCCCCCGGGGGGGGGGGGGGTTGGTACTGACCACTGGGACCCCCTGCAATCTCCTGCAGTGGCCCTCAGTGCTCCCCTGCATGGAGCAATCCCCGCCCTGTGCAGAGTGACTGCCAACCACAGGGCTTTGCTGTGGCAGGCGCGCCCCCACCATTTATTACTATGGGAGAGGCAGAGATACACAATACACTTTTCATCTGTAAAAGTAGAGAGAAGTGAGCATGCTAAGAATAGGATTATTTAATCTCAGTACAGTGATCCCTCAACACATACAATGGCCCCAACATACGATCATTTCAACATATGAAGGACTCTGTTGAATGCTGCTCCAGTATGGTTTTAACATACGATGATTCACCTGGAACTAATTACCATTGTATGTTGAGGGACCACTGTATCTTAACTATTAAAAATTATGTAATCAATTATTTTCCATATAATACACTGCATGTAAAACTAATAAAAACATTTTTTGTTTTGATCAGATGCCCAGGAAGCCAGCCTGTGACTATGATGACATTATAAATGTCATATAAATGTCATCTGTTCTTCACATGAAAAAATTATTACAGGACAGGCAATAGCATTCCCCTCAGAAAAAGTATGGGTAGACTTGTGTCAAAAATTAAATAACAAAATGTCACCAAAAAACCTTTACACGTTTGTAAAGACAAATCGGCACAATGTATGGGAAGCCCTTGGTCTGTACAAAGATGTTACAAATATCCCAAAACAACCTTCCAACAGTGAGAGCTCAGAAGGAACAGAGTCATTCATCAGTTCAGTGCTATGACATTCAGTTTGAGTTCAGTCTTTCTTTTCAGAGCTGGATCAAAATTTGGCCTGAAAAAGTAATTTACAATGACAAATCTATGTATGCTGATAAAAGAGAATACACAATCTTAAAACCTGGTACATGGACTCACATATTGAATGAGGAGATCTGGAAAAATATCAAGTCATCGTGCACACTTAAATTCAGGAGGGCAAAGGTTTATCCAAATGTTGTATCTAACTACATAGATATAACAGGGTGCTGCACAGAGTGTGATGCACAACTATCCATAAAAGTTGAAGAAATACCAGAGATTGCTAAGCCAGTAGTGCTTAAGTGTATGATCTGCACTATTGATGACAGTCTCCACACAGGAAAATCAAAACGTAAATTATCAGGAGATTTAAGAAAAATGTTGTCAAAAGAACTCTGGGAAGGACGAAAACAAGCACATGTATGGCGAGCAGCTGAGGCTTATAAAGTTATGGATGTTGGTGACCCTGAGCCTAGCCATCTACCAAATCTAGCAACGTTAAGAAAAGCCAAGCAAGAGATTGGCGAAAGAGTTAATGCACAAGGACCCAATTCTTTCATTACATCTCCTGAAATACAGTGTTCCTCAGACTGGAAGCATACACAACATTGGTCTAGATACATTTTTTTGCCATTACTGGACCCAGTCTCAGATGCAAGTCTACCAAATAAAGTCAAAGAACTTGGGTTCCTATGTAAGTTTTGATGCAACAGGTTCAGTAGTGAGAAAACTAAAAAGACCTGTTGGCATTTCTGCACACATCTTTTTGTACCAAGGGGTTTTGTGTTCGAGTGGAGATCATATCCCAGTAGTGCAGATGCTTTCTGAGAGCCATACTGTTAATTCTATAGCACAATGGCTGACTGAATGGAAACAAGCAGGTGCTACTGTTCCAAAGGAAGCAGTTTGTGATTTCTCCCTCGCTTTGCTTGGAGCTCTAGTTAAGGCTTTCACTCCTTACCCCGACTTGAAGACATATATAAATCAGTGTTTTGGAGTGTTGACCAGGAATGTTGCATCAAAACTACCACCATGCTTTATTAGAATTGATGTTGCGCACTGTATCAAGCTTATTAGCCGATGGGAATGTCTGAGGCAAGCTGGAAACAGAGTAAGGGAATTCTATCTCAGAGCAATGGCACAACTTCTACAGTCTACATCACTTGATGATGCGAGAGAACTCATTCATTCAATTTCAGTTGTTGCTTTTAGTGAATCAGAAGGGAATGATGACAGAGGCACACCAGTTTTATCAGAGACTAGCAAAGTTCAACTGAAGAGACGGATTGCAGAGGGACGTGTTTTACCCACTGTCACTGAAGATGACTATGGAGTAGAGATGAAAGAACAAGAGGATGAGCCAATTCAACCATGCCAAACAGACCTGAAAATATGGGCAACAGAAATTTGTGAAAGGAGTAAGATGCTTGCAGCAAATCATGGTGACCGAGACAATTTACATTTCCTTCCAGAACTTGTTCCAAATCTTTTAAGAATGGCATGTTACCTTCCACTTTGGACAGCCATAATGGTTCCACACTTTAAAAGTGTGAACATGACAGCAAGTTCTGCAAATGTTGAGGCTGAATTTAAGAACATAAAAAATGGACTCTTTAAACATGAATGTCTCCCTATTAGAACCGACCGATTTGTAATTCGTCACCTTGAATTTATGGAAGGCAAAATGAGACTTTCCTCAGCTCCCATAAAGAAAACCGAAAGCAGTGAAAATATGAGCCAAGAGAATGGGCAAAAAAACAGCAACTGTGAGGAGGATTCACAAGTTCACATAAAATTGGGTGATGAAAGTAGCTTGCAGGAGCAGCCTGTTGAAAATTGGAAAGGTCTCAGTATTCCTCCAAAGAAGAGATTGTCCTACCTAACCCCATGTTCCGAGTTGCTGCACATGGACACAAAATTTAACCGAAAAAAAAAAGGTGAGCATTTTGAAAAATGGTAACCATCTAGCTAAAAAACCAATACAAGTAAACAAAAAGCTTATAAGTATCATTAATACCTGTGCATTTGATTCATTTTGCCAGTGTCTTTGTTGTGCATTCTGGGACAGTGGATTATTTTGCAATTATGTCATCAAAGAAAACACCGTTGAAATTTTTGAATTGGTGCAGACAATTGTGACAAAGGGAGTTGGAAAGGAAGTTTATGCAATGAGGGCTAAAATACTGTCTGGAATATTTGAATATGTTCAGCTGAAGTCAGGTGTGAGGCAGGTCAATGCTGAATGTAATGTTGCACACATAATCTCAATGACAATGAGACAGGTACCAAGTGTAATAATTAAAACACAGTGTTCTTCTGTGTACTGCAATAGAAATATAGCTAATTCAAGAGCAATCCCTCTTCTGCCAATCAATATACATATTTTAGAAACTAATGGACTTAGTAAACTTCAGCTAGCATTGGAAGATGGGCTACACCTAAATGTTTCAAAATGTCTAAAGCCATTAAAGTCACCTCAAGAGTGTCCAGATGGCTTGAAAATTCAGGATGCATCTTCATTGAAATTCCTTTGCAGTGGTTCGGTCACGCACAGCTGCACCACTGGACAAGTACTTTGTATTGAAATAAGTGCAGAAACACAGTATACACTGTCCGAAATACCTGTGAACATACATCTGGACAGTCATTCATTTGTGCTACGAGGGGTTGTTGCCTTCATTCCAGGAACTGGCAATATGTCTCTTGGTCATTATGTTGCCTATTGTAGAAGAAAATTTAATGGCTGGGAGAAATATGATGACCTGTGTGACTTTATTACAACAGCCTCTGCAAAGACCAAGATACAACCCCATGTTGTAATATTTACAAAGGAGGAGTGAATATGTGGAGAATCTGTCTCATCATGAGTCCCGTGGCAAGTCACAGGCTCCAAGATTGTTGTGGAAAGTTTAAAAGTATCCTGGCACCAAACAAAGTGTTAGTAATGCTTTCCTCTAAGGTTGTTTTGGTGCTTAAAGTGTATGTTTAAAATAACCTAAAATATGCCTTACCAATATTTTTTTATTCTGTTAACATTTTGTTAATGTGGATTTCCCATTATGATTAAACCGTTTCATGGTTCTTTAAACAGTTCTGCTGTCTACAAAGTTTCATCTGTTATTGGTAATTCCATTTTTATCTGTGTTTGATTTGCAAAGATTTATTAAGCTCTGAAGGTCCTGTTTAGTTGGACAGCTATATTAAAATAACAATACTTTTGTTTTGAGCCAGACACAAAATCATGGTCTACCACGGTTTTGAGTCCAGCAAGAAAACCACATATGGAGCAAAAATGAGCCAACTAGGGTCACTTGCGGACCCCAGCCAGATCATAGAAATGAATGGAGCGTATGCCCAGTATGCCCAAATGTAATGTTAACCCAGCCATATTCACACTGCAATCCAAAGCCATCACACACAAAGTGGTGATGTCTACGGTCATTGCATATTTATGCAAAGATTTTCATAGAAGATGACAGTCACTTTACATAAACTGGCCAACGTCAAAAGTAATCACAATCTTTTTTTTCCCTGGAATTCTTTTTATAGTGCAACGTAATTTGGCTAAACAATGTGTTAGGCCTGCTGGGTAATGTAAAAAAAAGAAACAAAACCCCTCAGCAGGCCCAGATGGAACTATGGGAGCCACTGGGTCCTAAAACCCTCCCTGCAAGGTGACGTCAGCAGGGAGAGGACAGCCAACACTCACGTGACAAAAATAACCAATAAGACTGCAGCTGAAAAGTCAGACACACCTCTGGCTGAGAAACCACAACAGAAAATATATACAATAATTTAATAACGTTGAGACCAGGTGCGGACCACTGTTGCCCCCGCCGATCTAGATTCCCTACGCTGCAACCCTAACTAGACCGTCAGACTTCACACCCGCAAGGGCGATCCACCCGACCACCATCTCCCTAGTCTCACTCCTGTCTCCAACCTGACTAGGGTGGGGGCCCTAGGGTTACAGCTGGTAGTGGCAGAATGTAAATAGGGCACCAGCAGTCCACAGATGTTCTTACCTGGTCCGTAGAAGAAACTGCAGAAGCAAACAATATCTCGGAAACCAAAGCGGTGCAAACGTTCATTTTTGCGGCACAAACCAGCACAAACAAATGGTGTATTCATTTTTAAAATTTAAGAACATGGGGTGGAAAGTGGGCGGAGCTTCATAAAAATATAACGCGCAATATCTCTGGAACCAAAGCGGCGCAAACGTTCATTTTTGCGGCACAAACCAGCACAAACGCAGCACAAACAAATGGTGTATTCATTTTTAAAATTTAAGAACATGGGGTGGAAAGTGGGCGGAGCTTCATAAAAATATAACGCGCAATATCTCTGGAACCAAAGCGGCGCAAACGTTCATTTTTGCGGCACAAACCAGCACAAACGCAGCACAAACAAATGGTGTATTTTTATTCATCTTTTGAGAACATGGGGTGCCAACTTCACACAAGTGGCGGGCAGTCGTCGGACACACACATGAAGCCAAATATCACATATGTGCTACCAAGCGATGAAAAGGAATGTGATGCATGACATGGAGGTGGATACAGAAAGTCTACACACCCCTGTCAAAATGAAGCGTTTCTGTCATGTGCAAAGAAGAATAATTTCAGAGCCTTCTCCACTTTTATTGTAGGCAATAACCCATACAATTTATAACTGAAAAATAAACTCCAACCTTTTCATATGGAAATAGAAAAATAACTAAAATAATGTGGTTGCATAAATCTGCACACCATTATTCTTATACCTTGGTGCAGTCCCATGTGAATATCAGTCTTTTTGGGTCGGAATCTTTCAGCACTGTACATCTAGAATTGAGGATCGTTGCCCGTTCTTCCTTGCATTAGCTCCATAGCTGTCAGAATCCGGGAACTTCTATGTACAGTGCCCTTTTCAGGTTGCCACAAATTTTCTATTGGGTTCAGGTCTGGGCTCAGTCTCGGCCATTCCAAATTTTTAATCCGCTTTTGATGAAGCTATTATTTTGCTGATTTGGAGGTCGCTTAGAGGCGTTGTCTGCTGAAAGGTGAAATTCGTTTTTGTCGTAATTTTAGCACAGGCCAGAAGATTTTGTTGTAGAATTGAGTATTTAAAACGGTAGAAAATTCTTTCCTCCTTGACTGAAGCCCCATGTCTAGCTGCTGAAAAATAGTCAAAAATTACAATGCTGTCCCCACCATGCTTCACTGTGGTGATGGTGATCTTCTGGTGATGCGTAGTGTTGGCTTTGCACCATGTGGAATTATGGCCAAAAAGTTCCACCTTTTCTCTCCTCAGACCACATTTCCCACATGCGTTTGATGGCAGTTTTGCCAAAACATAGATTTATTTGACTCTTTTCCTTTGTAAGAAAAAGCTTCCATCTTATCCCCATCCACACAGGATAGACATATGGGAGATTGTCACATGCAATACATAACCAGTACTTAGCAGAAATTCCTGCAGCTCCTTTAATGTTGGCAGCCTCTTTCTTCTTGTCTTTCCGTTTTTGATAGATGTCCAGTTCTAGGTAATGTCACTGTTGTGCCAAATTTTTCAAAGTTAGATCTAATGCCTCAATTTTTTGTACCTTCTCCTGACTGAATTCTTGTGCAGCGTTGTCAGCTGTTTACAGACCAGAAACTGCCAGGAAAACCCTAACCTTAGCACAGCCGCATGTTCTCGGGTCAATCAGAATTGGTATATAGTAACAGTCTTAGAGAGAATTAGGCAAAATCTATACACACAACCTCGACAACGTGTGCATAGAGGTATGACGAGGAATTGCAAAATATGAAGATTAAAAAATCAATATTAATATTTAATAAAAAGTGAATAAAATATTGGAACAAAAAAAAAGGTACGGGCGCGTGGGAAGGCAAGGTAGGTATGGCCGTTCTGTTACAAATAGAGTGCTATTGGATCAATAAAGGGCATAGTGCAGACAGTCATCACAACCTAGTAGATAGCAGGGAAAAAGCCAAATCTCAGGAAGAAAGCACAGCGTGCGTTAGGAAATAAAGGCGACTGACCGGCTCATGATGGAAGCTGTGCCAGTGCATAGAAACGGCATTGCCATGAAAATCAGCCCAAACAATAAAGTGCATAAAGAAAGAAATGGCTGCTAAGTAGTTCATGATGCAAACAGGCCCAATATGTACAGATGGAAAGGAGTGAAGAAACGATTGGTCCGACCCAGAAGTGAAGGTGGCTTCCGGTCTGCACGCTAGAACGCATACTGGAGCGCATGATGTGATCGTAGCGGTGAAGCGCCCGCTTTTCCCCCACCAATGAATCATTTCTTCACTCCTCAGGCCATGTTACACACTCCCCCACAGAAGAAGCATTTTGCGAAACGGCGCTGTCGGGGTGAGAGCGCGTGGCAGCTGGGATATATCAAGCACTTTATAGCTACTTCCTTTCACTTTTCGTGTCCTTGGCTTGACGTTCAGTCTGGACATATTGGCACGGTTTGCATCATGAGCTACTACGCAGCCATTTCTTTATTTATGCACGTTATTGTTTGGGCTGATTTTCATAGTAATTCAATTTACCGGTACATGCGTTGGCACAGCTTCCATCATGAGCCGGTCAGTCGCCTTTATTCATGCGGTGCTGTCTTACTGAGAGTTGGCTTTTTCTCTGTTAGGTTGTGGTGTCTGCATTATGCCCTTTACATGCCATTCATTATTTATTGATCCAATAGTCTGTTTTTTCTTAATTGAAAGTTGGTTGTGATTATTGAGCACGATTTGTAACAGAACGTCCATACTTACCTTGTGTTCCCATGCGCCCGTACTTTCTTCTTTTTTTGTTCCAGAAGATTGATCCAATTTTATTTAGTTCAACTTTTTATGAAATATTAGTAAAGATTGATTTTGTAATCTTCATATTTGCAATTCATCGTCATACCTCTAATCATAATTGTTGTTGGTAGTCATCACTCGGACATGGGAAAATGTAACAGGAGGGTAAATGTGATCTCCCGATTCTGGATACAACCACATCCTCAATTATAAGAGGGTGTACACACTTATTCAACCACATTATCTTAATTTTGTTATTTTTATTTTCCACCTCAAAATGATTTACTTTTTCTAAATGAAGATGGAGAGATAAAGATGGAAAAAGTTCTTAAATTCTTCTTGGCATGATTTTTATACATGACAGACATCTGGCATTTTAACAGGTGTGTAGACTTTTTATATCCACTGTAGATGTGATACTGGACATGGAGGGATATATAGATGTGGTACAGTGGTTGGCAGGATATGGATTCTCCTCTCTAAAACGTGTGATGGGTGATGGGGTCTCCACGATGCATCGGTCCCCCCTCTAATTTTTGGAACTGATTCGAGGATGAGATTTACAGGATTTGGGGTTTCTCCTTCCTCAGCAGAGTCATTGAGGACACTGTCTATATATCTGAACTGTCTTTAGTCATATCTTGAATACATGTTGGCAGGATGAACTGCATCTGTAGTTATGGGGGTGCAAGCTTATGACATGAAGGGCAGTCACATACATATACTTGTGGTTGTACCTAGCATTTAAACATGAACATTTTGTCAGCGCCCTGCGACTTCTGGTTCCTCTGTCCCCACTTGTTCTACCATCTACAATCGCTCTGTATGTCTCGTGCTCTGACCCTTTCCACGCCCTCTGCACACTCTCCCAGCTCCCTGATATCCCTGACCTGTGCCCCACATGCTCTCCACTCCTAAGCCTTTCTGCCCTTCGAACATGTGGGCTCCTGACCACTCTGCTGGCGCCCATGCTTCCAACTTCTGGTTCCTCTGTCCCCACTTGTTCTACCATCTACATCCGCTCTGTATGTCTCGTGCTCCTGCTTCCAGGTAATGACCCTCTGACCCTTTCCACTCCTTCTGCACACTCTCCCTGCTCCCTGATATCCCTGACCTGTGCCCCACATGATCTCCACTCCTAAGCCTTTCTGCCCTTCGAACCTGTGGGCTCCTGACCACTCTGCTGGCGCCCATGCTTCCAACTTCTGGTTCCTCTGTCCCCACTTGTTCTACCATCTACATCCGCTCTGTATGTCTCGTGCTCCTGCTTCCAGGTAATGACCCTCTCACCCTTTCCACGCCTTCTGCATACTCTCCCTGCTCCCTGATATCCCTGACCTGTGCCCCACATGATCTCCACTCCTAAGCCTTTCTGCCCTTCGAACCTGTGGGCTCCTGACCACTCTGCTGGCGCCCATGCTTCCAACTTCTGGTTCCTCTGTCCCCACTTGTTCTACCATCTACATCCGCTCTGTATGTCTCGTGCTCCTGCTTCCAGGTAATGACCCTCTGACCCTTTCCACGCCTTCTGCACACTCTCCCTGATATCCCTGACCTGTGCCCCACATGCTCTCCACTCCTAAGCCTTTCTGCCCTTCGAACCTGTGGGCTCCTGACTACTCTGCTGGCGCCCATGCTTCCAACTTCTGGTTCCTCTGTCCCCACTTGTTCTACCATCTACATCCGCTCTGTATGTCTCGTGCTCCTGCTTCCAGGTAATGACCCTCTGACCCTTTCCACTCCTTCTGCACACTCTCCCTGCTCCCTGATATCCCTGACCTGTGCCCCACATGCTCTCCACTCCTAAGCCTTTCTGCCCTTGGAACATGTGGGCTCCTGACCACTCTGCTGGCGCCCATGCTTCCAACTTCTGGTTCCTCTGTCCCCACTTGTTCTACCATCTACATCCGCTCTGTATGTCTCGTGCTCCTGCTTCCAGGTAATGACCCTCTGACCCTTTCCACGCCTTCTGCACACTCTCCCTGCTCCCTGGTATCCCTGACCTGTGCCCCACATGCTCTCCACTCCTAAGCCTTTCTGCCCTTCGAACCTGTGGGCTCCTGACCACTCTGCTGGCTCCCATGCTTCCAACTTTTGACCATTCTTGTACTCATTCATGCTTGCTGCTATTGAACCCTCTATTCCCACCCTACTGCCGGTGTATGACCCTTCTGTGCCCTTCACGCTCCCCATTCCTGAGAGCTTGTTTCAGCCCTCTGCAGAACCTTTTCTGACCTTTCACAAGTGGTGTCCCAATGAGTGTTATCAAACTTTTCTATAGATGGCAATTTAGCATGTTTCCAGTACAGACATTGAGTGTTTTCTGTTTCTTTTGTGCAGATGCCCCTATAGGAAGAATACTTGGGTTTCTGCTGGCCTAAAGAAATTCAAAAGTCCTTACACAACAATTTTGCAGAAAGCTCGCAGAAGCAGATGGTATCCATTTATATAATTATCACTTTACCAGCCAGGAACTCGGTCTACTCCATAGTAATCCGGAAATAAGACATCACGTTAGCGAGACTGAAGCAGCAGGGGAACGAGTGAAAAAACTGTCATTCGTGCAGTGACTCCACACACGGGCCCCTTGACAAGAGTGAGCTGCCCCAGCAACGTGGATCTGTCTCAGCACATAATAAAACCAGAGGCAATGGAAATGACTGACCCTGCTGAGTCCAAGACTCTACATGTGGGATCAGAGGCTGATCGGTGCAGTAATCATGGAGAGGGAACTTTTCAATGTTTGGAACCAGGTGTTACCGATTGTGACAGAAGAAGTAAGCCTCGTGAATTGGTTGACAAACACTGTTCTTTCAAGAGAGAAGAGGAGCCTAGGTCTCAGCCGGACGATGAGCAAATGGGTGATACAGTCACAAAGAGAACTGGCAGCAGGGTGAAGCGGAAGAAAACGCCTGGCATAACTGAGAATGTATGTGGAAAGAGAATCTGCACAAGTAGAAGCTGTGACGATAGCAACAAGCAAACTCCCTTCTACCCCCGGAGATCTTTAAGGAGTGCGAGGAATCGGGAAGTCGCATGTAGTAATTCAGCACCTTGTAACCGGCTCAGCACCCCCCCAGCCACAGATGAAGCATGTGCGAAACATAAGACCAAGGGAGTGCAGGACGTTAGTAGACAGTCCAGGAAGAGTGCAGAAAATACAGCCGGGAACACTGCAATACGTGGGGAAAAATCGCAGTGTGCCCAAAAGAAATCACTTATCACTTATCCCGGGAAGAGACAGTGTACCTGTGATTCTGCAAGTGATCAGACCAGTGGGTCCCTAACTAGATCTGTTGATTCATGGGAAGAGGCCTGCACCTTACATGCACGTGGTAGTGGAAGCCAGCCAGGTTGTAAGAAGGTGAGAACAGTTGGAGGCAAGGAGCGCAGGATTTGCACTGTGCACGGCCTGGCTAGAGGTCCATGTGGCACTGATCGGCCTGACACTAGTAGACAATGCAAGACGACACACATGTTACGACGAATGAGGCTAAAAAGCTGTAAAAACCATTTAAAAAGCAAACGGAAAGGTTTTCTTCTAAAGGTTTCATGGAAGCTCCAAGAGTGCAACAGATGTAGGAAAAAAATGACTATCGCAATGATCAAAACCAGGCATCGGCGCTCGGCAGAGACCTGCAAGTGGACTGTGAGGTCATGCAGTGGTGGACAGAGTAAGACATGTACTCAGTGTAAAAAGACCATCCAAGACAGGAGGCCATCCTCAGCAAAGAAGGCTTACTCCTGCCCCGAGTGTGGGAAACGCTTCCTTCAGCAGGCACTGCTCGACCTTCATCTGAAGAGCCACGCGGAAGAAAAGCTTTTTGTCTGCCCTTTGTGTGGGAAGCGCTTTGTCCAGCACTCGCTGCTGCTCTTACATCAGAAAGCGCATAAGGTCAATAAACCATATCAGTGTATGGACTGTGGGAACATGTTCTTCAGTAAGTCATTGTTTGCTGAGCATCTTCGGAGCCATAAAGAACCAAAGCCATTTCCATGCTCTGATTGTGGAAAAAGTTTTGCCGACAACACCACACTGATTATACACCAGAGAATCCATACAGGAGAGAAGCCATTCAGCTGCCAGAAATGTGGCAGGAGCTTCACTCAACCATCAACCCTGGTGTCTCACGAACGAATCCACAGTGGAGAAA
Organism: Dendrobates tinctorius; assembly: GCF_039654945.1. Taxonomy (NCBI): domain Eukaryota; kingdom Metazoa; phylum Chordata; class Amphibia; order Anura; family Dendrobatidae; genus Dendrobates; species Dendrobates tinctorius. The sequence goes on from NW_027362103.1 coordinate 934,168, forward strand.
AGCCATATGAATGTCATGTGTGTGGGAAGCGATTCCGAGATCGCTCCTCCGCAGCCAGCCATCAAAGAATCCACAATGGGGAGAAGCCATTTAAGTGTCCGGAGTGTGGAAAGTGTTTCACTCAAAGCTCCAACATGCGCAGACATGAACGTCTTCACACAGGTCAGAAGCCCTTCATCTGTGCCAAATGTGGGAAATCCTTCAATGAGTCTGCCAAGCTGAGATCCCATGAGAACGCCCACCTGAATAAAGAGCGAAAACTAGCCAAGAAGACCAAGTAACACTTGTGAAACGGACGGGTGGGTCTGGTGTATGTCATATAGATGTAGTCATTCTTCAGGCACGTGTCTGTCAGCACTCTAGAGCGCAGTGATGGTAATTGCACCACATTTGTCAGCACAATAGAGCGCAGTGACAGTAATCGCAACACATATGTCAGCACACTAGAGCACAGTGACGGTAATCGCACCACATACAGCTCTGGCAAAAATTAAGAGCCCACTGCAGTTTTATAAAAATCAGCTTCTCTCCATGTCTGACAGCCATTCCATTCCAGTGACAGTTGCAATAGGACAAGCTGGATGGCAAAACAAGTTCTAGTAATATCCCAAAAGTAATAGGAATGAAAAAATAACTTTTAAACATACCAAAGGAGTTGAAAAGAAAAGTCTTGAGTGAGGAAAAGAAGGGCTCAATTCTGGCTTTACTAGCAGAGGGATACAGTGAGCGTCATGTTGCCTCCATCCTTACAATTTCTAAGACGACAGTCCATTACAACAAGGTCAAGCAGCAGACATTAGGGACAACGAAGCTACAGACGGGCAGAGGGTGAAAATGACTCTCCACTGACCAGGATGATCGTCATCTTATTCGAATGTCACTCAGCAACCGCAGAATGACATCAACTGACCTACAAAAGGAATAGCACATGGCAGCTGGGGTGAAGTGCACGGCAAGAACAGTCCATAACAGGCTCCTAGAGGCAGGGCTCAAGTCATGTAAAGGTAGAAAAAAGCCTTTCATCAATGAGAAGGAGAGCCAGGCTGAAGTTTGACAAAGACCATAAGGATTAGACCATAGAGGACTGGAGTAAGGTAATCTGTGATGAGTCTAATTTTCAGCTTTGCCCAACACCTGGTCGTCTAATGGCTAGATGGAGACCTGGAGAGGCGTACAAGCCACAGTGTCTTGCACCCACTGTGAAATTTGGTGGAGGATCGGTGATGATCTGGGGATGCTTCAGCAAGGCTGGAATTGGGCAGGTTAATCTTTGTGGAGGACGTATGAATCAAGCCCCATACAAGGTTATCCTGGAAAAACAGCTGATTCCATCTGCTCAGGCAATGTTCCCCAACTCTGAGGACAATGCGCCATGCCACACAGCTAGGTCACTCAATGTGTGGATGAAGGACCACCACATCAAACCCTGTCATGGCCGCCCAATCTCCAGACCTGAACCCCACTGAGAACCTCTGGAATTTACAAGAGGAAGATGGATAGTCACGAGCCATCCAGAAGCAGTGTGAAAGACTGGTGGAAAGCAGCCAAGACGCATGAAAGCTGTGATTACAAATCATGGTTATTCCACAGAATATTGATTTCTGAACTCTTCCTGAGGTAAAACATTAGGATTGTTGTTTCTAAATGATTATGAACTTGCTTTCTTAGCATTATTTGAGGTCTCGAAGCTCTGCATGTTTTTGTTATTTTGACCATTTCTCATTTTCTGAATATAAATACAAAATTTAGTGCTTGGAAATTCGAAGACATGTTGTCAGAAGTTTATGGGTATATTTGAGTAAAATGTAAATTGCTCTTTTATTCTATAAAGAGAAAAATCAGACAAACTGAAAATTGTGCAGTGGTCTTTTAATTTTTGCCAGAGCTGTATGTCAGCACACTAGAGCGTAGTGATGGTAAACGCACCACATATCAGCACTCTAGAGCACGGTGAAAGTAGTCGCACCAGAGACAGAACCTTGGCCTTTTCATGTACAAAAGCCTCCCAATGGGAGGATACAGTGCCTTGCAAATGTATTCGGCCCCCTGGAATTTCCAACCTTTTCCCACATATCATGCTTCAAACATAAAGATACCAAATGTAAATTTTTGGTGAAGAATCAACAAATGGGACACAATTGGGAAGTTGGAGGAAATTTATTGGTTATTTTACATTTTTGTGGAAATTCAAACACTGAAAAGTGGGGAGTGCAATATTATTCAGCCCCTGTAACTTAATACTTTGTTGCGCCTCCTTTTGCTGCGATTACAGCTGCAGTCTCTTGGGGTCTCTATCAGTTTTGTACATCGAGAGACTGAAATTCTCGCCCATTCTTCCTTGGCAAACAGCTCGAGCTCAGTGAGGTTGGAGATCGTTTGTGAACAGCAGTTTTCAGCTCTTTCCACAGATTCTCGATTGGATTCAGGTCTGGACTGTGACTTGGAGACATTTATTTGTGAACCATTCCATTGTAGATTTTGCTTTATGTTTGGGATCATTGTCTTGTTGGGAGACAAATCTCCATCCCAGTCTCAGGTCTTTTGCAGACTCCAATAGGTTTTCTTCAAGAATGGTGCTGTATTTGGCTCCATCCATCTTCCCTGTCCCTGCTGAAGAAAAGCAGGCCCAAACCATGATGCTGCCACCAACATGTTTGACAGTGGGGATGGTGTGTTCAGGGTGATGAGCTGTGTTGCCTTTTCGCCAAACATATCGTTTGGCATTGTTGCCAGAAAGTTCGATTTTGGTTTCATCTGACCAGAGCACCTTCTTCCACATGTTTGGTGTGTCTCCCAGGTGGCTTGTTGCAAACTTTAAACGACACTTTTTATGGATATCTTTGAGAAAAGGCTTCCTTCTTGCCACTCTTCCATAAAGGCCTGATTTGTGCAGTGTACGAATGATTGTTGTCCTATGGACAGCCTGTCCCACCATCATCCAGAGTGATCATGGGCCTCTTGGCTGCATCTCTGATCAGTCTTCTCCTTGTCTGAGATGAAAGTTTAGAGGGACGGCCGGGTCTTGGTAGATTTGCAGTGGTATCATACTCCTTCCATTTCAATGATCGCTTGCACAGTGCTCCTTGTGATGTTTAAAGTTTTGGAAATCATTTTGTATCCAAATCCAGCTTTAAACTTCTCCTCAACAGCATCACGGACCTGCCTGTTGTGTTCATTGGTCTTCATGACGCTCTCTGTGCTTCAGACAGAACCCTGAGACGATCACAGAGCAGGTGCATTTATACGGAGACTTGATTACACACAGGTGGATTATATTTATTATCATTAGTCATTTAGGACAACATTGGGTCATACAGAGATCCACAATGAACTTCTGGAGTGAGTTTGCTGCACTGAAAGTAAAGGGGCCGAATAATATTGCACGCCCCACTTTTCAGTTTTTGAATTTCCACAAAAATTTAACATAACCAATAAATTTCGTTCAACTTCACATTTGTGTCCCACTTGTTGATTCTTCACCAAAAATTTACATTTGGTATCTTTATGTTTGAAGCACGACATGTGGGAAAAGGTTGAAAAGTTCCAGGGGGCTGAATACTTTTGCAAGGCACTGTAACTTTTTAGGTTTGTGATTAATAAGTTGGTTTATTTTCTGTCTTTATGTAAGTAAATGTTACAACTTTTGTAATCTGTGATTTACATTATGAAGATGAAGGAATGATGAAATGAACAACAGGAGATGCCGCTTTACAATGCATTCGAAAAATTCATTCAAGCAGAGGTTTCACAAAAAGGAAAGTGAAAACATAGACCAATTTTATGCCGCACAGCATGAACCAGCAGACCTTAGTAAATCAATATCACAGATGGCAAATGTCCTAGAAAAATCCATAAAATCGCTTCAGAAGGAAGAAGGAGCTGACAATTCAAAGTGATTTGAAGTATACTTTTACAAGGAACATATTAGGGCGAGGGAAAATATTACATAGCTAGGAAGAGATGAACTAATTAAATGAGGGGAAATAGAACACCTCCTTTCCTTTGACGCCGTGACTTCCTTCCGTGGACAGATAATTTAAACAGGAGGTTTGTGCTGGGAGGGGGACCCCAAAACTGACATTTGTTTAGGCATAGGAAGGACATCCTGTGTTCAAAAAAATCTTTCTGAGAACGTTCCAGCCTTTGTGACTCTTTTGTCCGGATATAAATATTGGGGTTTTGTATTTATGGGATATAGATTCTTGGCTTTGTAGAAAAAGGATGAACATATCCACTCACTTGCCACTAGAAATCCTCCAACGTAATAGCTAGATCGAGAGTAAATATGACCTGGTTTGCATCATCTATGTAAAGGTAAAAGCACAATAGAAAATGTCAATATCTAATACCTGGGACCTTCAGCGTTGAAGATATCTTGTAAATTGTGAATCTCCTAAAATCCTGAATGACTGAGAATATCCAACAAACAGCCCCCATGTGAAGTCATTAAGAGGAGGTGACTAGCCATAACCTAGAGCTAATAAAAAGGAGAAACTGGGTTTGGGCCCCTGTCATTCTGGGAAGACATAGTTCCCTGTATGAGTGTCCATTTTCCAAATCATGAGTGCTCCCCTCCACTAAACTCCAAGCCCTTTCTGTGATCAGATGTAGGGAGTTTATTTTGTGATCCCTTTTATTTTATGTAACATAATAAATTTAGCGTACCGCTTTGTTCTTATTTTGTATCATCTTGCATATTTCATACACACTGCCTATGTTTCTGGAATAAATATAACATTTAATAGTTCTGTTCCTCTTGCACTGTAAACTGCACCCCTGAAGCCATACTCTACCATTAGGCTATGTGCACACGTGTGGAATTGCTGTGGAAATTTCCACAGCAATTCCGCAACTCCCTGCTGCGTGAAATACGCGAGAAATCCGCATGCGTAATTCCCGCGAAAATCTAGCGTTTTGCAAGTGTAATCAGCTTGCAGAATGCAAGCTTTTTCCAAGCGATCTGTAGCATCGCTTGGAAAACTGACAGGTTGGTCACACTCGTCATACATAGTGTTTGACGAGTGTGACCAACTTTTAACATGTGTCTTCAACTATGCACTCTTATATCTGTTAACCAGCTCTTTCAATCTCTGCTCTGAATCAACTCCTGTGTTTCTCCACTCCATTCAATGTTAGCAAGCAGTTAATCCTGAATGCTTTATATGTCTTCAACTATGCAAGCTTATATCTGGTATATAGTTATTTCAACTTACTCTGCTTGTCCCCTTATGTTGTGAGGCCAAGAAACTTTTCAATGTGCTTTATGATCCATGTAGTGCTGGACATCTGTTTATCTGACCACAACATTTATTGGGTCCTGCTGTCTCAATTTAGTTTGATTAACGAGAAGAGAGAGAGCGCAAAAAAAAAAAATCTAAGCCTTAGCCTCCTATATATTCAGACATAGCTTGGGGGAGCATTTATGCACATGTAATCGAAGTACATGTATCAAAGTAGGAGGCAGTTATAAAGTACATGTATCAAAGTACGAGGCAGTTATAACATGGCAATTAGACAGGGCAGGAGACATGTAAGACATTTATATACATCTACTCCCTGTACATTTGGAGTGCAACAAATATGTACCATATGCATTTGTGTAATTTATATCCTGGCCGCTGCATTCACACACATCCACCGCCCTGGCATTAACTCTCTACACTCCATCCATATTGGCCCCTCGCTCCTTTCCTCTCCTATGTATAGCACTCACGCTCTCTTGACATTGTTAAATTGCACAGATCCAGTCAGTCCCACCATTCAACATCAGAGACGCTCTCACAAATCACTTAACCATCTGCTCACTCTTTCTATCCTCCTCCTAGTTGCAGGAGACATAGCTCCCAACCCTGGTCCCCCATGTTACAGAAAGTCAAACCCCCCCAACTGCTACACTCAGAAACCCCTCTAAACCCCTCTAACCCCTCTATCTTATTTATTAATATTCCCTGCATGCCATCTGTCTCTTAATTGTGCACTTTGGAATTCTCGCTCAGTGTGTAACAAGCTCTCCTTCATTCATGACTCTTTCCTTTCTAATTCTCAACCTTCTGGCTCTTACTGAAACCTGCATCCAGCAGTCAGACACTACGGCTGCTGCTGCTCTTTCATACGGGGGACTACACTTCTCTCATACCCCAAGATCAGACAATAGAGCAGGTGGAGGCGTTGGTCTGCTCCTATCACCAAAATGTACCTTTCAGGTTAGCCATCAACTACCCTCACTAGTCTTCCCTTCTTTTGAGGTCCATGCCGTCAGACTCTACACCCCCTTCTCCATGCGAGTGGCGGTGGTGTATCGTCCTCCCGGCCCTTGTCAACAGTTCCTGGATCATTTTGCCACTTGGCTTCCACATTTTCTCTCCTGTGACATCCCTACCCTCATCATGGGAGATTTCAACATCCCCATTGCCCTTCCCCTCTCACCATCTGCTACCCACCTTTTATCTCTAACCTCCTCGTTTGGCCTTTTGCGGCTTACTAATTCTCCAACACCTGAAGACGGAAACTCCCTCGACTTCGTCTTCTCTCGGCTTTGTGCAGTGGATGATTTTGCAAACTCCCCTCTCTGACCACAATCTTCTTTCATTCTCTATCAAGAACTGCCAGGCTGCTCAGGTCACCCCCACTGTCCAGACTTATAGAAACATACAGGCCATTAACATCCAGAAACTTACAAAGAACTTGCAGTCTTCATTGGCCCCTATCTCCTCCCTCTCCTGTCCTGATTATGCATTGAAGCATTACAATGACACACTTCAAACTGCCCTGGATGAATTTGCACCTCCTATAGATAGAACACCACAACACAGATGGCGACAACCCTGGCACACCCTGCAAACACGTTTCCTGCAGCGGTGCTCCAGGTGTGCCGAACGTCTGTGGAGAAAATCCAATCTACATGAAGATTTCATCCATTTTAAGTTTATGCTTCGAACATACAACACTGCCCTTCACCTCTCCAAACAAACCTATTTCAACACCCTCATCACCTCACTGTCCAATAACCCGAAACGTCTCTGACGTTTTTCATTCTCTGCTCAACCAAAGAGTGCAGGCCCCAACCACAGAGCTCCGAGCTGACGATCTGTCCAATTACTTCAAAGAAAAAATTGACCATATCCGACAGGAAATTATCTCCCAATGCCCTCATACCATGCATCCCTCTCTGATTTTGAACCAGTCACAGAAGAAGTAGTAAGGCTCCTTGCATCTTCTCGCCCAACCACTTGCACCAGTGACCCATTTCCGTCACATCTCCTCCAGTCCCTTTCCCCTGCTGTCACCCCTCACCTAACTAAAATATTTAACCTCTCTCTCTCTTCTGGTATCTTTCCCTCATTTAAGCATGCCATCATACATCCACTACTTAAAAAACCATCCCTCGACCAAAACTGTGCCGCTAACTATAGACCTGTCGCTAATCTTCCCTTCATCTCTAAACTCCTGGAACGCCTGGTCCACTCCCGTCTTATCCGCTATCTCTTTGATAACTCTCTTCTCGACCCTCTCCAATCCAGTTTCTGCTCTTTACACTCTACTGAAACTGCCCTCACTAAAGTCTCTAATGATCTACTAACAGCTAAATCTAATGGTCGCTACTCCATGCTAATTCTCTTGGATCTCTCTGCAGCATTCGACACTGTGGATCATCCGCTCCGCCTCACCATGCTCCGTTCCATTGGCATCAAGGACACCGTTCTCTCCTGGTTCTCCTCCTATCTCTCTGACCGCTCCTTTAATGTATCTTTTGCCGGTTCCTCATCTCACCTTCCCCTTACTGTTGGGGTTCCTCAAGGATCAGTCCTAGGCCCCGTCCTCTTCTCTTTGTACAGTGCCCCTATTGGTCAAACAAGCAGTAGATTGGGTTTCCAGTACCATCTCTATGCTGACGACACCCAATTATACGCTTCTTCTGACATCACGCCAGCCTTTCTAGAAAACACCGGCGATTGTCTAAACGCTGTGTCTAACATCATGTCCTCACTATGTCTGAAACTGAACCTGTCAAAGACTGAACTCCTTGTGTTTCCTCCCGCTACTAATGTACCTATACCCAACATTGCCATTTCCGTGTGTGGTTCTACTATTACTCCCCAGGAACATGCCCGCTGTCTCGGGGTCATACTTGACTCCGGGCTTTCCTTTGCCCCCCACATTCGATCACTGGCTCGCTTTTGTCATCTGCACCTCAAAAACATTTCTATCGTAGAGTTGGAAGGGACGTCCTGGGCCATCTGGTCCAACCCCCTGCTCAAAGCAGGATTCGCTAAATCATCCCAGTCAGATGTCTGTCCAGCCTCTGTTTGAAGACTTCCATTGAAGGAGAACTCGCCACTTCTCGTGGCAGCCTGTTCCACTCATTGATCACTCTAACTGTCAAAAAGTTTTTTCTAATATCTAATCTGTGTCTCCTCCCATTCAGTTTCATCCCATTGCTTCTATAGTCTTTCCTTATGCAAATGAGAATAAAGATGATCCTTCTGCAATGTGACAGATATTTGTAGACAGCTATTAAGTCTCCTCTCAGTCTTCTCTTTTGCAAACTAAACATTCCTAAATCCTGCAACCTTTCCTCATAAGACAGGGTTTGCAGACCGGTCACCATTCTGGTCGCTCTTTTCTGAACTTGCTCCAGTTTGTTGATGTCTTTTTTAAAATGTGGTGCCCAAAACTGGACACAATATTCCAGATGAGGTCTGACCAAAGAGGAGTAGAGGGAAATAATGACTTCACGTGATCTAGACTGTATGCTTCTGTTCTAGAATTCGACCTTTTCTTACTTTTGACCAGGGCTGTGGAGTCGGAGACGTGGAGTCGGAGTTAGTTTTGGTCGGAGTCGGTAGAAGTGTACCGACTCCAGCTTTAAAAAAATGTATTATTTCATCATTGAACTTTCATATGAATTTTATAAATGTTACTCAAATATATATGTTCTATCAAACTATGAACAACAGTGATAAGCAGTTCTGCTGGAGATAGAGACATTTCTTACTTCTTGTGTGTCACTGTTCTCCACTGCCCTTATCTAATCTTATACTTGGTTAACCTCATGCTGCCCCAACCCCCCTACTTAGAATGTATGAAACTGAAAGTGAAAATGTGTTGCAAATTCTTAGTAGTAAAGCTCCTCCTCTAGACTAGATCATACTAGGTGTGCGTCTTCCAAGCATCTCACAGCTGCCTGCTACTCAGAAGAGGAAGACTGTAAGAAGTATTATCCTTTCAACAAACTTTGCATCAGTTAACTGTGAGTACATGAGGAATAATAACAGTATTACTGACCACTATATCAGTTGTACGACCTGGCAATAATTTTGTACAATTGTTTTTAGGAAAAACAATTGTCATTGGATTGTGAATGCAGAATTAAAAACCTGAGAATGTCAAAGAAGCATCACATTAAATCAGCTGTATTTGAACATTTCACCATCACTCAAGATAGAAAACATTTTGTCTGTCAGTGTATGACAAATGATCCAGACGAAAACAAATGCTGTGAAGCCAAGATGAGTGCATATTCAGGCAAAGATAAAAATGCTCCTACCAGAGCTTCTAATCTAAAGAGACATTTACAGCGCTTTCATCCAGAAGTACTGAAAGCAGTGGATGAGAAAGACTGCATCCAAACCAATGAACCAGTGCCCAGCTCTTCCAGCCAAACAAAGGAGCAGAGAACTTTGCAGCCATCAGTTGCAAGATATTTTGTCAGTGACAAAGTTACTGTGACAATGACAGTAGATACATTTAAAAAACAGATCATAGAGCTTGTTGTAAAGGATAGTGTGCCTATTTCATTATTTTCACGACCAGCTTTTATGTGTCTGAATGGGGAAATGGCCCGCAAGCTTGGTGTTTCTCTGGAGAGAGAGAGAGTATTAGAAAATTAGTAATCGAAGAAGCTTTTAAACAAAAGGAAGAACTTAAAAAAACTCTCAAGGGACGCTTTCTGTTTCTTAAAATGGATGCCTGCACACGTCACAGAGTGAACTATTTTGCCATCAATGTCCGATTTGTTTGTGACAAAAATGAAATAGTTACCAAGACATTGGCAGTAAAAGACACCAAAGCTCATCACACCAGTGAGTTTCTCCAGGTCTTGGTGGAAAAGGTTCTGCAAGACTATGAACTTAAAAAAGAGCAAGTTCTTTCTGTCGTAACTGACAATGCTTCAAATATGATAAGTACTATTAAGCTAATGAATGAGAGGAATGATGGTGACCAGCAGCTAGAAGAACATTCTGGGTCCACAGACACAGAAATGTGTGAAATAGAGGAACACAGTATTGTAACTGAGGAGCAAACTGAAGTTGCTTCAGATGAACAGCAACATGATAGTTTAGATGATCTTGTTGAAACTGTGTCAATATGTTCTTTCATCACATGCGCTGTGTTGTGCATACGCTACAGCTGGCTATAAGAGACAGTCTGCAAGAAGGACATGCTGCTGCACTGATTGGCAAGGTGAGAAAATTGGCTACTGTTGCCAGAACCCCTAAAGTTGACTCAATTTTGAAGAGACGTGCTGGAAAAGGGGCAATTATTGATCAAGCCACACGATGGGGCAGTACTTACTTAATGATTCAGCGCTTGGTTGAACTGAAAACCTTTCTTGTAGACATGGCTAACCCTCAACTGACGCTAAATGAAAGTCAGTGGAATCAGGTGACTGAGCTGGAAAAATTGCTAGAGCACCCATTTACAGTGACTAAAAAATTACAAGCAGAGGACTTAACTCCAGGTATTTTCTTAAAGGAGTGGAAGAACCTGATGTTTCGCCTGTCCCAAAGAGGAGGGTTAATTGCAAGTGGCATTGCTACATCAATGAAACGGAGAGAGGAGCTACTATTACAAAATAACATTCTTTTGGCAGCTGTTTATGTAGACCCAATGCATCGGATTCTTCTAGATGATCAACAGCTAAGTAAAGGAAAAGAAGCTCTGTTTGAAATAGCAGTAAGGATGAAAGGGTTGCAGAACAGTCAGGAGGAACAAGAAGAATTTGGTCGTCCTGCCACATCTTCACCCTCATCATCAACTGATGAAGAATTTAATTTCGAAAAATATTTGGATCACAAGGACAGTGCAAAGCGTTCCCGCATAGAAGAAGAGTCATCCCCATCAAGGAACACAGCCAGTACATTTCAGCAGAATTTTTCATGTGCACTAAAAGAAATTGAGAAATTTGACCGTTCATCAAAAATAACAGTGCAACAAGCGATTCCTCTGTATCCTGACATTGTCAGAGATGTTGCCCGAGTGGTTACTGCTTTGCCACCAACACAAGTTAGTGTAGAGAGGTTGTTCTCTGCTCTCAAAATAATTAGATCAGATTTGAGGACATCCATGAAGGAGGATCTGACAGAGGCAATACTTGTTCTGAGGACAAATTTATAGATTTCTTCTTATTAACTGCATAAAAGTGTTTCTTGCATATTTACTTACAGTTTAGAAAAGTTTATAAAAGTTATTTGCTATATTCTAATTGTATTCTAATAAATGTAGTTTTTGCTCTAAGTGGTCTGATTACTTATATGATGGTGAGAAACTGAATAAGCACGATGTTTAATATTTTACAACAGTAAATTTGTTGTTATGAATTGGCCATTTATGAAGGAGTCGGAGCCTGATAAAATCCAGGAGTTGGAGTCGCAACTGTGGCTTACCGACTCCACAGCCCTGCTTTTGACTCCGCAAAAACTCTGACTGTTTCTCTTATTCATTCTCGTCTCGACTATTGTAACTCTCTTCTAATCGGTCTCCCTCTTACCAAACTCTCCCCCCTCCAATCTGACTTGAATGCTGCAGCCAGGATCAGATTCCTCACCAATCGTTACACCGATGCCTCTACCTTGTGCCAGTCATTACACTGGCTACCCATCCACTCCAGAATTCAGTATAAACTTATTACCCTCACCCACAAAGCCCTCCATGGCTCAGCACCACCCTACATCTCCCTTGTTTCAGTATACCACCCTACCCGCACCCTCCGTTCTGCTGATGACCTGAGGTTAGCATCCTCAATAATCAACTTCCCACTCTCATCTCCAAGACTTTACACGTGCTGCGCCAATTCTTTGGAATGCACTTCCCAGGTCAATACGATTAGTCCCCAATCCCCACAATTTTAAGCGTGCCCTGAAAACGCATTTATTCAGACTGGCCTACCGCCTCAACACATTAACCTAATCTATCCCTGTGTGGCACAGCGAAAAGTTTTACATAACCAGGTTCCCCGCATCATGTTCCCACATGCTTTATGCCTCCATTAGCCCTCTGCATCTGTACTGTTACACACTTAACATTATGGCTGGTCCATACAATCAGGGCAGCTGTTACCACCCACTTTTCGTGTCTCCCTCTTTCCTCATAGACTGTAAGCTTGCGAGCAGGGCCCTAATTCCTCTTGGTATCTGTTATGATCTATGTGATTATTGTTATGCTGTAATGTCTATTGTCTGTACAAATCCCCTCTGAAATGTAAAGTGCTGCGGAATATGTCGGCGCTATAGAAATAAAATGTATTATTATTTTACTATTCAGGCGGCCTATGCGGCATTGGTAGTAAAAAGATATAATGTTAAAAATAAAAAAATCGTGATATTCTCACCTTCCGGCGTCCCCGCAGCGCACCCAGGCCTCAGCGATGCTCTCAGCAAGTCCCTTTTCCCAGCTATGCCTTGCGTCAATGACCCCAGATGACGTAGCATCTCGCGAGACCGTTACGTCATCACAGGTCATTGTTGCAAGGCATCGCTGTGAAACGGACTTGGCGGGAGCATTGCTGAGGCCTGGGTGCGCTGCAGGGTACATCAGAAGGTGAGAATATCACGATTTATTATTTTATGTTGAATCTATTTTTATTGAAAAAACAAAAAGACAAAGATAACATACAAGAAATCAGACATTGTACACCAAGCCGTGCAAGGTTGCAGTATAGTCAGCCTTGTATAACACCGAAACCTCTTCTGAGACGGGCTCGTAGTGTCCCAGTAGGGTGAATGTTGGTATAGGGTTCATATGCACTACCATGTACAAGAATCAATCCAAGTAATTGGCACTACAGGTTGATAAACTCAACTATATAAACATTCATTATGCATTACTTATGTTCAATGGAACAGGCTGGAGAGATATCATTCCTCCCCAAGTATCATCTGGTACAGTAATAGTACATAATGGTCAGACGCAAGAAAACAAGAATTGTAAACATACGTAGCAACATCTTTACATGTATCAGCAGAGGTGTATTTCAGAAGAAGAAGGAGGAAAGAGACAAGAAAAGGGGAGGGGAAAGTGCACGAAGGAGGTTAAGTGGGAAGATTAGGGGGAATAGGTTTTCAACCACGTGTCCGAAACCAATGAGAGGGCAGGAACAAAAAAAAAAAAAATGGGGCGGACACCAGAGCTCTACACCGACCTCTATGAAGCCTCCTCAGCCAATTGAGATAGTTCGGTAGTTTCCTTGAACATGATCCAAGGTTGCCACACACGGATCAAGTGGGTGTTGTCCCCTTCCATTTCAGCCATCAGTTCCTCCATACGGAAGATGTCTGCGAATTCCGATACCCATTCCGCCATAGTTGGCGGTGTCGCCGTGTGCCAATGGCGCGGAATTACCATGCGTGCTGCGGCGATACAGAACCGGAGAAGGCTCCGTTTCTGAGTGGATATGGGTCCCGGAAGGATCGACAAGATGGCAATTTGCGGGGAGGGGGGGGACATAATCTCCAGAAATTCTATAAGCCGAGAACACCTTCTTCCAGAAGGGTCGTATAGCTGGGCACTGCCACCATATTATTATTTATATAGCGCCATTAATTCCATGGTGCTGTACATGAGAAGGGGGGTTACATACAAAGTTAGAAATATCGTTAACAGTAAACAAATATACAATGACAGACTGGTACAGATGGGAGAGGACCCTGTCCTTGCGGACTTACATTCTATGGGATAGCGGGAAAAAGACACTGTCGGGGGTGCAGCAGCTCTGGTGGTGATGAGGCGGCAGAATGGTCATTGCAGGCAATAAGCTTTCCTGAAAAGATGGGTTTTCAGGTTCCGTTTGAATGATCTGATGGTGGTGGATAATCGGACGTGTTGAGGCATGGCATTCCAGAGGATAGGGGATATTTGGGAGAAATCTTGGAGGCGGTTGTGTGAGCAACGAATAAGTGTGGAGAAGAGTAGGAGGTCTTGGGAGGATCGAAGAGTACGTAAGGGAAGATATTGGGAGATTAGTTCAGAGATATAGGGAGGGGAAAGGTGGATGGCTTTGTAGGTCAGTGTTAGTAGTTTGAACTGGATTTGTTGGGGAATTGGGAGCCAATGGAGGGATTTGCAGAGGGGAGAGGTGGATTAGTCAGGCAGCAGAATTGAGGACAGACTGGAGTGGTGCCAGACAGTTAGCAGGGAGGCCACAGAGGAGAGTGTTGCAGTAGTCAAGGCGGGAGATGATGAGGGCATGTACAAGAGTTTTAGTAGATTGAGGACTGAGGAAGGGACGGATTCTGGAAATATTTTTGAGTTGGAGGCGACAGGAGGTGGCAAGAGATTGGACATGCGGTTTGAAGGACAGGGCAGAGTCGAGAGTTACTCCAAGGCAGCGGATTTCAGGTGCGGGAGAGAGCATGATGCCATTTACCATTATAGATCAGTTTGGGAAGATACGTGAGATGGAGGAAAGATAATGAGTTCAGTTTTCTCTACATTGAGTTTTAGGAAGCGAGAGGTGAAAAAGGAGGATATGGCTGATAGACACTCTGGGATTCTGGACAGCAGAGAGGTGACATCTGGGCCAGAGAGGGTGTTATCTGCATACAGGTGGTACTGGAAGCCATAGGACTTTGAGTTGTCCTAGGGCAAGAGTGTAGATGGAAAAAAGTAGGGGCCCCTGGACAGAGCCTTGGGGGACTCCAACAGAGAGGGGGCAGGATGAGGAGGTAGTGGGAAACACTGACTGTGCGGTCAGAAAGGTATGAGGAAATCCAGGACAGGGCGAGGTCTTTTATGCCAAGGGAAGAAAGAATCTGTAGCAGTAGGCAGTGGTCAACTGTGTCAAAGGCAGAGGACAGGTCAAGAAGGAGGAGGATGGAGAACTGTCTGTTAGCTTTGGCTGTAAGTCATTAGTAATTTTGGTCAGGGCAGTTTCAGTGGAGTGGTGGGGGCGGAAGCCAGATTGCAGGATGTCAAGGAGGGAGTTAGATGAGAGGTGGGAGGAAAGTTGAGCATGGACATGCTGTTCAAGGAGTTTGGAAGCAAACGGGAGCAGTGATATGGGTGATAGCTGGGCAGAGCAGTTGGGTCAAGGTTTGATTTTTTTGAGGATGGGTGTTATGGTGGCATGTTTGAAGGCAGAGGGGAAGGTATCAAAAGTTAGGGATAGGTTGAAGAAATGGGAATATATGGAATAGTGTGCCTCTTTCAGTTCCACACCGCCAACAGGTGTCATCTACTGACGGGAAAATGGACTTCAGTCTGACGGGACAGATACCATCTGGTCAGTATCTTAAAATTTTTCTCCTGTGCGCCCCCAGCTGGGGACATTTTGTGTGTGAAAAGGTAAGCTTTATCAAGATCCTCAGCAGACAATTTATATCCCATCTCCTCTTCCCACGCTTGGATGTAACTCTGAATCTCTTCCGGGTCACCAGTGTGAATTCCTTATATAAAAGAGAAATCAGATGAGAGGGAGGGTCCTGCTGTAGTAAATTTTCTAACCGTGTCATGGGGGCGAGAAGTGCGGTCAACCATATGTCCCCGGACCAACGACCTCAGTTGATTGTATTCCATCCAGGAGAGCGCCCTAGTGAGAAACTGTTCCCGTAAGATTTAAAAAGATGGGATATCCCCTCCCACCAGAACCTGTCCCAGGCGTAAGTCCGTACTAATATGCCAATGCAAAAATTGGTCTCTGTGACGACCAGGAGGAAAATCTGGGTTACCAAAAATTGGTGTCAACGGGTTCAGGGCGCTGATCAATTTCTTATTAATTTTTAAATGGTTCCAGAGCTTAAGAGCTTTTCGCGCCAAAAAGCCCGTGGATCCCCCAGAGTCGTCTGCAGCAAAGTCATAGCGTCGGATCCATGGGAGGTGTCGTAGAGGGATATTGAAGGATGTCTGTTCCAGTTGAACCCATTGCTTGGAACGGTGGCCGAATTGCCAATCGAATAAACGCACAAGTATGGAGGCCCGATGGTAGAGTTCTAGGTCGGAGGCCCGCACCGCCTCTAAACTTCGGGGTAGTCAGGATGGTATACTTTAGACGGGGCTTAGAAGTCTGCCAAATAAAACGGGTCAGTGCAGATCTAATGGTCTGGAAGAATGCCTTCGGTGGCATAATCGGAACCGCCTGGAACAGGTATAAAAACCTGGGAAGAACATCCAAACCACGAGATGTTCTTTCGTCCATACTCTCTCAAACGTTTCAGGGTCGATTCTAAAAGGGGCAAATAGTTTAGTGTTTAAAGGTCAGTCATGTCGGTGGGAATTTGAACACCCAGATATTGAATAGCTCCGGATTTGCAATGAAAGGGGAAATTCCCCATGGTCCTCACAAGTTCTGCCTGTCCCAGGGATATATTAAGAGCTTCAGGTTTATGAAAATTGATTTTAAAATTGCTGACTGCACCATGTTTTTGAAACTCAGCCATCAATGACGGGAGGGTAATGTGCGGCTGGGATACATACAGCAGGAGGTCATCAGCATAAAGAGAGACCTTATAATGAGTGCGGTCTACCCATAGACCGTGCACACTGGGATTCCTTCTAATTGCCACCCCCAAATGTTCCATAACTACCGTGTATAAAAGGGGCGACAGGACAGCCTTGTCATGTGCCGTTCCCAATGGCTATAGAGTCTGACATTGCACCGTTGATTCTAACCTTCGCCGAAGGACCAGAATATAGAGCTGCAATCCTATGTAGGAAACGGCTCCCCAAGCCCAACTGTCGTAAGGCCGAAAACATGAAACACCAGTGTACACGGTCAAAGGCCTCCGCATCAATCGACCGCAAAGCCAGTGGTTTGTGTTTTAGTTTAGCATGTGCAGTCAAAATGAGGGTCTTGCCTATGCCATCTCTCGCCTCTCTCCCCCGCACAAACCCCACTTGGTCCAAATGTACAACTAAAGGCAGGAGGGGAGCCAACCAGTTAGCTAAAATTTTTTGCGTAGAGTTGTACATCAACGTTAATGAGGGATATATTTGGCGATAATTAGTCACCACCGTGGGGTCTTTCCCTGGCTTCAGTATTACTGTAATAAAAGCCTCTAAGGATTGTGGGACAAAGGGGGAGTCGCTCGCAATGGAGTTAAAGACCAACGTCATAATGAGTTTAAGTTGCTCTCAGAACATCTTGTAGAAAAGAGGGGAGAAGCCGTCCGGTCCCGGACTTTTACCAGCCGGAGTGTTATGAATGACTTCGTCAATCTCTTCAGTCGTAAAATCAGTTTCCAATGGTGTTGTTGTCTGTGGCCAGTGTCGGGAGGGCGGTATCATGTATATAAGATTCTATTTGTGGTTGGGGGTCCAGGGGCGACTGAGGGGGGCTATCTCCGTTAATATTGTACAATGTATGATAACATCAAATTATATCAAGGATTTCCGTTGGGTTTGATGTTTTTTGACCACGGTGCCGCTGGAGAGATGGGATGTATGTGGTCTGACAGCGTGGGTGCAGAAACCTAGCCAGCAAGCGTCCCCATTTATTAGCTTGGCTGTATAGTATACTTTTAAAGCGATTTCTATGGTGACGAGACCTCGTTTATCAGGGACTTCAGGTCATCTCTACATTTTATCAGGTCAGTCTGCGTCCCTGCCCCCAGAGCAGTCTTATGCTTCGCCTCCAGGGTTAGTATTTTTCCAGTGAGGTCTATGATTTCCCTATTTTTCATTTGTTTCAGGCGGGAGCCATGTTTAATAAGTACCCCTCTAAGGACGCATTTAAGGGTTTCCCATTTGATAGGCATAGCAGTGGTGTGGTGCGCGTGATCTTGTAAGAATGCTGCTATGGTAGTCTTAACATCAGTCACGCAAGTAGGGTCTTTTAGAAGATTATCATTCAATCTCCACGTACACTGGCGCGTCACTGAGTCGGGAAGACTAATGTCCAAAAAGACTGGAGTATGATCCGACCAGAGGAAACTACCAATGGACGGTTTCGGGTCCCAGGCCAATGCGCAATGACTAAGGAGAAAGAAATCTATTCTGCCGTATGAGTTATGTGGCGTGGAGAAGAACGTATAATCTTTCACGTTGAGGTTAAGGAGCCTCCAAACATCGGTAAGACGTAGGTCATGAAGATCCCTATTCAAAGAGGACAGCTGACGAAGAGAAAGGTAGAATTTTGCCGCCGTGGAGTCTATCGTTGGGTTAAGAGTCAGGTTAAAGTCTCCCCCAAGTATAACAACCCCTTCAGCGAAATCGGCCACTGTCTTCAGAAAAGACATGGTGGCTTGAATTTGGTCCCGGCTGGAGGCGTACCAACCCACTATAGTGTATGTTGTTGAAAAAAATCTGGATTTTCAAGATCACGTACCTGCCCTCAGTATCAATTAGCGTGTCCAGTATGGTGTGTTGGAGGGATACCTCGGGATCGTGAGTCTGGGTTGGCGCTATGGAACCAGGTCGTGTAGTAGCGATCAGGTATATTAGGGACATGGTCAATTTTAAGTGGGTCTCCTGTAGAATCAATACGTTTACTCTTTTCTTGTGCATACTGTATAGGATATGCGACCGTTTCTGAGGTACATTAAAGCCCCTAACGTTCAAAGAGCCCAATGTAATCTTTTGTGTGGCAGTCTTACCAGACATTATTTGTATTCCGGAATCGAGAAAGTCACGCTTCGTTCAAAGGGATGGATCGGCTTCGGAGTCCAGCGCCCGCTGTGGAGAAAGGGGGGAAAAACGAGTGGGGTGGAGAGAATGTAAACAAAGAAAGTAGCCAAAGGAGTAGAGAAAAAGGCAAAGGGTAGAAGTAAAATTTAACAATACAAGTGTGGATAGGCACACTTAACAGATAACGTGGAACCTAGTGTAGGTAAGTGTTAATTGCTGCGCACCTCAGTGGTGAAACAGCACCTCCAGGGGGGTAAGTGTACGACAAGAAGGGAGATGGAGACGCCGTCTCCTCCGATCCCTAACCTCTTAATGATATAACAATCGCATACCCCTAGGACAGAGAATCTACCAGATAAAGATTATATATAAGGTTAGCAAATAAACACATAAGCCGTTAGCCTATTACACATCGTAAATAGCATCAGTACCATCGTGACTGACAGTGTTAAAGATACCACAACATTTAAACCTGAAGCAACATAAGCTTTCAGGAATCAAATCTTCCTTTGAAGTAGGACACAACAGAATGGTGAGCGGTTAAAGGCACATGAAAGTAGTTGGCATGGAATATCGGCTGTATAAAGGCCCTTTTACATTTAGCGATGCACCAGCGATCCGACGAGCAATCCGACCCGGTCAGGATCGCTGGTGCATCGCTAAATGATTGCTAGTGAGCTTTCATACAGAAAGATCTCACAGCGATGCAGCAGCGACGCAGTGCACGATACTCACCTTTCACACACAGCGATCCAGACGTCCTCCCGCCCGCGTCCAGCGTCGCTCGTCTCACCCAGCAGGAAGCGGATGACGAGAAATGGAGCCACGCGATCAGCGATGGACAGCGGGGGGAGCCGGTCGGAGGTAAGTATCACACATAGCGAGATCGCTATAACGTCACAAAATCAGTGACGTTTTAGCGAAATTGCTAGCGATATCGCTATGTGTAAAACCCCCTTAAGAGTATATGGGGGGATTAGGGGAGGGGGAGGAAGAGAAAGGGGGGTCCTCTGATGGTAAAAACTGATTTAAGCTTCAGTTCCATATTGCCAGTAGAAATGATCCCCCACTCAAGTAGATGAGAATCAACCCCAAATCAAAAAGCTGAGTAATCAATCAGCGTCTCCTCCTGGATGTATGCGCCCACGTCCATTGGGCCGTCTTCCGAGTTGTCGCTGCCGTTGAGGAGCCTGACCCCTGCAAGGATCATCCTGTCTATAAAATGTTGGTAAGGGTGGCCAGTCAGGAGTGTCCACCTCTGGTATATCCAGGGCGGCCGAGAATGCTGGGATTCCACTAGGATGGCTCAAACGATGCACTCTGCCCCCTTTCTGAACCCGGAGGCAAAACGGGAACCCCCAGGTGTAGAGAAGGTCATGCTGCCGCAGCATATCCAATAGAGGGCGAAGAGCTCTGTGCCTCTGTAAAGTCCATCTGGACAGGTCTGGTAGAAGCTGTATGCGGGTGTCCAAGTGGTTTATGGGTCTTGCTCTCCTGGCTGCCCCCATGACCGCATCTTTAAGTTGATATTTATGGACCTGGCAAATAAGATCCCTCGGTGGGTCCTGTTCACTAGGATGCGGGTCCAGAGCCCTATGGGCACGGTCTAGCTCCAATGGAGTGTCTCTAACTCCTGGGGAGGTATAGATTCCGGTAATCCCCGTATTCTTATGTTGTTCCTGTGTCCCCTGTTTTCAGAGTCATCCAGCATCTCCGCTAGGGTCTGTAGCTGTCTAGCTTGAGCGGCCATGGCAGCCTCCTGAGCCTCCATTCAAGGAAGCCAGAAGCTGGTCATGGGATTCAACTTTCTCCCCGCATTGTTGGATGTCATCCTTAAGTATGGAAAGTTCAGCTTTATAGGAAGATTCCATGCGAAAAATGTATTGTTTCATGTCCTGTTTCGTCGGGATGTCTTTTATTTTATTATATAGTAATGTAAGATCGACTCCCATGGGTGCTGCATATTGTCCCATAAAGAAAGGGGCAGATGGTCCGCACTGTGGTGTCAGGGATGCAGCTGATTGGTGGGTAGTTGGGGGAGCTATGACAGATGGCATTCCAGCCTGATGGGCAGATGACACTGTGTAATTTGACTGCCCACTCATCGTAGGGTCGGCTTCCCCCTGTACTGTAGCCCTATTGGTGGTGATAAGACTGGTATCAGGGGGAGTAATGGTGCCTCTCTGAGAGCATGGCGTGGAGAGCCCCGGAGAAAACACCTCTGGGCCTTCACATGCCGCGCTGGTGTGAGGCTGTGCTGGCGTGCCTGCGGGGTCTCCCTGTGAAAGACGGGCCTCCAGGGGCTCAGCGGTTTTGTTATGAGGAGAGCGCCCCGTCTCCTGCGGAGCCTCCGAGGCCACCCCACCAGATCCCCGAGGGGTCCCCCTGCGGTCCTCCTTCCCTTCAGACTGCTCCCCCACCTCCTGTACCTTGTCTCCTGCTGACGGCGGGGCCGGCTGCGCTTTGAGCGCCGAATCCATCATGGCGCCTGTGGCCTTCTTCCCCACTCCTGTGACGTAGTGGGAGATGTTATGGGGAGCCTTTTCAGACGCCGTGGGGCCGGTGGACGTGCTCCATCTGCCTCTTCTGGTGGTCATCGGGGTAGAAGTCATCTGAATAGGTCTCTGATAGGTCGGTAACCGGAGTAGGAGCGGGAGCTCTCCAGAACACGTCCCCACTCCTCGCCGGCCATGCCACGCCCCCACAATTTATTATTTTAATTCTATTTTTTAGAGGGATATGGTATCCAGGGCCTGGAGGACAGTCTCCTCTCCTCCAGACCGTGGGTACCATCCGCACATTTTCCGCTTACTTTGCGCATGGTGGGCACAGCCACATGCGGCAAGTAAGCGGAACAATGCATTCCTATGTGTGCGGAATCGTGGCAATTCTCCAAAAAGAATGAGTGGGAATTCCGCACGTGTGTGCATAGCCTTAATGGGTATCCAATTGGCCTATATTAACGATTGGTGGTGGTAGCGAGTAGTTCTTTTTGTTATTCTGCCTGCCACATCCTCCAGCATGACCAGTTTGGTAGTGGGTCAGTAATGGTGTGAGAAGGCATTTCTTTGGAGGGTCGCACAGCCCTTCATGTGCTAGTCAGAGGTACAGTGGGTACGGAAAGTATTCAGACCCCTTTAAATTTTTCACTGTTTCTTTCATTGCAGCCATTTGATAAATTCAAAAAATTTAATTTCTTTTTCTCATTAATGTACACTCTGCACCCCATCTTGACTGAAAAAAACCAAATGTAGAAATTTTTGCAAATGCGTATATAAAGAAAAACTGATATCACCTGGTCACAAGTATTCAGCCCCTTTGCTCAGTATTGAGTAGAAGCACCTTTTGAGCTAGTACAGCCATGAGTCTTCATGGGAATGATGCCACAAGTTTCTCACCCCTGGATTTGGGGATCCTCGGCCATTCTTCCTTGCAGATGCTCTCCAGTTCTGTCAGCTTGGATGGTGAACGTTGGTGGACAGCCATTTTCAGGTCTCTCCAGAGATGCTCAATTGGGTTTAGGTCAGGGCTCTGCCTGGGCCAGTCAGGAATGGTCACAGAGTTGTTCTGAAGCCACTCCTTTGTTATTTTTGCTGTGTGCTTAGGGTCATTGTCTTGTTGGAAGGTGAACCTTCGGCCAAGTCTGAGATCCAGAGCACTCTGGAAGAGGTTTTCATCCAGGATATCTCTGTACTTGGCCGCATTCATGTTTCCTTCAGTGGCAACCAGTTGTCCTATCCCTGCAGCTGAAAAACCCCCATAGCCTGATGCTGGCACCACCATGTTTCACTGTTGGGATTGTATTGGGCAGGTGATCAGCAGTGTCTGGTTTTCTCCACACATACCACTTAGAATTATCACCAAAAAGTTCTATCTTCATCTCATGAGACCAGAGAATCTAATTTCTCATAGTCTGGGAGTCCTTCATGTGTTTTTTTTTCTAGCAAACTCTATGCGGGCTTTCATATGTCTTGAACTGAGGAGAGGCTTCCGTCGGGCCACTATGCCTTAAAGGCCCGACTTGGTGGAGGGCTGCAGTGATAGTTGACTTTGTGGAACTTTCTCCCATAACCCTACTGCATCTGTGGAGCTCAGCCAGCGATCTTAGGGTTCTTCACCTCTCTCACCAAGGCTCTTCTCCCACGATTGCTCAGTTTGGCTGGATGGCCAGGTTTAGGAAGACGTCTGGTGGTCCCAAACTTCTTCCATTTAAGGATTATGGAGGCCAGTGAGCTCTTAGGAACCTTGAGTACTACAGAAACTCTTTTGTAACCTTGGGCAGATCTGTGCCTTGGCACAATTCTGTCTCTGAGCTCCTTGGCCAGTTCCTTTGGCCTCATGATTCTCATTTGGTCTGACATGCACTGTGAGCTGTGAGGTCTTATATAGACAGGTGTGCGCCTTTACAAATCAAGTCCTATCAGTTTAATTACACACAGCTGGACTCCAATGAAGGAGTAGAACCATCTCACGGAGGATAACAAGGAAATGGACAGCATGTGACTTACATCTGAGGGTCTAAATACTTATGACCATGTGAGATTTCAGGTTTGTTTTTTTTTAATTTGCAGCGATTTCTACATTTGTTTTTTCTGTCAAGATGGGGTGCAGAGTGTCCATTAATTAATACTTTCTGTACCCACTGCACCTTGACTTCCATTAGGTACCGGGAGGCATTGTGGGACCATATGCAGGTTCAGTGGGCCCTGGGTTCTTCTGATGTATGACAATGCTAGGCTTCGTGTGGCCAAAGTGTGTCAGCAGTTCCTGCATGGAGGAGGAATTGATGCTATAGACTGGCCTGTCCTTTTCCCAGACCTAAATCCAATCCAGCACATCTGGGACATCATGTCTCATTCCATCCAACAACACCACGTTGCACCACAGACTGTCCAGGAGTTGACTGATGCTTTAATCCAGGTCTGGGAGGAGATCCCCCAGGAGAACATCCGCCGCCTCATTAAGAGCATGCCCAGGAAGGTCATTCAGGCACATGGAGGCCACACACCCTACTGAGCATCTTTTCCTTGTCTTGAGGCATTTCCTCTGATTGGATCAGCCTGTAATTTGATTTTCCACTTTCGTTTTGAGTATCATTCCAAATCCAAACCTCCATGGCATATTCATTTTGATTTTCATTGATCATTTTTTGTTGATCAACGCATCCCACCATGTAAAGAATAAAGATTTGCTACTGTAATATTTCATTTAGTGATATCTCGGATGTGGAATTTTAGTGTTCCTTTTATTTTTTTGAGCAATATATAGGCCTTGTGGCGACGTTTCGGTCTCTCAGGCAGTTACAGTAGTGCATATGCTTAGTATTTAAGGCAACCCAAATAACAAGTATTTAGTAGCAATATATAAAATATGTAACATTGTGATAATAATTTCACATAATTTATACAAAAGTGCAATATAGCTCAGTGATATAAAGTGACACAGAGCAAAAATATATAACAGAAAACATGTCTATAAAGTAATAGATCATTAAGACCAGCTGTGCATAGTCATACATCATGACTCGCCCCATCCTGACACATTGCACCAAAAACCGGCGTCCCGCAATAGCTAATGCGCATGTCATAGAAACTAGTTCAACTATGGATGGAAGACCCTATCCGGTCATGCACAATTGCAACCGGAAGTTCACGCCACGCCATCTTAGAATAAGGCAACTTAATGCAGCGCACACGTGTCAGACAACGCTGACAACCATTAGAACTCACGCATGGTCACTAAATAAAGGCGAGATTTTTAAAACGCCAACTCAATCAAAAAATGACTAATAAGTACCTGCACCAATAAATCAAGATGATTAAATTATATATCAGATAGCGCTAAACATGG
The DNA here is from genome assembly GCF_039654945.1 of Dendrobates tinctorius. Lineage (NCBI taxonomy): Eukaryota > Metazoa > Chordata > Amphibia > Anura > Dendrobatidae > Dendrobates > Dendrobates tinctorius. The sequence goes on from NW_027362103.1 coordinate 958,855, forward strand.
GGCAGTGTTACTATTAATACTAGTAAGTAAACACTAGCAAGACATTGGTGCAGGAACACCCCCCATAAGCTGGGGCCGGTAACCCGTCGAACCAAAGGAGACAAAATGGCTAAAGGCACCTCAATAAGGGCACATTTACCATAAGTCAATCCAAATGTCCAGAACTAGTTAATTCAATTTTAAACCAGATTGTAAACACTTAAATCCCCTGTATAATAGCAATACAAAAAAATAAAAACAATATTCTGTAGCATGCAGAGTACATAGACAATTGTAATTATATTTATTAATTTTTGTAACAACCCTGCTGGCATCACTGCATGGCCTCCCACTCACCAACTTGCTCACTGCTCCAGGTCATGCTGTGATTTTTCTCTGCCGCCAGCTCCTTGCCTTGTCTCCTGTCTATGTTCATGTTTCCTGACTGTGTGTATAGGGGGCGGCGCTTGAACTCTGCTTCTTATGGAGTCAGGGTGCACCTGGCTAAAGTGTCCCTGACCAATTACCTAGAGCCCTCTACTATTTAGGGCTGCCCCACCCACTGGAACATTGTCTGTGCAATGTCTAAACTCAGTGTTTTGCTGCTGAGTAAGCCAGGCCCTGTTCTGTGTTTCTCCTTCTCTAGAGGCTACACTCCTAGCTTTGTCTTGTGCCTGTCTGCCTGCCCTCCAGGAGGCTGAATATCCTGGTCTCTGTGCTATAACGCCTGACCTTGTCTTGCCTAGTACCTCCGTACCTCCGTCCGCCCTCCAGGAGGCTGAATATCCTGGGCCTTGAATCTTTGTCCCTGTACTTTGAACTCTGTCCTACCCCTCAGGGCTGTGGAGTCAGTAAGCCAAACCTCCGACTCTGACTCCTCAATTTCCCTTACACCGACTCCGACTCCCACATATATTGCTTATATTTAAGTGAACAATGTATTGTAGTACAATGTGAACATCAGACACTTAATCATTTTTATGATCCAATAATCAAGATATTTAGATAGAACAGAATATATTTTTATTGTCATACAACTTTAGAACACAAAAAACATTAATAAATTGTAAATATGTAATACTATATGTAATATTGATTACATATATACAGTACAGACCAAAAGTTTGGACACACCTTCTCATTCAAAGCGTTTTCTTTATTGTCATGACTTTGAAAATTGTAGATTCACTCTGAAGGCATCAAAACTATGAATTACCTCATGTGGAATTATATAATTAGCAAAAAAGTGTTTAACAACTGAAAACACGTCTTATATTCTAGGTCCTTCAGAGTAGCCACCTTTTACTTTGATTACTGCTTTGCACACTCTTGGCCTTCTCTTGATGAGCTTCAAGAGGTAGTCACCGGAAATGGTCTTCCAACAGTCTTGAAGGAGTTCCCAGAGATGCTTAGCACCTAGTTTCAGTATTTTCAGTTGTGTCACACCTTTTGCTAATTCTATAATTCCACATGTGGTAATTCATAGTTTTGATGCCTTCAGAGTGAATCTACAATTTTCATAGTCATGAAAATAAAGAAAACTCTTTGAGTGAGGTGTGTCCAAACTTTTGGTCTGTACTGTGTGTATATATATATATGTGTGTATATATATATATATATAAATATATATGTGTGTGTATAATATATATATATATATATATATATACTAGCTCAAGAGCCCAGCGCTGCACGGGCATAGTAACTAACTGTGGTTATAACAAATTATAATTATCCTCCATCCCATAGTCCCATGCCCATATACCCATCATACATATCCACGATCCCATAGTCCCATGCCCATATACCCATCATACATATCCACGATCCCATAGGCCCGTGCCCATATACCCATCATACATATCCTCCATCCCATAGTCCCGTGCCCATATACCCATCGCACATCCTCCATCCCATAGTCCCATGCCCATATACCCATCATACATATCCACGATCCCATAGGCCCGTGCCCATATACCCATCATACATCCTCCATCCCATAGGCCCGTGCCCATATACCCATCATACATATCCTCCATCCCATAGTCGAGTGCCCATATACCCATCACACATCCTCCATCCCATAGTCCCGTGCCCATATACCCATCATACATATTCTCCATCCCATAGTCCCATGCCCATATACCCATCATACATATTTGCCATCCCACAGTCGAGTGCCCATATACCCATCATACATATCCTCCATCCCATTGTCCCGTGCCCATATACCCATTATGACATCATCATCACCATGGCAACCGTTATGACATACCCGTCACCATTGCAACCTATTAAGACATCGTTGCCATGGCAACCATTATGACATCATAATGAGGGGTGGGGCTTGATATTCACAAACTTTTTCCCCATTATGTAGATGGGGCAAAATTGTTTGGTGAATAGGAACGCGCGGGGTTAAAATTTCGCCTCACAACATAGCTTAGGACGCTCTCGGGGTCCAGACATGTGACTGTGCCAAATTTTGTGGCTGTAGCTGCGGCGGTGCAGATGCCTATCCCGGACATACACACATACACACACACACACACATACATACATACATACACACACATTGAGCTTTATATATTAGATATATATACTGTATATATATATATATATGTGTGTGTGTGTGTGTGTGTGTGTGTGTGTGTGTGTATGTATGTATGTATGTATGTTAGGCATTCGCACCGTCGCAGCTACAGCCACAAAATTTGCAGAAATTGTTTGGTGAATTGGAACGAGCGGGGTTAAAATTTCGCCTCACAACATAGCTTAGAACTTTTACTCTACAGCGCCACCTATTGGTAGTAGCGATCCTACAAGTCACAATCAACCCTTTAACGAGTCTTGTAATATGACTTAGGATAAAAGCCAAATCAGAATCTCAATTTGCAGACACGGTGTTTCGAGCTATTGGCTCTCGTCAGTGCAAAGTATGAGATCTGATTTGGCTAGGTGAGAGGCTCTGGACTGAGGTCTAAGGGGTAAGGTTTCTCCTTGTGGAGAGTGACATACCAGCTCTGGCTATAAGGTAGTGATTCCAACATTCTACGAGGGTGATGACTATCATATCTCAATAAATTATTTTTGTCTGTTTTTTTTTACAAAAACCTCTGTTAAAAAAACGGTTATTCTCCAATCTAACCAAAACGTCTAAAAACTGCAATTCCGTGGCAGAAGATGTCAACGTAAACTGAATATTCCTGTTTAGGCCATTAAGAAAAATATGGAACTCATCCAATTCAGTGGAAGAACCTGTCCATAGGAGGAAGACATCGTCTATGTATCTCCACCACCTCAGCACGTGCCGAAAGTGGTGGGACACATAGATGAGATCCTCCTCCATGGCTGCCGTAGTTAAATTTGCATAAGTGGGTGCCATATTGGCGCCCATTGCAGTACCTCTGCTTTGTTTAAAAAATTCATCTCGAAACAAAAAATTATTATTGTTCAAAATTAAACTTAAAAGATCCAAAATGAATGAAATCATTGCAGAAGTATATGTTGTTTTTTCCAAACGTCTTTGTACTGCTCTAAGCCCTACTTAGAATCATAGAATCGTAGAGTTGGAAGGGACCTCCTGGGCCATCTGGTCCAACCCCCTGCTCAAAGCAGGATTCGCTAAATCATCCCAGTCAGATGTCTGTCCAGCCTCTGAAGACTTCCATTGAAGGAGAACTCACCACTTCTCGTGGCAGCCTGTTCCACTCATTGATCACTCTAACAGTCAAAAAGTTTTTTCTAATATCTAATCTGTGTCTCCTCCCATTCAGTTTCACCCCATTGCTTCATTGCTCAAATGATGGCAAAATGAAATTTCCCTCTATTTTTACTTTCTCAAGTTTGCATAAAAAATTAGTAGTATCCAATATAAATGAGGATGTCTGTTTTGCCAACGGACCCAGGACTCTAGAAAAATTCCCAAATGGCTAAAGATTGAATTACTACCTGCAACAATTGTGCGTCCAGGTGGATCATGTAAATCCTGGTGTATTTTTGGAAGGACATATATAACCGGCGTTACTGGATTATCAATAAACAAATATTTGTAAAGGTTCTCATCAATTATATCCTGAGATAAAGCAGCTTCCAATATAATTTTTAACATTTTACAGTGGGCAAACTTACAAAATCAGCAAGGGATCAAATACTTATTTCCTTCTCTTGCTGATTTTGTAAGTTTGCCCACTGACAAAGACATGAACAATCTATAATTTAAAGGTTTGGTTAATTTTAACATTTAGAGATAGTATACCAAAAATAAAATCCAGAAAATCACATTGTATAAAATATATAAATTTATTTCCATTTTGCAGTAAGAAATAAGTATTTGATCCCCTACCAACTATTAAGAGTTCTGGCTCCTGCAGACCAGTTAGACGCTCCTAATCAACTCGTTACCTGCATTAAAGACAGCCGTCTTACATAGTCATCACTGTGACAAAGTGGCAACACTGGGAGATTCTGTGTGACCGGTAGGAAGTCCCCTTTGTACCCTTGACAGTGGACATACGACAAGTGGAACGCAGAAACAAAGAAAAGTTCTAAGATATAGGATTTGTACACATCATACGACCATTGGTTACATACAGGCCAGTACCCTGCATGGTGGGACAGGAAATGTGATTATGAACCGATTTAACTTTGAGCTAAACCTGTACTGTCCCAAAGAAATCTCAGCTAGATGGTCATCATTACCTCATCGTACAGGGACATGGCCATCATTACCTCATCAGCATACGTGGAGATGGTCATCTTTATCTCATCAGCTTAGTGGGAGATGGCGGTCATTACCTCATCAGCTTACAGGAAGATGGTCATCTTTATCTCATCAGCGTGTACTGGGAGATGGCCATCATTACCTCATCAGCGTACGGGAAGATGGTCATCTTTATCTCATCAGCTTAGTGGGAGATGGCCGTCATTACCTCATCAGCGTACGGGAAGATGGCCATCATTACTTCATCAGCGTACGGGAAGATGGTCATCTTTATCTCATCAGCTTAGTGGGAGATGGCGGTCATTACCTCATCAGCATACGTGGAGATGGTCATCTTTGTCTCATCAGCTTAGTGTGAGATGGCTGTCATTACCTCATCAGCATACGGGAAGATGGTCATCTTTATCTCATCAGCGTACTGGGAGATGGCCGTCATTACCTCATCAGCTTACAGGAAGATGGTCATCTTTATCTCATCAGCGTGTACTGGGAGATGGCCATCATTACCTCATCAGCGTACGGGAAGATGGTCATCTTTATCTCATCAGCTTAGTGGGAGATGGCCGTCATTACCTCATCAGCGTACGGGAAGATGGCCATCATTACTTCATCAGCGTACGGGAAGATGGTCATCTTTATCTCATCAGCTTAGTGGGAGATGGCCGTCATTACCTCATCAGCATACGGGAAGATGGTCATCTTTATCTCATCAGCTTAGTGGGAGATGGCGGTCATTACCTCATCAGCATACGGGAAGATGGTCATCTTTATCTCATCAGCTTAGTGGGAGATGGCCGTCATTACCTCATCAGCATACGGGAAGATGGTCATCTTTATCTCATCAGCTTAGTGGGAGTTGGCCATCATTACTTCATCAGCGTACGGGAAGATGGTCATCTTTATCTCATCAGCTTAGTGGGAGATGGCGGTCATTACCTCATCAGCATACGGGGAGATGGCCGTCATTACCTCATCAGCGTACGGAGAAATGGTCGTCATTACCTCAGTGTATGGAGAGATGGTCGTCTACCTAATCAGCGTATAGGTAGATTGTCATCATTATCTCATCAGCATACGGTAGACCGTCATTACCTCAACAGCGTACGGGGAGATGGACATTATTATCTCATCAGTCAGTGTACAGGGAGATAACTGTCTTTACCTCATCAGTCGACGTACAGGGAGATGGTCGTCATATAGTAACATAGTATTTAAGGTTGACGGGAGACTAAGTCCATCTAGTTCACCCATATCCTGCCCTAACATGTAAATCCAGATAAAGGCAAAAAAAAACCCATGCAGCAAACACTAGGCTCCACATTGGGGAAAAAAATTCCTTCCCGACTCCACATACGGCAATCAGACTAGCTCCCTGGATCAACGCCCTATCAAGGAGACTAGTGTATATACTCTGGACAAACAGGAAGAAAAAACCCTCAAAATACATTTTCAATACATGCTGTGCAAGTGCACAAAAGAAGGCCCCAGATGTGAATGGAGACGTAGGAACGACTCAAACAGACCATGAAAAAAAGAGAAACAGAGTCCAAAGCTACAAAGTAACAATATAATTTATTGAAAAAAGCATGGTGGAGACAAGACAAACAGGCTAAGAATAGATAAAATGAGATAGCATAATCATCATCACCGGATACAAAAAGCATGAATATGCGATCTCATTTTATCTATTCTTAGCCTGTTTGTCTTGTCTCCATTGTGTATAGCAAATTGGTATGGGGATAAATGTATACTTATATTAAAACTTAGCTTTTAATGTTGAATTAAAATAATAACTGTGTTACAAATTGAGGTGCCAAATAAAATAGTGATAGTGTCTGTGCAACCGTGCCCATAAAATAAAATTGTATTGAGACGCCCCCTATTGTCCAGATATGAGCGGATTACAATCCTCTATATTGTCTTATATGGGCCAGGTATTAATAATACCAAACACTAGCTAGAGAGCATCCCAATATAAACCACACAACACTTTTTAGAGGTTGTCTTAGGTACCTAAAACATCAGTCCTATACTCATTTCCAATATTTAAGGACAATTGTCATTAGAGTGCGAATCATATAAATAAGATATCTATTTCTCCAATATCAGATATCTAATACATTGACATATTTTTTAGGGTCAAAAGGAACAATATATCGCATCTATGGAGTCCAGTATAGTGTAGTGCCTATATTCCACCAAAATACTGCATATTAACTACTCTCATGATGCATTATTAATATGTCCTTATACTCATCTCATGTGTATTAGTCCTATACACTGATGCCTGTATATGCCCTCTTGTGGAAAAGGCCTCCAGTCTTTAAAAGAGCTTCATGTCTGCATTCATCTGGACCGCCTTAATCCAACGCCGTTCTCCCAACGCGTTTCATCTAATCAGGACTCATCAGGGGAGTTTGTGGAGTTCAAATAGACACATGGCGCGCAGATATCGCCCTCCTTTTATATAACTGAGCACCACACTGTATCCTATCCATTTCCGGACGCCGGGTACCTCATTTCCGGTCCCACCATATGCAAAGGCCCATCTCTATCTGCATGCCCCACTTCCTGGGCTCGGCTTACGGCCATTTACATCACTTCCGGTCTCGGAGGTGCAGCGTCATCATAACGCCGTTCACATGATATATAGTATCCATGGTAACCCGACGCTGCATATCCTCCATCTGATCGCGCTCTCTGCCGCTATCTCCCAATTGTATCAATAGATTTGTTGATCAATCATAATAGAGGCGGCTGCATCCAGATTAATATAAGAAATTATTCAGACTTTTTCAATTTGCTGAATACCCTATTAATGGACACTTTGCATGGATTCCATAACCATCTTTTCATTCACATTTATAATAGATAGGGAAAAAGGACGTATCTACAGTATCCCTCACCAGGAGAAAAATAATATGAGGAAATCAACTACAGGGAGTCATAATTCAATTGGTATATTGTTACAAATATAGGGGTCAGTTAGTAGTCTGATCTAATGTTGTATGCTGGACGATGGACACCACGGATCTTCTTGTTATTAGAAGTATAGAGAGGGTGCTCACTAGGGCTCTCCCTGATAAGCCCTCTCTACCTCTTCCCTACCTCACGCGGAGGTTGGCACCCTATTAACCTGCGCAAGTGGCGCCCCCACTCAACGGCGGCTCTCCCTAATATATCTCACCCTATTACTCCCTCCCTACAAGGAAGAAAAGGAGAGTATATCGTTTAATCCTTTAGGGTGCATTGTCTGTAGGGTAAAAATCCAGAACGTCTCTCTTTGGAGGATGTATTTATCGCAATCACCCCCTCTCTGATTTCTGGGTACCTTTTCGATACCTATAAAGCTAGCCATCTTGAGATCTCCCTTATGAGACTGATTAATATGATTGGCTACCGGGGTATCACGTTTATTGATGGTATCCCTATGATGCTCTCCTACCCTTACCCTAAGCTCTCTCTTTGTTTTGCCAACATATTCTACACCACATCTGCACGTCATCTTATATATAACCCCTACAGATCTGCAGTTAATAAATTGATGTATGGGGTATATTTTTCTTGCATTATTACTGCTGAATTCGTTGTTTTTTTCAATTGAGGTGCAGTATTTACAGCAACCACATTTGTAGCATCCTTTTGGTTGGGTGCCCAGCCATGTGGCGCTGTCAACACTTTTTGGGGTAAAATGGCTACGGACCAACCTATCCTTTAAGGAACGACCTTTCTTGTATGTAATCTGCGGGTGATTAGAGATAGCTCTTGTGAGGTCCTGATCCATACATAAAATCGGCCAGTGTCGGTCTATTATTTCTTTGATATCCTTGGCTCCGTTACAATATTTTGTGATGAATCTTATAATTCCATCATCATCGGCTTTCTGCCCAGGAGTGAGTAGGTCCTTCCTATCCCTAGCCAGGGATGTCCTATAAGCATTTCTTAGGATCCCATCCCAAACGTGATACCCCGGTAGCCAATCATATTAATCAGTCTCATAAGGGAGATCTCAAGATGGCTAGCTTTATAGGTATCGAAAAGGTACCCAGAAATCAGAGAGGAGGTGATTGGGACAAATACATCCTCCAAAGAGAGACGTTCTGGATTTTTACCCTACAGACAATGCACCCTAAAGGATTAAACGATATACTCTCCTTTTCTTCCTTGTAGGGAGGGAGTAATAGGGTGAGATATATTAGGGAGAGCCGCCGTTGAGTGGGGGCGCCACTTGCGCAGGTTAATAGGGTGCCAACCTCCGCGTGAGGTAGGGAAGAGGTAGAGAGGGCTTATCAGGGAGAGCCCTAGTGAGCACCCTCTCTATACTTCTAATAACAAGAAGATCCGTGGTGTCCATCGTCCAGCATACAACATTAGATCAGACTACTAACTGACCCCTATATTTGTAACAATATACCAATTGAATTATGACTCCCTGTAGTTGATTTCCTCATATTATTTTTCTCCTGGTGAGGGATACTGTAGATACGTCCTTTTTCCCTATCTATTATAAATGTGAATGAAAAGATGGTTATGGAATCCATGCAAAGTGTCCATTAATAGGGTATTCAGCAAATTGAAAAAGTCTGAATAATTTCTTATATTAATCTGGATGCCGCCGCCTCTATTATGATTGATCAACAAATCTATTGATACAATTGGGAGATAGCGGCAGAGAGCGCGATCAGATGGAGGATGTGCAGCGTCGGGTTACCATGGATACTATTTGTCATGTGAACGGCGTTATGATGACGCTGCACCTCCGAGACCGGAAGTGATGTAAATGGCCGTAAGCCGAGCCCAGGAAGTGGGGCATGCAGATAGAGATGGGCCTTTGCATATGGTGGGACCGGAAATGAGGTACCCGGCGTCCGGAAATGGATAGGATACAGTGTGGTGCTCAGTTATATAAAAGGAGGGCGACATTTGCGCGCCATGTGTCTATTTAAACTCCACAAACTCCCCTGATGAGTCCTGATTAGATGAAACGCGTTGGGAGAACGGCGTTGGATTAAGGCGGTCCAGATGAATGCAGACATGAAGCTCTTTTAAAGACTGGAGGCCTTTTCCACAAGAGGGCATATACAGGCATCAGTGTATAGGACTAATACACATGAGATGAGTATAAGGACATATGAATAATGCATCATGAGAGTAGTTAATATGCAGTATTTTGGTGGATTATAGGCACTACACTATACTGGACTCCATAGATGCGATATATTGTTCCTTTTGACCCTAAAAAATATGTCAATGTAATAGATATCTGATATTGGAGAAATAGATATCTTATCTATATGATTCGCACTCTAATGATAATTGTCCTTAAATATTGGAAATGAGTATAGGACTGATGTTTTAGGTACCTAAGACAACCTCTAAAAAGTGTTGTGTGGTTTATATTGAGATGCTCTCTGGCTAGTGTTTGGTATTATTAATACCTGGCCCATATAAGACAATATAGAGGATTGTAATCCGCTCATATCTGGACAATAGGGGGCGTCTCAATACAATTTTATTTTATGGGCACGGTTGCACAGACACTATCACCATATTTTATTTGGCACCTCAATTTGTAACACAGTTATTATTTTAATTCAACATTAAAAGCTAAGTTTTAATATAAGTATACATTTATCCCCATACCAATTTGCTATACACAATGGAGACAAGACAAACAGGCTAAGAATAGATAAAATGAGATCGCATATTCATGCTTTTTGTATCCGGTGATGATGATTATGCTATCTCATTTTATCTATTCTTAGCCTGTTTGTCTTGTCTCCACCATGCTTTTTTCAATAAATTATATTGTTACTTTGTAGCTTTGGACTCTGTTTCTCTTTTTTTCATAGTGTATATACTGTGTAATATTATACTTTTCAAGAAAGGCATCCAGTCCCTTCTTAAATTATAGTAGGGAATCACTCATTACGACATCATATGGCAGAGAGTTCCATAGTCTCACTGCTCTTACAGTAAAGAATCCGCGTCTGTGAGTATGCTTAAACCTTCTTTCCTCCAGACGTAGAGGATGCCCCCTTGTCCCCGTCACAGGTCTAAGAGTAAAAAGATCATTAGAAAGGTCTTTGTACTGTCCCCGCATAGAAAAATTCTCTCTCACAATTGGTGCGGAATCCAACCAGAGGAGCAGCACTTTTACACCTAATACTATCTAATGCAGGTTGTTGGGCATCTAGGAAATAGCGACCACAATATTGTACATGTCTGTTGTCTTTCGCTAGGGGGACATGTCAGGGAGTCACAAAAACAGTGAACTTTAGGAAGGCAAAGTCTGACCAGCTAAGAGATGCTCTTAATCTGGGTGACTGGGACAATGTCCTCAGAAATAAGAACACAGATAATAAATTGGAAATGTATAAGAACATCCTAAATAGGCGCTGTAAGCGGTTTATACCTTGTGGGAATAAAAGGACAAGAAATAGGAAAAACTCAATGTGGCTAAATGAAGAAGTAAGAGGGCGATTACCAGTAGCAAAGCATTTACACTACTAAAGCAGGACGGCCCCGCTGAGGATCTAACAACTATAGGGGGAAAAATACTTTATCTAAAAAACTAATCACAGCCCCGACTGTTCTTCACCTATATCAATAGTAACAGAATCATAAGTGACAGTGTAGGCCCCTTATAAAACTGTGAGGAGCGTATGGTTGGAGATGACGAGGAAAAAGCAAATACATTACACACCTTCTTCTCCACGATATTCACGGTGGAAAATGAAATGCCGAGAGACAAAGAAAACCCAATGTCACCAATCTAACCCAAGAAGAGGGGCAAAACCGGCTACATAAGATTAAAATAGATAAATCTCTGGGTCCAGAAGGCATACACCCACGAGTACTAAGAGAACTAAGTAATGGAATAGACAAACCATTATTTCTTATATTTAGAGACTCTGTAGCGACGGGGTCTGTTCCCATGGACTGGCGCATAGCAAATGTGGTACCAATATTCAAAAAGGCTCTAAAAGTGACCTGGAAATTATAGGCCAGTAAGTCTAACCTCTATTGTTGGTAGAGTATGTGAAGGGTTTCTGAGGGACGTTATTCTGGATTATCTCACTGAGAATAACTGTGTAACTCCATATCAGCATGGGTTTATGAGGAATCGCTCCTGTCACACCAATCTAATCAGCTTTTATGAAGAGGTAAGCTATAGACTGGAACAAGGTGAGTCATCATTGGACGTGGTATATCTGGATTTTTCCAAAGCGTTTGATACCATGCCACACAAAAGTTTGGTACACAAAATGAGAATGCTGGGTCTGGGTGAAAATGTGTGTAAATGGGTAAGTAACTGACTGAGTGATAGAAAGCAGAGCGTGGTTATAAATGGTGTATTCTCTAACTGGGTCGCTGTGACAAGTGGGGACTACAGGGGTCGGTGTTGGGACCTCTTCTCTTCAACATAATTATTAACGATCTGGTAGAAGGTTTACAGAGTAAAATATCGATATTTGCAGATTATACAAAACTATGTAAAGCAGTCAATACAAGAGAAGATAGTATTCTGCTACAGATGGATCTGGATAAGTTGGAAACTTGGGCCGAAAAGTGGCAGATGCAGTTTAACAATGATAAATGTAAGGTTATACACATGGGAAGAAGGAATCAATATCACCATTACACCCTGAATGGGAAACCTCTGGGTAAATCTGACATGGAGAAGGACTTGGGGATCCTAGTTAATGATAAACTTACCTGGAGCAGCCAGTGCCAGGCAGCGACTGCCAAAGCAAACAGGATCATGGGGTGCATTAAAAGAGGTGTGGATACATATGATGAGAGCATCATACTGCCTCTGTACAAATCCTTGGTTAGACCGCACATGGAGTACTGTCTACAGTTTTGGGCTCCCGTGCTCAGGAAGGATATATTGGAACTAGAGAGAGTACAAAGGAGGGCAACAAAATTAATAAGGGGAATGGGGGAACTACAATACCCAGAGAGATTAGCAAGATTAGGATTATTTAGTTTAGAAAAAAAGACGACTGAGGGGCGATCTAAAAACCATGGTTAAATACTGTATATAAGGGGACAATACAAATATCTCTCCGAGGATCTGTTTATACCAAGGAAGGTGACGGTCACAAGGGGGCATTCTCTGCGTCTGGAAGAGAGAAGGTTTCTCCACCAACATAGAAAAGGATTCTTTATTGTTAGGGCAGTGAGAATCTGGAATTCCCTGCCCGAGGAGGTGGTGATGGCGAACTCAGTCGAGAGGTTCAAGAGAGGCCTGGATGTGTCTTCCTGGAGCGTAACAATATTGCATCTTAGGCTACTTTCACACATCAGGTTTTCGGCGTCAGGCGCGATCCGGCGTCGTGCCGGAATGCCGGATCCGGCAAATGTTTTGTAAAACCTGAAGTGCCGGATCCGGTTTTCTGCCGGATCCGTCTTGTTCTTGACAGACAAAACCGGATCCGTCTCATCCGGTTCATCCGTTTTTCTATCCGTTTTTCGACGGATTACGCCGGATCCGGTTTTTAAAATTGACCCTTGTGGCCTTCCGAACGGGATTGGCTACTGGAAAACTAGATATAGCATGTTCCTACAGCCCTTCTTTGACAGGTTGTAGAGAAGAAAGTGCAGGTTGGAGAGAAGAGCAAGTTACTGGCGAAGATGGATGTTGTCATTGGAAATATTACCACTAGAAGTTCTGTGACGGTTTCAGGGACAATTTTCCACTATACTTTATGTCACCTCAAGGCAGAGTACACTGGGATGACAGAGTGTGAAAGATTTGTGCCCTAAACTTGTGTACCTTCTGGACCAACAGTATATACCTTTGCCAACCAAAGTTGGCTATCTTGTCATGGTCTTACTATTTTTACCTTTAGGCCACAGGTGTGTACCTGGTTGTGTTTTATGCAAAGTATTTCACCTTTTAACAAAAGTTGTGTACATTGTTAGGAAATCACCAACAATAAACACAACTTTTCAGGTGAAATACTTTGCTTCAAACACAACCAGGAACACAACTGTGGCAAAAAGCTAAAATTTACCCACAGTTATATACCTGGTTTTGAATACCTTTTTACCTTTTAAATACCCTGTATTTAACCTTTTTTTAAAACATAGTTCGCCCCAGAAAGAAATGACAGACAACCATTGTGAAACGATAATTTAACTTTTATTTAAATTTTTTTTTTGTTTGTTTTTAAAGTGCAAAAAACTTTTTTAATAAAGGTTTTAAACCCAATGGGCATTTTTATTACAAAAAAAAAAAAAATTACAAATCTGTGTACTGTGGGGTGGAAATACTGCTGGAGGGGCTGCGGGACACTTCGACACTGGGTGTGTGGAGAGAGGACTGGGATCGTGGTGGGGAAGGAACAGTTAGAGGTGAAGGTGTGGAAAAAGCTACAGAATGGGTGGACATGTGGGAGGCAGAAGAGGTGGTGGGCGGTGGAGTGGAGGGTTGGGCAGGGACTGTAGGAGCAGATGATGTTGATGGAAAGTTGTACGGGGAAGGAGTTTGGTACGGGGCAGGTTGCTGGAAGTGGGGAGATGTCTGGTACTGGTGAGGTTGCTGGTATGTAATAGGAGGGGGAGGATGGAAAGTGGCTGGAGGGGGTGCAGATGTAATAGGAGGGGGAGGATGGAAAGTGGCTGGAGGGGGTGCAGATGTAATAGGAGGGGGAGGATGGAAAGTGGCTGGAGGGGGTGCAGATGTAATAGGAGGGGGAGGATGGAAAGTGGCTGGAGGGGGTGCAGATGTAATAGGAGGGGGAGGATGGAAAGTGGCTGGAGGGGGTGCAGATGTAATAGGAGGGGGAGGATGGAAAGTGGCTGGAGGGGGTGCAGGTGGAGGAACTACAGTGGTGGGAGGTGGAGGTTGGGAGGTAACCTGCTGTAGAGCACCGTGGCATGAATGCATTACATGCATCTGCTGGGTAGGAGATAGTGTTGCCATGCGCTCCACAACAGACCTGAAAAAGGTGTGGTTTGGCGAAGATCTTGCTTCTGAATGCATGGTTTGCAGAAGTGTCTTCACCTCCAGAATGCTGGAGTTGATCTGCTGAAAGCCTGCGGAGATTTGCTCTGACAAGACTTTGAGACAGTTCTGGAAAGATGCATTCAGATGCAATAACTCTTGCGCATAACTCTTTTCCTGACCCCTCTGCCGCTGCCGCCCAGTACCCGCAGGTGTACTAGAGGTGGCAGGGGCAGAAGGGTGGGGTAAAGGGAAAGCGATCTCCTCACCAGCAGCTTCATGTAATGTAGGCGGCCACGATGCTCCTGTGCTGGTGGATGGGACAGATGGGTCGAATGTGTGGGAAGGCTGGGAAGGTGCAGATGTACCGGGGCGGTCGAAGTGTCCCTCGGTGCCGGTCTCCTCAGGGATCGCCTCAGAAGGGTCCAATCGTGCAGGCTCCCGAGTGCTGCTCACCGTGCTGTGGAATAAAGAGAAAAAAAAACAATTAAAATACTGACATGGTATGGCCCTGGCTGAAAAAAAAAAGTTACATCTAACATTTTTTTCACATGTGGTGTGTAATATTTACCTTCTGGTGAGCATTGTTTCCCGGAGGAACGACAGGGCTTCTGCGTACTTGTACTTGCTCCTGCGTCCTCCAGATCCACTCGGGGCCCGCATCTCTTTATTGAACTCCTTCTTGAAACGATCCCTCACAGACCGCCACCGATTCACAATTCTGTTCCCTGAAACGAGAAAGGAGTGGTTAGTATACAACATCAGTGTTTCCCAAACTCCAGTCCTCATGGTCCCCAGGGGTCATGTTTTCAGGATTTCCATAGTAAATAGAAATCCTGAACACATGATCCGTGGGGACCACGAGGACTGGAGTTCGGGAAACACTGGTTTACATCAAGCAACCGGTACTGTATATACTTACGCTCTTTAATCTGGGCCCGAGCTTCGAGGTCCTCCCAGCGGCCCACAAGGAGCGAACAGATTTCCTCCCAGAGTCGTCGGGTAACGATAAGGTCAGCGTGGCGGCGGTCAGCCATATTCCAGAGCGGCTCCCTTTCTCTGACGAGATCGATGAGGTGGTCCACATCAATCCCTCCATCCTCACCGTCAGAGTCGGGAGCACGCTGTGAAGGCTGTTAAAGAAAAAGACAAAAATAACATAATTAGCCTCCACAAAAGAAATGAAATAAAAAGTGCAAAACAACAAAGCAAAAATATTTATACTTACACGCTGGTGACCGCCGCGTTGCTGTCGCCGACGACCCTGGGAGGCACTGCGAGGACCTCTTGGCCGAGCACCAGATTGGGAAGACTAGAGAAGAAAACAAAAAATGTTATGTCTTTGGATGTAGGCATTTGTTTGCTGTGTGTGGTCTGCAGAACATTGTTTTCTATGTGTTGTGTGTAGTGTGATGTTGTGTTTCTGCGTTTGATGCAAAAAACTTACCAATTGTGAACCCACTCCAGGTGTCTGTCCACCCCTTCCTTCTTCTTCTGGGAGCTCCTCTTCATCTTGTGATTCCTGTTTTGAAATAAAAGGCAATGAATAGACATATATTACAGAGATGATGGATTTTGGAAATAAAAACTTACCGTCAAATGCTGACGATGCGAGGGAGGGCTCCCAGAAGAAGATGTGCTGTCCTGTTGATGGCCAGACTCCATGGCTGTGGGTATTGCTGCTGCCAGTGATGCCATTTCCGCTGCTGCTGCTGCTGCATCTCTTTGGCGGCTGTTGAATAAAGAGAAACAAAGGGCCAATGAATATCTTGATATTCCATGGCCCTAGTTTGGAGGAATGGGGGATTTGATAATTACCGTCTCTCATCTGCTGCTGGCCTCCCCTCCTCAGCATGTTCTATTTGCTGCTCCATTTGGGGTGGTGGTGGTGCTGATGGTGCTGCAGTGGTCTCCTGCCTTCTCCTGCTTCACTTGGTTGCTTTCTTGGGTGGCATGTTGGGTGTGGCTGTGGGTCCCACTGTCTTGCTTTTATATATGTCTTGTGGGCAGAGCTACTGAGCATGCTCAGACCAAAAAACCGGATCCGGCTTTTGCCGGATCCGGCGCATTGCGGCGCTCATAGGCTTTCATTGTGTGTAAAAGCCGGACGCGCCGGATCCGGCGTGTCCGGCTTTTTCGCCGGAGACAAAAAATGTTACAGTAGACGTTTTTTCCAGACGCCGTATCGCGACACATTGCGACAAATTGCCGGATCCGGCGAAAACCGGATGAAACGCATGGCCATCCGGCGCGATCCGGCGCAAATGCAAGTCAATGGGGGGGAAACCGGATCCGGCATTGCATTTCGCCGGATCCGGTTTCTGTCAAAAGCGCCGGATCGCGCCTGACGGCGAAAACCTGATGTGTGAAAGAGGCCTTACAGTTATTGTTAGGTTCTTTAGAAGGACATAGATCTGGGGATTCATTCTGATGGAATATAGCTGAACTGGATGAACACATGGCTTTTTTCGGCCTTGCTAACTATATTACTACAGTATGTTACTATGGGTCAGGCTCAGAGCACAGAGGGATCAATGTTACACAGGCAACAGCAAGTGTATGATTGACACTGGGTGGAGGAGCTAACTTGCATAAGTAGAGGACTAAGGGTTCACATGGCCCTGCGTTTAACGCATCCGTTACACAGCGGCACTAACGCTATGTAACGGATGCGTTATCGCACCCATTGGTCGCCATTGTTGTAATGCATCCTAACGCCAAATTCGGCATGCATTAGCGATGATGCGTTACTTTGTGACGCACCCGAGAACGTGGTCTACAACGTTTTCGGGTGCATCAGGGCTAACGCACAGCGAACGGACGTGCTCGCTGTGCATAGACCTGTGTGGCTAACGCATGGTAACAAAATGCTACCATGCGTTAGCGCATACGTTAGTGCTAGGGCACAAGAGATGTAAAAAATAACATCAGCGTTAGCGCATCCGATTAACGGATCCGTTAAACGGATGCCCCTAACGCAATGTGAACCTAGCCTAATCAAGGAAAGTGAACACATGATTGCAGCACAGACCCGGCACAACCAATACACAAAGAAACATCAGACAGTCACAGAGATCGTGACAGTACCCTCTCTTCAATGGGGAGCCATCGGATCCCCAGGTTTCCCAGGAAACCTCCGACCAACCGAACAGCCCTTACAGAATGAGCTGGAACCCTGGACCGTTCCTCAGGTCCATACCCCTTCCATTGTACCAGATATTAAAGAGCATTCCGGACCATTCGGAAACCAATGATCCTTTGTACCTCATATTCCAAGCTTCCCTCAATAGACACCGGAGGAGGCGAGGGCGAGGAAGGCAGAACAGTGGGAATAAACTCCTTCAACAATGACTTGTGGAACACATAAGAAATATGGAAAGACCAAGGGAGCTTTAACGGTAAGGCAACCGGATTGACCACCTCCAGAATTTCATACAGACCAATGAATCTAGGACCCAACTTTAGTGAGGGCATCTTCAAACTAATATTCTTAGAGGGTAGCCTAACCTTATCTCCATCTTTGAAGGTGACCCCTGACAAATGCCTCTGTAACACTCGCGACCTGACCGGATGGCGCGAGCGTGGATCGTGGGCCCACTGTTCCACAAACCAGACTACCCTGGAGGGGCTTGATTAAGCAGCTGCCTTGGCATTCACTGGAGCCTCTAGTGGTGAGGTCAGGCTTGAGCCACAGGGTGCGGAGAGCAGAGCAGAAGGAGTAGACACAAGGCTACACACAGCTGAGTATGGAAGGAAACAGGCAAGGATACGAACAAGTACAAGAAACGGACTTAGAACAGACAAGGACGGACATGGGAACAAATTCAAGACAAAGGATTCAGGCCTGGGTATTCAACCCCCAGGGTGACAGAACAGGACAGGACCTGGCAACTCAGTAGCAAAGTACAGGCTGACAGAGTTTGTTGCTCAGGTATCTCAATATGGGTGGAGATGCCTTAAGTACCTCTTGGAAATAGACAGGGGACATATTAGGAAGGTGCCCACAGGCTATAAGACTCAGGAAGCGCAGGTTCCGCCGCCCTATGCATAGAGCCAGGAAGTATACACACAACAAGCCAAGGACATGAGGTTCACAGCATAGAGCAGGCAGAGGGCAGAACTCACAGCATGGCCCGGAAAGGTAAGCAAGATGGTATATCTGCCTGATGGGAGATGGAAAGCCATGCAGTGATGCCGGCAGGGACGTTACAGCCTTGTATTGGCCTTCTGCTTCTGCCGACACTGAGCCACCCCAATGTTTATTTAACCTCCCTCCAGACATCCCCCAGCTCTTGAATGGTGACATCCACCCCAGGACAATCAGAGCTTATCCTGGAGAACTTACCAAAATGAGGATGAAACCTGTAATTACAGAAAATTGGTGAGGTCCCCGAGGACCGATTAACCCGACTGTTAAAGGCAAACTCAGCCAGAGGAAGAAATGACCAATTCTGCTGCTGATCGGTGACAAAACATCTTAAAATTTGCTCCAAAGACTGATTTGTCCTCTCTGACCGTTAGTTTCAGGGTGATAAGCAGAGGAAAAGGACAAATCAATCGCCATTTTTCTGCAGAAAGCCCTCCAAAATCTAGAGACGAATTGTACACCCCTATCCGATATAATATTTAGACGAATCCCATGCAATCGTACCACATGAAGAATAAACAGTTTGGAGAGAGTCTCAGCATTGGGTAACCCAGATAATGGGACGAAGTGAGTCTGTTTGCTGAAGCGATCGACTACCCCCAAATAGCAGTCATCCCCCAAGACAGCGGTAAATCTGAAATGAAATCCATGGACAAATCAGTCCATGGTCTTTCTGGAATTGGCAAAGGAGCCAATTCCCCGGGCGGTTGGCAATGCTGTACTTTGGGGCATGCACAAGTTTCACAAGCTGACACAAAATCTCTAATATCCTTATGCATAGCAGACCACCAGAAGAGTCTTGCAACTGCCTTCTGGGTGGCAGTGACCCCTGGATGACCACTCAACACAGAGTCATGGAATTCCTGCAAAAGGCGTAATCTGAGATACACAGGGACAAACAGTTTGCATTCAGGGGTATTGGAAGGAGCCAAGGACTGAGCAGTACTGATTTCAGTTTCCAGCTCCAAGGAAAGACGAATAGAGGAAGGAGGATCTGGAGGAGACACAGAATCAAGACTACAAGACAGGGCATCTGTCCTCACGTTCTTTGACCCTGGTCTGAACGTAATAGAAAAATTAAATTGTGAAAAATAAAAAGACCATCGAGCCTGTCTAGGTGTCAACCGCTTGGCAGATTCAATATAAGCTAGATTTTTGTGATCCGTCACCACAGTGACTGGATGAACAGCTCCCTCCAAAAAATGCCTCCAGTCTTCAAAAATCAACTTCACAGCAAGCAACTCCCAATTAGCCACATCATAGTTTCTTTCAGCAGGAGAAATTTTTTTTTTAGAGAAGAAGGCACATGGTCGCAGGTTAAAGTCTCAGGACCTTGAGACAATACAGCCCCCACACCCACCTCAGAGGCATCTGCCTCCATAATAAACGGCCTCTGGAGGTCTGATTGCACAAGAACAGGAGCAGACATAAAACATTTCTTCAAATTTTCAAAAGCCCCAACCGCTCCCGGAGACCAAACCCCTTTGAGTGAGGTCCGTAAGAGGCTTGACGATCTGAGAAAATCCTCTAATAAATTTTCTGTAATAATTTGCGACCCCTAAGAAGTGCTGCACAGCCTTGAGGTCTCTGTGTTGATCCCAATCAATGATGGCCTGCTGTTTCACAGGATCCACCTTAAGCCCTGAGGCTGACACAATGAAACCCAAAAATGATATTTCTTGAACAGAAAAGGTACATTTCTCAATTTTAGCGAACAAACAATTATCCCTCAAGCTTTGCAGAACCAAACGGACATATTTACAATGTCAATCCAGGTCAGGTGAGAAAATCAGATTATCATCCAAATAAACCACAATAAATCTCCCAATATAATCAGAAAAAATATTCATAAAATTTTGAAAAACTGTAGTTGCATTCGTTAGACCAAAAGGCATAACAAAATTTTCAAAGAGACGTTAAAAACGCTGTCTTCCACACATCTCCCTCACAAATCCGTAAAAGATTAGATGCCCCTCTGAAAACCAGTTTGGAAAACCATTTGGCCCCGAAAATCTGATTATATAGATCTGGGAGAAGTGGAAGCGGATAAGTATTTTTAGCTGTTTCTTTTTTTAATGCTTGGAAATCAAGGCAGGGACGGAGACCTCCATCTATCTTTTTAACAAAAACGATTATGTGGCAGCTACCAGCGATGAGGAAGGGCGAATATGACCTTTTTGCAAACTTTTGCTAATATACACTTTCATGGCTGACCGCTCAGAGCCAGACAAGTTGTACAAGCGAGCCTTTGGTAATTTGGCATTAGGTAATTTGGCTATGAGATTAATAGCACAGTCATAAGGGCAGTGAGGAGGTAATATCTCAGACTTTTTCCGAAAAAAAAATCTTCGATGTCTTTCAGGTATTCCGGAAGACTCTCCAGACTAATGGAACATGCACAGTGTGACGATGCCACCAATATGTCACGATCCCACCGCTGACACCGGTATGTCAGCGGACGGAGGGACGTGACGCACTGCCGGCACACGGCTTTCACAGGCACAGTGGGGGCTTAACTTATTTATCCCAACACTGGCACCATGTGACAAAAATATACAGCAAGCTAATCTTGCCCTAACAATTTATTGCAGGGGGGTATTTTGGATGCCCCACCACTGCTAACAACCTTACAAGAACTGCGGGGATTTATGGATATCCCACTTTCTCAGTTCCACTTACGAACTCGCAGCTCTCCGGCGCCCCCCTTACCCTCAGGTCAGTCAAGGAATTGGACCTAGGATAATTAGTTGCCGGATGGGCTGCTTGTTGTGCACGGGCAATTAGACTACTGCAGTAAGGGAATTATCAATGCTTTGGCCGCAGCCATTCATTCAGCATATAAGACCCTTCCTTACTGCCAACTAGCCCAACCAACCGAACACACCACGCTGCCACCAGCCACGATTCACTTAATCAAAGAGTTAATTAAGAGGGTCTGTGGCAACCCCCTAAATTAGTAGCGATTATCTGAAAAAGGCGCATAGTTCATTTCTTAGAGCATGAAGACAAGCTGATAATTTTACGATTTATTCCCCAAAGAGGGCAGTGATTACATAGATAAAAAGTTGTTACAAAGTTGAGACATTAAATATATACAATGCAAATACAAAATAAATGGGATTAACATAGATCAACACTTACAGTTGCTTAATGGTCTTTAGGCAAGCCATGTGGGCAAAGAAGGCAGAGCCACACGTCTCCAGACATCTGCAGGTCTTTTCAGCATGAAAACTCCAGCTCCAACTAAAAATTTTAAGGGAGGGATATCTTATAGCCTAGGGTCGGTTACATCACGAAAGGAGCAGTCTGGGGAGGGTCAGCCCCCCTTTCTCCAAGTTGCAATCTCATTGTAAAACTTATAATAACTATATCTTGCCAGGGGTAACTTGTATAAACACGCATATGGTATCATGTTTCCCAGTTTATCGAATACAATAAAACAAAATCAAGCATGCCATAATTAGGACACTCCATTTGGGAGCAATCCATATCTCAGTTTCTGGAAATGTTAGAACCGTGAAAATTAGGGGTTGGGATGCTGGTTTCGTGCCCTTCGCAGAAATGTAATTATTATATCCCTATCACATATGGTTTTTGCGATATGACTTGTTTTAATATCTCTCATTGATATTCTTGCCCTGCATGGCTCAAACAAAGAAACCCTTTCCCTTAACTAATCAACATTCCTTTCTGTGGAGAGGGGCCAAATGCTTGTAACAGGAAGTGTCCTATTACCAGCAGGCAGAGGGGGGAGGCAAGGGGGAATCCTGCAGCTATGTGACAAGGAGATTTTTTCATAGAATGGAGGATTCTGGAAGGTTCCAGCAAAATCAAATGCTGCTTAACATTACACACAGGTTTAAGACATTTTTCAATACAAATAGGACCCCATTTGACAATATCTCTCCGATTCCAGTCAATAATCGGATTATACATACGCAACCAAGGAATACCCAACACAATTCCAGCAGGTAAATTGTCCAAAACATAACAGGAGATTTGTCACGCAGCCGCCGCCTGTCTGTCACGCCGCGGCCCCTGAGCCCCGGCATAATTACCGTTCCTCGGCGTCCCTGCGCGCTCCCGCTCATCACCAGGCTCCTGCTCCGGTTCCTGTCTCCCCTCGGGTGTGCATGCGCACTGGGTTCGGCGGTGCATGCGAACACATCTGTATGATGTCTGCCGCTCCTCCCCAGTCTGCTCTATGCTACTGGAGGACCCTGACCCAGAAGTCCCACCGCGCACTCTGCTTATCAGGCCGCCTCTTCCTCCTGGCTGTACCTGACTGTCATTTGTGCCCCACAAGTGATTTTAGCCCCACGTCTCCCTGCACTCTCTGCCTTCCCTGCCACAATCCCCTACTGCCTAGCTTCTGACCTTACATCCTCCGTTTTTGCCCTCTTCTAGTGTCTGGCCGCCTGTGTCTCCATCCTGCCCGACCTCCCATGTCTCTGCCTTGTCTTCCAGCCAGTGTCTCCAACCTGCCGGTGCTCTGGTGTCTCCACCGTGTCTGCCAGCCAGTGTCTCCGTCCTGCCCGTGTTCCCGTGTCTCAGCCGTGCTTGTCTGCCAGTGTCGCCATTCCGTCCGTGTTCCCGTGTCACAGCCGTGCCAGCCTGCATCTCACACCAGTCCGTGTTCCTGTGTCTCTGCCATGTCAGTCCTCCCGCCAGTCCACCTTGTCTCCCGCTGTGACTCCTGTTGTTCACCCCTGGGTACCAGCTGCCATGGTGATAGTCTCCCTCTGGCCTGCCCCTAATGCTCCCTGTATAGGGGGTGGTCCACCTGGTCAGCTCATCCAAGGAAGGTTCGTTGCTTCGGTAAAGCGGGTCCACCCTTGGAGGTCCTCTAGTTCTCACAGTACAGTCAGGACATGGACCCCGCTAGTACCTCAGCCTCCGCCCAAAAGGAACTGGTGTTCCTACGGCAAAATCAGACCAGGATCATGGCCTTTTTAAAGACCATGGAGTCCCATTTATCAGCGTTACAGCACTCTGATCTGGGGAACGCGTCCCAGTTGGCTAGTCTCCAGCAGGAATTCACCCAGCAACGTGACAACCAGGTCCACATCCTTAATTATATGGCCTCGGTGGATAACTGACTTCTCTCCCTACAGTCCGTCGCCTCGACCCTTGCTCCGGTTCCACATCCACCGCCCCGTTTGGCTAAACCGTTTGGCTAAACCTCCGCGGTATAATGGAGATCCCAAATTGTGTCTGGGGTTCCTAAACCAGTGCCAATTGCATTTTGAATTCCTGCCACAATACCCCACCGACCGGGCCAAGGTGGCCTTTGTGGTGTCCCACTTGGAGGGCGAGGTTTTGGCCTGGGTGAACCCCCCTCTGGGAGCGAGACGATCCTCTGGTTCCCCCAGCTCGCCACCTTTCTTGAGACCTTTTGCAAAGTCTTCGACGAGCCCGGACACCTGGACTCTACTACCGAGTCCCTTTTTAATCTCCACCAGGGCACTCTCTGTTGGCCAGTATGCCATTCATTTCCGTACTTTGTCCTCTGAGCTGGGATGGAACAATGAGGTTTCTGGTGGGGTTTGTCTGCCCGAATTAAGGACGAGCTGGCGGGTCAAGACACACCAACGTCTCTAGAGGATCTCATTTCCCTGGCGACTCGCCATTCCAGGAATGTTCCCGTTAAACTGCCAGGGAGAAGAGACTTCCCCGTCTATCTTCGGCCACACACAGCCCTCTCCGTTCACGACTCGCCTCTGTGACCTCGGCACCGGAACCCATGCAGGTAGATTGTATCAAGCCAGCAGAGCAGCGCCGGGCCTCTGCTTCAATTGTGGCAGCGCCTCCTGTCATGTCGCCTGTCACGTCACTCTCACATGGGGGCGGGACCTCGGGCGCGACATCACCTCTTCTGATGCTGCGGCCGCACCGGGGGTTCCGTCGGGTGCGCACGCGCACTTCTCGTACTTAGCTCCATGTCTGCACAAGGTTCTTTGTGCGCATGAGCGCTCTTCTCTGCCTCCGGTCATGTCCTCTCTATGGTATTGGAGGACCTGACCTGGAGGTCCTAGTGCTCATGTGCTATATCAGGCTACCTATTCCTATGGGAGGTGCCTGATTATTGTTGTGCTTCCTGGCTTGGTCTGCTTTGTCCTTGCCTGGCTGTGCGCTGTATTGGGGTCCTCTGCCTTGTGCTCTGTTGTGCCTCCTGGCACAAGCTCTATCCTTGTACTCTGCCTTGTGCTCTGTTGTGCCTCCTGGCCCACACTCAGTTCCTGCACTGTGTTCTGCCGTGGCCCTAGGCACACGCTCTACTCTATGCTCTGTTGTGCGTCCTGGCACACCTTCTGCTTAGCCCTGCACTCTAGTGTGCTTCCCTGTGCACACCCTAACTCTGTACTCAGGCTTGCTTCTTTGCACGCGCCCTGCTTTGCTCACTTCTGGGCGTGCTAGCCTGTGCACGCCATATGTGCCCTCCTGTATCCGCCTTGCACTATCCTGTATCTAGCGCACTCCCATGTACACACCCTGCACCGTCCTGTACCCTGCGTGTCCCTGTGTCCATGCTTTGCACGTTCACTCGTGTTTCCTGTGAGCCGGCCACCTGGTGCCAGCAGTCTTGGTACCTTACCCCTTTGGGCTTGCCCCTGACACTCCCTGGGGGTGGTCCTCACTAGGTCAGCTCACTCTGGGAGGGTTTGTGCCACGAACCAGAGGGTCCACTCCAGGAGTCGTCACACCATCTTCTACGTTCCTGTCTGGAGAGGCCGGGAAACGCCTCTGCCTCGGACAGATAAGAGGCCTCCCTAGGTGTCAGTGATACCTCTCTACCCTTGACCCTCTCTGTCTTACTGAATCTGGGTTCCAGTCGATTCTCGGAGGTGGCTTATATTGATTCTGGGGCAGCAGGGAACTTCATTCAGTTCGAGGCGGTCAAAAAACTTTGGATTCCTGTCAGGTCCCTGGAGACTCCTCGGCGGATAGCTTCGGTCGACGGCAAGCCTTTGCGGGAGACCGTCACCCTGGTCACCAAGGAGGTGGAGCTACAGATCGGAGCCTTGCATCGGGAGAAGATAGCCTTCTACGTGCTGCCCTCGTTGTCCCATACGTTACTCCTAGGTCTTCCTTGGTTAAGAGTTCACGAACCCATCCTTGATTGGTGATCTGGTGACATTCTACGTTGGGGTCAATCCTGCCAGACTAAGTGCCTTCTTTCCGTTCAGCAAATAGTCTTCTCGGCCCACCACGGTACCTGAAGATTTGCCTTCGGCCTACTGGTCCTTCGCGGACGTCTTCAACAAAAAGGAGGCGGGGAGCCTGCCCCCCCCCCGCATCGTCCATATGATTGTCCGATCGATCTTGTTCCAGGCTCTACTCCACCCAGGGGCCGAATTTATCCGCTGAATCCTCTCAAGTCCCAAGCCATGACCGAGTACACCCAGGAAAATCTGGCCAGAAGTTTTATTTGGAAGTCTTCGTCTCCCGCAGGCGTGGGTTTCTTCTTTGTTAAGAAGGAGGACGGATCTCTTCATCCCTTCAACGACTACCGGGGTCTCAATGATATTACAGTTAAGAACAAGTACCTCTCATTCCAGAGCTATTCGACCGGCTGCGGGGAGCTCAAATGTTCACAAAACTGGATCTCCGTGGAGCCTACAATTTAATCCGTATCCGCCCCGGAGATGAGTGGAAGACCACTTTTAACACCCAGGACGGGCACTATGAGTATTTGGTTATGCCCTTTGGCTTGTGCAATGCCCCTGCAGTGTTC
The DNA here is from genome assembly GCF_039654945.1 of Dendrobates tinctorius. Classification (NCBI taxonomy): domain Eukaryota; kingdom Metazoa; phylum Chordata; class Amphibia; order Anura; family Dendrobatidae; genus Dendrobates; species Dendrobates tinctorius. The sequence goes on from NW_027362103.1 coordinate 985,391, forward strand.
CAGGAATTTGTGAATGATATTTCCCGAGATCTACTGTATTCTTGTGTGGTGGTATACCTGGACGATATTCTAGTTTTCTCTCCGGATGTGCCTACCCATAGAAACAACATTCGTCTAGTACTGCTGCGCCTGAGGGAGAATCGCCTTTATGCTAAGCTCGAAAAGTGTGCCTTTGAAAAGTCGTCTCTCCCTTTCTTGGTTTACATAATCTCCGACTCAGGCTTACGCATGGACCTGGAGAAAGTGTCCGCTGTGCTCAATTGGCCGCATCCTCATGGTGTCAAGGCAATTCAGCCATTTCTCAGTTTCGCGAATTAGTACCGACAGTTCATCCCTCACTTTTCTTCGATGACCGGCCCCATCTCCTCTCTGATTTGCAAGGGGGGCAATCCTCATGTCTGGTCATCGGAGGCCGAAAACGCCTTCTTGTCCTTGAAACAAGCCTTCGCCACAGCTCCCGTACTCCACCATCCAGAGGCTAACAAACCTTTCATTCTTGAGGTGGATGCCTCAGCCACCGGTGCCAGAGCAGTGCTTTCTCAGAGGTCTTCCTCCGGGCAGCTTGTCACCTGCGGTTTCTTTCCAAGTCATTTTCCACCTCGTAACGTAACTATTCCATTGGTGACAGGGAGCAGTTGGCCACTAAGTTGGCATTGGAGGAGTGGAGGTACTTACTGGTGGGAGCCGTACATCCTTTTAAGATCTATACGGACCATAAGAACTTGGCATACATCCGATCGGCACAAAGACTTAACCCCTAGAGCTAGGTGGTCCCTGTTCTTTGCCCGTTTTGATTTTGATCTTCACTTCCGTACTGGCAATAAGAACCTCAAGGCTGATGTATTGTCCAGGTCCTTTTTGTCAGTTGAAACAGAGGAGGAACCCACGCACATCATGGACCCTTCCAAGGTCATCATGGTAGCACCCATCAGTCTAACTTCTCTACCTCTGGGTAAGAATTTCAGTCCCGTGAACAACAGGAGGTGATTCTTGTGCTGGGGCCATGCCTCCAAACTTGCAGGTCATGTAGGCCTCAAGAAGACTCTCATCCTCTTGTCCCGCTACTACTGGTGGCCAACCCTCCTCTAAGATGTCCGAAGCTTTGTAGCCTCCTGCCCATCTTGTGCTAAGAACAAGGTCCCTAGGCAGCTACCCTCAGGTCTTTTACACCCGCTTCCAGTCCCATCGGCTCCTTGGCAGCACATTTTAATGAACTTTATTACTGATCTGCCTCGGTCTTCGGGCTGCACCGTCATCTTCGTGGTCTTGGACAGATTCTCCAAGATGGCTCATTTCATCTCTTTCCCTGGTTTACCCTCGGCACCTGAGTTAGCGAAAGTTTTCATCCACCAAGTTTTTCGTGTCCATGGCCTTCCTCAACATATCGTTTTGGACAAGGGAGTCCAATTCACCTCTCGGTTCTGGAGAGCTTATGGAGTTTATGAACATCACGCTTGACTTTTCCTCTGCCTACCACCCACAGACCAACGGTCAATTGGAGCGTACTAATCAGATTCTGGTAACTTATCTCCATCATTTCTCGAACACCCACCAGAATGACTGGACAGACTTACTTCCGTGGGCTGAGTTCACATACAACAATCACGCCAGCGAATCTTCCACGTCACCTTTCTTTATCGTCTACGGGCAACATCCTGGCGTACCTCTGCCGGTCCCTCCTGTCTCGGGTGTGTCGGCGGCTAATCTTCTGTCCGGGGAGTTCTCCAGGATCTGGCAGGAGACCAAGATCGCTCTCAAGCAAGCGCGTGACAGAATGAAAAGACACGCGGACAAGAGGCACTTAGATCCTCCACTATATCATCCTGGCGATAAGGTGTGGTTGTCTTCCAAGTTTGTCCACCTAAAGGTCCCCTCACATAAACTGGGTCCCCGCTACATTGGACCCTTTGAGGTCTGGGCTCGCATCAATGATGTCTCCTACAAGTTGAGGCTACCCGCCTCGCTCCACATCCCCAATTTATTCCACGTTTCTCTCCTGAAACCAGTTGTCCTCAATCAGTTCCATGTCTCTACCGCTCATTCGCCTCAGCCTGTTTACGCAGTTGATGTCTTTGAGGTTAAGGACATCCTCGCCATGAAAAAGTAAAGAGGAAAGACCTTTTTCCTAGTTGATTGGAAAGGTTTTGGTCCTGAGGAGGGATCTTGGGAGCCTCGGGAGAACAACCAGGCTTCCTGAATCTTGGCAAGATTTCTTTCCAGCCTTGGGAGGGGGGCGCGTAAGGAGGGGGGTACTGTCACGCTGCCGCCAGCTGTCTCTGTCATGCCGCTGCCCCCGAGCCCAGGCATACTTACCGGTCCTCGGCGTCCCGGTGCGCTCCCGCTCATCACCAGGCTCCTGCTCCGGCCTCCCGTCAGGTGCGCGCGTGCACCGGGTTCGGCGGTGCACGCGCACACCCCTCTCTATGATGTCTGACACTCCTCCCCAGTCTGCTCCATGCTCCTGGAGGACCCTGACCCAGAAGTCCCGCCACGCACTCTGCTTATCAGGCCGCCTCTTTCTCTTGGCTGTGCCTGTCATTTGTGCCCCACAAGTGATTCTGGCCCCACATCTCCCTGCGCTCTCTGCCTTCCCTGCCGTAATCCCCTACTGCCTAGCCTCTGACCTTACATCCTCCGTTTTTGCTCTCTCCTAGTGCCTACACGCCTGTGTCTCCACCCTGCCCGTGTTCCCGTGTCTCAGCCGTGCTCGTCTGGCTGTGTCGCCATTCCGTCCGTGTTCCCGTGTCACAGCCGTGCCAGCCTGCATCTCACACCAGTCCGTGTTCCTGCTTCTCTACCATGTCAGTCCTCCCACCAGTCCACCTTGTCTCCCTCTGTGACTCCTGTTGTTGACCCCTGGGTACCAGCTGCCGTGGTGATAGTCTCCCTCGGGCCTGCCTCTAACGCTCCCTGTGGTGGTCCACCTGGTCAGCTCGTCCGAGGGAGGTTCGTTGCCGCGGTCCAGCGGATCCAACCTTGGAGGTCATCTACTTCTCACAAGATTAAATCCATATGACGAGACCCCCACCTTGAGTGTGAACTCCACCGTAACTAACCGAACCAGATTTTTGAGTAACGGTGTTCTATCAGTGGCCACGATTTGAATAGGGCTTTCTAGTTTAACTGTCCCTAATCCTAACTTCAGAACAAGTCCCGAATCAATGAAATTAGCAGCAGATCCGCAGTCAATAAAGGCAAATATGAACAGACACTGATCTTGAAAAAGAAGTTCAGCATTCAACAAAACTTTACTGGAGGAGTAAAAGGGTACCTGTAATTCTGAGTGATCTCCTCGACAATCACCCAAACTTAAGCGTTTCCCGACGTCTTGTTTGCTGCAGGTCATTCCAAGCAATCCTTTAAGAAATGTCCAGCTTGGCCACAATAGAGACAAAGTCCAAGTTCCCGATGGGGTCCCCTCTCCTTAATCTTTGTTCTGGCAGCACCAACTTCCTTAAGTTTCACCTCAGGTGCACAAACTGGGCTTACTTTTTGCACCTCGCTTCTCTCCCACACCCTCCAATCCATGCAGATAGCCTGAGTCATGGCCTCCACCAAACAAATAGGTGGAGCATGTAGAGTCAGAGTGTCCTTTAGAGACTCCAAAAGACCCTAGATGGATTAGCATCTGAGAGCTGCCTCATTCCACAGGACCTTAGAAGACCATTGACGAAACATAGTACAATAGTCTTCCCTCTGTGGTTCCCCTGTGTCAGGTTCATGATCCTAGTCTCTGCCACCTTGACCCCGTCAGGTTCGTTATAGATCTGTCCTAAAAGGTCAAAAAAGGCATCCACCGAAAGACGTTCAGGAGCAAGAGATGGTAGGGAAAATGCCCAGGTCTGAGACCCCCCGCAAAAATGATATAATTCCCACCCGCTGTGACTCATTCCCTGATGACTGTAGGCGCAAGGTAAACAATAATTTGCAACTCTCTTTAAAAATTCTGAACTGGTCTTTTTCTCCCGAAATTTGTAAGGGAGTGCTATAACAGGTTCAGCGGGGGTCAAAGATACGTCAGATGGTTCAGAAGTCATGACAGCGGTCTGAGGAGAGAGATTCTGAGGGGCAGGAAGAGTACCAGAAATCTGGCTCTGTAAGGCTAGTTTCACATTTGCATTTGGAGGCGCAGCGGACACTCGCCGTGAAGCTCCGCCCCCTGCCGCACCTCCTCCGGTCATCTCCGCCTATGGGCGCCTGCTGCTGCATGCGGCCTGCGTACCCTATCTGTAGCGGAGCTTCACGGCGAGCGCCCGCTGCGCCTCCAAACGCAAATGTGAATCCAGCCTAACTGAGCTTGTGAGGACATCAGTTTGTGTTGTTCCAAGGCAATATTTTGGAGTAACTGAGTCAGATTCGCCACCTGATCACACAAAGTACTTAACGGATCCATAGGTGGGAAAATGAAAAAATGTTAACGGTCAATCGTAATGTGACGCGAGTCACTATAGTAAATATTAGTCCCAGAAGTGGAGAAGAAAAACTACAATGACAGCTAATAAAAATATACAGTGCCTACAAGTAGTATTCAACCCCCTGCAGATTTAGCAGGTTTGATAAGATGCAAATAAGTTAGAGCCTTCAAACTTCACACAAGAGCAGGATTTATTAACAGATGCATAAATCTTACAAACCAAAAAGTTATGTTGCTCAGTTAAATTTTAAGAAATTTTAAACATACAAGTGTGGGTCAATTATTATTTAACCCCTAGGTTTAATATTTTGTGGAATAACCCTTGTTTGCAATTACAGCTAATAATCGTCTTTTATAAGACCTGATCAGGCCGGCACAGGTCTCTGGAGTTATCTTGGCCCACTCCTCCATGCAGATCTTCTCCAAGTTATCTAGGTTCTTTGGGTGTCTCATGTGGACTTTAATCTTGAGCTCCTTCCACAAGTTTTCAATTGGGTTAAGGTCAGGAGACTGACTAGGCCACTCCAACACCTTGATTTTTTGCCTCTTGAACCAGGCCTTGGTTTTCTTGGCTGTGTGCTTTGGGTCATTGTCTTGTTGGAAGATGAAATGACGACCCATCTTAAGATCCTTGATGGAGGAGCGGAGGTTCTTGGCCAAAATCTCCAGGTAGGCCGTGCTATCCATCTTCCCATGGATGCGGACCAGATGGCCAGGCCCCTTGGCTGAGAAACAGCCCCACAGCATGATGCTGCCACCACCATGCTTGACTGTAGGGATGGTTTTCTTGGGGTCGTATGCAGTGCCATTCAGTCTCCAAACGTCACGTGTGTGGTTGGCACCAAAGATCTCGATCTTGGTCTCATCAGACCAGAGAACCTTGAACCAGTCTGTCTCAAAGTCCTCGAAGTGATCATGAGCAAACTGTAGTCGAGCCTTGACATGACGCTTTGAAAGTAAAGGTACCTTACGGGCTCGTCTGGAACGGAGACCATTGCGGTGGAGTACGTTACTTATAGTATTGACTGAAACCAATGTCCCCACTGCCATGAGATCTTCCCGGAGCTCCTTCCTTGTTGTCCTTGGGTTAGCCTTGACTCTTCGGACAAGCCTGGCCTCGGCACGGGAGGAAACTTTCAAAGGCTGTCCAGGCCGTGGAAGGCTAACAGTAGTTCCATAAGCCTTCCACTTCCGGATGATGCTCCCAACAGTGGAGACAGGTAGGCCCAACTCCTTGGAAAGGGTTTTGTACCCCTTGCCAGCCTTGTGACCCTCCACGATCTTGTCTCTGATGGCCTTGGAATGCTCCTTTGTCTTTCCCATGTTGACCATGTATGAGTGCTGTTCACAAGTTTGGGGAGGGTCTTAAATAGTCAGAAAAGGCTGGAAAAAGAGATAATTAATCCAAACATGTGAAGCTCATAGTTCTTTGTGCCTGAAATACTTCTTAATACTTTAGAGGAACCAAACAGAATTCTGGTGGTTTGAGGGGTTGAATAATAAATGACCCTCTGAATAAACTTTTCACAATTTAAAAAAAAATTAAACAAAGAAATAACATTCTTTTTTGCTGCAGTGCATTTCACACTTCCAGGCTGATCTACAGTCCAAATGTCACAATGCCAAGTTAATTCCGAATGTGTAAACCTGCTAAATCTGCAGGGGGTTGAATACTACTTGTAGGCACTGTATATTACTTACTGAATAAGTAACAGGAGGTCATACAATCTGAGGTCAGGTCCAGGAAATGGTGCAGTACGACAAAGGGAAATCAGAGACGAAATCCAATTCACGAGCCGAGGTCAGGAAAACCAGAAAGACAAGACAGTTTACAGGGAGCAGGCACCAGAGAAGTCAGGTCACAGGCACAGGGTCTGAGTCCGTGAAGAGTCAAGCTGGGTCAGGCACAGAGGGATCCGTCTTACACAGGCAGCAGCAAGTGTATGATTGACACTTGATGGAGGAGCTAGCCTGCTTAAGTAGAAGACTAATCAAGGAAAGTGAACACAGATGACTGCAGCACAGACCCAGCACAACCAAAACAGACTGACAGCCCTGACCCAAAGAAACATAACAGACAGGAATAGAGTGGAGATCGAGACATATATATTAGTTAGAATTATAACACACAGAGTGATCTATTTCAAGTGTTTATTTCGGGTAATGTTGAGGATTATGGCTTACAGCCAATGAAAACCCAAAAGTCATTATCTCAGTAAATTAGAATACTTTATAACAAGTAAATCAAGGTGCCAGCGTCTGGAGGAAGAGTGGAGAGACAGACAACCCGAGCTGCTGGAGGTCTAGTGTGAAGTCTCCACCATCAGTGATGGTTTGGGGAGCCATGTCATCTGCTGGTGTAGGTCCACTGTGTTTTATCAAGACCAAAGTCAGTGCAGCCGTCTACCAGGACATGTTAGAGCTCTTCATGCTTCCCTCTGCTGACAAGCTTTATGGAGGTGGAAATGTCATTCTCCAGCAGGACTTGGCCCCTGTCCACACGGCCAAAAGTACCAATACCCGGTGTACACACAACCATATCACTGTGCTTGATTGGCAGCAAACTTGCCTGACCTTAACCCCATAGAGAATCTATGGAGTATTGTCAAGAGGAAGATGAGAAACACCAGACCCAACAATGCAGATGAGCTGAAGGCTGCTATCAAAGCAACCTGGGCTTCCATAACCCCTCAGCACTGCCACAGGCTGATCGCCTCCATGCCATGCTGCATTGATGCAGTAACTGATGCAAAAGAAGCCGCGACCAAGTACTGAGTGCATTTACTGATCACACATTTCAGGAGGACAACATTTCAGATTTTACAATCATTTTTTAAGCTGGTGTTATAAAGTATTCTAATTTCCTGAGATAATGACTTTTGGGTTTTCATTGGCTGTAAGCCATAATCCTCATCATTAACAGAAATAAACACGTGAAATAGATCACTCTGTTTGTATTGACTATCTAATATATGAGTTTCACTTCTTGTATTGAAGAACTGAAATAAATTAACTTTTTGATAATGTTCTAATTTTGTGAGATGCACCCGTATATCTAATGATATGAGATCATACAGACACTGGACAGATAGGACCATATATATATATATACAGTATATATATATATATATATATATATATATATACTAGCTAAAGAGCCCGAGGCTGCCCGGGCATAGTAAATAACTGTGGTTAGATATAGCAAATTATAATTATCCTCCATCCCATAGTCCCGTGTCCATATACCCATCATACATATCCACGATCCCATAGGCCCATGCCCATATACCCATCATACATATCCTCCATCCCATAGTCGAGTGCCCATATACCCATCACACATCCTCCATCCCATAGTCCCATGCCCATGTACCCATCACACATCCTCCATCCCATAGTCCCATGCCCATATACCCATCATACATATTCATCATCCCATAGTCGAGTTCCCATATACCCATCACACATCCTTCATCTCATAGTCCCATGCCCATATACCCATCATACATATCCTCCATCCCATAGTCCCGTGCCCATATACCCATCACACATCCTCCATCCCATAGTCCCATGCCCATATACCCATCACACATCCTCCATCCCATAGTCCAGTGCCCATATACCCATCACACATCCTCCATCTCATAGTCCCATGCCCATATACCCATCATACATATCCTCCATCCCATAGTCCCGTGCCCATATACCCATCACACATCCTCCATCCCATAGTCCCATGCCCATATACCCATCACACATCCTCCATCCCATAGTCCCATGCCCATATACCCATCACACATCCTCCATCCCATAGTCCAGTGTCCATATACCCATCACACATATCCTCCATCCCATAGTCCCGTGCCCATATACCCATCACACATCCTCCATCCCATAGTCCCATGCCCATATACCCATCACACATCCTCCATCCCATAGTCCCATGCCCATATACCCATCACACATCCTCCATCCCATAGTCCAGTGTCCATATACCCATCACACATATCCTCCATCCCATAGTCCCGTGCCTATATACCCATCACACATCCTCCATCCCATAGTCACGTGCCCATATACCCGTCATACATATCCTCCATCCCATAGTCCAGTGCCCATATACCCATCACACATCCTCCATCCCATAGTCAACCATTAAGACATCATAATGAGCAGCGGGGCTTGCAACCTATGATGACATCAGCGTCGCCATGGCAACCATTATGACATCATTTTGTGGCTGTAGCTGCGACGGTGCGGATGCCTATCCCGGACATACACATACATACATACATACATACTGGGAGCGCAGGTGGTCTTCTCTTCCATCCTCCCAGTGGATGGCCATGGAACAAGGAGGTGGAATAAGATTCTGCAGGTGAACAACTGGCTACGTCGATGGTGCCGTCAGCAACAATTTGGATTTCTGGATCACGGAGTGAATTACCTATACGATGGACTACTTGCTAGAGACGGGGTGCACCTTACAAAGACTGGAAAACATGTATTTGGAAGTCGCCTTGCTACACTTGTAAGGAGAGCTTTAAACTAGAACAACATGGGAAGGGAAGCAAAAGACCAGAAAAAGCCATACACCTGACAAATGCTATTGAGAACTCTGCTATTAGAAGTGGAAAGGAAGAACAAAGACAAAAGAATCTAATTAATAAAAATATTGGAGAAAGAGAAACCAATCACAAACTAAAATGTTTCTATACTAATGCACAAAGCATGGGCAACAAACAAGGAGAACTGGAACTACTAACACAGGAAAAGAAATATGATGTCATTGGAATCACTGAAACTTGGTGGGACAATACACATGAATGGAATACAAGGCTAGAAGGATACAACTTATCTGCAAGAAACAGACTTGATAAACGAGGAGGAGGTGTCGCATTGTATGTTAGAAACGCGTATATCTGCACAGAGATCCAAGCTTCAGAGACTGGGAGTTCTGTGGAAACTGGGTAAGAATACAAGGACAGAACAATGGAAAGGACACCATTGTAGGCATTTACTACAGGCCGCCTGTGCAAGCTGAAGATATGGATGAACTCTTTATGCATCAAATGGCCAAGTTCTCCAAAAAATATGACAGTTGTCATGGGAGATTTCAACTATCCAGACATTTGTTGGGAATCTCAGGCAAAACTAACAGGTCAAGGAAATTTTTATCCTCTCTTGCTGACAACTTTATCTTCCAAAAGGTAGGGGAGAAAACAAGGGGAACTGCTACCTTGGATCTAATCCTTATAAACAGGGAGGAAATGGTTGAGGAGGTAAAAGTGGCTGGGACCCTAGGAGGTAGCGACCATGCTGTTTTAGAATTTTGGATAACTAGAGGAGGAAGACCTGTGAAGACTCAGACTTCAAGGTTAGATTTCAGAAAGGCAGATTTTAAGGGATTCAGAAGGAGAATTGGAGGGATCCAATGGCTGGATATCCTTAAGGATAAAAATGTCCAGGAAGGATGGGAAATCTTGAAAAATGAAATTCTCAAAGCACAATTGTTAACAATTCCGAAAAGAGGGAAGAATAGGAAGCGTTTAAGGAAACCAGGATGGATATACACAGAACTTAAGCACATGCTAAAAAGGAAGAAAGAAATGTTTATAAAACGGAAAGAGGGAGGCATATCTAAAGAAGAATATAATGCTGTCTGCAGAACCTGCAGGGCACAAATCAGATTAGCTAAAGCTGACAATGAATTGAGGCTTGCAAGAGATGTCAAAAGCAATAATAAAGGATTTTGGGGATATGTCAAAAGTAAAAGAAAAGTCAAAGATGCTATAGGATTTTTACAGGATGAAAATGATGAAATGGTAAGACAGGATGTTGAGAAGGCCGAACTTTTAAATTCCTATTTTGCATCTGTTTTCTCGCAGAAAGGAAATGTAACATTAACTGTTCTTCACTGTCCTATTAAGGGAATAGAAGAATTCAGGATAGCTATAAACAGAAAGATAGTGAGGAAACACTTAGCTAACCTAAATGAATTCAAGTCTCCAGGTCCAGATGAATTACACCCCAGAGTACTGAAGGAGATAGCAGAAGAAATTTTTGAACCCCTCTCCATAATCTTTGAAAATTCTTGGAGAACAGGGGAAGTCCCAGAAGACTGGAGAAGAGCAAATGTTGTTCCTATCTTCATAAAGGGGAAGAAGGTGGACCCAGGCAACTATAGGCCGGTGAGTCTGACTTCTATAGCAGGAAAGATCTTTGAGCAAATTATTAAACAACATGTATGTCAGTACCTGGATAAGAATGAAGTGATTAAACAGAGTCAGCATGGGTTTGTAACTAATAAGTCATGTCAGACTAACTTAATTTCCTTCTATGACGGTATCACTGATTGGGTGGATCAAGGAAATGCTGTAGATATAGTATATCTTGACTTGAGCAAAGCATTTGACAAAGTATCTCATACAATCCTTATTGAAAAAATGACTAAGTATGGAATTGACAAGGCAACTGTTAGGTGGATTCATAACTGGCTTAGTGATCGGACCCAAAGAGTGGTCATAAATGGCTGCACATCCAGTTGGAAGAATGTCTCAAGTGGGGTACCACAGGGCTCTGTCCTGGGCCCTGTATTGTTATCAACAATTTAGATGAAGGATGTAATATCACATACAATGAACAAATACCATCACACCATGACCAGACCACATATTACCACCACAAAGTGACCAAATAATAGCACATACAAGGGACAAATACCACTGCACCATGACCAGACCACATATTACCACCACATGGTGACTGAATACTACAATACTTATCAATAAAAAAAATAATGCTATCACCATAAGTGGCATTATACACAGGAGATCTGTACTTAGTACGCAGTGTCTGTGTACAGGTAATATAGTGTGTAACGGGGTCTACCCAAGCTGGGGTACCTCTTTCAGTACCATCCCGTGTTTTCGGAGGTCTGCTCTGCGTTAGCTGGAGTCTGAATGAATGACGCTGGCTGGAATTCCTTGGTTACATGGGCGCATATAAAAGATCACTGCTTCTCCATGTATTTCCAGTCTGACAACACTTTACTCACAGGACACAGAATATATCACACAGATACAGAGGGCAGGCCAATAGAAAAGCGGCAGGCCAGACATGCATTACAAAAGCCGCAGGTGGCCGGAGCCTGCGGATGTTTACTGTGGGAATTACAAAGGTAGGGGAGGGCAGACAAAAGGAGAATATCGTGTCCCCTCTGCCCAGGGGCGCAGCCTGTGGGCTGATGCATTAGGGACATGCATCTCACATAGAACCTATTATACATACATATAACTGCACAACATATTCTGGGTGCTGAGTGGTTCTGTAACATGGCTCCCCTTTTCAGCGACGCGATCGGCATAGACAGTCTGATCCTCAACGGATCGGTTTGGGGATGACCGAAGTTTATGGGGTTGGTACAAGTTCCGTTTGTCGACTTAGTCCATCGGCGTTACCGTTTTGTTTGCCAGGTCTGTAGTGGATGGTGAAGTCCAGAGGTTGTAGGGCTAATCTCCACCGCAGCAATCTGGCGTTGTCTCCGGAGACCCGATTAAGCCAGACTAGGGGATTATGGTCCGTTAGGAGGGAAAACTGTCATCCATACAAATATGGTTGCAACTTCTTGAGTGCCCATACTACCGCCAGGCACTCCTTCTCGATGGCCGCATAGCTTACTTCACGGGGCAGTAGTTTCCGACTCAGGTAAGCTACCGGGTGTTCTTGGCCGTCCGGCCCGACTTGGCTCAGTACTGCCCCCAATCCAAACATAGAAGCGTCGGTGTGAACAAGGAAACGTTTAGTTGGATCGGGGTATTGGTGAGGGCGTCCTTTAGTTGGCGGAAGGCTTCCTCACACTCTGAGGTCCAGGTTACCTGGCGGGGTTTGTTCTTATGGGTCAGATCAGTGAGGGGCTTGGCTACGCTGCTGTAATTGGGAACGAATTTCCTGTAATACCCCGCTGTCCCTAGAAACGCCATGACCTGGGTTTTAGTGCGTGGGATGGGCCATTTGGCTATGGCCTCAATCTTGGCTGGTTCTGGTCGCTGTTTCCCACTTCCCACCCAATGCCCTAAGTACTGAACCTCTGCTTTGCCCACGTGACACTTGTTTGGTTTCAGGGTGATTCCGGCCTGGTGGATCCTGTCCAATACTGTCTCTAGGTGATTTAGATGCTCTTTCCATGTCGCACTGTAGTTGGCGATGTCGTCCAGGTAGGCACAAGCATAGTCCTGGAGAACATCCAGAAGCCGGTCAGCCAGCCTTTGGAAGGTCGCCGGGGCATTCTTCATCCGAATGGCATAACTCGAAACTGGAATAAGCCGAATGGGGTGACAAATGCCGACTTGGGAATAGCGTCAGGACTAAGGGGAATCTGCCAGTAGCCTTTGCATAGATCGATGGTGGTCAAATACTTTGCCCCCGCCAGCCGGTCTAACAACTCATCCACACGCGGCATGGGGTATGCATCCGTCACTGTTTTCTCATTGAGCTTACTATCGTCTACACAAAACCATGTAGTCCCATCCTTCTTGGGCACTAACACTACGGGGGATGCCCAGGGACTGACTCTTCAATGACCCCTAAACGCAACATCTCTTGTATCTCTTGTCGCATCCCCTCTCGTACAGACTCAGGGACGCGGAAGGGGTTTTGTCGCAGTGGGGTCTGATCCTGGGTCTCAACCTTGTGTTGTGCCAGGCGAGTGTACCCCGGTCTCTCTGAAAACATCCTCTGTCGCAGCCTCAACAACGCCTCCGCCTGCTGTCTCTCCCGGGGGCCTAGGTCTTCACCCAAGTGTACCTGGTCCCATGTTTTAGACTGAGTCCTTTCCCCTAAGACATCCGGCAAGGGAAGTCCGACTAAATCCTCTGCTTCGGGTGCACAGATGGCCACTACCTCTTCAGGGCGCTCCCGGTAGGGCTTCAGCATATTCACGTGGAACATGCGGATAACCCTGGGGTCGTCACAATCGGCGACATTATAGGTTGTGTCTGCTATTTTTCCCACTACCTGGTAGGACCCCTGACATGCAGCTTGAAACTTATTCTGCTTAGTGGGCTCTAACACCAGGACCTTCTGTCCTATTTCCAAAGTGCGCTCTCTGGCACTCCGATCGTACCATACGCGCTGGCGCCGCTGTGTCGCCTGCAGGTTCTCACGTACAACCTGGGTCGGCTCCTGTAGGCGGTCCCGGAATTCCAGCACATAGGGTACAATAGGTACCCCTTATATGATGCCCTCCCCTTCCCAGTGTTCCAGCACTAAGTCTAGGGGTCCCCTTACCCGTCTCCCGTATACCAGCTCGAACGGGGAGAACCCCATGGATTCTTGGGGCACCTCCCGATAGGCAAACAGGAGGTGTGGCAAGACTTTCTCCCAGTCCCTGTAGGTCCTGGTAAAAGTCCCAATGAGCTGTTTTAATGTTCCGTTAAAGCGTTCACACAACCCATTGGTTTGCGGGTGGTACAGGGCGCTTCTAATGGATTTTACGCCGCTCAGCTTCCACAGTTGGTTGGTCACCTCTGCTGTAAACTGGGTACCCTGGTCCGAGATAATCTCCTGGGGAAATCCAACCTGTGAGAAAACCTGGAGCAGGGCGGCCGCCACCGTCTCTGCCAGTATGTTAGGTAACGCAACCGCCTCTGGATACCGTGTGGCATAATCTACCACTGTCAATATATGCTTTTTCCCGGACGGACTGGGTTTCGCTAACGGCCCTATCAGATCGACCGCTACTCGGCTAAATGGTTTCTCCACAGTGGGGAGGGGGCGTAATTTGGCCTTGCATCGATCCCCCCTCTTGCTAATACGCTGACAACTGTCACAGGTCTGGCAGTACTGACGAACATCATAGGTTACCCCCGGCCATAAGAAGTTTTGTGTCAGACGATGCCTGGTGCGACTGACGCCGAAGTGCCCGGCCAAGGGTATATCATGAGAGATTCGCAGTAACTCCTGCCTATACTTCTTGGGAACTACCAGCTGTTTTATAGTGGGGCTCGTCCCTGTGTGGTGCTGCTCTGTGATCCGGTAGAGGAGTCCCTGCTTCCATACAAACTGTTCCCCTTCCAGTACTCCTCTCCCCTCCTGTGCCTTCCCACGATATCCCTCTAATGAAGGATCCTCAAGTAACTCCCTCTTAAATTCATCTGGGGTGGCCCAAGAAATGTGTCTGGCTATGGGAATACGTGCAGGGCTGGGGTGTCTTACCTGGGCCTCCTCTGAGTGTGACTCCGGCTCCGCAGCTCGAGCTTGTCTCCGGGTGGTCACAGGATAGGTCTCAGCCAGAGGGGCCACCGAGAATGCAGACAACATGGGCCCCAAGTCATTTCCCAGCAAGACGTCTGCAGGCAAATCCTCCATCAAGCCGACCTCAACAAGGCCATCCCCAACTCCCCAGTTCAGGTGAATCCTGGCAGTGGGTAGTCGATGTATAGCTCCCCCTTGTGACGGACTCAGCTCCTGCTGAGCCCATTTTTTGAGTGGACCCTCTGGGTCGTGGCACCCACCCACCGAGGGTGAGCTGACCTTGTGAGAATCCACCCCCTATACAGGGAGTGTCAGGGGCAAGACCAAGGGGGTGAGCCACCACGACTGCTGGGACCAGACGGCCGGCTCAGGGGACACTAGACGAGTGTCTGACGACAAGGACGAGCAGGAAGCAAGACGAGACTAGACGTAGGTGCAAGGTATCTTCATTAGAATAACACAAGATCACATACAGAGAAAACAAGCAAAACGTGCAAGGTGCGCGCGTGGGCACGCCAAGGTCCATAACATGGTACGTGCCAGATGGCACGCCTAGGCACAGGTAATGGCATGATGGCATCGGACTCCGGACTGCTGGCAAACCGACAGGGTCCAGGGATCAGGCTGCGGACGTCAGCTCCGGACATCAGGCCGTAGTCATCTGGTTCCGGACCTCTGGCAACGGTCGGCAGGTTCCGGGCATCCGGCAGGCAAACCAGGGTTCAGGCAAGGAGGCACGACAGATATCCAAGCAGGGTGCGTGTTTAGGGAACACGCCAAGGTCCAAGGCTAGGTGCGTGTGTAGGGGACACGCCAGGGTCCAAGGCTAGGTGCGTGTGTAGGGGACACACCAGGGTTCAAGACTAGGTGCGTGTGTAGGGGACACGCCAAGGTTCACAAACGAGACAGGGTGCGTGTGTAGAGCCACGCCAAAGCATAGGATAAGACAGAGTGCGTGTAGAGCCACGCCAAGGTACAAGACAGAGTGCGTGTAGAGCCACGCCAAGGTACAAGACAGAGTGCGTGTAGAGCCACGCCAAGGTACAAGACAGAGTGCGTGTAGAGCCACGCCAAGGTACAAGACAGAGTGCGTGTAGAGCCACGCCAAGGTACAAGACAGAGTGCGTGTAGAGCCACGCCAAGGTACAAGACAGAGTGCGTGTAGAGCCACGCCAAGGTACAAGACAGAGTGCGTGTAGAGCCACGCCAAGGTACAAGACAGAGTGCGTGTAGAGACACGCCAAGGTACAAGACAGAGTGCGTGTAGAGACACGCCAAGGTACAAGACAGAGTGCGTGTAGAGACACGCCAAGGTACAAGACAGAGTGCGTGTAGAGACACGCCAAGGTACAAGACAGAGTGCGTGTAGAGACACGCCAAGGTACAAGACAGAGTGCGTGTAGAGACACGCCAAGGTACAAGACAGAGTGCGTGTAGAGACACGCCAAGGTACAAGACAGAGTGCGTGTAGAGACACGCCAAGGTACAAGACAGAGTGCGTGTAGAGACACGCCAAGGCACAAGACAGAGTGCGTGTAGAGACACGCCAAGGCACAAGACAGAGTGCGTGTAGAGACACGCCAAGGCACAAGACAGAGTGCGTGTAGAGACACGCCAAGGCACAAGACAGAGTGCGTGTAGAGACACGCCAAGGCACAAGACAGGGTGCGTGTAGAGACACGCCAGGGTTCAGAGCAGGGCTGCGTGCTAGGAGCTACGCAGGGACGCACACCTCACTGGCCAATGCACACGGCTGTAACGCCAGCACGAGGCACGACTAAGGCATAGGAGGGGGCAAAGGAACCGTCGTGCTAGGAGCCACGCCAGGTTCAGGGCAGGGTGCGTGCTAGGAGCCACGCCAGGGTTCAAGGCAGGGTGCGTGCTAGGAGCCACGCCAGGGCACAAGGAAGGGCTGCGTGCTAGGAGCCACGCCAGGGGGCACGCCACACTGGCCAGTACACACGGCTGTACACAAACACGTGGCACTTACCACGGCACAGGAGACGGCCAAGGGGAACCCACGCCGGGGTTCAATGCAAGGACAAGGCAGGGAACAAGGCAAGGAATACAGGCAGAAACAGAGCCAGGTCAGAGAGAGGACAGAGTCTAGCAGCGGAGCGTAGGCAGAAGCCCAGAGCCGGGCCAAGGGAAGACCTTGGGACTAGACAAAGAAACGAGCACTAAGGAGAGGAGAAATGGTGTGTGTGCCAGGGAGCACTACAGAGCACCATAGGAGAGAGCGAGGCAGAGCAAGCAAAGACTGAGACCATAGGGAGGAACACAAAGCAAGGCAGAGAACACAGGGAGGACTACAAGTCAAAGCATAGCAAAAGCAAGACATGGCAAAACAGGCAAGGCAGAGAACACAGGGAGGACTACAAGTCAAAGCATGACAAAGACAAGACATGGAACTAGAGACAACACAAGACATGGCACAAGACAAGAGACGGAATTCGAGCACGGAGCGTGTGCAGAGACGCACTACAGAGCAAAGTGCAAGGGCACAGAATAGAGGGCGCAACCCCACAGACCAAGCAGCCATGCAGGGAAGCCACACAATAATCAGGCCCTGAGCTTCGGAAGAGGAGGCCTGATATAGGGCATAGCACCTCCTCTTCCAGGTCAGGACCAGGGGAGAACTTCCGGGATTCTAGACATGACGAGATGATAGCAGAACCAGACAGTGCAGGATCTTAGGAAACGTCACATGATCAGGGTTTCAGACATGACGAGATGATCACCGAACCAACCAGTGCAGGATCCTAGGAAGAACACATGATCCGGGATTCTAGACATGACGAGAAGATCACAGAAGGCAGAGCAGAAACGCAGGGATCCTGCAGCTCAGACATGAGGTGAGTCTGCACACAGCTCTAGCGAACATGCAGGACAGCAGACAAAACATGCGCATGCACATCGCTCCAGGAGTTCTTGAGACAAACAGACATGGCAGACATGGCGGACGTGACACCCCTGCTACACGGACTGCCACTGTCCGGTCCATCTTCTTTTGGTCCCGGACGAGATGAGGCTTCACAAGGGTCAAAGTTGCCCCGGAATCTCTTAGTCCCTGCATACGTTTCCCATTAACCCACACGACCTGTCGATGCTGTTGTCGATTATCTGCCCGGGCTGCCTGCATGGGGTCTACTTCATGCAGCACTTCCTCCATCTCTTCCACCCGTTGGTTAGTCGTAGCCCTCAGTGCCGGGTCAGCTTCGCCTTGGTAGCAGTGTACAGCAGCCCGGTTGAAGGTAGCTGTTCCCGCCTTTGGCCACTGGGTATGCTGAGTCCGGTTGGGGCATTGTCTTTGCAGGTGGCCCAGCTGACGACAGGTGTGGCATCGCGCCCCAGGGGGACTGTGGTAGGCCGGGTTTCTAGCTGGTCCCCCTACAATCTTCGGTGGTTTGGGGCCCTCCTGGTCCATGGGCAGGCCCCTAGTGACCACCTTTGATCCGGACAACTGCGGCCTCCTGGCATCATGATGTTCATCGGCTAGACAAGCGGCTTCCTCAAGAGTCGTTGGCCGCCTGTCCCGAAGCCATTCCTGTGTCTCGGGGTTTAGTCCATTAAAGAATCGTTCTAACAGGAAGAGCTGGAGGACATCCTCCTTAGTGGTTGCTTGGCTCCCTTGTACCCACTGTAGCAGTGACCGCCGTAATTTACAGGCCCATTCAGCGTGGGTATCGGTTACGCGTTTTAAAAGTCCGCAAAACTTTTGGCGGTAGGCCTCTGGTGTCAGCGCATACCGGGCCAAGATCACTTCTTTGATCCGCTCATAGTCCATACAGTCCTCATCAGGTACCGTGCGATAGGCGTCCGCTGGCCAGCCTGTCAGCTTGCTGGCCAGAATCTGAACCCGTTCCTCCGGCTTCACTTGATGAAGGGCACACTGCCGCTCAAAGTCCTGCAGAAAGCAATCAATGTCTTCCTCTGCCTCCCCCAACTGTCGGAAGGCATTATACTGGATCTTTTTGTGGCTTACTGTTGAAGGTACCTGGTCAAAGGCCAGAGCTCCCCCTGCTCACTGACTCTCCTCTCTCCGCTCTGCCATCCCCATCTTGGCCAGCCCCACTTTGATCCGCTCTGCCATCTCCATCTTGGCTAGTTCTATCCTGGTCCACTCGGCCATCTTTTTCTTCAGATCAGTACGCACATCAGCCATTACCTCTCGTATGATCTCTACTGCAGGGTTTAGGCCATAGAACGCCAGTCTGTTCTTTACCTCCCTCTGGAATTCGGTCTCCTCCACATTCACATTGGGGGGCGCTGCACTGTCGTGTTCCATGATGGCTGCTATCAAATCCGCTTGTTTTGTTTGTTTTTTTTTAAACCAGTTATTTTTATTTAGGTTTCAAAAGATTTTAAACAATAAACAGTGGATATCACTATACATGTAACAATTCACATATCTTGTAATAATACAATCAAAGCCCATCCTCCCCTCCCCCAATACTCCTTATGCCGGGTATATTTGAGAGTCTTAGCAATCATATCACCGCCATCCAGGCGGACCATATTTTTTCGAAAGTGCTTTCACCATGCCTTCGCCTGTAAATGCTTTCCTCTAAATGCATTACCGTACGTGTCGGAGCAGTAAATTCCCTCCTAGTGGGGGGTTCCGAATCCTTCCATTTCCATGCTATTAGTTTGCGTGCCACATACAGCAACCTCGCTATTGCCACTTTGTAATGTTCTGAGACAGGTATCCCATCCACCTCCCCCAAAACACACAGCACTGGATTCCTGTCGAGCGTACATGCATAAGCTCTCTCAATTTTGTTGATAACGACCAGCCAGTATGCCACCAGCCGCGGACACGACCATAACATGTGTAACAGTCCGGCCTGGTCTGTGCCACATCTAGGGCAGCTAGAGTCTCCCCTCAAGCCCGCCTTGAATAGGACCAGCGGTGTTTTGTATGTTCTATGTATTACATATAACTGGGAGAGCCGTGCCTGCTCGCTTAGAGAGATCTTCGGGACATATTCAAGAATAGCCTCCCATTGTCCGGTTGTGAGGGTACCCACCTCCCTCTCCCATTTACTCTTTGCAGTGAGGTGATTGTCCCCCAGATAGGAGTGTAGTAGATCATGATATATGCTCGATATAACTCCCCTCGTCCATCCCTTCATACACACAAAGTCTAGTACAATGTCGCCCTGAACAGTCATGGCTCCCAATCTACACTGTGCCCTCCAAGCATGTCGAAGCATATAGTATTGAAACCCCCATACCGAAGGCAAATCAAATTCCTCTCTCAATGTCTCAAAGGTCTTCAGGTCCGTTCCACTCTGCAGCTGGCACACATATCTCACTCCTTTCGCCTTCCAATTGCCCATTTGTCGCAGCTTATTAAGTTCCGGCAGATGCTCATTGTCCCACACCGGTGAGTACCTAGTCAGCTCATCCACCCCTCTGATCCTTTTAATGGTGTCCCATACCTTCTGAATCATGCCTATGGTAGGATATGGTGCTCCCAGTTTCTTAAAGGTACCATCCTCTAGACCCTGGACAAGTGGGCGTCTCCCCGTCACATGTACCAGCACCCGGTGACTGCTCCTCCACAATCGAGCTCTCTCCATCCCCTGACATGCTGGCCCTGTACTGCCAAGAAATAGACCCATGGATTTGGTGCGGCCAGTCCTCCCTCTTCCTTTCCTTTTTGCAGAGTTCCAAATTTAATCCGTGCCTGCTTCTTGCCCCATATCAAGGATCTGAAGATAGAATCAATGCCCCAAAACCGTTTTTTTGGTAGCCATATCGGCGAATTGTGCAAAACGTACATTAGTTGTGGCATAATGACCATCTTAATCAGGTTAGTTCTACCCGTTACCGTTAAAGCCAATTTGCACCATGCACCTATTTTCCCTTTAAATTTCTCTAGCAGAGGAACCAAATTCAGACCCGTGAATCGGGACAGTGGAAGAGCTACCCATATCCCTAGGTATTTAAACTGTGAAACTAGCTGGAGTTGTTTCCCCCTCTCATCTATCTCCTCCGCTTCTATTGCTCTATCCACAGCCATGACATAAGACTTGTGCCAATTTATCTCCAGTCCCGAAATGCTCCCAAATTGTTTAATTACATCCATCGCGCACCCCAGTGTCTCTCCTGCACTTTCCAAAAACAACAGGATGTCGTCGGCATACAATGATATTTTTTCTTCCAGCTTCCCAAATTTAAATCCGACCACTCCCCTCTCAGCTCTGATCTTGGCCGCCAGGGGCTCCACTGCCACCGCGAACAATAGCGGGGACAGCGGACACCCCTGCCTTGTGCCCCTATGCAAGTCAAACATCCCGGACTGTTCTCCATTCACCTTAACTACCGCCTTTGGGGATGAGTACAATAACTTCACCCAGGCCATGAACGCGGGGCCGAATCCCATCAGTTCCATGATTTTCCATAAGTATTGCCATTCCACGCTATCAAATGCTTTCCTAGCGTCCAATGACATCACTATTCTCCTGCCACCATTACCAGCAGGCAGTTGCATATTAAGAAATAATCTTCTTAAGTTAACAGCCGTGGAGCGGTTAGGCATAAAGCCCGACTGGTCCTCGTGTATAATGGTATGCGCAACCCCGGTGAGCCGGGTGGCCAGGATCTTAGCGAGTATTTTGACATCCGTTGTCAACAACGAAATGGGCCTGTACGACTCCGCATCCATGGGATCTTTTCCCTCCTTCGGCAGAACTACTATCACTGCTTCCTCCATTGACCTCGGCAGTGCCCACATCACTAAAGCCTCATCAAACACAGATTTCAATTTCGGAGCCAGCAGTTCCACTAACTCCCTGTACACCTCCCCAGGTAGACCATCAGCTCCTGGTGATTTGTTATTGGGCATAGACAGTATTGCACATTCCACCTCCTCCACACTCACAGGTTCTTCCAACCTCAACTGGCTACGTCGATGGTGCCGTCAGCAACGATTTGGATTTCTGGATCACGGAGTGAACTACTTATACGATGGACTACTTGCTAGAGATGGGGTGCACCTTACGAAGACTGGAAAGCATGTATTTGGAAGTCGCCTTGCTACACTTGTAAGGAGAGCTTTAAACTAGAACAACATGGGAAGGGAAGCAAAAGACCAGAAAAAGCCATACACCTGACAAATGCTATGCCGAACTCTGCTATTAGAAGTGGAAAGGAAGAACAAAGACAAAAGAATCTAATAAAAATATTGGAGAAAGAGAAACCAATCACAAACTAAAATGTTTCTATACTAATGCACAAAGCATGGGCAACAAACAAGGAGAATTGGAACTACTAACACAGGAAAAGAAATATGATGTCATTGGAATCACTGAAACTTGGTGGGACAATACACATGATTGGAATACAAGACTAGAAGGATACAACTTATTTGCAAGAAACAGACTTGATAAACGAGGAGGGGGTGTCGCATTGTATGTTAGAAACGCGTATATCTGCACAGAGATTGAAGCTTCAGAGACTGGGAGTTCTGTGGAAACTGTTTGGGTAAGAATACAAGGACAGAACAATGGAAAGGACACCATTGTAGGCATTTACTACAGGCCGCCTGTGCAAGCTGAAGATATGGATGAACTCTTTATGCATCAGATGGCCAAGTTCTCCAAAAAATATGACATAGTTGTCATGGGAGATTTCAACTATCCAGACATTTGTTGGGAATCTCTCTCAGGCAAAACTAACAGGTCAAGGAAATTCTTATCCTCTCTTGCTGACAACTTTATCTTCCAAAAGGTAAAGGAGAAAACAAGGGGAACTGCTACCTTGGATCTAATCCTTATAAACAGGGAGGAAATGGTTGAGGAGGTAAAAGTGGCTGGGACCCTAGGAGGTAGCGACCATGCTATTTTAGAATTTTGGATAACTAGAGGCGGAAGACCTGTGAAGACTCAGACGTCAAGGTTAGATTTCAGAAAGGCAGATTTTAAGGGATTCAGAAAGAGAATTGGAGGGATCCAATGGCTGGATATCCTTAAAGACAAAAATGTCCAGGAAGGATGGGAAATCTTGAAAAATGAAATTCTCAAAGCACAGTTGTTAACAATTCCGAAAAGAGGGAAGAATAGGAAGCATTTAAGGAAACCAGGATGGATGAACACAGAACTTAAGCACATGCTAAAAAGGAAGCAAAAAATGTTTATAAAATGGAAAGAAGGAGGCATATCTAAAGAAGAATATAATGCTGTCTGCAGAACCTGCAAGGCACAAATCAGATTATCTAAAGCTGAAAATGAATTGAGGCTTGCAAGAGATGTCAAAAGCAATAATAAAGGATTTTGGGGATATGTCAAAAGTAAAAGAAAAGTCAAAGATGCTATAGGATTTTTACAGGATGAAAATGATGAAATGGTAAGACAAGATGTTGAGAAGGCTGAACTTTTAAATTCCTATTTTGCATCTGTTTTCTCTCAGAAAGGAAATGTAACATCAACTGTTATTCACTGTCCTATTAAGGGAATAGAAGAATCCAGGATATCTATAAACAGAAAGATAGTGAGGAAACACTTAGCTAACCTAAATGTATTCAAGTCTCCAGGTCCAGATGAATTACACCCCAGAGTACTGAAGGAGATAGCAGAAGAAATTTTTGAACCCCTCTCCATAATCTTTGAAAATTCTTGGAGAACAGGAGAAGTGCCAGAAGACTGGAGAAGAGCAAATGTTGTTCCTATCTTCAAAAAGGGGAAGAAGGTGGACCCAGGCAACTATAGGCCGGTGAGTCTGACTTCTATACCAGGAAAGATCTTTGAACAAATTATTAAACAACATGTATGTCAATACCTGGATAAGAATGAAGTGATTAAACAGAGTCAGCATGGGTTTGTAACTAATAAGTCATGTCAGACTAATTTAATTTCCTTCTATGATGGTATTACTGATTGGGTGGATCAAGGAAATGCTGTAGATATAGTATATCTTGACTTCAGCAAAGCATTTGACAAAGTCTCTCATACAATCCTTATTGAAAAAATGACTAAGTATGGAATGGACAAGGCAACTGTTAGGTGGATTCATAACTGGCTTAGTGATCGGACCCAAAGAGTGGTCGTAAATGGCTGCACATCCAGTTGGAAGAATGTCTCAAGTGGAGTACCACAGGGCTCTGTCCTGGGCCCTGTATTGTTCAACATCTTTATCAACGATTTAGATGAAGGAATTGAGGGTAAACTGATTAAATTTGCTGATGACACAAAGCTAGGAGGGATAGCTAATACTAGAGAAGAGAGAGAGAGGATTCAAAAAGATTTAAATAAACTGGAGAAGTGGGCAGCAACTAACAGAATGGTTTTTAACAGGGAGAAATGCAAAGTACTACATCTGGGCAATAAAAATGAAAAAAGCATATATAGAATGGGAGGAATAGGGCTAAGTGACAGCACATGTGAAAAAGACTTGGGTATACTAATAGATCACAGACTGAATATGAGTCAACAGTGTGATGCAGCAGCAAAAAAGGCAAATGCAATTCTAGGATGTATTAACAGAAGCATACAGTCTAGATCACGTGAAGTCATTATTTCCCTCTACTCCTCTTTGGTCAGACCTCATCTGGAATATTGTGTCCAATTTTGGGCACCACATTTTAAAAAAGACATCAACAAACTGGAGCAAGTTCAGAAAAGAGCGACCAGAATGGTGACCGGTCTGCAAACCCTGTCTTATGAGGAAAGGTTGCAGGATTTGGGAATGTTTAATTTGCAAAAGAGAAGACTGAGAGGAGACTTAATAGCTGTCTACAAATATCTAAAGGGCTGTCACATTGTAGAAGGATCAACTTTATTCTCATTTGCACAAGGAAAGACTAGAAGCAATGGGATGAAGCTGAATGGGAGGAGACACAGATTAGATATTAGAAAAAACTTTTTGACAGTTAGAGTGATCAATGAGTGGAACAGGCTGCCACGAGAAGTGGTGAGTTCTCCTTCAATGGAAGTCTTCAAACAGAGGCTGGACAGACATCTAACTGGGATGATTTAGCGAATCCTGCTTTGAGCAGGGGGTTGGACCAGATGGCCCAGGAGGTCCCTTCCAACTCTACGATTCTATGATTCTATGATTCAACCTATCTTCCTCAGACAATTTAGGTAGTGAAATGCCTTCCAAAAAATTCTCCACATCCCCCTCTGTGTCCCGTGCTCTCGAAGTGTACAGTGCCATGTAATATGCCTTGAAGACCTCCAGTATGTCCTTTGTGTCTGTCAGAGTCGCCCCTGTTTGATCTCTCAGTTTATACACCCTGGAAGACTCCCTTTGTGCCGCAGATATCACCACCAACAAGTGACCTACTCTCTCTCCTTCTTCAAGAATTGGGCTTGCTGAAATGCCCTTTTCCTCTCAGCTTGCATCATGTGCAGTTTATCAACTGCCTCCTGAGCCAATTTTAGTCTATTGTGAGCTTCACTCGTTGGCGCCAAAATCATGTCTGCCTCCGCTCTTGTCAGGTCATCCTTTATTTGTTGATCTGCCAATTTAGTTTTGGTCTTACACCTCGCAATCTCACTTATAAAAAGTCCCCTCGTAAACGCCTTCATGGCATCCCATACCGTTGTGGCCTCAGTACTCCCTTTGTTCATTTGGAAGAAGTGCTCTAGCTCTTTGGTTTTGCCACCCATGTCCACCACTTTAAGCCACGTCGGGTGAAGACACCAACCTCCCCTCTGACCCTGAGCAGATCTCACCAGAAGCGTGACCACCATAGGACCATGATCCGAGAAAGTCCTCTGTAGGTATTCCACCTCCCCCACCATCCCGTCCATAGCGGTATCCCCCAAAGCCAGGTCTATCCTCGACAGTGTTCCATGTGTTGCCGAATGACATGAAAAAGTCCTCTTACCCTCATTTCGTACTCTCCACAGATCTACCAGCCCAAGTTCCCCTACATAATTGCCAAAGGCAGTCATCCTGTCCTGTCCAGCTTCCGTACCTGCCGGTCTTACTTTATCCCAATAATCATTCATAGTGTTGTTAACATCTCCCATAATCAACAACGGAGTCTCCCCCCATCTGCCCGTCAGTTCCAGTACTGCTTGTAGTTTATTTTTAGAGTAAGGTGGAGGGATATATAAAGCCACTAAAATCATTTTGTGTCCGAACAATCTGCAAGCAATCCATACATACTGCCCTTCACTGTCTACATGCACTTCCAGCTCTTCATAATGTGTGTTTTTGTGTATTAGGACTGACACTCCCCTGGAGTACGAGGAATAAGTAGAATGATATGTCTTTAGCATCCAGGCTCTTGACAACCAGTGCATAGTGTCTCTAGTGAGATGTGTCTCCTGCAAGCACGGAAAACCAGGGGAAGAGTCTTGAGGAGATCATTTGCATATTCCCAGTGCCTTCTGGGATAAGTGAAGAGTCTCCGCGAGCTCAACGATCACTGGGTTTTGGCCGTTGCAGCTGAAAAGAGGAAATCGGAAAACCAGGGGAAGAGTCTTGAGGAGATCATTTGCATATTCCCAGTGCCTTCTGGGATAAGTGAAGAGTCTCCGCGAGCTCAACGATCACTGGGTTTTGGCCGTTGCAGCTGAAAAGAGGAAATCGGAAAACCAGGGGAAGAGTCTTGAGGAGATCATTTGCATATTCCCAGTGCCTTCTGGGATAAGTGAAGAGTCTCCGCGAGCTCAACGATCACTGGGTTTTGGCCGTTGCAGCTGAAAAGAGGAAATCGGAAAACCAGGGGAAGAGTCTTGAGGAGATCATTTGCATATTCCCAGTGCCTTCTGGGATAAGTGAAGAGTCTCCGCGAGCTCAACGATCACTGGGTTTTGGCCCTTGCAGCTGAAAAGAGGAAATCGGAAAACCAGGGGAAGAGTCTTGAGGAGATCATTTGCATATTCCCAGTGCCTTCTGGGATAAGTGAAGAGTCTCCGCGAGCTCAACGATCACTGGGTTTTGGCCCTTGCAGCTGAAAAGAGGAAATCGGAAAACCAGGGGAAGAGTCTTGAGGAGATCATTTGCATATTCTCAGTGCCTTCTGGGATAAGTGAAGAGTCTCCGCGAGCTCAACGATCACTGGGTTTTGGCCGTTGCAGCTGAAAAGAGGAAATCGGAAAACCAGGGGAAGAGTCTTGAGGAGATCATTTGCATATTCCCAGTGCCTTCTGGGATAAGTGAAGAGTCTCCGCGAGCTCAACGATCACTGGGTTTTGGCCGTTGCAGCTGAAAAGAGGAAATCGGAAAACCAGGGGAAGAGTCTTGAGGAGATCATTTGCATATTCCCAGTGCCTTCTGGGATAAGTGAAGAGTCTCCGCGAGCTCAACGATCACTGGGTTTTGGCCGTTGCAGCTGAAAAGAGGAAATCGGAAAACCAGGGGAAGAGTCTTGAGGAGATCATTTGCATATTCCCAGTGCCTTCTGGGATAAGTGAAGAGTCTCCGCGAGCTCAACGGTCACTGGGTTTTGGCCGTTGCAGCTGAAAAGAGGAAATCGGAAAACCAGGGGAAGAGTCTTGAGGAGATCATTTGCATATTCCCAGTGCCTTCTGGGATAAGTGAAGAGTCTCCGCGAGCTCAACGATCACTGGGTTTTGGCCGCTGCAGCTGAAAAGAGGAAATCGGAAAACCAGGGGAAGAGTCTTGAGGAGATCATTTGCATATTCCCAGTGCCTTCTGGGATAAGTGAAGAGTCTCCGCGAGCTCAACGATCACTGGGTTTTAGCCGCTGCAGCTGAAAAGAGGAAATCGGAAAACCAGGGGAAGAGTCTTGAGGAGATCATTTGCATATTCCCAGTGCCTTCTGGGATAAGTGAAGAGTCTCCGCGAGCTCAACGATCACTGGGTTTTGGCCGCTGCAGCTGAAAAGAGGAAATCGGAAAACCAGGGGAAGAGTCTTGAGGAGATCATTTGCATATTCCCAGTGCCTTCTGGGATAAGTGAAGAGTCTCCGCGAGCTCAACGATCACTGGGTTTTGGCCGCTGCAGCTGAAAAGAGGAAATCGGAAAACCAGGGGAAGAGTCTTGAGGAGATCATTTGCATATTCCCAGTGCCTTCTGGGATAAGTGAAGAGTCTCCGCGAGCTCAACGATCACTGGGTTTTGGCCGCTGCAGCTGAAAAGAGGAAATCGGAAAACCAGGGGAAGAGTCTTGAGGAGATCATTTGCATATTCCCAGTGCCTTCTGGGATAAGTGAAGAGTCTCCGCGAGCTCAACGATCACTGGGTTTTGGCCGCTGCAGCTGAAAAGAGGAAATCGGAAAACCAGGGGAAGAGTCTTGAGGAGATCATTTGCATAGTCCCAGTGCCTTCTGGGATAAGTGAAGAGTCTCCGCGAGCTCAACGATCACTGGGTTTTGGCCCGCTGCAGCTGAAAAGAGGAAATCGGAAAAGCCGCGCGCTGGGCTCATCTTTCATCGTTTTTAAGAAATCTCAAGATGGAAGAGGCCAGGAGCCATTTGGTGAGCTGCATTTCTTGCTACATGTTCACAGACTTACCAGTGGAAAAGCCAAACTTCACATGCCACAAATGCAAGCTTGTGTCCCTGTTGGAGGAAAAGTTGCAAAATCTCGAAGAGAGGTTAGCTACGTTGAAGATCATTAAGGAAGGTGAAGAGTTCTTGGACAGAGCAGAATTATCTCTTCATGTTACAGAAAGAGAAGAAATTCGAAGTGCACCTGAAGAAACAGAGGAATGGAGACATGTGACCCAGAGAAGCAGGAGGATCAGGAGGCAGTCAGCACCCATACTGCTCAGAAACCAGTACCAGGCTCTCACGCAGGAGAACAATGAAGAAATACATCAGGATAAGACTTTGCCAACAAGCAGCAACCTTGTACGCCTTCAGAGTCCTCCTGGCTGGAGAAAGAAAAATGTTGTGAAGAAGAAACGGAGAGTGGTGGTCATGGGGGATTCCCTGTTGAGAGGAACAGAGGCCGCTATCTGCAGACCGGATATAACTTCAAGAGAAATGTGTTGTCTTCCAGGTGCAAAAATTAAAGATGTGTCTGACAGGATATCAGGACTCTTCAGACCTACAGATGACTACCCATTCCTGCTACTACATGTGGGGACAAATGACACCGCAAGAAACGACCTGGAAACCATCTGCAGAGACTTTGAAGACTTGGGTAAGAAAGTGAAAGAACTGGGAGCGCAGGTGGTCTTCTCTTCCATCCTCCCAGTGGATGGCCATGGAACAAGGAGGTGGAATAAGATTCTGCAGGTGAACAACTGGCTACGTCGATGGTGCCGTCAGCAACGATTTGGATTTCTGGATCACGGAGTGAACTACTTATACGATGGACTACTTGCTAGAGATGGGGTGCACCTTACGAAGACTGGAAAGCAGGTATTTGGAAGTCGCCTTGCTACACTTGTAAGGAGAGCTTTAAACTAGAACAACATGGGAAGGGAAGCAAAAGACCAGAAAAAGCCATACACCTGACAAATGCTATTGAGAACTCTGCTATTAGAAGTGGAAAGGAAGAACAAAGACGAAAGAATCTAATTAATAAAAATATTGGAGAAAGAGAAACCAATCACAAACTAAAATGTTTCTATACTAATGCACAAAGCATGGGCAACAAACAAGGAGAATTGGAACTACTAACACAGGAAAAGAAATATGATGTCATTGGAATCACTGAAACTTGGTGGGACAATACACATGATTGGAATACAAGACTAGAAGGATACAACTTATTTGCAAGAAACAGACTTGATAAACGAGGAGGAGGTGTCGCATTGTATGTTAGAAACGCGTATATCTGCACAGAGATTGAAGCTTCAGAGACTGGGAGTTCTGTGGAAACTGTTTGGGTAAGAATACAAGGACAGAACAATGGAAAGGACACCATTGTAGGCATTTACTACAGGCCGCCTGTGCAAGCTGAAGCTATGGATGAACTCTTTATGCATCAAATGGCCAAGTTCTCCAAAAAATATGACATAGTTGTCATGGGAGATTTCAACTATCCAGACATTTGTTGGGAATCTCTCTCAGGCAAAACTAACAGGTCAAGGAAATTCTTATCCTCTCTTGCTGACAACTTTATCTTCCAAAAGGTAGGGGAGAAAACAAGGGGAACTGCTACCTTGGATCTAATCCTTATAAACAGGGAGGAAATGGTTGAGGAGGTAAAAGTGGCTGGGACCCTAGGAGGTAGCGACCATGCTATTTTAGAATTTTGGATAACTAGAGGCGGAAGACCTGTGAAGACTCAGACGTCAAGGTTAGATTTCAGAAAGGCAGATTTTAAGGGATTCAGAAAGAGAATTGGAGGGATCCAATGGCTGGATATCCTTAAAGACAAAAATGTCCAGGAAGGATGGGAAATCTTGAAAAATGAAATTCTCAAAGCACAGTTGTTAACAATTCCGAAA
This sequence comes from Dendrobates tinctorius, assembly GCF_039654945.1. NCBI lineage: Eukaryota > Metazoa > Chordata > Amphibia > Anura > Dendrobatidae > Dendrobates > Dendrobates tinctorius. The sequence continues at coordinate 1,015,384 of NW_027362103.1, forward strand.
AGAGGGAAGAATAGGAAGCAGTTAAGGAAACCAGGATGGATGAACACAGAACTTAAGCACATGCTAAAAAGGAATAAAAAAATGTTTATAAAATGGAAAGAGGGAGGCATATCTAAAGAAGAATATAATGCTGTCTGCAGAACCTGCAGGGCACAAATCAGATTATCTAAAGCTGAAAATGAATTGAGGCTTGCAAGAGATGTCAAAAGCAATAATAAAGGATTTTGGGGATATGTCAAAAGTAAAAGAAAAGTCAAAGATGCTATAGGATTTTTACAGGATGAAAATGATGAAATGGTAAGACAGGATGTTGAGAAGGCTGAACTTTTAAATTCCTATTTTGCATCTGTTTTCTCTCAGAAAGGAAATGTAACATCAACTGTTATTCACTGTCCTATTAAGGGAATAGAAGAATCCAGGATATCTATAAACAGAAAGATAGTGAGGAAACACTTAGCTAGCCTAAATGAATTCAAGTCTCCAGGTCCAGATGAATTACACCCCAGAGTACTGAAGGAGATAGCAGAAGAAATTTTTGAACCCCTCTCTATAATCTTTGAAAATTCTTGGAGAACAGGAGAAGTGCCAGAAGACTGGAGAAGAGCAAATGTTGTTCCTATCTTCAAAAAGGGGAAGAAGGTGGACCCAGGTAACTATAGGCCGGTGAGTCTGACTTCTATACCAGGAAAGATCTTTGAACAAATTATTAAACAACATGTATGTCAATACCTGGATAAGAATGAAGTGATTAAACAGAGTCAGCATGGGTTTGTAACTAATAAGTCATGTCAGACTAACTTAATTTCCTTCTATGACGGTATCACTGATTGGGTGGATCAAGGAAATGCTGTAGATATAGTATATCTTGACTTCAGCAAAGCATTTGACAAAGTCTCTCATACAATCCTTATTGAAAAAATGATTAAGTATGGAATGGACAAGGCAACTGTTAGGTGGATTCATAACTGGCTTAGTGATCGGACCCAAAGAGTGGTCGTAAATGGCTGCACATCCAGTTGGAAGAATGTCTCAAGTGGGGTACCACAGGGCTCTGTCCTGGGCCCTGTATTGTTCAACATCTTTATCAACGATTTAGATGAAGGCATTGAGGGTAAACTGATTAAATTTGCTGATGACACAAAGCTAGGAGGGATAGCTAATACTAGAGAAGAGAGAGAGAGGATTCAAAAAGATTTAAATAAACTGGAGAAGTGGGCAGCAACAAACAGAATGGTTTTTAACAGGAAATGCAAAGTACTACATCTGGGCAATAAAAATGGAAAAAGCATATATAGAATGGGAGGAATAGGGCTAAGTGACAGCACATGTGGAAAAGACTTGGGTATACTAATAGATCACAGACTGAATATGAGTCAACAGTGTGATGCAGCAGCAAAAAAGGCAAATGCAATTCTAGGATGTATTAACAGAAGCATACAGTCTAGATCACGTGAAGTCATTATTTCCCTCTACTCCTCTTTGGTCAGACCTCATCTGGAATATTGTGTCCAGTTTTGGGCACCATATTTTAAAAAAGACATCAACAAACTGGAGCAAGTTCAGAAAAGAGCGACCAGAATGGTGACCGGTCTGCAAACCCTGTCTTATGAGGAAAGGTTGCAGGATTTGGGAATGTTTAGTTTGCAAAAGAGAAGACTGAGAGGAGACTTAATAGCTGTCTACAAATATCTAAAGGGCTGTCACATTGTAGAAGGATCAACTTTATTCTCATTTGCACAAGGAAAGACTAGAAGCAATGGGATGAAACTGAATGGGAGGAGACACAGATTAGATATTAGAAAAAACTTTTTGACAGTTAGAGTGATCAATGAGTGGAACAGGCTGCCACGAGAAGTGGTGAGTTCTCCTTCAATGGAAGTCTTCAAACAGAGGCTGGACAGACATCTGACTGGGATGATTTAGCGAATCCTGCTTTGAGCAGGGGGTTGGACCAGATGGCCCAGGAGGTCCCTTCCAACTCTACGATTCTATGATCATAGGTTCACAGGATTTGATATGATTCAGAACAGCCGCCCTCTTAACCTTATCAGATATACCACGCACATTCCAACTTAACATCCGAACAGTACGGTTACTCATTGTGCATTAGAAAGAACAATCCATCATCATCAAGTAACATCATTACATTGTGGTCCCAATCATACCCGGTCAAACAGCATGAAAACCCCCATCTCCCTACAAATCCACCCCACCAACCTCCCCCCTCCCTCTCCGCTTCCCCTCCCCCCACCCTTCCCCTTTTGCAGTTGTCACTCTCTCCCCAACGTGAGAGTGGGAGCTCAAAGAACCTGAGCAACTTCTCAGTATTCCGCACTTCAACATGCGTCGTGTCTTCCTCCATCATTGGCAGCCTCTCCGCCATATTGTCAACAGTATGCATAGTCCCGAACCATTAGTCAAACAATTAACCATAATACGTAGATCCCAGTGGGGAGTTCTCCCCCTCCTCTGCGCTCCTATTTCGCAGAGTAAAGCAGCGCCATGACCCTGTCCAGTGATCAGTCTAGCAGGGTCATGTGGTCATATTGCCATTATCTTCTCTCAATTTGCTCCGGTTGCGCTCCAACCACTAAGCAGCCTCAACCGGTGACGGGAAAAAAATGACCTTTCCAAAAGCTTCCACTCTTAATTTAGCAGGATAAATTGTAGAGTATTTCAAATGCAAAGAGCGGAGCTGTTTCTTCACTTCGCCATACCGCAGTCGCAACTTTTGCACCTCGGCTGAGTAATCCGGGTATATTTCGATTCGTTTGCCCTCCAGGTTAAGATCTGTCAACTTTCCAGCCTTTCGTAAGATAATGTCCCTGTCTCTGCAATTCAGGATTCTGGCTAGCATCGTGCGAGGTCCATCTCCCGGCACTGGGGGTCTCATGGGTACGCGATGGGCACGCTCCACCGCAAACACTCTCGACAAGTTATCAGCACCAAACTTGTCCAGCAGCCAGGTTTCAATAAAGGCTGTGGGGTCAGCACCCTCAGCTCTCTCAGGGATGCCCACAATGCGCAAATTGTTCCTACGTGACCGGTTCTCCAGGTCATCATTTTTATTGGCTACTACCGTGATCCTCTGAGTGTGCTGTTGTTGTGTCTTTTGCACTGAGGTTAAGTGATCTTCTGTTACACCAACTCTGTCCTCCACCTCAGTTAATCTGGCTGTAACTTTCTGCATAGATGTTTTTATGCCCCCCATTTCTTCTTTCAGGCAATTCACCTGCTTTGTTAGAGCAGTTAAGGCAGTCTTGCAGTATAAGACAGCTTGGAATACATCCCGCAGGGTGGGCTTTGCTACATCTGCACTTTCAGCTAACTGCACAGTGTCACCATCCCCCTCTTCCTCCTGCTCCAGCTCTGCATTCAGCACAGGCATCTCCTCATCGTCTTCCTCCTCATCTCTGTGCTTCTCACTCCCTCCATTTCCTTCTTCATCTGTCTCTAAGCCCCTCACATACCTGTTCAGCCGGGCTGAGACTTCCAGCCTCTGTGCATAGGCTGTGTTTCTTCTTCCCGCCTCCTCCTCTCTCTCAGCACCATCTTGGACTGAGGCACTGCTGCAGGCTCCGACATCTTTCTGCCTTTTGCGGCTCATGTCTGTCTCTCTGAGTCTGGCAGAAGCTCGCCCCTGACTCCTGGGACCTTCAGACATCTGATCCTGGTAAAGGAATTAGCTGGTTCGGGCTCTGTGCAGGATAATTGAGGCTAATGGTGGCAGAGAAGCACAGCCACCCGACTTCTCACATCAAGAGCTAGGCCCCGCCCCCTCCGCTTTTGTTTTGTTGCTGGCGATCAACCCTCGGGCTTCCACCAGATCTTTTAATGTAGTCCTCTTTAACTTCTGGTAGTCATTTTCCATTCATTCCTTTCCTCCTGTAGAAGGGGTATCAAATCCCGCTGTCTGCCACCAGTGTAACGGGGTCTACCCAGGCTGGGGTGCCTCTTTCAGTACCACCCCATGTTTTCGGAGGTCAGCTCTGCGCTGGCTGGAGTCTGAATGAATGACGGTGGCTGGAATTCCTTGGTTACATGGGCGCATATAAAAGATCACTGCTTCTCCATGTATTTCCAGTCTGACAACACTTTACTCACAGGACACAGAATATATCACACAGATACAGAGGGCAGGCCAATAGAAAAGCGGCAGGCCAGACATGCATTACAAAAGCCGCAGGTGGCCGGAGCCTGCCGATGTTTACTGTGGGAATTACAAAGGTGGGGGGAGGGCGGACGAAAGGAGAATATCGTATCCCCTCTGCCCAGGGGCGCAGCCTGTGGGCTGATGCATTAGGGTCATGCATCTCACATAGAACCTATTATATATACATATAACTACACAACAGATTCTGGGTGCTGAGTGGTTCTGTAACACGTAACATAGTGATCATGTCAGGAACACCGCACTGTCCTGAGTAAAGCGAACTGTGCTCAAAGATACCTGTGGAGTGGGCGGTAGCCGAGAAGATGCGTACTTCAGAACAGCAGGACCTGAAGCAAGTGACTGCTAGGGGTGTGGCCTAAACTCCAGAGAGCTGGGAGCTGCAAGAGAACTCCTAGCAGGGTAACTGCGAGACAAAGTTACCAAGGGGCATAGACAGGGAGTATAGTCAGGACGTAGCCAATGAGTCATACACAGAGATAGCTGCAAGGTACAAGAGGGGCGAGCAGAGAGTAGTCAGATCACAGGCAATGAGTCATACACCGAGAGGGTAGCACAGTACAGAATCAACAGGCAACTCACAACGGGAAACAGAACCGGGTCGGAACCATATAAGCAAGCTATAACAACGAACAGGCACACAGAGGTCAGCACACTCGGCCAAAGTTAAAAGTATAACTGGCAGGGATTGGAGCTTCCCAGGGGTTTAAGAAGCTCTCCTAGAACCAGAAAGAGGCCACAATCATTAACCCCAGGTGTGCAGGTCAAAACCTGCACTGAGCAACAGACATTAACCCCTGACGTGCAGCTCAAAAACCTGCACTGGGATCATGACAAATCAATGACATTATGCACAGGAGCTCTGTATATAGTATACAGTGTATAGTGTCAGTGTATAGGTAACACACTAACTCACCAGTGATGTCTCTAGGTGAAGTCCTTCAGCTTTGCTTTTCATATTTCATCCAGCACAGATCGACATCACGTCTTCCAGCCAAGGCTCGTCTCTGCAGGAAAGAACACAGTTATTTAGAGCTCCACTTGAACACATTACTTATTTTTTCCCAACTTCCACACTACACCAGATGAAGAACAAAAGTCGACATAGTGTTGCTCTGCACAATAACAGGACCCCCCATTTAAAAAAGTGTCCTCAAAAAAATTAAATACATCACTGCAGTAATAATAACCCTTAATTAGCTCCTATGGTAATAAAATCCCCCATTCCTGACTTCAGCCATATGTTCTCCCATCCCACCCTCATGAGTATCCATTCTGCCTCATGATCTCCCCATCCTGCCCCATGTGTCTCTATTGTATCCATCCTGCCCCATGATCCTGTGTGATCTGTCTCCAACCCTGCCCCATCTGTCTCCAATCGTTCCCCGTATCTCCATTCTGCCCCATGTCTCCAATCATGCCCCGTGTCTCGCATTCTGCCCCATGTCTCACATTCTGCCCCCTCCTATGTCTCACTGTCACATTCTGCCCCCATGTCCTACATTCTGCCCCAGCATCCAGCATTCTGCCCCAGTCTTTGCATTCTGCCCCAGTGTCCAGCATTCTAACCCCATGTCTGCATTCTGCCTCAGTGTCCAGCATTCTAACCCCCATGTCTGCAATCTGCTCCAGCGTCCAGCATTCTGCCCCAGCATCCAGCATTCTGCCCCAGCGTCCAGCATTCTGCCCCAGCGTCCAGCATTCTGCCCCAGTGTCCAGCATTCTACCCCGTGTCTGCATTCTGCCCCAGTGTCCAGCATTCTGCCACAGTGTCCAGCATTCTAACCCCCATGTCTGCTTTCTGCCCCAGCGTCCAGCATTCTGCCCCAGAGTCCAACATTCTGCCCCATCGTCCAGCATTCTACCCCCATGTCTGCAATCTGCTCCAGCGTCCAGCATTCTGCCCCAGCATCCAGCATTCTGCCCAGTGTCTGCATTCTGCCCCAGAGTCCAGCATTCTGCCCCAGCATCCAGCATTCTGCCTGTCACGGGGGCTTAGTTCAACTAAGGCTGAAATACCCGGGGCCCCTGTGGTGTCCCTTTACTAGGGGAAACCCTGTCTGACCCTCAACCCAGGGTTTTTGCTGAAGGTGCAAATGCCTGAGCCTCCGACCTTTCCTTATCTCCTGCTCAGCCCTGCACTTAACCCTCCACCCTCCACCCAGTGAGAAGTCACCACCAAAGCTCCCACACAAATAATGACAGACAGGGAGAACTTAAACTGCACTGCGCCGCACACACACAGGAATAAACAGTAATGTGAACAGGGCACAACTAAACACAAATATGGGAAGGAGAAAGGATAACGACGGATCATACGACACCAGATATGAATCTCTCTCTCTTGAACACCTCCACTCCAGACCGGAACCACTTGGTATGAAACACAAGCTATAATCGGCGACGCCCATAGGCCAGCATGACTATTTAAAGACCGTGGGCGTGACTAACCATCCAACCTGGTCTCCAGCAGGATTAACCCCCGAGAGCCTGAAGATCAGGCCGGCGCCACTGAGGCTATAGTGGCTGGAGGTGGAACTACCTCTGCCTGCCGGATGCTGTGGTGTGAACAGCGTCCGACATGACAGTACCCCGTCTTCTACGAGGGACCCCAGGGCCCTCAAGACTCATAGGACCCGGCTTGTCCGGATGACGACGGTGAAAAGAACTGACCAGCCGATCCGCATGTATGTCTGAGGCTGGAACCCAAGACCTCTCCTCTGGACCATACCCCCGCCAGTGCACCAAATACTGAAGAGTACGGCGTACTACTCGAGAGTCCACTACCTTGGCGACCTCGAACTCTAACTCGCCATCCACCATGACTGGAGGTGGCATCGGCGTCGTGTCCACCAAGCCTACCACCTTTTTCAATAAAGCCCTGTGAAACACGTTGTGTATCTTGTACACCGCGGGAAGTTCCAACCGATAAGCTACTGGGTTAATGATGGCAGAAATCCTAAAAGGCCCAATAAACCTTGGACCCAGTTTTAAAGAAGGGATTTTGAGTTTTATGTTCTTCGTAGCTAACCACACCCATTCACCCACACACAGGTCCGGACCTGGCACGCGTCTACTGTCAGCCACCCGTTTGTACCTGGCACTCATGCTCAATAAACGCTGTTTCACCCGCCTCCAGACTGATGACAATTGGGCTCCTAGCTGATCCTCCTCCGGGACACCCCCGGAGTCACCCTGACGTAAGGTACAAAACTGAGGATGTTGACCGTACACACAAAAGAATGGAGACTCTCCTGATGACTCTTGGCGGTGATTATTTAATGCGAATTCGGCCAGAGGAAGGAAAGTAGACCACTCCTCCTGGTTGTCGGACACAAAGCATCGTAAATACTGTTCTAGATTTTGGTTCATACGCTCAGTTTGTCCATTAGACTGTGGATGAAACGCCGATGAATGTGACAACTTGATCCCCAACCTTGAGCAAAAAGCTTTCCAAAACCTCGCCACAAATTGCGTACCCCTATCAGATACTATGTCAGACGGTACTCCGTGGAGTCTGACCACCTCCTTCACAAATACCTGAGCCAACGTCTTAGCATTGGGCAAAGAGGACAACGCCACAAAATGCGCCATCTTTGAAAAACGGTCAACCACCACCAGGATGACCGTGTTCCCTGCCGAGGCTGGCAAGTCAGTGATAAAATCCATGGAGATTTCTGTCCATGGCCTATTGGGTACCCCCAGAGGCTGTAGCGTGCCAGCAGGACGGGTTCGGGGTGACTTAGCCCTAGCGCACGTGATGCAAGCTGCCACGTACGAGACCACGTCCTGCCGGATTTTGGGCCACCAGAAACGACGCGATACCAGCTCTAAGGTGCCCTTCACCCCTGGGTGACCAGCCAGTACCGAATCGTGGTGTTCCTTCAACACCTTAGGCCGAAGATGCAGGGGTACAAATGATTTGTTGGCGGGAAGTCCTGGTGGTACCTCCTCTTGGGCCTCGGCAATCTCCGCCTCTACCTCAGTCGTGAGAGCCGAGACCACTTCCCCTTTCTGGAGGATGGGTACCGGCTCTTCCCGAGGTTCTCCCCCCGGAAAACACCTAGACAAAGCATCCGCCTTGGTGTTTTTAGCCCCGGGACGGTACGTCACAAGAAAATTGAAACGAGTAAAAAACAATGCCCAGCGAGCCTGCCTAGGAGACAGACGCTTGGCCGACTCCAGGTAGAGCAGATTCTTATGGTCGGTGATAACTGTAACCTGGTGAGCCGCCCCCTCCAAGAAGTGTCGCCATTCCTCAAAAGCCAGTTTGATGGCCAACAACTCCCTGTTGCCGATATCATAATTCCGTTCGGCCGGCGACAACTTCTTGGAGAAGTAGGCGCATGGATGCATCTCGCTCAAGGACGAGCCTTGAGACAGTACTGCCCCCACTCCCACCTCCGACGCATCAACCTCTACCACAAAAGGTTTAGACACGTCTGGTTGCACCAGAATGGGGGCTGAAGCAAAACTATTCTTCAGACGCTCAAATGCACGTATAGCCACCTCAGGCCAGTTCGCCAGATCGGCACCCTTTTTTGTCATGTCCGTGAGCGGTTTGGCGACAGTCGAAAAGTGTTTTATAAATTTCCTATAATAATTCGCAAACCCAAGGAACCGCTGGAGTGCTTTCAGACTCTCCGGCCTCTCCCATTGCAACACCGCTTGCACCTTAGCGGTGTCCATTTTAAAACCAGCTGCGGACACAATATATCCCAAAAAGGGCAACTCCTGGACAAAAAATAAACATTTTTCAAGCTTAGCATAGAGCTGGTTCTCCCGGAGCAACTGTAACACCTGCCTAACATGCTGCAAATGAGTGTCCCGATCGCTAGAATAAATGAGGATATCATCCAGGTATACAATCACAAATCTCCCAGGACATGAGCGAAGACATCATTAATAAAATGTTGGAAAACGGCAGGCGCGGTGGTCAACCCAAACGGCATAACCAGACTCTCAAAATGACCCTCAGGAGTGTTAAACGCCGTCTTCCACTCATCCCCCTGACGGACCCTTATGAGGTTATACGCCCCCCTGAGGTCCAGCTTGGAAAACCATTTTGCCCCCGCTACCTGGTTGAACAAATCCGGGATCAACGGCATTGGGTAGGGATCACGGATAGTAATCTGGTTTAACTCTCGGAAATCCAGACACGGGCGTAACCCCCCATCTTTCTTCTTAATGAAGAAAAACCCCGCGGCTACAGGCGAGGACGAAGGCCGGATGTGACCTTTGCTCAGACTCTCCGCGATGTAGTCTTTCAGAGCTTGTCTCTCAGGACCAGAAATATTAAACATCCTGGCCTTAGGTAATTTGGCCCCGGGTTTTAACCTAATAGCACAGTCATAGGCTCTATGTGGAGGCAGTTCTGAGCAACCCTTCTCAGAGAAAACATCCGCGAAATCCTGCAAAGCCTCCGGCAGGCTGGGCGTCACGGCGGACACACATGTGGCCAAGCAATTGTCTTGGCAGAAACCACTCCATTGTACTATGTCCTGAGTTTTCCAATCAATTACCGGGTTGTGCCTGGACAGCCATGGAAAACCCAGGACCATTTGAGCTGGGAGATTACGGAGGACCCTACATGTAACCGACTCAGAATGTAGGACCCCAATGTGGAGTTTCACCTCTGCCACAAACTCAGTAATCTCCCCTTGAGGGAGGGGAACAGCATTAATGGTCACCACCTGTATGGGGTGAGGAAGTTTTTCAATCTTAAACCCAGCGGTGTGTGCAAACTCCTCATCTATGAGATTGGTGGCGGAACCGCTATCCACAAACACTGATATAGGTAGCTCTCTGCCGGCGACAATAACCTTGGCAGGGAGCATACATTGAGATACCATCATGGAGGATATGCATACGCTCAGTTGGGTCTCCTCCATACCCTCTGAGCTTAACAGTTTTCCGCCGGTGTGACCCTCTTAGGTAGTACCGGGCAAACGTTAACATAATGACCTCCTTTACCACAGTAGAAACATGCTCCGGACTTCCGGACTCCCGGAGCGCGAGGCTGAACCTGTGCCACGCCAGCAATCTGCATAGGTTCAGGGGACTCATCTACTTCAACCACACCTGCACCTCTGTTTTCCCCCAGAGGTAGCGTCTCCTGTGCCCCCTGACGAAAACGGCGATCAATACGTATCACCAAACTCATGGCAGACTCCAATGATGCCGGAGTCTCATACATCAGGAGGGCTTGTTTCACCCTCCCTGATACCCCATGAATAAACTGGCTCCGCAGTGCTGGGTCATTCCACTGTGTGTCTACAGCCCAGCGGCGAAATTCCGAACAATAGTCTTCTGCCAAGCGCTCCCCTGGCGGAGGGCGCGGATTTTAGATTCCGCTAGAGCCAGTCGGTCAGGGTCATCGTAAATGAGCCCGAGGGCAGAAAAAACATTATCGACCGAATGAAATGTAGCAGAGTCAGGTGGTAAGGAAAATGCCCATGCTTGGGGGTCACCACTCAGTAATGACAACACCAGCCCTACTCGCTGGGCCTCATTACCTGAGGATATTGGCCGCATGCGGAAGTATAATTTGCAGGCCTCCCGAAATACGACAGATTTGCTGCGATCGCCTGAAAATCGTTCTGGCAGCGGAAACTTCGGCTCTGCACCGATACCTGCAGATGCCGTTTGCACCTTTGCTACTACCAGGCCCTGCTGCTGAACTGCCCCATTCAACTCGGAGACCTGTATGGACAGCGCCGCCAACTGGCGGGTTATGGAATCTAATGGATCCATGGACTCCTGAAAAAATGTGGGCCGATTATAATGTCACGGGGGCTTAGTTCAACTAAGGCTGAAATACCCGGGGCCCCTGTGGTGTCCCTTTACTAGGGGAAACCCTGTCTGACCCTCAACCCAGGGTTTTTGCTGAAGGTGCAAATGCCTGAGCCTCCGACCTTTCCTTATCTCCTGCTCAGCCCTGCACTTAACCCTCCACCCTCCACCCAGTGAGGAGTCACACCACCAAAGCTCCCACACAAATAATGACAGACAGGGAGAACTTAAACTGCACTGCGCCGCACACACACAGGAATAAACAGTAATGTGAACAGGGCACAACTAAACACAAATATGGGAAGGAGAAAGGATAACGACGGATCATACGACACCAGATATGAATCTCTCTCTCTTGAACACCTCCACTCCAGACCGGAACCACTTGGTATGAAACACAAGCTATAATCGGCGACGCCCATAGGCCAGCATGACTATTTAAAGACCGTGGGCGTGACTAACCTTCCAACCTGGTCTCCAGCAGGATTAACCCCCGAGAGCCTGAAGATCAGGCCGGCGCCACTGAGGCTATAGTGGCTGGAGGTGGAACTACCTCTGCCTGCCGGATGCTGTGGTGTGAACAGCGTCCGACATGACACTGCCCCAGCGTCCAGCATTCTGCCCCCATGTCTAGCATTCTGCCCCCATGTCTGCATTCAGCCCCAGTGTCCAGCATTCTGCCACAGTGTCCAGCATTCTCCCCTCGTGTCTAGCATTCTGCCCCCATGTCTGCATTTGGCCCCAGTGTCTAGCATTCCGCCCCGATGTCTGCATTCGGCCCCAGTGTCCAGCATTCTGCCCCAGTGTCCAGCATTCTGCCCCAGTGTCCAGCATTCTACCCCCGTGTTTGCATTCTGCCCCAGTGTCCAGCATTCTACCCCCGTGTTTGCATTCTGCCCCAGAGTCCAGCATTCTGCTCCAGAGTCCAGCATTCTACCCCAGAGTCCAGCATTCTGCCCCAGAGTCCAGCATTCTGCCCTTATCTCATAGTCTGCCCTGGGCCCTCCGGATCGCTGCTCTCAAAAAAAAAACAAAAAACAAGTTTATACCTGGCCGCATGTCAACTGCGTTTAGCTGCTGCAGCGCCGTGCTAAGGGCCCGGTTTACCTGCCGGTAGGGGCCCGGTGAGGAGAGGAGACTGGGCCCGATGACGGGATCCAGGGCTGTTGGCTCGGGACAGTGTGTGAAGGGGCAGGAGAGGAGGAAGCCAATGCAGTGAGATGGCCAGGGAAGGAACATCTGAAGGGGGTTCTGACACTGTGTACCCCAACTTACTTGAGAGCTGGCTGGACCACCAACCTGGAGGACACAGCACCCCAGCTGGGGAATGTAAGAACTGCGAGTAAAAGTGTGGAAACTGCACTCCGCTGTGTCTCGGATTTATTTACTGCATCACCTGCCTTGCACCACAACCACCATCATCAACTTTTACACCTATAACTGCCCTGGGGCCTAGCTCTGCCCGTGGAGAGCTGTAGCAACTCTGCTGCATCACCAACAGCCCCAGTGGTCTCTTTTGCAGCTTCAGCTATCACCTTCATTGCTGAGCAGCACGGGTAGCGTCGCAAATATATTTCCCCATAAACTACTACCCCCCCATCTTTTATTTACATTGCACGCACAGGGTCACGGACCGGGTCACTGCTGCCATGACATATCCTGTGAAGGACTGTCCGCCCCGTTACCAAGTAACCCGGCCCTAGGGGGCGCTGCACAGACACCTCCGGCCGGGTCGTATCAGGAGGGAGCCGCATCCTCACTGCACAGTGCAGACCCCTTCGGCTGGGTCCTATCAGGAGGGAGCCGCATCCTCACTGCACAGTGCAGACCCCTTCGGCTGGGTCGTATCAGGAGGGAGCCGCATCCTCACTGCACAGTGCAGACCCCTTCGGCCGGGTCCTATCAGGAGGGAGCCGCATCCTCACTGCACAGTGCAGACCCCTTCGGCCGGGTCCTATCAGGAGGGAGCCGCTTCCTCACTGCACAGTGCAGACCCCTTCGGCCGGGTCCTATCAGGAGGGAGCCGCATCCTCACTGCACAGTGCAGACCCCTTCGGCCGGGTCGTATCAGGAGGGAGCCGCATCCTCACTGCACAGTGCAGACCCCTCCGGCCGGGTCGTATCAGGAGGGAGCCGCATCCTCACTGCACAGTGCAGACCCCTTCGGCCGGGTCCTATCAGGAGGGAGCCGCATCCTGACTGCACAGTGCAGACCCCTTCGGCCGGGTCCTATCAGGAGGGAGCCGCTTCCTCACTGCACAGTGCAGACCCCTTCGGCTGGGTCGTATCGGGAGGGAGCCGCATCCTCACTGCACAGTGCAGACCCCTACGGCCGGGTCGCATCAGGAGGGAGCCGCTTCCTCACTGCACAGTGCAGACCCCTTCGGCCGGGTCGTATCAGGAGGGAGCCGCATCCTCACTACACAGTGCAGACCCCTTCGGCCGGGTCCTATCAGGAGGGAGCCGCATCCTCACTGCACAGGGCAGACCCCTTCGGCCGGCTCGTATCAGGAGGGTGCCGCATCCTCACTGCACAGTGCAGGCCCCTTCGGCCGGGTCGTATCAGGAGGGAGCCGCATCCTCATTGCACAGTGCAGACCCCTTCGGCCGGGTCGTATCAGGAGGGAGCCGCATCCTCACTGCACAGTGCAGACCCCTTCGGCCGGGTCATATCAGGAGGGAGCCGCATCCTCACTGCACAGTGCAGACCCCTTCGGCCGGGTCATATCAGGAGGGAGCCGCATCCTCACTGCACAGTGCAGACCCCTTCGGCCGGGTCGTATCAGGAGGAAGCCGCATCCTCACTGCACAGTGCAGACCCCTTCGGCCGGGTCGTATCAGGAGGGAGCCGCATCCTCACTGCACAGTGCAGACCCCTTCGGCCGGGTCCTATCAGGAGGGAGCCGCATCCTCACTGCACAGGGCAGACCCCTTCGGCCGGGTCGTATCAGGAGGGTGCCGCATCCTCACTGCACAGTGCAGACCCCTTCGGCCGGGTCGTATCAGGAGGGAGCCGCATCCTCATTGCACAGTGCAGACCCCTTCGGCCGGGTCGTATCAGGAGGGAGCCGCATCCTCACTGCACAGTGCAGACCCCTTCGGCCGGGTCGTATCAGGAGGAAGCCGCATCCGCACTGCACAGTGCAGACCCCTTCGGCCGGGTCTTATCAGGAGGGAGCCGCATCCTCACTGCACAGTGCAGACCCCTTCGGCCGGGTCGTATCAGGAGGAAGCCGCATCCTCACTGCACAGTGCAGACCCCTTCGACCGGGTCGTATCAGGAGGGAGCCGCATCCTCACTGCACAGTGCAGACCCCTTCGGCCGGGTCGTATCAGGAGGGAGCCGCATCCTCACTGCACAGTGCAGACCCCTTCGGCCGGGTCGTATCAGGAGGAAGCCCACGTCCTGCCACCTCTTCACTGCTATAGATCAGATATGAAATCAATACCTAAGGATTGGTACTTCCAAAATAAATACACAACCGAAAAAGAGAACTCCAAGGAAGTTTTTACCAAAAATTATTCAATAATTTTATTTATATTCATATATAGACCATAAGTGCAACATGCACCTTATAGTAGGAATAGCTGATATGCTGGAATATACTCAATTGGCATTTGCCTTTTTTAATAATTGGAATACTTCTTTTTGCCCTTTGATAATTTGTTTCCTGTGCAATATATACCAGGTTTACATGATACCTTGAATCTTTATGCGGCTTTTTAATTGTATTTTTGTCGCCACTTATAACTTTGTTGCACTTATGGTCTATATATGAATATAAATAAAATTATTCTATAATTTTGGGTAAAAACGTCCGTGTAGTTTTCTTTTTCAGTTTTGCACCTCTTCACTGCACAGTGCAGACACCTACGGCTCGGTCTTATCAGGAGGGAGCCGTGTCCTGCCAACTCCTCACGGCACATTGTACACCCCTCGGGCTCGGTCTTATGAGGAGGGAGCCGTGTCCTGCCAATTCCTCACTGCACAGTGTACACCCCTCGGGCTCGGTCTTATCAGGAGGGAGCCATGTCCTGCCAACTCCTCACTGCACAGTGTACACCCCTCGGGCTCGGTCTTATCAGGAGGGAGCCATGTCCTGCCAATTCCTCACTGCACAGTGTACACCCCTCGGGCTCGGTCTTATCAGGAGGGAGCCATGTCCTGCCAACTCCTCACTGCACAGTGTACACCCCTCGGGCTCGGTCTTATCAGGAGGGAGCCGTGTCCTGCCGACTCCTAACTGCACAGTGCAGACACCTACGGCTCGGTCTTATCAGGAGGGAGCCATGTCCTGCCAACTCCTCACTGCACAGTGTACACCCCTCGAGCTGGGTCTTAGCCATAGGGAACTGTGTCCTGCCAATGCCTCACTGCACAGTGTACCCCCCTCGGGCTCGGTCTTATCAGGAGGGAGCCGTGTCCTGCCAACTCCTCACTGCACAGTGCAGACACCTACAGCTCGGTCTTATCAGGAGGGAGCCATGTCCTGCCAACTCCTCACTGCACAATGTAGACCCCTCGGGCTCGGTCTTATCAGGAGGGAGCCATGTCCTGCCAACTCCTCACTGCACAGTGTAGACCCCTCTGGCTCGGTCTTATCAGGAGGGAGCCATGTCCTGCCAACTCCTCACTGCACAATGTAGACCCCTCGGGCTTGGTCTTATCAGGAGGGAGCCGTGTCCTGCCAACTCCTCACTGCACAGTGCAGACACCTACAGCTCGGTCTTATCAGGAGGGAGCCATGTCCTGCCAACTCCTCACTGCACAATGTAGACCCCTCGGGCTCGGTCTTATCAGGAGGGAGCCATGTCCTGCCAACTCCTCACTGCACAGTGTAGACCCCTCTGGCTCGGTCTTATCAGGAGGGAGCCATGTCCTGCCAACTCCTCACTGCACAATGTAGACCCCTCGGGCTTGGTCTTATCAGGAGGGAGCCGTGTCCTGCCAACTCCTCACTGCACAGTGTAGACCCCTCTGGCTCAGTCTTATCAGGAGGGAGCCATGTCCTGCCAACTCCTCACTGCACAATGTAGACCCCTCGGGCTCGGTCTTATCAGGAGGGAGCCGTGTCCTGCCAACTCCTCACTGCACAGTGTACACCCCTCGGGCTCGGTCTTATCAGGAGGGAGCCATGTCCTGCCAACTCCTCACTGCGCAGTGTACACCGCTCAGGCTGGGTCATAGCCATAGGGAACTGTGTCCTGCCAACGCCTCACAGCACAGTGTATACCTCTCGGGCTCGGTCTTATCAGGAGGGAGCCGTGTCCTGCCAACTCCTCACTGCACAGTGTACACCCCTCGGGCTCAGTCTTATCAGGAGGGAGCCATGTCCTGCCAATTCCTCACTGCACAGTGTACACCCCTCGGGCTCGGTCTTATCAGGAGGGAGCCATGTCCTGCCAACTCCTCACTGCACAGTGTAGACCCCTCTGGCTCGGTCTTATCAGGAGGGAGCCATGTCCTGCCAACTCCTCACTGCACAATGTAGACCCCTCGGGCTTGGTCTTATCAGGAGGGAGCCGTGTCCTGCCAACTCCTCACTGCACAGTGCAGACACCTACAGCTCGGTCTTATCAGAAGGGAGCCGTGTCCTGCCAACTCCTCACTGCACAGTGTAGACCCCTCTGGCTCAGTCTTATCAGGAGGGAGCCTTGTCCTGCTAACTCCTCACTGCACAATGTAGACCCCTCGGGCTCGGTCTTATCAGGAGGGAGCCGTGTCCTGCCAACTCCTCACTGCACAGTGTACACCCCTCGGGCTCGGTCTTATCAGGAGGGAGCCATGTCCTGCCAACTCCTCACTGCACAGTGTACACCGCTCAGGCTGGGTCATAGCCATAGGGAACTGTGTCCTGCCAACGCCTCACAGCACAGTGTATACCTCTCGGGCTCGGTCTTATCAGGAGGGAGCCGTGTCCTGCCAACTCCTCACTGCACAGTGTACACCCCTCGGGCTCAGTCTTATCAGGAGGGAGCCATGTCCTGCCAATTCCTCACTGCACAATGTACACCCCTCTGGCTCGGTCTTATCAGGAGGGAGCCATGTCCTGCCAACTCCTCACTGCACAGTGCAGACACCTACGGCTCGGTCTTATCAGGAGGGAGCCGTGTCCTGCCAACTCCTCACTGCACAGTGTACACCCCTCGGGCTCGGTCTTATCAGGAGGGAGCCATGTCCTGCCAACTCCTCACTGCACAGTGCAGACACCTATGGCTCGGTCTTATCAGGAGGGAGCCATGTTCTGCCAACTCCTCACTGCACAGTGTACACCCCTGGAGCTGGGTCTTAGCCATAGGGAACTGTGTCCTGCCAACGCCTCACTGCACAGTGTACACCCCTCGGGCTCGGTCTTATCAGGAGGGAGCCGTGTCCTGCCGACTCCTAACTGCACAGTGCAGACACCTACGGCTCGGTCTTATCAGGAGGGAGCCATGTCCTGCCAATTCCTCACTGCACAATGTACACCCCTCTGGCTCGGTCTTATCAGGAGGGAGCCATGTCCTGCCAACTCCTCACTGCACAGTGCAGACACCTACGGCTCGGTCTTATCAGGAGGGAGCCGTGTCCTGCCAACTCCTCCCTGCACAGTGTAGACACCTACGGCTCGGTCTTATCAGGAGGGAGCCATGTCCTGCCAACTCCTCACTGCACAGTACAGACACCTACGGCTCAGTCTTAACAGGAGGGAGCCATGTCCTGCCAATTCCTCGCTGCACAGTGTACACCCCTTGGGCTGGGTCTTAGCCATAGGGAACCATGTCCTGCCAACGCCTCACTGCACAGTGCAGACCCCTTCGGCCGGGTCCTATCAGGAGGGAGCCGCATCCTCACTGCACAGTGCAGACCCCTTCGGCCGGGTCCTATCAGGAGGGAGCCGCTTCCTCACTGCACAGTGCAGACCCCTTCGGCCGGGTCGTATCAGGAGGGAGCCGCATCCTCATTGCACAGTGCAGACCCCTTCGGCCGGGTCGTATCAGGAGGGAGCCGCATCCTCACTGCACAGTGCAGACCCCTTCGGCCGGGTCGTATCAGGAGGAAGCCGCATCCGCACTGCACAGTGCAGACCCCTTCGGCCGGGTCATATCAGGAGGGAGCCGCATCCTCACTGCACAGTGCAGACCCCTTCGGCCGGGTCGTATCAGGAGGAAGCCGCATCCTCACTGCACAGTGCAGACCCCTTCGGCCGGGTCGTATCAGGAGGGAGCCGCATCCTCACTGCACAGTGCAGACCCCTTCGGCCGGGTCGTATCAGGAGGGAGCCGCATCCTCACTGCACAGTGCAGACCCCTTCGGCCGGGTCGTATCAGGAGGAAGCCCACGTCCTGCCACCTCTTCACTGCTATAGATCAGATATGAAATCAATACCTAAGGATTGGTACTTCCAAAATAAATACACAACCGAAAAAGAGAACTCCAAGGAAGTTTTTACCAAAAATTATTCAATAATTTTATTTATATTCATATATAGACCATAAGTGCAACATGCACCTTATAGTAGGAATAGCTGATATGCTGTGATTTGCTGGAATATACTCAATTGGCATTTGCCTTTTTTAATAATTGGAATACTTCTTTTTGCCCTTTGATAATTTGTTTCCTGTGCAATATATACCAGGTTTACATGATACCTTGAATCTTTATGCGGCTTTTTAATTGTATTTTTGTCGCCACTTATAACTTTGTTGCACTTATGGTCTATATATGAATATAAATAAAATTATTCTATAATTTTGGGTAAAAACGTCCGTGTAGTTTTCTTTTTCAGTTTTGCACCTCTTCACTGCACAGTGCAGACACCTACGGCTCGGTCTTATCAGGAGGGAGCCGTGTCCTGCCAACTCCTCACGGCACATTGTACACCCCTCGGGCTCGGTCTTATGAGGAGGGAGCCGTGTCCTGCCAATTCCTCACTGCACAGTGTACACCCCTCGGGCTCGGTCTTATCAGGAGGGAGCCATGTCCTGCCAACTCCTCACTGCACAGTGTACACCCCTCGGGCTCGGTCTTATCAGGAGGGAGCCATGTCCTGCCAATTCCTCACTGCACAGTGTACACCCCTCGGGCTCGGTCTTATCAGGAGGGAGCCATGTCCTGCCAACTCCTCACTGCACAGTGTACACCCCTCGGGCTCGGTCTTATCAGGAGGGAGCCGTGTCCTGCCGACTCCTAACTGCACAGTGCAGACACCTACGGCTCGGTCTTATCAGGAGGGAGCCATGTCCTGCCAACTCCTCACTGCACAGTGTACACCCCTCGAGCTGGGTCTTAGCCATAGGGAACTGTGTCCTGCCAATGCCTCACTGCACAGTGTACCCCCCTCGGGCTCGGTCTTATCAGGAGGGAGCCGTGTCCTGCCAACTCCTCACTGCACAGTGCAGACACCTACAGCTCGGTCTTATCAGGAGGGAGCCATGTCCTGCCAACTCCTCACTGCACAATGTAGACCCCTCGGGCTCGGTCTTATCAGGAGGGAGCCATGTCCTGCCAACTCCTCACTGCACAGTGTAGACCCCTCTGGCTCGGTCTTATCAGGAGGGAGCCATGTCCTGCCAACTCCTCACTGCACAATGTAGACCCCTCGGGCTTGGTCTTATCAGGAGGGAGCCGTGTCCTGCCAACTCCTCACTGCACAGTGCAGACACCTACAGCTCGGTCTTATCAGAAGGGAGCCGTGTCCTGCCAACTCCTCACTGCACAGTGTAGACCCCTCTGGCTCAGTCTTATCAGGAGGGAGCCATGTCCTGCCAACTCCTCACTGCACAATGTAGACCCCTCGGGCTCGGTCTTATCAGGAGGGAGCCGTGTCCTGCCAACTCCTCACTGCACAGTGTACACCCCTCGGGCTCGGTCTTATCAGGAGGGAGCCATGTCCTGCCAACTCCTCACTGCGCAGTGTACACCGCTCAGGCTGGGTCATAGCCATAGGGAACTGTGTCCTGCCAACGCCTCACAGCACAGTGTATACCTCTCGGGCTCGGTCTTATCAGGAGGGAGCCGTGTCCTGCCAACTCCTCACTGCACAGTGTACACCCCTCGGGCTCAGTCTTATCAGGAGGGAGCCATGTCCTGCCAATTCCTCACTGCACAGTGTACACCCCTCGGGCTCGGTCTTATCAGGAGGGAGCCATGTCCTGCCAACTCCTCACTGCACAGTGTAGACCCCTCTGGCTCGGTCTTATCAGGAGGGAGCCATGTCCTGCCAACTCCTCACTGCACAATGTAGACCCCTCGGGCTTGGTCTTATCAGGAGGGAGCCGTGTCCTGCCAACTCCTCACTGCACAGTGCAGACACCTACAGCTCGGTCTTATCAGAAGGGAGCCGTGTCCTGCCAACTCCTCACTGCACAGTGTAGACCCCTCTGGCTCAGTCTTATCAGGAGGGAGCCTTGTCCTGCTAACTCCTCACTGCACAATGTAGACCCCTCGGGCTCGGTCTTATCAGGAGGGAGCCGTGTCCTGCCAACTCCTCACTGCACAGTGTACACCCCTCGGGCTCGGTCTTATCAGGAGGGAGCCATGTCCTGCCAACTCCTCACTGCACAGTGTACACCTCTCAGGCTGGGTCATAGCCATAGGGAACTGTGTCCTGCCAACGCCTCACAGCACAGTGTATACCTCTCGGGCTCGGTCTTATCAGGAGGGAGCCGTGTCCTGCCAACTCCTCACTGCACAGTGTACACCCCTCGGGCTCAGTCTTATCAGGAGGGAGCCATGTCCTGCCAATTCCTCACTGCACAATGTACACCCCTCTGGCTCGGTCTTATCAGGAGGGAGCCATGTCCTGCCAACTCCTCACTGCACAGTGCAGACACCTACGGCTCGGTCTTATCAGGAGGGAGCCGTGTCCTGCCAACTCCTCACTGCACAGTGTACACCCCTCGGGCTCGGTCTTATCAGGAGGGAGCCATGTCCTGCCAACTCCTCACTGCACAGTGCAGACACCTATGGCTCGGTCTTATCAGGAGGGAGCCATGTTCTGCCAACTCCTCACTGCACAGTGTACACCCCTGGAGCTGGGTCTTAGCCATAGGGAACTGTGTCCTGCCAACGCCTCACTGCACAGTGTACACCCCTCGGGCTCGGTCTTATCAGGAGGGAGCCGTGTCCTGCCGACTCCTAACTGCACAGTGCAGACACCTACGGCTCGGTCTTATCAGGAGGGAGCCATGTCCTGCCAATTCCTCACTGCACAATGTACACCCCTCTGGCTCGGTCTTATCAGGAGGGAGCCATGTCCTGCCAACTCCTCACTGCACAGTGCAGACACCTACGGCTCGGTCTTATCAGGAGGGAGCCGTGTCCTGCCAACTCCTCCCTGCACAGTGTAGACACCTACGGCTCGGTCTTATCAGGAGGGAGCCATGTCCTGCCAACTCCTCACTGCACAGTACAGACACCTACGGCTCAGTCTTAACAGGAGGGAGCCATGTCCTGCCAATTCCTCGCTGCACAGTGTACACCCCTTGGGCTGGGTCTTAGCCATAGGGAACCATGTCCTGCCAACGCCTCACTGCACAGTGTACACCCCTCGGGCTCGGTCTTATCAGGAGGGAGCCGTGTCCTGCCGACTCCTCACTGCACAGTGCAGACACCTACGGCTCAGTCTTAACAGGAGGGAGCCATGTCCTGCCAATTCCTCGCTGCACAGTGTACACCCCTCTGGCTCGGTCTTATCAGGAGGGAGCCATGTCCTGCCAACTCCTCACTGCACAGTGTACACTCCTCGGGCTCGGTCTTATCAGGAGGGAGCCATGTCCTGCCAACTCCTCACTGCACAGTGTACACCCCTCTGGCTCGGTCTTATCAGGAGGGAGCCATGTCCTGCCAACTCCTCACTGCACAGTGTATACCCCTCGGGCTCGGTCTTATCAGGAGGGAGCCATATCCTGCCAACTCCTCACTGCACAGTGTACACCCCTCGGGCTCGGTCTTATCAGGAGGGAGCTATGTCCTGCCAATTCCTCACTGCACAGTGCAGACACCTACGGCTCGGTCTTATCAGGAGGGAGCCATGTCCTGCCAACTCCTCACTGCACAGTGTACACCCCTTGGGCTGGGTCTTAGCCATAGGGAACCATGTCCTGCCAACGCCTCACTGCACAGTGTACACCCCTCGGGCTCAGTCTTATCAGGAGGGAGCCATGTCCTGCCAACTCCTCACTGCACAGTGGACACCCCTCGGGCTCGGTCTTATCAGGAGGGAGCCATGTCCTGCCAACTCCTCACTGCACAGTGCAAACACCTACGGCTCGGTTTTATCAGGAGGCAGTCGTGTCCTGCCAACTCCTCACTGCACAGTACAGACACCTACGGCTCAGTCTTATAAGGAGGGAGCCATGTCCTGCCAACTCCTCACTGCACAGTGTACACCCCTCGGGCTCGGTCTTATCAGGAGGGAGCCATGTCCTGCCAATTCCTCACTGCACAGTGTACACCCCTCGGGCTCGGTCTTATCAGGAGGGAGCCATGTCCTGCCAACTCCTCACTGCACAGTGCAGACACCTACGGCTCGGTCTTATCAGGAGGGAGCCATGTCCTGCCAACTCCTCACTGCACAGTGTATACCCCTCGGGCTCGGTCTTATCAGGAGGGAGCCATGTCCTGCCAACTCCTCACTGCACAGTGTACACCCCTCGGGCTGGGTCTTAGCCACAGGGAACTGTGTCCTGCCAACTCCTCATTGCACAGTGGACACCCCTCGGGCTCGGTCTTATCAGGAGGGATCCATGTCCTGCCAACTCCTCACTGCACAGTGTACACCCCTCGGGCTCGGTCTTATCAGGAGGGAGCCATGTCCTGCCAATTCCTCACTGCACAGTGTACACCCCTCGGGCTCGGTCTTATCAGGAGGGAGCCATGTCCTGCCAACTCCTCACTGCACAGTGCAGACACCTACGGCTCGGTCTTATCAGGAGGGAGCCATGTCCTGCCAACTCCTCACTGCACAGTGTATACCCCTCGGGCTCGGTCTTATCAGGAGGGAGCCATGTCCTGCCAACTCCTCACTGCACAGTGTACACCCCTCGGGCTGGGTCTTAGCCACAGGGAACTGTGTCCTGCCAACTCCTCACTGCACAGTGTACACCCCTCGGGCTGGGTCTTAGCCATAGGGAACTGTGTCCTGCCAAGGCCTCACTGCACAGTGTACACCCCTCGGGCTCGGTCTTATCAGGAGGGATCCATGTCCTGCCAACTCCTCACTGCACATTGTACACCCCTCGGGCTCGGTCTTATCAGGAGGGAGCCATGTCCTGCCAATTCCTCACTGCACAGTGTACACCCCTCGGGCTCGGTCTTATCAGGAGGGAGCCATGTCCTGCCAACTCCTCACTGCACAGTGCAGACACCTACGGCTCGGTCTTATCAGGAGGGAGCCATGTCCTGCCAACTCCTCACTGCACAGTGTATACCCCTCGGGCTGGGTCTTAGCCACAGGGAACTGTGTCCTGCCAACTCCTCACTGCACAGTGTACACCCCTCGGGCTCGGTCTTATCAGGAGGGAGCCATGTCCTGCCAACTCCTCACTGCACAGTGTACACCCCTCGGGCTGGGTCTTAGCCACAGGGAACTGTGTCCTGCCAACTCCTCACTGCACAGTGTACACCCCTCGGGCTGGGTCTTAGCCATAGGGAACTGTGTCCTGCCAAGGCCTCACTGCACAGTGCAGCCCCTCCGGCCGGTACCGGCAGAAGTCTGAGCTGTGTCCAGTCATGCCTGTCTCTGGACAGAAGAAGCAGCTCCATGCCTCCTGAGTTCTCTGCAGCAGACACGATCAATCACCAGGCAACGTGGGAATGTCTGCTATATAATCATCGTACAATCAGATTATCCCATTCCTACAAAGCTGCAGGCCGGGCTAAACCATCATCAGAAAGCAAAAATATGGACATTTATCACACATCAGAGAGATACTGATGTGGGCAAATTTCAGAGTGGAACATGCACTGGTTTTAGAAGCCTCAACAGACCTTAGGGTTCCTGTTGCTGCAATGGGTAGAGAAGAAGATACTTGCCTTTCTGTATGAAATAAGGGCTGCCAATTTTTGGGCATTCGTTAACAGAGAGAGAGCATCTGTCTGCTTCAACCAAGTCACATGGACACACAGAAAAATGGTGGATATTTCCACTAGAGTGTTCAGAAGAAGTTGAGGTTTTCAACCTCTGCCATACATGGATAAGTATTCCATTATGGCACTCCCGGTCAGTTGGTTTCTCAGAGTCATGGGAGCAGAGGACGTTGGCCACCAGAGTAGCAGGATAGTGAGCTCGACATCAAAACCCAGTCAGGTAAGTAATAGGTGGAGACATTTCGTGTCTCTGAGTGGTGTGGCGGTTGCTGTGTGGCTCATGATCGGCCACTATACAGAGTTTCTGGTAAGACATAAATTGGTAGTTGTGAGGATCATTGATCATTTTGTAGAGAGATCATTCACTTTTGTCGATGCGAGGGAGCGCCAGGGCTGTAGTCGTGGCTGAGAATATCAGGTCTTGTGCGCCCTGGTCTCCCTTCATATAGAAATAACATCCTTTAGTCAGTGTACTTGCCTCTCTGCACCTTCAGGGTCTCCTCTGGGTTGCTGAAGGCCCTCTCCATACGACTGCGCACAGTCCAGTTGAAACTTAAAACTTAGAACTTTTTCCTCTTCTCAGCACATCCTTATTAGATACAACATCAGCATAGGGTTCTATACAGTCCACATTCTCCACTTTCCCTGCACTTCTTCCTATGACCTTCAGTACAAGCCCGGGTCGTACCATCTCATTTGGCACCACAGCGTCCTCCCTGTTCAGACTTACTACACTCAGGAGTTCCCTCGTCCGTTTCGCCATGGACCTGAGGGCATCTGCCCATGCAATAAGCTGCCACATTATAGAGCCACCTGCGGCCCCGTACTGTTGTGATCTCTGCTGTAGCCGCTGTTCCACCACTGCTGTCACTCTGCTGCCAAGGCTGTACTTCTGGCCCACTGAACCCTAGATGGGCTGGGTTCCAAGCTTCGAATGTTATGGAGCTACTGGGTAGCTAGGGCTCTAGCCCCTCTGACTCCAACCAGGAAACTGTTCCTCTCTTAGCCCAAGTTAATTCCTCACATAGTTAACTATATACACGATTTATTATACTCAGGTGTCACGTACCCATCTAGTGACCCAACTAAGGTACTACACTGTCCCTAGACAACTATGGAAATACAATACACAGTTTTAACAACATTCATACTGCAGTCAACGGCTGGAAAACACTATATACGTAGCAGCATGAAATCACATTTAACCGGGACGTGCTTAAAGGGGTAGGGGCGGGTACTAGTCTTTGTAACCGCTTACATTCACATAGCTGTCTGCAGTTGCCTGAAGAAGCTGAAGATGGAGGCCACGTCCAGGACTTTCCGTTTTGGCTAGGAAGATCAAGTTGCAGGACAGAGTAGAGAATACAGCTAATCATTAACTGTGAATCCATGAAATGTCCATCTGTTTGTTCTCCTTCTCCTTGGTGTGTTGTCCAGTGCACGTCCTCTGCCCCGGTTGTATCCTGGATATGAGAATGAGAGCAGTCAGGACAGACATTGCACCATGGCCACCCCTATGGAAGATCTTTCTGCTGCTACTCACAGTACAGCTGCGTCTTGCTGAGGCATTTTGGCTTTTCGATGTCCTGTTCCCTCCCAGCATAACTCCAAAAGCAGCACTAAGCAACGACAGTTCACCTGTGGTGTTAGGTAAGAAACGCTTCCAAGGAAGAGAATAATGGCTGAGGTCAGATCTGGACGGATGTGTGGCGTGTCAGAGTGTATGTATGGTAAGCATCATTCTGGACAGGTTAACAATCTGACATGAAGACATTTTAGCCTATCCAGTCCAGACAATAGCCAAACAAAGAAATGCAAGTCAGTCAGTACTATCTACTACCTGTATTGAGGTGGACCACGTTCATACCGGTGTTACGGTTTCTATTTTTTTATCGAAAAATACAGGTGCCTGATGGACAGCATGAACTTATTAGAGAAGTTATTGCACCTGGGGTACTGGCATATAAATTGGGGTTAAAATGTTCCTCTGCCTTGTGTAAATCTGAGGAGCCATCAGCTTTTGTGGAGAACGTCCACATCTCTGTGCTCTTTATCTGTCTCAATAGATCATAAATTCAGAAACAAAATCAGAGAAGTAACGTCATTTCCGTATTACTTAAAATCGATCTTTATTGAATATTCATTGCAAAATTCGTGATAAGAATCCTTAACAATTCACTGACGTGTTTCTGGCGCTAATCGCAGTGTGATCCCTGGTATCACTAGAAAAGTATATAGAATCAACACAACCTGGTGTGAACATCCATCATCGCACAATGCTGGTCTCGGGTGACGTGTGGACACCATCATCATACAGTGCTAGACTCGGGTGACGTGTGAACACCATCATCATACAGTGCTAGTCTCGGGTGACGTGTGGACACCATCATCGTACAGTGCTGGTCTCGGGTGACGTGTGGACACCATCATCGTACAGTGATGGCCTCGGGTGACGTGTGGACACCATCATCGTACAGTGATGGTCTCGGGTGACGTGTGGACACCATCATCGTGCAGTGATGGTCTCGGGTGACGTGTGGACACCATAATCGTACAGTGAAGGTCTCGGGTGACGTGTGGACACCATAATCGTACAGTGAAGGTCTCGGGTGACGTGTGGACACCATCATCGTACAGTGATGGTCTCGGGTGACGTGTGGACACCATAATCGTACAGTGAAGGTCTCGGGTGACGTGTGGACACCATAATCGTACAGTGAAGGTCTCGGGTGACGTGTGGACACCATCATCGTACAGTGATGGTCTCGGGTGACGTGTGGACACCATGATCGTACAATGCCGGTCTCAGGTGACGTGTGGACACCATCATCGTACAATGCCGGTCTCGGGTGACGTGTGGACACCATCATCGTACAATGCCGGTCTCGGGTGAAGTGTGGACATCATCATCGTACAATGCCGGTCTCGGGTGACGTGTGGACACCATCATTGTACAATGCCGGTCTCGGGTGACGTGTGGACACCATCATTGTACAATGCTGGTCTCAGGTGAAGTGTGGACATCATCATTGTACAATGCTGGTCTCAGGTGACGTGTGGACACCATCATTGTACAATGCTGGTCTCGGGTGAAGTGTGGACGCCATCATTGTACAATGACGGTCTCGGGTGACGTGTGGACACCATCATTGTACAGTGATGGTCTCAGGTGATGTATGAACACCATCATTGTACAATGCTGGTCTCAGGTGACGTGTGGACACCATCATTGTACAATGCTGGTCTCAGGTGACGTGTGGACATCATCATTGTACAATGCTGGTCTCGGGTGAAGTGTGGACGCCATCATTGTACAATGACGGTCTCGGGTGACGTGTGGACACCATCATTGTACAATGCCGGTCTCGGGTGACGTGTGGACACCATCATTGTACAATGCTGGTCTCAGGTGAAGTGTGGACATCATCATTGTACAATGCTGGTCTCAGGTGACGTGTGGACACCATCATTGTACAATGCTGGTCTCGGGTGAAGTGTGGACGCCATCATTGTACAATGACGGTCTCGGGTGACGTGTGGACACCATCATTGTACAGTGATGGTCTCAGGTGATGTATGAACACCATCATTGTACAATGCTGGTCTCAGGTGAAGTGTGGACATCATCATTGTACAATGCTGGTCTCAGGTGACGTGTGGACATCATCATTGTACAATGCTGGTCTCGGGTGAAGTGTGGACGCCATCATTGTACAATGACGGTCTCGGGTGACGTGTGGACACCATCATTGTACAGTGATGGTCTCAGGTGATGTATGAACACCATCATTGTACAATGCTGGTCTCAGGTGACGTGTGGACACCATCATTGTACAATGCTGGTCTCAGGTGACGTGTGAACATCCATCATTGTACAGTGATGGTCTCAGGTGATGTAGGGACACCATTATTGTACAATGCTGGTCTCAGGTGACGTGTGGACACCATCATTGTACAATGCTGGTCTCAGGTGACGTGTGAACATCCATCATTGTACAGTGATGGTCTCAGGTGATGTATGGACACCATCATTGTACAATGCTGGTCTCAGGTGACGTGTGGACGCCATCATCGTACATTGCTGGTCTCAGGCGACGTGTGGACACCATCATTGTACAGTGATGGCCTCGGGTGACGTGTGGACGCCATCATCGTACAATGCTGGTCTCGGGTGACGTGTGGACACCATTATTGTACAATGCTGGTCTCGGGTGACGTGTGGACGCCATCATCGTACATTGCTGGTCTCAGGCGACGTGTGGACACCATCATTGTACAGTGATGGCCTCGGGTGACGTGTGGACGCCATCATCGTACAATGCTGGTCTCGGGTGACGTGTGGACACCATTATTGTACAATGCTGGTCTCGGGTGACGTGTGGACACCATCATCGTACAATGACGGTCTCGGGTGACGTGTGGACACCATCATTGTACAGTGATGGTCTCAGGTGATGTATGAACACCATCATTGTACAATGCTGGTCTCAGGTGACGTGTGGACACCATCATTGTACAATGCTGGTCTCAGGTGACGTGTGAACATCCATCATTGTACAGTGATGGTCTAGGGTGACGTGTGGACGCCATCATTGTACAATGCTGGTCTAGGGTGACGTGTGGACGCCATCATTGTACAATGCTGGTCTAGGGTGACATGTGGACACCATCATCGTACAATGCTGGTCTCGGGTGACGTGTGGACGCCATCATTGTACAATGCTGGTCTCGGGTGACGTGTGGACGCCATCATTGTACAATGCTGGTCTCGGGTGACGTGTGGACGCCATCATTGTACAACGCTGGTCTCGGGTGACGTGTGGACGCCATCATTGTACAATGCTGGTCTAGGGTGACGTGTGGACGCCATCATCGTACAATGCTGGTCTAGGGTGACGTGTGGACGCCATCATCGTACAATGCTGGTCTAGGGTGACGTGTGGACGCCATCATCGTACAATGCTGGTCTCGGGTGACGTGTGGACGCCATCATCGTACAATGCTGGTCTCGGGTGACGTGTGGACGCCATCATTGTACAATGCTGGTCTCAGGTGACGTGTGGACGCCATTATTGTACAATGCTGGTCTCGGGTGACGTGTGGACGCCATCATTGTACAATGCTGGTCTCGGGTGATGTGTGGACGCCATCATTGTACAATGCTGGTCTCGGGTGACGTGTGGACGCCATCATTGTACAATGCTGGTCTCGGGTGACGTGTGGACACCATCATCGTACAATGACGGTCTCGGGTGACGTGTGGACACCATCATTGTACAGTGATGGTCTCAAGTGATGTATGAACACCATCATTGTACAATGCTGGTCTCAGGTGACGTGTGGACACCATCATTGTACAATGCTGGTCTCAGGTGACGTGTGAACATCCATCATTGTACAGTGATGGTCTCAGGTGATGTAGGGACACCATTATTGTACAATGCTGGTCTCAGGTGACGTGTGGACACCATCATTGTACAATGCTGGTCTCAGGTGACGTGTGAACATCCATCATTGTACAATGCTGGTCTCAGGTGACGTGTGGACGCCATCATCGTACATTGCTGGTCTCAGGCGACATGTGGACACCATCATTGTACAGTGATGGCCTCGGGTGACGTGTGGACGCCATCATCGTACAATGCTGGTCTCGGGTGACGTGTGGACGCCATCATTGTACAATGCTGGTCTAGGGTGACGTGTGGACGCCATCATTGTACAATGCTGGTCTCGGGTGACGTGTGGACGCCATCATTGTACAATGCTGGTCTCGGGTGACGTGTGGACGCCATCATTGTACAATGCTGGTCTCGGGTGACGTGTGGACGCCATCATTGTACAATGCTGGTCTCGGGTGACGTGTGGACGCCATCATTGTACAATGCTGGTCTAGGGTGACGTGTGGACGCCATCATTGTACAATGCTGGTCTAGGGTGACGTGTGGACGCCATCATTGTACAATGCTGGTCTAGGGTGACGTGTGGACGCCATCATTGTACAATGCTGGTCTCGGGTGACGTGTGGACGCCATCATTGTACAATGCTGGTCTCGGGTGACGTGTGGACGCCATCATTGTACAATGCTGGTCTCGGGTGACGTGTGGACACCATCATTGTAGATGAATTTTACAATGAATATTCAATAAAGATCGATTTTAACCCCTTCAGCCCCCAAACCTGTTCGCACCTTCCTGACCAGGCCAAATTTCACAAGTCTGACCATTGTCGATTTATGAGGTAATATCTCTAGATCACTTCAATGGATCCTGGTGATTCTGAGATTATTTTCTTGTGACATTGTACTTCATGGTAGTGGTAACATTTATTCGATATGACTTGCATTCATTTGTGAAAAAACCCCCCATAAAATTGCAGATAACGTTGTTATTTTCTAACTTCTAATTTTTATGCCCGGAAATCACAGAGATACGGCACACAAAGTAGTTAATAAATAACATTTCCCACATGTCTACTTTACATCAGCACAATTTTGGAAACATATTTTTTTGTTAGGACGTTATAAGGGTTAAAAGTTGATCAGCGATTTCTCATTTTTACAAAAATAATTCCAAACCCATTTTTTTTAGGGACCACCTCACATTTGAAGTGACTTTGGGTGTCAATATAACAGAAAATACCCAAAGGTGACACCAT
Organism: Dendrobates tinctorius; assembly: GCF_039654945.1. NCBI lineage: Eukaryota > Metazoa > Chordata > Amphibia > Anura > Dendrobatidae > Dendrobates > Dendrobates tinctorius. The sequence continues at coordinate 1,046,074 of NW_027362103.1, forward strand.
TCTAAAAACTGCACCCCTCAAGGTACTCAAAACCACATTCAAGAAGTTTATTAACCCTTCAGGTGTTTCACAGGAATTAATGGAATGTGGAAAAACATGATTATGCTTTGCTTGTATAGCGCTATCTTATTCCGCTTTTCAGACATCAAAATTAACGTTTTACTTTTTTTCAGAAAAATTTTACTTTAGACCCAATTTTTTTTATTTTCACAAAGGTATCAGGAGAAAACGAACCTCAATATTTGTTGTTCAATTTCCCCTGAGTACGCCGATACCCAATATATAGGGGGAAATTACTGTTTGGGGACAAAGTAAGGAAGGAGCGCCATTTGGCTTTCTGAATGCAAAATTTGTTGGAACAAGTAGCGGATGAAATGTCACGTTTGAAGAGCCCCTGATACAATATTACAGAATGATATGAATCAGACATCTGATGGGCGAACACTTATCAGATGAGATTACTGTAGATAAATGGAGAGTAACCACCGAGGACGGAGGAATCCTATAGCTGCATATACAGCGGGTATGGAAAGTATTCAGACCCCTTTAAATTTTTCACTCTTTGTTTCATTGCAGCCATTTGATAAATTCAATAAAGTTCATTTTTTCCTCATTAATGTCCACTCTGCACCCTATCTTGACAGAAAAAAAACAGAAAAGTAGACACTTGCAAATTTATTAAAAAAGAAAAACTGAAATCTCACATGGTCTTAAGTATTCAGCCCCTTTGCTCAGACACTCCCATGTAAGTCCCATGCTGTCCATTCCTTGTGATCTTCCTTGAGATGGATCTACTCCTTCATTGGAGTCCAGCTCTGTGTAATTACACTGATAGGACTTGATTTGTAAAGGCACACACCCGTCTATATAAGAGCTCACAGCTCACAGTGCATGTCAGACCAAATGAGAATTATGAGGCCAAAGGAACTGGCCAAGGAGCTCAGAGACAGAATTGTGGCAAGGCACAGATCTGGCCATGGTTACAAAAGAATTTCTGCAGTCCTCAAGGTTCCTAAGAGCACAGTGGCCTCCATAATCCTTACATGGAAGAAGTTTGGGACCACCAGAAGTCTTCCTAGATCTGGCCGTCCAGCCAAACTGAGCAATCTTGGGAGAAGAGCCTTGGGGAGGGAGGTAAAGAAGAACCCAAAGATCACTGTGCCTGAGCTCCACAGATGCAGTAGGGAGATGGGAGAAAGCTCCACAAAGTGTCTCCCATCCTGCCCCTTGTCTCCCATCGTGCCTCCATGTCTCCCACCCTGCCCCTTGTCTACATTCTTCCCTCTTGTCTCCCCTCCTGCCCCCGTGTCTCCATTCTGCCCCGTCTCCCTTCCTGCTCCTGTGTCTCCCATCCTGCCCCTTTATGTCCCATCCTGCCCTGTGTCTCCCATCCTGCCCCCCCGTGTCTCCATTCTGCCCCATCTGCCATCCTGCCCCTTTATGTCCCATCCTGCCCCCGTGTCTCCCATCCTGCCCCCCGTGTCTCTCATCCTGCCCCGTGTCTGAAATCCTGCCCTTTGTCTCCATTCTGCCCCGTGTCCCCCATCCTGCCCCCCCTGTCTCCATTCTGCCCCATCTCCCAACATGCCCCAGTGTCTTCCATCCTGCCGCCCGTGTCTCCCATCCTGCCCCTGTGTCTCCCATCCTGCCCCTTTATGTCCCATCCTGTCCCCGTGTCTCCAATCCTGCCCCTGTGTCTCCCATCCTGCCCCCCGTGTCTCTCATCCTGCCCCCTGTGTCTGCAATCCTGCCCTTTGTCTCCATTCTGCCCCCGTGTCCCCCATCCTGCCCCTGCGTCCATGTGTCTCTATCCTGCTGGTGAAACATACATATTGCGGCTTGCCGCTTTCAATAAGGAAAAAAAAAATCCTTACTCGTTACCTGGCCCCGTTCCTGCGTTGATGATCTCTCCAGGCGTTTCAAGCGCGCACTCGCCGTCGAATGACAATGATGTCATACGCCGGCGACGTGCGCACTGACGTCAGCTGTCAGCCTCTGATTGGCTGACAGCTTTAACTATTGCTGTGCGGGTATTTCACCCCTTCAAGACCAGCGAATTTTAATAACTGAGGCTTGGAATTCTGTTTTCCTGCATCTGTGTGAGGAGCCTTAAAGATCCCTCTTTTTCCTCGCTGAGCGCCAGTTACCGATTGCACATTTTACCGTCACTTGGTCAGCCAAGACGGTGATCAGGACACCGCTACACGAGAAGCACCCGAGGGCCGTCTCTCCCGATCTCACACTGGCGGGTTTTGTTGGCACCATTTTCAGATACATGGCAGTTTTTGGTCGCTTTCTGGGAGGTAGAATGTACAAAAACCAGAAACTCAGGAATTGTTTCTTGGGTGTCTTTTTATGCTCTTCCTCGTGTGGTAAAAGTGATCAGGCAGCTTTATTCTGCGGGGCAGTACGATTACAGTGATAGCACTTATTTGTTTTAGGTTTTGGCGCTTTTACACAATGAAAACTTTTATATAGAAAAAGAATTGTTTTTGCGTCGCTTTATTCTGAGAGCTATAACGTTCTTATTTTTCTGCTGCTGGAGCGGTTTAACTGTTTGATGTTGGTGGGACAAGATGCCGTTTTCAGCGGTACCATGTGTATTTACGTTCATCTCTTTGATGGCGTTTTGTTCCACTTTTGGTTTGGCGGTATGATGAGAGAGTTGTTTTTTGCCTCATTTTTTTTCTTATTTTTTTAACTGTTCACTGAAGGGGTTAACCAGTGGGACAGTTTTATATGTCAGGTTGTTTCAGAAGCGGTGATACCAATATGTGTACTTTTTTATTTATTTTTTTTTCCATTTTTATTTATGGGACAAAACAAAGATTTTGTTAAAATTATTTTGTGATTTTTTTTACTTTATTTCTCTATGGGACCTTCACTTTCAGCACTCTGATCGGAATTCTAAGGTAGAGCAATGCAGGAGCCTGTCAGTGCTGCAGACACAAGCTTGTAAGACTTCTGCACATGGTCAAACAAACTTGCTAGTGCCTGGTAATCTGGATGTTGTCGTTACAACATTGGGTCACCATGGTAACAGTTGCCCCCATGCGATGACTTCATGGACAAAGGGCGCCTCCTCCCTCTTCCTGCCTTATTGATAGCAGCATTTAGCAGTTACACTTCTGGGAGCAGTGAGTGCCGGGTGTCAGTGGAACACCAGGCGGTGACCTCCCGCGCACAGGAGGCTGTGAAGTACTTCCCAACCATGACATACACTACCGATCACAAGTTTGGGGTCACCCAGACAATTTTGTGTTCTCCATGAAAAATCATACTTTTATTAATCAGATGAGTTTCCAAATGAATGTAAAATCTCGTCCAGACATTGACAAGGTTCGAAAAAAAGATTTTTACTTGAAATAATAATTTTCTCCTTCAGACTTTGCTTTCGGCACAGAATGCTCCTTTGCAGCAATTCCAGCATTGCAGACCTTCGGCATTCTAGCAGTTAATTTGCTGAGGTAATCTGGAGATATTTCACCCCATGCTTCCAGAAGCCCCTCCCACATGTCAGTTTGGCTTGATGGGCACTTTTTGCTCCCCATACGGTCAAGCTGCTCCCACAACAGCCCAATGGGGCTGAGATCCGGTGACTGCGCTGGCATCTCCATTACAGATAGAATGCCAGCTGCCGGCTTCTTCCCTAAATAGTTCTTGCATAATTTGGAGCTCTGCTTTGGGTCATTGTCCTGTTGTAGGATGAAATTGGCTCCAATCAAGCACTGTCCACAGGGTATGGCATGGCGCTGCAAAATGGAGTGATAGCCTTCCTTATTCAAAATCCCTTTTACCTTGTGTGACATCGGCGGCCGTGCCCTTCAGCGGCGGTGCCCGCCGCAGCGTCCCCTCACCTGCGCGCTCCTGTCCACGCGCACTTCCGCTCTGGCCTCCGCCCTGCTGCGGGTAACCGCGCCGGCCTTAGGACGCGCACGAGCGTTCCCCCGCTCTCTTCCGCTAGTGGGGGGCGTCGCTGAGGGGCGGGTCTGTAGGACGTACTTCCTGGTTCAGGATATATCAGGCGTCCGCCCTATTCTGAGGGCGCCTGGTGATTGTGTGACTTCCCTGCACTCATCGGCCGCATATCTGCTCTAGAGTATCCTGCCTGTCCTTCTGTCTAGGGCTATTTCCCCCTGTGAGCCCTGTGTCCTGCTCTGCTCCCGTCTGTCTGTCTCTGCCCTGTCCCCTCCGCTCCGACTCTCCTCCTGTGGACTCCTGCCCAGTGCCCTCCGCTATTCCGTCCTGGTACTCTTGTTCTGCCTGTCTGTCCTTCGAGCCGTCCCTCCTGGTACCGGCTGTCGCGGTTCTGCCCCCTGCGGTCCTGCCCCTAACGATCCCTGTACAGGGGTCGGTCTTCACCTGGTGTGCTCGGCCCAGGGGCTCCTGATCCACGACCCAGAGGGTCCACTCTTGGACGTATTAGGCCAGAATCGTCACAGTATCACCAGGCCATGGATCCCGCCGGTGCCGCGGCCGCTACACAGAAGGAACTGCTTTTCCTTCGAGAAAATCAGACCCGGATAATGTCCTTCATGAAGTCTATGGACACCCGGCTATCCGCCTTGCAGACCTCAGACCCCGGGCACGCCCCCCTCCTGGCCAGCCTCCAGCAGGAGCTCGCGCAGCAGCGCGACGCTCAATCCCACATCTTAAGTTACATGGCATCCGTGGATGATCGATTGCTTGCTCTGCAATCCTCTGCGGCCGCAACAACTTCCCCCCGGGACGTAGTCTCTGCTCCGTCTCCCCGTCTGGGTAAACCCCCCAGGTACAGCGGAGACCCTAAGTTATGCCGGGGTTTTCTGAATCAGTGCAGACTGCACTTTGAGCTGGCCCCCCTCCAGTATCCTACTGACCGCGCCAAGGTGGCGTTCATTGTGTCCCATCTCGAGGGTGAGGCTCTGTCCTGGGTGAATCCCTTGTGGGAGAGGGATGACCCCGTAGTGTCTAGCATTCAGAATTTCTTGGAAACCTTTCGCAAGGTATTCGATGAACCGGGTCGCTTAGCATCCACCACGGAGGCCCTTTTTAACCTCCGCCAGGGTTCCCTTACTGTGGGGCAATACGCCATCCGCTTTCGGACCCTGTCTTCAGAGTTGGGATGGAACAATGAGGCTCTTGTGGGAGCCTTTTGGAGAGGTCTCTCCAGTAAAATCAAGGATGAGCTTGCCGGGCGAGACACTCCCACCACCCTGGAGGACCTTATTTCTCTAGCCACTCGTATTGATCTACGCTTTCAGGAGCGCGCTCGAGAGGCGGTCGGAGAGAGAAGGTCCTTTAGGCTGTACCAGGCTCCTGTCCCTCGTTTCCCTGCATCTCCTGTTAGTACCGCTCCTGAGCCCATGCAGATTGATCGTGTCAGACTGTCCGAGCAGCGGCGCAGGGAGAGGATGACCAAGGGACTCTGCCTGTACTGCGGAGGGGCCAACCATTTTGTGCGCTCTTGTCCGGAGAAGCCAGAGAGGCCGGGAAATGCCTCCACCTAGGTCAGGTAAGAGAGGACCCCCTAGGTGATCAAAATTCCTCTCTCCCCCTTACCCTTTCAGCTTTGATAATTACAGGTCGGGAGCGTGGATCTGTGGAGGCGTATGTGGACTCGGGTGCTGCTGGTAATTTCATCCGCCAGGAGGAGGTTGATAAACTCCGGATCCCGGTGAATGTATTGAGGAACCCTCGTGCTATTTCCTCCGTCGATGGTAAACCTCTACCCGGACTCATCACCACGGTTACCGTCGAAGTAGATCTTCAAATCGGAGCACTCCACCTCGAGAGAATAGCCTTTTATGTCCTGCCGCAACTAGCCCATGCTGTTCTTCTTGGGCTACCCTGGCTCAGACGGCACGAGCCGGTGATTGACTGGCGCTCTGGGGAAGTTCTCCGTTGGGGGCACTCCTGCCAGGAGCACTGCCTGCGGGCTCTCATTCGTCCCCGTCCGTGGTCGAAGCCAGCCGACCTTCCGGGCCTTCCCGCACCCTATCACGCGTATGCTGATGTATTCAGCAAGAGGGAGGCGGACTCCTTACCACCTCATCGCTCCTATGACTGCCCTATCGACCTGATCCCCGGAGCCACCCCTCCCAGAGGGAGAACTTATCCCCTATCCCCAGCAGAGACCACGGCTATGACGGAATACATACAGGAGAATCTGGCCAAGGGGTTCATCCGGAAATCCTCGTCCCCTGCGGGCGCAGGTTTCTTCTTCGTTCGGAAGAAAGATGGGTCCCTGCGACCCTGTATTGATTACCGGGGCCTGAACAACATCACTGTTAAAAACCGGTACCCGCTCCCGCTGATTCCAGAACTCTTCGACCGGCTGAGGGGGGCCAGGATCTTCACGAAGTTGGATCTGCGGGGAGCTTACAACTTAATCCGAATCCGAGCAGGGGACGAGTGGAAGACGGCCTTCAATACTCGGGACGGCCATTATGAATACTTGGTCATGCCGTTCGGTCTCTGCAATGCTCCGGCGGTGTTTCAGGAATTCGTAAACGAGGTATTCCGGGACCTACTCTATTCCTGCGTGGTGGTATATTTGGATGATATCCTCGTTTTCTCGGCCGATCTGTCCTCCCATCGGAGAAGTGTACGCATGGTCCTGCAGCGCCTTCGAGAAAATCGTCTTTACGCCAAGATTGAGAAGTGCCTCTTCGAGCAAACAGCGTTACCTTTCTTGGGATATATCATCACAGATTCCGGCCTAAAGATGGATCCGGAGAAGCTGTCCGCGGTACTCCAGTGGCCTCGTCCAGTTGGCATAAAGGCCATCCAGCGTTTCCTCGGCTTCGCTAACTATTACCGACAGTTTGTACCCCACTTTTCTACAGTTACCAAGCCCATCACGGTCCTGACCCGTAAGGGGACGAAGTCTAACGGCTGGTCTTCCGAAGCCGAGGACGCCTTCCTTGCCCTGAAACGCTCTTTTGCCTCTGCTCCAATCCTACACCGCCCAGTGGCCAGTAGGCCCTTCATCCTAGAAGTAGATGCCTCCTCCACTGGAGCTGGGGCGGTCCTTTCCCAACAGGCTCCATCCGGACGTCTAGTCCCCTGCGGGTTCTTCTCCAAATCCTTTTCCCCTGCGGAGTGCAACTACTCCATTGGGGACCGGGAATTGTTGGCCATTAAGATGGTGCTGGAGGAATGGCGATATCTGCTCGAAGGGGCAGTGCATCCCTTTACTATCTTCACGGACCACAAGAACTTGGCCTACCTGCAATCCGCCCAGAGACTCAACTCCAGACAAGTCAGGTGGGCCCTGTATTTTTCCCGTTTTGAGTTTAAGCTCCACTTCCGGCCCGGCAGTAAGAACATCAAGGCTGATGCACTTTCCAGGTCCTTGCAGTCACCTGAAAAGGAGGAGGATCCATCATATATTATCGAGCCGGCTAAAGTTATCTCCGTGGCTCCTGTGAGATTCTCTACTCTTCCGCCTGGCAAGACCTTCGTCCCTTTGAACAAGCGTCTGGAGGTGCTGCGCTGGGGGCATTCCTCCAAGGTTGCTGGGCACGTTGGGATTAAGAAGACCCTTTTGCTTCTCTCCCGGTATTACTGGTGGCCCTCTCTCCACCAGGACGCAAAGGACTTTGTAGCCTCCTGCAGGACCTGTGCTCAGAACAAGGTTCCGAGGACTCTGCCCTCCGGTCTCCTTCATCCGTTGCCTGTGCCAGAGGCCCCTTGGCAGCAAATCGCAATGGATTTCGTGACTGATCTGCCTCGCTCTGCTGGATGTACTACCATCTTAGTCGTCGCAGACCGCTTCTCCAAGATGGCCCACTTCATTCCCTTGTCCGGACTGCCATCTGCTCCGAAGTTGGCCGAGATCTTTATCCACCAGGTTTTCAGAATGCATGGTCTTCCTCTACGAATCGTGACCGATCGAGGGGTCCAGTTTACCTCCCGATTCTGGAGGGCTCTCTGTCGGCTCCTGGGCACGTCTCTCGACTTCTCCTCAGCGTATCATCCGCAAACCAATGGCCAAGTGGAACGGATTAATCAAATTTTGACTACCTACTTACGCCACTTTTCTAACGCCCATCAGGATAATTGGGTCTCACTCCTACCTTGGGCATAATAATCATCCCAGCGAATCAACGGCCAAGACGCCGTTCTTTGTAGTAACTGGGCTAAATCCTGGTGTTCCGCTGCCCTTTTCCGCATCGTCTGGAGTTCCTGCAGCAGATACTCTCGCCAAGGAATTTTCGCAAATCTGGAGGGAGACCAGGGAGGCGCTCGAGGTAGCCAGCATTCGAATTAAGAGACACGCAGACAAGAGACGAAGGGATCTACCCCCATACCATCCCGGGGACAAAGTCTGGCTTTCTACCAAACATATCCGCCTAAAAGTCCCTGCTTACAAGTTAAGTCCTCGATACATCGGGCCTTTTGAAGTACTTGGGCGCATTAACGAGGTAGCCTACAAATTGAGGTTGCCGGCATCGCTCCGGGTCCCTAACGCCTTCCATGTCTCGCTCCTTAAACCTGTAGTTCTGAATCGGTTCCAACCAACCTCCATGTCCCCTCCTTCGCCAATTTGTTCGGACGATGTCTTTGAAGTAAAGGACATTTTGGCCATGAAAAGGGTCAAGGGTAAAACTCTTTTTCTTATCGACTGGAAGGGTTTTGGTCCAGAGGAGAGGTCCTGGGAGCCCCGAGAGAATGTCGATGCCCCCCTTATCATGAAAAGATTTCTGGCCAACCTCAGAAGGGGAGGACCTATGGGGGGGGTACTGTGACATCGGCGGCCGTGCCCGCCGATGCCCCTTCAGCGGCGGTGCCCGCCGCAGCGTCCCCTCACCTGCGCGCTCCTGTCCACGCGCACTTCCGCTCTGGCCTCCGCCCTGCTGCGGGTAACCGCGCCGGCCTTAGGCCGCGCACGCGCGTTCCCCCGCTCTCTTCCGCTAGTGGGGGGCGTCGCTGAGGGGCGGGTCTGTAGGACGTACTTCCTGGTTCAGGATATATCAGGCGTCCGCCCTATTCTGAGGGCGCCTGGTGATTGTGTGACTTCCCTGCACTCATCGGCCGCATATCTGCTCTAGAGTATCCTGCCTGTCCTTCTGTCTAGGGCTATTTCCCCCTGTGAGCCCTGTGTCCTGCTCCGCTCCCGTCTGTCTGTCTCTGCCCTGTCCCCTCCGCTCCGACTCTCCTCCTGTGGACTCCTGCCCAGTGCCTTCCGCTATTCCGTCCTGGTACTCTTGTTCTGCCTGCCTGTCCTTCGAGCCGTCCCTCCTGGTACCGGCTGTCGCGGTTCTGCCCCCTGCGGTCCTGCCCCTAACGATCCCTGTACAGGGGTCGGTCTTCACCTGGTGTGCTCGGCCCAGGGGCTCCTGATCCACGACCCAGAGGGTCCACTCTTGGACGTATTAGGCCAGAATCGTCACACCTTGTACAAATCTCCCACTTTACCAGCCCCAAAGCAACCCCAGACCGTCACATTACCTCCACCATGCTTGACAGATGGCGTCAGGCACTCTTCCAGCATCTTTTCAGTTGTTCTGCATCTCACAAATGTTCTTCTGTGTGATCCAAACTCCTCACACTTGGGTTCGTCTGTCCATAACACTTTTTTCCAATCTTCCTCTGTCCAATGTCTGTGTTCTTTTGCCCATATTAATCTTTTCCTTTTATTAGCCAGTCTCAGATATGGCTTTTTCTTTGCCACTCTGCCCTGAAGGCCAGCATCCCGGAGTCGCATCTTCACTGTAGACGTTGACCCTGTCGCTTTGCATGTACTATTTATTGAAGCTGCCAGTTGAGGACCTGTGAGGCGTCGATTTCTCAAACTACAGACTGTAATGTACTTGTCTTGTTGCTCAGTTGTGCAGCGGGGCCTCCCACTTCTCTTTCTACTCTGGTTAGAGCCTGTTTGTGCTCTCCTCTGATGGGAGCAGTACACGCCGTTGTAGGAAATCTTCAGTTTCTTGGCAATTTCTCGCATGGAATAGCCTTCATTTCTAAGAAAAAGAATAGACTGTCGAGTTTCACATGAAAGTTCTTTTTCTCTGGCCATTTTGAGAGTTTAATGGAACCAACAAATGTAATGCTCCAGATTCTCAACTAAAATTTAAGTCCAATAATAATCTACGATCCTTTCCACAAAGACTGTGCCAGACAGGAGGCTCGTCCTTCGGCCAGTGAACTGGTATGGCCAATCATACATTAGGTTGTTGGCATATGGACATTTCTGCACAGGTAGGACATCTCAATATGCAGTGTGAGGCAGAGACCGGTGTCATATGTGAGGGTCGCTATGTGTCCCCCAGGATGTGCTCTGAAATCTATTAGATCCGCTGGAGTGTCTTGTGATCACAGCAATGTGCCTGTGACTCGCAGGGCAGAATAAAAGTAAGTTCAAACCTGGTCAAGCTATTTGGACCAAGGAGTTTGTTTAGGAAAACCCAGTATGGGCTTTTATTTTTGAAACGGACTGCGGGAAGGTAGTGGGGTCCGGTCCGTTTCCTCCAGCCCAGGTCTTATGAGTGGCCTATGGCCACAGGTTGGAAAAGGAAAAAAAAACCCTGCTGGGAGGGTTGATTTGGTCAGTGTTGCTCTGGTGAGGAAACAGAGCAAGTGATCTGCAGAGCACTCCCTGTGTGAGTTAACACAGGGCCAGCGGAGCCAAAGGAACTGGCAACCCTCCCTGCATACTCGGCAGTACGTCGCTCACGGCAACTGCCCTGGACTGGCGTTTTGTTTACCCGGCTGCGATCCGGAAGATACAGCATGCTGTGCACTGAGTGAGTTTTGTAGGACCTTTTTGTTTTGAACTTGCTTGGGTCACTGCCTCATAACTGCACAGCGTGGACATCACTGCTTTACAGCAGAAAGATGGAAAGATTGCAACCAAATCACTAAGGAAATGGGATGACGTCTATAAACAGTCAGATGAATGGGAGAAATGGTGATTTGTCCTAAAGATCAATATGTGAGAGGCCAAAACACACCTAGCGGTTGTTGTTGTGAACACTTTTGACCTGACTTCTGAATTTGGGCTCCCTCTGGTGGTTGCTGCGGGTAGTGGAGCTGGTCGAGTTGACAGAAGTCAATCACCTGAAGGAGAGGAGTGGAAGTCAGGTGTTACAGACTGGGAAGATTTAAGTGAGCAGGCTTCCCTCAGTTGTTGCTGGTGATTTGGTTTTCTTCCTGTGCATTTTGAAGTCCGCTTGCCCTGCTTGGTCCTGCATCGTTCAGATAAGTTATTTGTTTGCTGGAATCTTTTTGCATTTGATCCAGTTTTGCCTTACTCTGCTTTCTGCTTTGCTGTGTGGGTTCAGCATTGTTCCCTGCTGGGACCGGTGCTGGGCCCCGCTCCGTATGCCACAGCTTATGTCAGTCTGTTCAGTATTGCTAATCCCCTGTTATGTCAGTATCTTTTGTTTTGCTTCCAGTTCACACCAGAATGCTGATCTAGTGGGGGAGAGGTTGTGTGGCCTCAGTATTTTTGCATATCAGACATGTTGGATTTTTCTTAGGGTTTTTTGCGTGATTGCAGACAGTATCTTTTCTGTCCTGTCCTATCTAGAGAGTTTGGGCCCCATCATTTGCTTTCTCTATTTTCTGCCTGTGTTTTGTGCCTCATCTTGTCTCACCGGCAATATATGTTTGGGGGCTATCTATTCCTTTGGGGTTCTACTACGGGGCAGTTTAGCTTTCCCCTTTCTTGCTTTAGGCTTGGTTAACTCTTTGGCTGTGCCGAGGCGTCTATGGCATCGTAGGTACGTCCCACGGCTAATTCTAGTTGTGGTGTTAGGTTTAGGGGTCTGCAATCTGCTAAGTTACCAACCTTTCTGGTCATCTGGTTGCCTAGCTTATTCCCCGGCTGTCCTCCTCGGTGACCTAATCATAACAGGTTGTTCTAGTCATTCTATGTAGATTATTTGAGATCTATGGCTGCTCAGTAGTTCTGTGGTTTGTTGTCACCACACCCACGTGTCTAGTTTAATCTATTATATGTATTTTAAGTGTATGAACTATTTTGTAACGAATACTCTTGTTACATATTTATTATAATGGACAATGTCTGCCTACTTTATGGAGTCAGTTATATGAGTATTTTATTGGGGTATTTAACCCAATAGTTCTGTCTGCCCATTAGTCTGAGGATGATACGCTGAAGACAGACAAACATTAACACCAAGCTCAGAACAGAATCTCTTCCAGAATCTGGAGGTAAACTGCACTCCCCGATCAGAGACAATTTCATCTGGAACTCCATGCAGTCGGAACACATTCTGGATGACAAGATCTACTGTCTCCTTAGCTGAAGGAAGACCAGTACAAAGCATGAAGTGGGCAGCTTTAGTAAGTGTTACGCGGGGCCTAGGTCAAAGAAGGCTGAATTACCCGGGGCCCCTGCAGAGTCCCTCCAACTAGGGAAAACCCTGTCTGACCCTCAACCCAGGGTTTTTGCTAATGGTGCAAATGCCTGAGCCTCCACCCTTTCCTTATGTCCTGCTCAGCCCTAAGCTGAACCCTCCACCCTCCACCCAGTGAGGAGACAAACCACCAAAGCCCACACAGTAATGACAGACAGGGAGAACTTAAACCGCACCGCGCCGCAAACACACAGGACAATACCGTAATGTGAACAGGGCAAAACAAAACACAAATATAGGAAGGCGAAAAGGTAACAACGGATCATACGCCACCAGCTATGAATTTCTCTCTCCAACACCTCCTCTCCAGACCAGAACCACTTGGCATAAAACACAAGCTATAATCGGCGACGCCCATAGGCCAGCACGACTATTTAAAGACCGTGGGCATGACCAAACATCCCACCTGATTTCCAGCTAGATTAACCCCCAATAACCTGAGTAAAATCAAGCCGGTGCCACTGAAGCTATAGTGGACGGAGATGGAACTGCCGCTGCCTGCCGGACGCTGTGGTGTGAATAGCGTCCGACATGACAGTAAGGTGATCTACTACAACCAGGATAGAATTCTTTGCCCCAGAGGTGGGCAATTCCACTATAAAGTCCATAGAAATAGACCCCCAAGGGTGAGAAGGAACAGGTAGTGGTTGCAGCAGTCCAGTAGGTGATACACGAGGAGTCTTAAAGCGTGCACATACCTCACAAGAGAGAACATAGCTCTTCATGTCCTTCAGACAGGTAGGCCACCAAAAGAAACGGCTCAGGAACTCCTGTGTCTTCTGTACCCCCCCGATGACCAGCCAACTTGGAGTCATGGACAAACTTGAGGACCTGCAGCTTTACAGCCTCTCGAACATAAAAACGTCAATCCTGGACCCACGTCTTGAGAACCAAGTTCACATTATCAGTCAGGTTAGCGAGAAATGGGTCAGCATCGTAGGCCTCCTTAATAGTCTTCCATAAGTCCTTATTCTGGACGACTCCGACAAAGTTGGCATCCGACAAAATGGTCTTGGACGGGGTCCCAGGTACGGAATCCGTGGCATGGATTCGGGACAATGCCTTTGCTTTACGGAAACCTGGGAGGTACAAAATGACAAAATTAAATTATTCAAAAATAAACTCCAATGCGCCTGCCGTGGAGAAAGACATCTAGCAGATCTGAGAAATTCCAGACTGCGATGATCCGTGAGCACAATAACTTGTTATGCTGCCCCCTGCAGATGGTGCCTCCATTCCTTAAATGCAGCGATAATGGCTAGACGCTCTTTATCTCCCACATCATAATTCCTCTCCGCAGCAGAAAGGCTAGGAGAGAAAAAGGCACATGGATGTAACAGACCCTTCTCTCATGTTCTCTGTGAGAGGATGGCCCCCAGAGCCCAATTTGAAGCGTCCACTTCCAAAATGAAAGGATGAGCTGGGTTAGGATGAATCAATACCGGTGAAGACGTGAAACGGGACTTAAGACAATCAAAAGCCTCTTGAGCTTGTGTAGACCACAAGAAAGTTTTTCCCTCCTTAGTTAGTTACCTAATAGGTCAAATAATCTCAGAGAAATTACAAATAAACTGTCTATAAAAGTTAGCGAACCCGATAAAACGTTACACTTCCTTGACATTTTTTGGTGCGGGCCAATCAAGGGTAGCCTGGATCTAAAGCCCCCGTTACACTAAACAATGTCCCAGCGATCCCACCAACGATCTGACATGATGGGATCGCTGGGACATCGTTAGACAGCCCCAGCGATCAGGACCAGCGATCCTGGACGCCGGTTTCCAAGGTAAACAGCGGGTATCCAGTAGCAGCGCGACTCCTGGATACCCGATGTTTACATTAGAAACCAGCGTCGCTGATCGCTGGTCTCTCGCTGCCACATGCAGCGATGCGTGATGGGCAGCGAGAGACCAGCGATCGAAAAACGGCCCAGGCTGCTCTAGCATGATCAGCGATAACCGGCAGGGGGGCCGGTCGCTGATCCCCGTCACACACAGCGATCTCGCTAGCGAGATCGCTGTGTGTGACGGGACCCTTACTTGCCTCCATGTTAAGCCCTTGTGGTGAGATGACATACCCCAGAAATTGAATCTCTGTGCGATGGAACTCACATTTTGTCAGGCTTGATGTAGAGATGATTCTCTTTCAGGCGTCTCACAACAGTCTTTAACATGCTCTTGATGTTCCTGCAATGAATCAGAAAAAAATCTAAATATTGTCCTGATAGATTACAAAATTATCTAAAAGATCTCTAAAAATGTAATTAGCCAAGTGTTGGAAGGTTGCCGGAGTGTTGCAGAGACCAAAAGGCATCACAAGGTTCTCGAAGTGCCCATAACGACATATAAATGCAGTCTTCCATCCATCCCCAGAGCGGATCCGAATCAGGTTATAAGCTCCTCGAAGATCCAACTTAGAGAAGATTTTAGCGTGACGTACTCTTTCAAGCAGTTTAGGAATTAGCGGTAAAGGATAACTGTTCCGAATGGTTACCTTGTTGAGCTCCCAATAATCAGAGTCCAAGAGTTCCAGCCTTCTTTTTTACGAAAAAGATGGGTGCTCCTGCCGGTGATGAGGAGGGGCGAATTAAACCCTTAGCCAGATTCTCATCAATGTATTCCTTTAAGGTCTGCAGCTCTGGAGTTGCTAGTGGGTAGACATTTTTGAAAGGAATAGTCGCCCCCGGAAGTATTCAATAGGACAATCATAAGGTCTGTGAGGAGGAAGCTGATCTGCCATTGTCTTATCACAAATAACAGAAAATTCATCATAACTGGATGGTAACAAAGATACTTTAGTGGTACATTCCATATCCCGAGAACTTGCCTGACTTGCTATTGGTGTGTCCCTTGGTGGAAAAGTGATCTCCTTGGACTTCCAGTTGATGATTGGGTTCTGCAAATGCAGCCAGGAAATTCCTAGAATTAAAGGGAAATGTGGAGAAGAAATTAACACAAAGGACAGCACTTCATGATGATTGGGTTCTATGCAAATCTCCAGAGGTACCATCTCCTGATCCACCGGTCCTGAGACTAAAGGGGAACCATCCACTGTTTCCATGGTTACTGGGGTGGTTCTCTGTTGAATCTGTATGCCATGTTCTTTGGCAAAGGTGAGATCCATAAAGTTACACCCCACCCCAGAATCCACCATAGCTGCACACGAGATCCATTATCCCGACAACAGGATCTTAATGTGGAGGTAGCAGTGTGTATCTTTATCCTTCCGTATTTTTGGAGAGGCAGTCACTGATAGAGAATGAAAGACAGCTTTCAAAGAAGAACTGGACCCAGAAGCAACAGATCATACTCCCCAACAGCGGCTAGTTCCTTGCGAGGCCGCTTGGGACAGTTAGTAGGGAAATGGTCTGATTGACTGCAGTAGAAACACAAACTCTCACGGAACGATGCTCCCTGCGCTCGTTACTCTCACGGAGCGCCGCTGTAAAGCAGCCACTTGCATGGGAGCTGGTTCCACTTCCCATGAAGATTTGCCTGCAGGTTCCTTAGGAGAGTTAGTGACACGATTAAAGGCTGCAAAACTCTCCTGTCTACATTCAGTAATACGAATGTCAATGCTGTATGAATGCCTCTAACTCTTGAGGAGCATCTGCATGGGCTAACTCGTCTTTAACCATACTAGAAAGTCCCCACCTAAGCATAATAGTCCCAAACCGTATCCACCGCCAGCGATCTAAAATCAGTTGTGTATTCAGCAAAACGCTTACCCTGACATAACGATAACAATGCAGTTTCAGCAGTAGTGTGACGATTGGGGTCATCAAACATCATAGACATTGCAGCTAGAAAATCGTCTAAGTTATTCTAACGGGGTCAAGAGTCTCGATTAGCGGATTTGCCCAAGCGAAAGCTCGTGAGGTAAGTATCGTGATTATATATAGGACCTTGGATCGATCTGTATGAAAGTGGGCAGCATGCACATCAAAATACATCTATATATATATATATATATAAAGCGGAGTGTATGTGGGTGTTTGTGTATGTGTGTGTATCAAGCCCCGCCCTGCATTATGATGTCATAATGGTTGCCAAGGCGATGCTGATGTCATAATAGGTTGTAATGGCGATGATATCATAATGGTTGCTATGGTGACGATGATGTCATAACAGGTTGCAATGGTGATGGTTAAGTCATAATGGTTGCCATGGTGATGATGAAGTCAGAATGGTTGCCATGGCGAAGATGTCATAATGGGTTGCCATTGAGGTTTCCATCTAAATCTCCGAGTGACGTTATTCAGATGAAACCCCTGAGGGATCCATTCACTATAATGAGGCAGCAGAGTTACTCTGGACTCCGTATGACCACTGTTCAGCGGTGTCCTTTTCAGAAGGGCACAAAACTGTGGCCAATGGCACTTTTATGCAATCCTAAAAAGACCGACACCAAATGATCACCGGTCAGACGGTGTCCACAGTGCTTCCATCTGCCTCATTATTAGGGAATGTTCCACCAGAGGTTCTGTCTGAATCACATATTACAGAGATTTACACGGGAACCCAGATGTGAGCGCAGGATAAATGTGCGCCGAGCCTTAATACGATCTTTGGGAGGCAGAATGAACACGTCAACAGCATATGAAGAATTGGTTTTATTTCGTTTTTTACACCATTCCTCGTATGGTATGATATGGTGACTTTATTCTTCAGGTCGGTGCGATTACAGTGATACCCCTCATTTATATTGTTTTTATGTTTTGGCGCTTTTACACAAAAACTTTTAAAGAAAAAAATAATTATTTTGCATCACTTTATTCTGAGAGTGTGAGGCTGTGAAGACTCCAAAGGTGAACCCACAGGACCGCGACGACGAACCTACCCCCGGGCGAGCAGGCCAGGTGTACCACCCCCTATACAGGGAGTGTTAGGGGCAGGCCCGGAGGAGACTATCGCCGCGAAAGCTGGTACTTGGGAACAACTGGAGGAGTAGACAGGCGAACACCGGGCTGGTCGGCAGGCTGGCAAACACAGGAGGGACGGCTGCAGGACTGAACGGCGAGCAGGCAGGAGGAACCGGAGTTGGCAGGAGCAGATCAGGAAGGCACACACGGGTGAAGGCAGGAACGGACAGGAATGGCGGACTCTGGAAGGGAATACAAAGATGGAGAGGGATCAATAGAATACACAAGGCGGGATAGGCACAAGGCTGGGTGCTAGCGAGAGAAACGCAGGAGACGGAGGACCCGAGAATCTGTCGTGGGACACAATAGATAATCAGGCACGGGTCTGAAAGGGCAGCTCCCTTTTATAGGAGCATGACTTCCAGGTCAGATCTCCAGGGTCACAGAGGCAGAGAGATGGGCGGAGCCAGTCTGTGCTGAGGTCTGGGGTGAGAGGCGCGCATGCGTCCCGGGCTGGTCAGAGAAGCTGACCACGGGGAAGGACGCAGGGGAGCAGGCGGGCGCGCGCCAGCTACAGAGCGCACCGGGAGCGGCGGACTGACCGTGAGGCAGGACGCAGGAGAGCCGGCGGGCGCGTGCCTGCCGCAGGAGCGAGCGCGGAGCTGCGAACGCACCTGGAGGCCGTGGCCAGCGCGGGACCAGGAACGTGAGCAGCGGCAGGAGCCGCGGACGTGGAGGAGGCAGGCACGGAAGCCGTGGTAAGCGTGACAGAGAGCTATAACTTTTTTATTTTTTCACTGGTGGAGCGGTATGGCGGCTTATTTTTTTGTGGGAGAAGATGACATTGGTAACATGTTTATTTATATCCCTCGTTTTTATCGCGTTTTATTCCACTTTTTGTTCAGTGGTATCACGAAAAAACATTATTTTCTGCCTTTTTTCATGGTGTTCAATAAAGGGGTTAACTAGGGGGACAGTTTTATAGGTCGGGTCGTTGCGGATGCAGCGATACCAAATACGAGTACTTTTTTTTTTCATACAAAAATTCATTTATGGGTACATTATCTTGATTTTTTAAAAATATTTTTACAATTATTTTAAAACATTCTTTTTTCACTTAGTCCCACTATGGGCTGATCATTTTTTGCAGGCTGATCGCTTGTATAGTATGTAGTATGGGAATGCAGCAGCATCCCCATGCTGCAGAAACTGTCAGCGCTGCACTGACAAAGAAACTTGTTGATCATGCTTTGAGCATGATAAAGCAACTTTCCTAGCTCTGGTAACCCGGATGTCTTCATGACGACATCGGGTCACCATGGCAATGATCGTGACCCAGTGCTACACTGCGGGGTCTCCAATCCAAGGGCAGAGGGGCGGTCATCCCTCTGCCGGCTCCCGGAATTCTACAATCGCATTCGATCACAGCATTTAGGTAGTTAAAGTGTCGGGAGCAGTGCATGACCGCTCCTGGCACTTAGTGCCGGGTGTCAGCTGTCAGAATCAGCGGAGACCTGGTAGAGATCACACACAGCCCATGGTTGCCGGGACAAAATAATCCATCTCTGGTCAATAAGGCCCAGGGCACATGGACGGAATATTACGCTCAATGTCAGAAAGGGGTTAAAGCATGCTAACGTGTCTCACAACAGATGTTGGTGATGTCCGAAGTGTGGCCATGCGGAGATCAGAGAGTGCTACAGCCTGTACATCAGACTGCTTGTATTACCCTCCCTCACTCGCATTGATGTGCATGGCTGCAGGCTGTAAACTGGATTTCTGCCTACTGTTAAACACCTGCCCTGGGCATCCCGGGCTCCACACCCTTCCCCTGGTCGGCTGCCCTCTGCTGTGCTCCACGTTTGGTTTTGTACGTTGCCCAGCATGGATCAATGACAATCTCCTTACACCTATTTAAGGCCCCATTAGACACTCCGGGATTGAGACTCTAGTCCTATGTTTGGTGTGGTGCCAGATGTGCTTTTTGCATTGGTGCCTGCATTCATTCCTGCTGGGTTCCATATCATCCATCGTCCTTCTCCTGAAAAAGAATTTGACCTAACTTTAGTGAACACAATACTAAGTAGTAAAATAAAAGTGATATTCTCGCACATTCACATCTTTTCCCACGATTGCTAGTTCCAATCAGCGATGTCCACTAATGTCATGTATATGGCCGCCCTCACCCGTGAATGCCTGACCTTTCACCAGGAGCCCCAGCCTTTCCTGCTCTGTCCACATTCAGCAGTAATTGCCTAACCTCACCTTTGGTCTATGCCCTACAATCATTAACAAGTTGTGACATATCTGCTCCAAATGTAGAAGAAAAACCCTAAGGCACGTCAGTGATCCAAGGTATGATATGTACTTTATTAGATGGTGATCGCTAACGCACGTTTGGTATAAACAACCAACGTTTCATTGTAATAATAATATTAATAATAATAATGAATAACCACATTGGGAAATTATAGGAAAAACCAGGAAAAGAATAAATGAGCAGACGGTCAATCAGGTACCAGGCATCGCAGCCATGAGAAATCAGGTAATAGAAGCAAAGTAGCAGCACAAGTTACCTTATTCAGGAGAAACAAGAAGGGTGAAAACGTGTAAGGAGTAAGAAGATCCACCAGAGGGCACCTGCACCCCATCTCCAGCACAGGCCGCAAGCCACGGTCTTTCCTGCCGGCTGTGACTGCACAGAGGTAGGCAGGCAGCGGCGAGACCCGGCGCGTGTAGTCAGGCGGCGGGTCCCAGTGGGGGTTCAGCGGCAGGTCATGGCGGAGGGTGCAGCGACGGCGGGGGGTTCCGGTGTGGGTGTCCCGCTGGTGGTACTTCGCAAGGGCCTGGTACCACCAGCGGGTGCCATATTGGAATACCGATCATTTAGTTATTCCATTATGGTGGTCGGCGTACTTCCGGTGCGGCGCGGTGGATTGTGGGATTCGAAGACGTCCGGACGGAAGTGGATGACGGACAATTCTAGGTAAGTATATAATAGAATGACCTTTTCCAGTGTATTGGTTGTTTGATACAACATTTCTGAGGGATGATGACCCTCTCCTCTCAAGTATATGTCTACTTTCCATTAAATGTCCAGCCATTAGGATGTTATCATCTTCTTTATGTTGCTATACAGTATCGTATTTTGCTTGCTTCATGTTTGGTCACGTTTTCTTTATGCTTTATTTAGATAACCGTGAACAAGGCCCTTGACCGCCGAAATGTTGGTTGTTTTGTCTATACAAGCGTGTGTTAGAGATCACCAGCTAATAAAGTACATATCATATCCTTGGAATCACTTACGTGCCTTAAGGTTTTTCTTTCACTATTGTGTCTATTATTCCGGAAAGCACCTTTTTGGCCAGAGATCCCCCTCGCCGTTACTATATCTCCTCCAATGTCATTACCCAAGCACAATCCATGCCTAATCATGGCGTCGGTGAATCTTATGTCTTCCTTCAGTGATTTCCTGTTGTAGACCTCTTACCCATAGTTGAGGGAGCCATTTCCATGTCTATGGGATGTTTGCGGAGCTTATATCTCCCAATAATCAAGGAGCTCTCTCTGAATTTGATCATGAACTCAGGAGCAGAATATAAAAAAACAGTAAAAAAGGGCAAAATCCAAGTGATGAGTGATAGGTGGATGATAATGACTGGTGAGACAGTCTCATGGAAACTTCCCCTAGTAACTAAACTGGACTGCTGCTTCTTGTCCTCTGTCTCCTCCATCTTCACTGCTGGACTGCTGCTTCTTGTGCTCTGTCTCCTCCATCTTCACTGCTGGACTGCTGCTTCTTGTGCTCTGTCTCCTCCATCTTCACTGCTGGACTGCTGCTTCTTGTGCTCTGTCTCCTCCATCGTCACTGCTGGACTGCTGCTTCTTGTGCTCTGTCTCCTCCATCTTCACTGCTGGACTGCTGCTTCTTGTGCTCTGTCTCCTCCATCTTCACTGCTGGACTGCTGCTTCTTGTGCTCTGTCTCCTCCATCTTCACTGCTGGACTGCTGCTTCTTGTCCTCTGTCTCCTCCATCTTCACTGCTGGACTGCTGCTTCTTGTGCTCTGTCTCCTCCATCTTCACTGCTGGACTGCTGCTTCTTGTGCTCTGTCTCCTCCATCTTCACTGCTGGACTGCTGCTTCTTGTGCTCTGTCTCCTCCATCTTCACTGCTGGGATGCTGTTTCTTGTGCTCTGTCTCCTCCATCTTCAGTGCTGGACTGCTGCTTCTTGTGCTCTGTCTCCTCCATCTTCACTGCTGGACTGCTGCTTCTTGTGCTCTGTCTCCTCCATCTTCAGTGCTGGACTGCTGCTTCTTGTGCTCTGTCTCCTCCATCTTCACTGCTGGACTGCTGCTTCTTGTGCTCTGTCTCTTCCATCTTCACTGCTGGACTGCTGTTTCTTGTGCTCTGTCTCCTCCATCTTCACTGCTGGACTGCTGCTTCTTGTGCTCTGTCTCCTCCATCTTCACTGCAGGACTGCTGCTTCTTGTGCTCTGTCTCCTCCATCTTCACTGCTGGACTGCTGCTTCTTGTGCTCTGTCTCCTCCATCTTCAGTGCTGGACTGCTGCTTCTTGTGCTCTGTCTCCTCCATCTTCACTGCTGGACTGCTGCTTCTTGTGCTCTGTCTCCTCCATCTTCAGTGCTGGACTGCTGCTTCTTGTGCTCTGTCTCCTCCATCTTCACTGCTGGACTGCTGCTTCTTGTGCTCTGTCTCTTCCATCTTCACTGCTGGACTGCTGCTTCTTGTGCTCTGTCTCCTCCATCTTCACTGCTGGACTGCTGCTTCTTGTGCTCTGTCTCCTCCATCTTCACTGCTGGACTGCTGCTTCTTGTGCTCTGTCTCCTCCATCTTCACTGCCGGGATGCTGCTTCTTGTGCTCTGTCTCCTCCATCTTCACTGCTGGGATGCTGCTTCTTGTGCTCTGTCTCCTCCATCTTTACTGCTGGACTGCTGCTTCTTGTGCTCTGTCTCCTCCATCTTCACTGCTGGACTGCTGCTTCTTGTGCTCTGTCTCCTCCATCTTCACTGCTGGACTGCTGCTTCTTGTGCTCTGTCTCCTCCATCTTCACTGCTGGACTGCTGCTTCTTGTGCTCTGTCTCCTCCGTCTTCACTGCTGGGATGCTGCTTCTTGTCCTCTGTCTCTTCCATCTCCACTGCTGGACAGCTGCTTCTTGTGCTCTGTCTCCTCCATCTTCACTGCTGGACTGCTGCTTCTTGTGCTCTGTCTCTTCCATCTTCAGTGCTGGGATGCTGCTTCTTGTCCTCTGTCTCTTCCATCTTCACTGCTGGACAGCTGCTTCTTGTCCTCTGTCTCTTCCATCTTCACTGCTGGACAGCTGCTTCTTGTGCTCTGTCTCCTCCATCTTCACTGCTGGGATGCTGCTTCTTGTGCTCTGTCTCATACATCTTCAGTGCTGGGATGCTGCTTCTTGTGCTCTGTCTCTTCCATCTTCAATGCTGGACTGCTGCTTCTTGTGCTCTGTCTCCTCCATCTTCACTGCTGGACTGCTGCTTCTTGTGCTCTGTCTCCTCCATCTTCACTGCTGGACTGCTGCTTCTTGTGCTCTGTCTCCTCCGTCTTCACTGCTGGACTGCTGCTTCTTGTGCTCTGTCTCCTCCATCTTCACTGCTGGGATGCTGCTTCTTGTCCTCTGTCTCTTCCATCTTCACTGCTGGACAGCTGCTTCTTGTGCTCTGTCTCCTCCATCTTCACTGCTGGACTGCTGCTTCTTGTGCTCTATCTCTTCCATCTTCAGTGCTGGGATGCTGCTTCTTGTCCTCTGTCTCTTCCATCTTCACTGCTGGACAGCTGCTTCTTGTCCTCTGTCTCTTCCATCTTCACTGCTGGACAGCTGCTTCTTGTGCTCTGTCTCCTCCATCTTCACTGCTGGGATGCTGCTTCTTGTGCTCTGTCTCTTCCATCTTCAGTGCTGGGATGCTGCTTCTTGTCCTCTGTCTCTTCCATCTTCACTGCTGGACAGCTGCTTCTTGTCCTCTGTCTCTTCCATCTTCACTGCTGGACAGCTGCTTCTTGTGCTCTGTCTCCTCCATCTTCACTGCTGGGATGCTGCTTCTTGTGCTCTGTCTCATACATCTTCAGTGCTGGGATGCTGCTTCTTGTGCTCTGTCTCTTCCATCTTCAATGCTGGACTGCTGCTTCTTGTGCTCTGTCTCTTCCATCTTCACTGCTGGACTGCTGCTTCTTGTGCTCTGTCTCCTACATCTTCACTGCTGGACTGCTGCTTCTTGTCCTCTGTCTCTTCCATCTTCACTGCTGGACTGCTGCTTCTTGTGCTCTGTCTCCTCCATCTTCAGTGCTGGACTGCTGCTTCTTGTGCTCTGTGTCCTCCATCTTCACTGCTGGGATGCTGCTTCTTGTGCTCTGTCTCCTCCATCTTCACTGCTGGACTGCTGCTTCTTGTGCTCTGTCTCCTCCATCTTCACTGCTGGGATGCTGCTTCTTGTGCTCTGTCTCCTCCATCTTCACTGCAGGACTGCTGCTTCTTGTGCTCTGTCTCCTCCATCTTCACTGCTGGACTGCTGCTTCTTGTGCTCTGTCTCCTCCATCTTCAGTGCTGGACTGCTGCTTCTTGTGCTCTGTCTCCTCCATCTTCACTGCTGGACTGCTGCTTCTTGTGCTCTGTCTCCTCCATCTTCAGTGCTGGACTGCTGCTTCTTGTGCTCTGTCTCCTCCATCTTCACTGCTGGACTGCTGCTTCTTGTGCTCTGTCTCTTCCATCTTCACTGCTGGACTGCTGCTTCTTGTGCTCTGTCTCCTCCATCTTCACTGCTGGACTGCTGCTTCTTGTGCTCTGTCTCCTCCATCTTCACTGCTGGACTGCTGCTTCTTGTGCTCTGTCTCCTCCATCTTCACTGCTGGACTGCTGCTTCTTGTGCTCTGTCTCCTCCATCTTCACTGCCGGGATGCTGCTTCTTGTGCTCTGTCTCCTCCATCTTCACTGCTGGGATGCTGCTTCTTGTGCTCTGTCTCCTCCATCTTTACTGCTGGACTGCTGCTTCTTGTGCTCTGTCTCCTCCATCTTCACTGCTGGGATGCTGCTTCTTGTGCTCTGTCTCCTCCATCTTTACTGCTGGACAGCTGCTTCTTGTGCTCTGTCTCTTCCATCTTCACTGCTGGACTGCTGCTTCTTGTGCTCTGTGTCCTCCATCTTCACTGCTGGGATGCTGCTTCTTGTGCTCTGTCTCCTCCATCTTCACTGCTGGACTGCTGCTTCTTGTGCTCTGTCTCCTCCATCTTCACTGCTGGGATGCTGCTTCTTGTGCTCTGTCTCCTCCATCTTCACTGCAGGACTGCTGCTTCTTGTGCTCTGTCTCCTCCATCTTCACTGCTGGACTGCTGCTTCTTGTGCTCTGTCTCCTCCATCTTCAGTGCTGGACTGCTGCTTCTTGTGCTCTGTCTCCTCCATCTTCACTGCTGGACTGCTGCTTCTTGTGCTCTGTCTCCTCCATCTTCAGTGCTGGACTGCTGCTTCTTGTGCTCTGTCTCCTCCATCTTCACTGCTGGACTGCTGCTTCTTGTGCTCTGTCTCTTCCATCTTCACTGCTGGACTGCTGCTTCTTGTGCTCTGTCTCCTCCATCTTCACTGCTGGACTGCTGCTTCTTGTGCTCTGTCTCCTCCATCTTCACTGCTGGACTGCTGCTTCTTGTGCTCTGTCTCCTCCATCTTCACTGCCGGGATGCTGCTTCTTGTGCTCTGTCTCCTCCATCTTCACTGCTGGGATGCTGCTTCTTGTGCTCTGTCTCCTCCATCTTTACTGCTGGACTGCTGCTTCTTGTGCTCTGTCTCCTCCATCTTCACTGCTGGACTGCTGCTTCTTGTGCTCTGTCGCCTCCATCTTCAGTGCTGGACTGCTGCTTCTTGTGCTCTGTCTCCTCCATCTTCACTGCTGGACTGCTGCTTCTTGTGCTCTGTCTCTTCCATCTTCACTGCTGGACTGCTGCTTCTTGTGCTCTGTCTCCTCCATCTTCACTGCTGGACTGCTGCTTCTTGTGCTCTGTCTCCTCCGTCTTCACTGCTGGACTGCTGCTTCTTGTGCTCTGTCTCCTCCATCTTCACTGCTGGGATGCTGCTTCTTGTCCTCTGTCTCTTCCATCTTCACTGCTGGACAGCTGCTTCTTGTGCTCTGTCTCCTCCATCTTCACTGCTGGACTGCTGCTTCTTGTGCTCTGTCTCTTCCATCTTCAGTGCTGGGATGCTGCTTCTTGTCCTCTGTCTCTTCCATCTTCACTGCTGGACAGCTGCTTCTTGTCCTCTGTCTCTTCCATCTTCACTGCTGGACAGCTGCTTCTTGTGCTCTGTCTCCTCCATCTTCACTGCTGGGATGCTGCTTCTTGTGCTCTGTCTCATACATCTTCAGTGCTGGGATGCTGCTTCTTGTGCTCTGTCTCTTCCATCTTCAATGCTGGACTGCTGCTTCTTGTGCTCTGTCTCTTCCATCTTCACTGCTGGACTGCTGCTTCTTGTGCTCTGTCTCCTACATCTTCACTGCTGGACTGCTGCTTCTTGTCCTCTGTCTCTTCCATCTTCACTGCTGGACAGCTGCTTCTTGTGCTCTGTCTCTTCCATCTTCAGTGCTGGACTGCTGCTTCTTGTGCTCTGTCTCTTCCATCTTCAGTGCTGGACTGCTGCTTCTTGTGCTCTGTCTCTTCCATCTTCAGTGCTGGGATGCTGCTTCTTGTGCTCTGTCTCTTCCATCTTCAGTGCTGGGATGCTGCTTCTTGTGCTCTGTTTCCTACATCTTCACTGCTGGACTGCTGCTTCTTGTCCTCTGTCTCTTCCATCTTCAGTGCTGGGATGCTGCTTCTTGTGCTCTGTCTCTTCCATCTTCAGTGCTGGGATGCTGCTTCTTGTGCTCTGTCTCTTCCATCTTCAGTGCTGGGATGCTGCTTCTTGTGCTCTGTCTCCTACATCTTCACTGCTGGACTGCTGCTTCTTGTCCTCTGTCTCTTCCATCTTCACTGCTGGACAGCTGCTTCTTGTGCTCTGTCTCTTCCATCTTCAGTGCTGGACTGCTGCTTCTTGTGCTCTGTCTCCTCCATCTTCACTGCTGGACAGCTGCTTCTTGTGCTCTGTCTCTTCCATCTTCAGTGCTGGACTGCTGCTTCTTGTGCTCTGTCTCCTCCATCTTCACTGCTGGGATGCTGCTTCTTGTCCTCTGTCTCCTACATCTTCAGTGCTGGACTGCTGCTTCTTGTCCTCTGTCTCTTCCATCTTCAGTGCTGGGATGCTGCTTCTTGTGCTCTGTCTCTTCCATCTTCATTGCTGGGATGCTGCTTCTTGTGCTCTGTCTCCTACATCTTCACTGCTGGACTGCTGCTTCTTGTCCTCTGTCTCTTCCATCTTCACTGCTGGACAGCTGCTTCTTGTGCTCTGTCTCTTCCATCTTCAGTGCTGGACTGCTGCTTCTTGTGCTCTGTCTCCTCCATCTTCACTGCTGGACAGCTGCTTCTTGTGCTCTGTCTCTTCCATCTTCAGTGCTGGACTGCTGCTTCTTGTGCTCTGTCTCCTCCATCTTCACTGCTGGACTGCTGCTTCTTGTGCTCTGTCTCCTACATCTTCAGTGCTGGACTGCTGCTTCTTGTGCTCTGTCTCTTCCATCTTCACTGCTGGACTGCTGCTTCTTGTGCTCTGTCTCCTCCATCTTCACTGCTGGGATGCTGCTTCTTGTCCTCTGTCTCTTCCATCTTCACTGCTGGACAGCTGCTTCTTGTGCTCTGTCTCTTCCATCTTCAGTGCTGGACTGCTGCTTCTTGTGCTCTGTCTCCTCCATCTTCAGTGCTGGACTGCTGCTTCTTGTGCTCTGTCTCTTCCATATTCACTGCTGGACAGCTGCTTCTTGTGCTCTGTCTCTTCCATCTTCAGTGCTGGACTGCTGCTTCTTGTGCTCTGTCTCCTCCATCTTCACTGCTGGGATGCTGCTTCTTGTGCTCTGTCTCCTCCATCTTCACTGCTGGGATGCTGCTTCTTGTGCTCTGTCTCCTCCATCTTCACTGCTGGACTGCTGCTTCTTGTGCTCTGTCTCCTCCATCTTCACTGCTGGACTGCTGCTTCTTGTGCTCTGTCTCCTCCATCTTCACTGCTGGGCTGCTGCTTCTTGTGCTCTGTCTCTTCCATCCTCAATGCTGGGCTGCTGCTTCTTATGCTCTGTCTCTTCTATCTTCACTGCTGGACTGCTGTTTCTTGTGCTCTGTCTCTTCCATCTTCACTGCTGGACTGCTGCTTCTTGTGCTCTGTCTCTTCCATCTTCACTGCTGGACTGCTGCTTCTTATGCTCTGTCTCTTCCATCTTCACTGCTGGACTGCTGCTTCTTATGCTCTGTCTCTTCCATCTTCACTGCTGGACTGCTGCTTCTTGTGCTCTGTCTCTTCCATCTTCACTGCTGGACTGCTGCTTCTTGTGCTCTGTCTCCTCCATCTTCACTGCTGGACTGCTGTTTCTTGTGCTCTGTCTCTTCCATCTTCACTGCTGGACTGCTGCTTCTTGTGCTCTGTCTCCTCCATCTTCACTGCTGGGATGCTGCTTCTTGTGCTCTGTCTCTTCCATCTTCAGTGCTGGACTGCTGCTTCTTGTGCTCTGTCTCCTCCATCTTCACTGCTGGACAGCTGCTTCTTGTGCTCTGTCTCTTCCATCTTCAGTGCTGGACTGCTGCTTCTTGTGCTCTGTCTCCTCCATCTTCACTGCTGGGATGCTGCTTCTTGTCCTCTGTCTCCTACATCTTCAGTGCTGGACTGCTGCTTCTTGTCCTCTGTCTCTTCCATCTTCAGTGCTGGGATGCTGCTTCTTGTGCTCTGTCTCTTCCATCTTCATTGCTGGGATGCTGCTTCTTGTGCTCTGTCTCCTACATCTTCACTGCTGGACTGCTGCTTCTTGTCCTCTGTCTCTTCCATCTTCACTGCTGGACAGCTGCTTCTTGTGCTCTGTCTCTTCCATCTTCAGTGCTGGACTGCTGCTTCTTGTGCTCTGTCTCCTCCATCTTCACTGCTGGACAGCTGCTTCTTGTGCTCTGTCTCTTCCATCTTCAGTGCTGGACTGCTGCTTCTTGTGCTCTGTCTCCTCCATCTTCACTGCTGGACTGCTGCTTCTTGTGCTCTGTCTCCTACATCTTCAGTGCTGGACTGCTGCTTCTTGTGCTCTGTCTCTTCCATCTTCACTGCTGGACTGCTGCTTCTTGTGCTCTGTCTCCTCCATCTTCACTGCTGGGATGCTGCTTCTTATCCTCTGTCTCTTCCATCTTCACTGCTGGACAGCTGCTTCTTGTGCTCTGTCTCCTCCATCTTCAGTGCTGGACTGCTGCTTCTTGTGCTCTGTCTCTTCCATATTCACTGCTGGACAGCTGCTTCTTGTGCTCTGTCTCTTCCATATTCACTGCTGGACAGCTGCTTCTTATGCTCTGTCTCTTCCATCTTCAGTGCTGGACAGCTGCTTCTTGTGCTCTGTCTCTTCCATCTTCAGTGCTGGGATGCTGCTTCTTGTGCTCTGTCTCCTCCATCTTCACTGCTGGGATGCTGCTTCTTGTGCTCTGTCTCCTCCATCTTCACTGCTGGACTGCTGCTTCTTGTGCTCTGTCTCCTCCATCTTCACTGCTGGACTGCTGCTTCTTGTGCTCTGTCTCCTCCATCTTCACTGCTGTGCTGCTGCTTCTTGTGCTCTGTCTCTTCCATCCTCAATGCTGGGCTGCTGCTTCTTATGCTCTGTCTCTTCTATCTTCACTGCTGGACTGCTGTTTCTTGTGCTCTGTCTCTTCCATCTTCACTGCTGGACTGCTGCTTCTTGTGCTCTGTCTCTTCCATCTTCACTGCTGGACTGCTGCTTCTTATGCTCTGTCTCTTCCATCTTCACTGCTGGACTGCTGCTTCTTATGCTCTGTCTCTTCCATCTTCACTGCTGGACTGCTGCTTCTTGTGCTCTGTCTCTTCCATCTTCACTGCTGGACTGCTGCTTCTTGTGCTCTGTCTCCTCCATCTTCACTGCTGGACTGCTGCTTCTTGTGCTCTGTCTCTTCCATCTTCACTGCTGGACTGCTGCTTCTTGTGCTCTGTCTCCTCCATCTTCACTGCTGGGATGCTGCTTCTTGTGCTCTGTCTCTTCCATCTTCACTGCTGGACTGCTGCTTCTTGTGCTCTGTCTCTTCCATCTTCACTGCTGGACTGCTGCTTCTTATGCTCTGTCTCTTCCATCTTCACTGCTGGACTGCTGCTTCTTATGCTCTGTCTCCTCCGTCTTCACTGCTGGACTGCTGCTTCTTGTGCTCTGTCTCCTCCATCTTCACTGCTGGACTGCTGCTTCTTGTGCTGTGTCTCTTCCATCTTCAATGCTGGACTGCTGCTTCTTGTGCTCTGTCTCCTCCATCTTCGCTGCTGGACTGCTGCTTCTTGTGCTCTGTCTCCTCCATCTTCACTGCTGGACTGCTGCTTCTTGTGCTCTGTCTCTTCCATCTTCAATGCTGGGATGCTGCTTCTTGTGCTCTGTCTCCTCCATCTTCAATGCTGGACTGCTGCTTCTTGTGCTCTTTCTCTTCCATCTTCAATGCTGGACTGCTGCTTCTTGTGCTCTGTCTCCTCCATCTTCACTGCTGGACTGCTGCTTCTTGTGCTCTGTCTCTTCCATCTTCAATGCTGGGCTCCTGCTTCTTATGCTCTGTCTCTTCTATCTTCACTGCTGGACTGCTGCTTCTTATGCTCTGTCTCTTCTATCTTCACTGCTGGACTGCTGCTTCTTGTGCTGTGTCTCTTCCATCTTCACTGCTGGACTGCTGCTTCTTGTGCTCTGTCTCTTCTATCTTCACTGCTGGACTGCTGCTTCTTGTGCTGTGTCTCTTCCATCTTCACTGCTGGACTGCTGCTTCTTGTGCTCTGTCTCTTCCATCTTCAATGCTGGGCTCCTGCTTCTTATGCTCTGTCTCTTCTATCTTCACTGCTGGACTGCTGCTTCTTGTGCTGTGTCTCTTCCATCTTCACTGCTGGACTGCTGCTTCTTGAGCTGTGTCTCTTCCATCTTCACTGCTGGACTGCTGTTTCTTGTGCTCTGTCTCTTCCATCTTCACTGCTGGACTGCTGCTTCTTGTGCTGTGTCTCTTCCATCTTCACTGCTGGACTGCTGCTTCTTATGCTCTGTCTCTTCTATCTTCACTGCTGGACTGCTGCTTCTTGTGCTGTGTCTCTTCCATCTTCACTGCTGGACTGCTGCTTCTTGTGCTCTGTCTCTTCCATCTTCACTGCTGGACTGCTGCTTCTTGTGCTGTGTCTCTTCCATCTTCACTGCTGGACTGCTGCTTCTTGTGCTCTGTCTCTTCCATCTTCAATGCTGGGCTGCTGCTTCTTATGCTCTGTCTCTTCTATCTTCACTGCTGGACTGCTGCTTCTTGTGCTGTGTCTCTTCCATCTTCAGTGCTGGACTGCTGCTTCTTGTGCTGTGTCTCTTCCATCTTCACTGCTGGACTGCTGCTTCTTGTGCTCTGTCTCTTCCATCTTCACTGCTGGACTGCTGCTTCTTGTGCTGTGTCTCTTCCATCTTCACTGCTGGACTGCTGCTTCTTATGCTCTGTCTCTTCTATCTTCACTGCTGGACTGCTGCTTCTTGTGCTCTGTCTCTTCCATCTTCACTGCTGGACTGCTGCTTCTTATGCTCTGTCTCTTCTATCTTCACTGCTGGACTGCTGCTTCTTGTGCTGTGTCTCTTCCATCTTCACTGCTGGACTGCTGCTTCTTATGCTCTGTCTCTTCTATCTTCACTGCTGGACTGCTGCTTCTTGTGCTGTGTCTCTTCCATCTTCAATGCTGGGCTGCTGCTTCTTATGCTCTGTCTCTTCTATCTTCACTGCTGGACTGCTGCTTCTTGTGCTCTGTCTCTTCCATCTTCACTGCTGGACTGCTGCTTCTTGTGCTGTGTCTCTTCCATCTTCACTGCTGGACTGCTGCTTCTTGTGCTGTGTCTCTTCCATCTTCACTGCTGGACTGCTGCCTCTTGTGCTGTGTCTCTTCCATCTTCACTGCTGGACTGCTGCTTCTTGTGCGGTGTCTCTTCCATCTTCAATGCTGGGCTGCTGCTTCTTATGCTCTGTCTCTTCTATCTTCACTGCTGGACTGCTGCTTCTTGTGCTGTGTCTCTTCCATCTTCACTGCTGGACTGCTGCTTCTTGTGATCTGTATCCTCCATCTTTACTGCTGGACTGCTGCTTCTTATGCTCTGTCTCCTCCATCTTCACTGCTGGACTGCTGCTTCTTGTGCTGTGTCTCTTCCATCTTCACTGATGGACTGCTGCTTCTTGTGATCTGTATCCTCCATCTTTACTGCTGGACTGCTGCTTCTTGTGCTCTGTCTCCTCCATCTTCACTGCTGGACTGCTGCTTCTTGTGCTCTGTCTCCAGCCTCAATGCTGGGATGCTGCTTCTTGTGCTCTGTCTCCTCCATCTTCAATGCTGGACTGCTCCTTCTTGTGCTCTGTCTCTTCCATCCTCAATGCTGGGCTGCTGCTTTCTTGTGCTCTGTCTCTTCCATCTTCAGTGCTGGGCTGCTCCTTCTTGTGCTCTGTCTCCTCCAGCCACAATGCTGGGCTGCTCCTTCTTGTGCTCTGTCTCCTCCATCTTCACTGCTGGTCTGCTGCTTCTTGTGCTCTGTTTCTTCCATCTTCAATGCTGGGCTGCTGCTTCTTATGCTCTGTCTCTTCTATCTTCACTGCTGGACTGCTGCTTCTTGTGCTGTGTCTCTTCCATCTTCACTGCTGGACTGCTGCTTCTTGAGCTCTGTATCCTCCATCTTTACTGCTGGACTGCTGCTTCTTGTGCTCTGTCTCCAGCCTCAATGCTGGGATGCTGCTTCTTGTGCTCTGTCTCCTCCATCTTCAATGCTGGACTGCTCCTTCTTGTGCTCTGTCTCTTCCATCCTCAATGCTGGGCTGCTGCTTTCTTGTGCTCTGTCTCTTCCATCTTCACTGCTGGGCTGCTGCTTCTTGTACTCTGTCTCTTCCATCTTCACTGCTGGGCTGCTGCTTCTTGTACTCTGTCTCTTCCATCTTCAGTGCTGGGCTGCTCCTTCTTGTGCTCTGTCTCCTCCAGCCACAATGCTGGGATGCTGCTTCTTGTTCTCTGTCTCCTCCATCTTCACTGCTGGTCTGCTGCTTCTTGTGCTCTGTTTCTTCCATCTTCAATGCTGGGCTGCTGCTTCTTATGCTCTGTCTCTTCTATCTTCATTGCTGGACTGCTGCTTCTTGTGCTGTGTCTCTTCCATCTTCACTTCTGGACTGCTGCTTCTTGAGCTCTGTATCCTCCATCTTTACTGCTGGACTGCTGCTTCTTGTGCTCTGTCTCCTCCATCCTCAATGCTGGACTGCTGCTTCTTGTGCTCTGTCTCCTCCATCCTCAATGCTGGGCTGCTGCTTTCTTGTGCTCTGTCTCTTCCATCTTCACTGCTGGGCTGCTGCTTCTTGTGCTCTGTCTCTTCCATCTTCACTGCTGGGCTGCTGCTTCTTGTGCTCTGTCTCCTCCAGCCTCAATGCTGGGCTGCTGCTTCTTGTGCTCTGTCTCTTCCATCTTCAATGCTGGGCTGATCCTTCTTGTGCTCTGTCTCCTCCATCTTCACTGCTGGACTGCTGCTTCTTGTGCTCTGTCTCTTCCATCTTCACTGCTGGACTGCTGCTTCTTGTGCTCTGTCTCTTCCATCTTCACTGCTGGGCTGCTGCTTCTTGTGCTCTGTCTCCTCCAGCCTCAATGCTGGGCTGCTGCTTCTTGTGCTCTGTCTCTTCCATCTTCAATGCTGGGCTGATCCTTCTTGTGCTCTGTCTCTTCCATCTTCAACGCTGGGATGCTGCTTCTTGTGCTCTGTCTCTTCCATCTTCACTGCTGGGCTGCTGCTTCTTGTGCTCTGTCTCTTCTATCTTCAATGCAGGGCTGCTCCTTCTTGTGCTCTGTCTCCTCCATCTTCACTGCTGGACTGCTGCTTCTTGTGCTCTGTCTCTTCCATCTTCACTGCTGGACTGCTGCTTCTTGTGCTGTGTCTCTTCCATCTTCAATGCTGGGCTGCTGCTGCTTATGCTCTGTCTCTTCTATCTTCACTGCTGGACTGCTGCTTCTTGTGCTGTGTCTCTTCCATCTTCACTGCTGGACTGCTGCTTCTTGTGATCTGTATCCTCCATCTTTACTGCTGGACTGCTGCTTCTTGTGCTCTGTCTCCTCCATCTTCACTGCTGGACTGCTGCTTCTTGTCCTCTGTCTCTTCCATCTTCACTGCTGGACTGCTGCTTCTTGTGCTCTGTCTCCAGCCTCAATGCTGGGATGCTGCTTCTTGTGCTCTGTCTCCTCCATCTTCAATGCTGGACTGCTCCTTCTTGTGCTCTGTCTCTTCCATCCTCAATGCTGGGCTGCTGCTTTCTTGTGCTCTGTCTCTTCCATCTTCACTGCTGGACTGCTGCTTCTTGTTCTCTGTCTCCTCCATCTTCACTGCTGGACTGCTGCTTCTTGTGCTCTCTCTCTTCCATCTTCAATGCTGGGCTGCTGCTTCTTATGCTCTGTCTCTTCTATCTTCACTGCTGGACTGCTGCTTCTTGTGCTCTGTATTCTCCATCTTTACTGCTGGACTGCTGCTTCTTGTGCTCTGTATCCTCCATCTTTACTGCTGCTTCTTGTGCTCTGTCTCCTCCATCCTCAATGCTGTGCTGCTGCTTTCTTGTGCTCTCTCTTCCATCTTCACTGCTGGACTGCTGCTTCTTGTGCTGTGTCTCTTCCATCTTCACTGCTGGGCTGCTGCTTCCTGTGCTCTGTCTCTTCCATCTTCAATGCTGGGCTGCTCCTTCTTGTGCTCTGTCTCCTCCATCTTCACTGCTGGACTGCTGCTTCTTGTGCTCTGTCTCTTCCATCTTCAATGCTGGGATGCTCCTTCTTGTGCTCTGTCTCCTCCAGCCTCAATGCTGGGATGCTGCTTCTTCTGCTCTGTCTCCTCCATCTTCACTGCTGGACTGCTGCTTCTTGTGCTCTGTCTCTTCCATCTTCAATGCTGGGCTCCTGCTTCTTATGCTCTGTCTCTTCCATCTTCACTGCTGGACTGCTGCTTCTTGTGCTCTGTCTCTTCCATCTTCACTGCTGGACTGCTACTTCTTGTGCTGTGTCTCTTCCTTCTTCAATGCTGGGCTGCTGCTTCTTATGCTCTGTCTCTTCTATCTTCACTGCTGGACTGCTGCTTCTTGTGCTCTGTCTCTTCTATCTTCACTGCTGGACTGCTGCTTCTTGTGCTCTGTCTCCTCCATCTTCACTGCTGGACTGCTGCTTCTTGTGATCTGTCTCCTCCATCATCAATGCTGGACTGCTGCTTCTTGTGCTCTGTCTCTTCCATCTTCACTGCTGGACTGCTGCTTCTTGTGCTCTGTCTCTTCTATCTTCACTCCTGGACTGCTCCTTCTTGTGCTCTGTCTCCTCCATCTTCACTGCTGGACTGCTGCTTCTTGTGCTCTGTCTCTTCCATCTTCACTGCTGGACTGCTGCTTCTTGTGCTCTGTCTCCTCCATCTTCACTGCTGGACTGCTGCTTCTTGTGCTCTGTCTCCTCCATCTTCACTGCTGGACTGCTGCTTCTTGTCCTCTGTCTCTTCCATCTTCACTGCTGGACTGCTGCTTCTTGTGCTCTGTCTCCAGCCTCAATGCTGGGATGCTGCTTCTTGTGCTCTGTCTCCTCCATCTTCAATGCTGGACTGCTCCTTCTTGTGCTCTGTCTCTTCCATCCTCAATGCTGGGCTGCTGCTTTCTTGTGCTCTGTCTCTTCCATCTTCACTGCTGGACTGCTGCTTCTTGTTCTCTGTCTCCTCCATCTTCACTGCTGGACTGCTGCTTCTTGTGCTCTATCTCTTCCATCTTCAATGCTGGGCTGCTGCTTCTTATGCTCTGTCTCTTCTATCTTCACTGCTGGACTGCTGCTTCTTGTGCTCTGTATTCTCCATCTTTACTGCTGGACTGCTGCTTCTTGTGCTCTGTATCCTCCATCTTTACTGCTGCTTCTTGTGCTCTGTCTCCTCCATCCTCAATGCTGGGCTGCTGCTTTCTTGTGCTCTCTCTTCCATCTTCACTGCTGGACTGCTGCTTCTTGTGCTGTGTCTCTTCCATCTTCACTGCTGGGCTGCTGCTTCTTGTGCTCTGTCTCTTCCATCTTCAATGCTGGGCTGCTCCTTCTTGTGCTCTGTCTCTTCCATCTTCACTGCTGGACTGCTGCTTCTTGTGCTCTGTCTCTTCCATCTTCAATGCTGGGATGCTCCTTCTTGTGCTCTGTCTCCTCCAGCCTCAATGCTGGGATGCTGCTTCTTCTGCTCTGTCTCCTCCATCTTCACTGCTGGACTGCTGCTTCTTGTGCTCTGTCTCTTCCATCTTCAATGCTGGACTGCTACTTCTTGTGCTGTGTCTCTTCCATCTTCAATGCTGGGCTGCTGCTTCTTATGCTCTGTCTCTTCTATCTTCACTGCTGGACTGCTGCTTCTTGTGCTCTGTCTCTTCTATCTTCACTGCTGGACTGCTGCTTCTTGTGCTCTGTCTCCTCCATCTTCACTGCTGGACTGCTGCTTCTTGTGATCTGTCTCCTCCATCATCAATGCTGGACTGCTGCTTCTTGTGCTCTGTCTCTTCCATCTTCACTGCTGGACTGCTGCTTCTTGTGCTCTGTCTCTTCTATCTTCACTCCTGGACTGCTCCTTCTTGTGCTCTGTCTCCTCCATCTTCACTGCTGGACTGCTGCTTCTTGTGCTCTGTCTCTTCCATCTTCACTGCTGGACTGCTGCTTCTTGTGCTCTGTCTCTTCCATCTTCACTGCTGGACTGCTGCTTCTTGTGCTCTGTCTCCTTCATCTTCACTGCTGGATTGCTGCTTCTTGTACTCTGTCTCTTCCATCTTTAATGCTGGGCTGCTCCTTCTTGTGCTCTGTCTCCTCCAGCCTCAATGCTGGGATGCTGCTTCTTCTGCTCTGTCTCCTCCATCTTCACTGCTGGACTGCTGCTTCTTGTACTCTGTCTCTTCCATCTTCACTGCTGGACTGCTGCTTCTTGTGCTGTGTCTCTTCCATCTTCACTGCTGGACTGCTGCTTCTTATGCTCTGACTCTACTATCTTCACTGCTGGACTGCTGCTTCTTGTGCTCTGTCTCCTTCATCTTCACTGCTGGACTGCTGCTTCTTGTGCTCTGTCTCTTCCATCTTCAATGCTGGGCTCCTGCTTCTTATGCTCTGTCTCTTCTATCTTCACTGCTGGACTGCTGCTTCTTGTGCTGTGTCTCTTCCATCTTCACTGCTGGACTGCTGCTTCTTGTGCTCTGTCTCTTCCATCTTCACTGCTGGACTGCTGATTCTTGTGCTCTGTCTCTTCCATCTTCAATGCTGGGCTGCTGCTTCTTATGCTCTGTCTCTTCTATCTTCACTGCTGGACTGCTGCTTCTTGTGCTCTGTCTCTTCTATCTTCACTGCTGGACTGCTGCTTCTTGTGCTCTGTATCCTCCATCTTTACTGCTGGACTGCTGCTTCTTGTACTATGTCTCTTCCATCTTCAATGCTGGACTGCTCCTTCTTGTTCTCTGTCTCCTTCAGCCTCAATGCTGGGATGCTGCTTCTTCTGCTCTGTCTCCTCCATCTTCACTGCTGGACTGCTGGTTCTTCCATCTTCAATGCTGGGCTGCTGCTTCTTATGCTCTGTCTCTTCTATCTTCACTGCTGGACTGCTGCTTCTTGTGCTGTGTCTCTTCCATCTTCACTGCTGGACTGCTGCTTCTTGTGCTCTGTCTCTTCCATCTTCAATGCTGGACTGCTGCTTCTTGTGCTCTGTCTCCTCCATCTTCACTGCTGGACTGCTGCTTCTTGTGATCTGTCTCCTCCATCATCAATGCTGGGCTGCTGCTTCTTGTGCTCTGTCTCTTCCATCTTCAATGCTGGACTGCTGCTTCTTGTGCTCTGTCTCTTCCATCTTCAACGCTGGGCTGCTGCTTCTTATGCTCTGTCTCTTCCATCTTCACTGCTGGACTGCTGCTTCTAGTGCTCTGTCTCCTCCATCTTCACTGCTGGACTGCTGCTTCTTGTGCTCTGTCTCCTCCATCTTCACTGCTGGACTGCTGCTTCTTGTGCTCTGTCTCCTCCATCTTCACTGCTGGACTGCTGCTTCTTGTGCTCTGTCTCCTCCATCTTTACTGCTGGACTGCTGCTTCTTGTGCTATGTCACCTCCATCTTTACTGCTGGACTGCTGCTTCTTGTGCTCTGTCTCCTCCATCTTTACTGCTGGACTGCTGCTTCTTGTGCTCTGTCTCCTCCATCTTCACTGCTGGACTGCTGCTTCTTGTGCTATGTCACCTCCATCTTTACTGCTGGACTGCTGCTTCTTGTGCTCTGTCTCCTCCATCTTCACTGCTGGCCTGCTGCTTCTTGTGCTCTGTCTCCTCCATCTTCACTGCTGGCCTGCTGCTTCTTGTGCTCTGTCTCCTCCATCTTCACTGCTGGCCTGCTGCTTCTTGTGCTCTGTCTCCTCCATCTTCACTGCTGGACTGCTGCTTCTTGTGCTCTGTCTCCTCCATCTTCACTGCTGGACTGCTGCTTCTTGTGCTCTGTCTCCTCCATCTTCACTGCTGGACTGCTGCTTCTTGTGCTCTGTCTCCTCCATCCTCAATGCTGGACTGCTGCTTCTTGTGCTCTGTCTCCTCCATCTTCACTGCAGGACTGCTGCTTCTTGTGCTCTGTCTCCTCCATCCTCAATGCTGGACTGCTGCTTCTTGTGCTCTGTCTCCTCCATCTTCACTGCAGGACTGCTGCTTCTTGTGCTCTGTCTCCTCCATCTTCACTGCTGGACTGCTGCTTCTTGTGCTCTGTCTCCTCCATCTTCACTGCTGGACTGCTGCTTCTTGTGCTCTGTCTCCTCCATCTTCACTGCTGGACTGATGCTTCTTGTGCTCTGTCTCCTCCATCTTCACTGCTGGACTGCTGCTTCTTGTGCTCTGTCTCCTCCATCTTCACTGCTGGACTGCTGCTTCTTGTGCTCTGTCTCCTCCATCTTCACTGCTGGACTGCTGCTTCTTGTGCTCTTTGTCCTCCATGTTCAGTGCTGTATCGCTTCTTGTAGGGTTTCTTTTGCTAGGTTTGTATGGCTGTTGTATGTGGACTTTGTAATATTTGAAAGTTTGATAGATTGTGAATAGAGCATTTTCTTTTTAAAGTTACAGAACCCTTTGTTTTAGGGTTACAGCTGGGTATTGTGATGTTTCCTTCAGTTCGTTTTTCCTTCCTTGCCCCATATTCAGTATTGTCCTTTTTTATGACCTTTTCAGTACCTGGATGTTTTGGAAATCAGCTGGAAGCCAAAGTAAGCAAGGATGAGGTTGTGAACTGGATGTGCTCCCGAAGGTCCGACCATTACTTCACCGTCTGGCTCAATCTCAACATGTTTCTGCCTTTGGGAGTCGACTGCTGGATCGATAATATCAGGTAACGTGAACCCTGATAAGCCGTAATAACCGGCAGCTCTCGCCCCACAATGAAATCTTCCAATCTGACATCAAAAGTCACATGTGATGTACAGAGAAGTGACCTTGGATCGGGGAGGCCAGCACACTGTGCTTCACCAATAATCACGCTCCTCAGCGCTGCGGGGTATTATAGCCAGGATGGGGATGGGGATGCCCTCCTGAGCACAGTGGGGAGAAGCTCCGGAGCAGCACTCCTTATGCTTCCAGTGATTTCTGCAGGATGATGACGCCCTCCTGAGCACAGCGGGGAGACTCTCCGGAGCAGCGCTCCTTATCATGGTGCCAGTGCTTTCTGCAGGATGACGACACCCTCCTGAGCACAGCGGGGAGACTCTCCGGAGCAGTGCTCCTTGTCATGGTGCCAGTGCTTTTTGCAGGATGATGACGATGCCCTCCTGAGCACAGCGGGAAGACTCCGGAGCAGCGCTCCTTGTCATGGTGCCAGTGCTTTCTGCAGGATGATGATGTTACCCTCCTGAGCACAGTGGGGAGACTCTCCGGAGCAGTGCTCCTTGTCATGGTGCCAGTGCTTTGTGCAGGATGATGACGTTACCCTCCTGAGCACAGTGGGGAGACTCTCCGGAGCAGCGCTCCTTGTCATGGTGCCAGTGCTTTCTGCAGGATGATGACATTACCCTCCTGAGCACAGCGGGGAGACTCTCCGGAGCAGCGCTCCTTGTCATGGTGCCAGTGATTTCTGCAGGATGATGACGCTCTCCTGAGCACAGTGGGGAGACTCTCCGGAGCAGCACTCCTTGTCATGGTGCCAGTGCTTTCTGCAGGATGACGACACCCTCCTGAGCACAGCGGGGAGACTCTCCGGAGCAGTGCTCCTTGTCATGGTGCCAGTGCTTTTTGCAGGATGATGACGATGCCCTCCTGAGCACAGCGGGAAGACTCCGGAGCAGCGCTCCTTGTCATGGTGCCAGTGCTTTCTGCAGGATGATGATGACGCCCTTCTGAGCACGGTGGGGAGACTCTCCGGAGCAGCGCTCCTTGTCATGGTGCCAGTGATTTCTGCAGGATGATGACATTACCCTCCTGAGCACAGTGAGGAGACTCTCCGGAGCAGCGCTCCTTGCCATGGTGCCAGTGCTTTCTGCAGGATGACGACACCCTCCTGAGCCCAGCGGGAAAACTCTCCGGAGCAGCGCTCCTTGTCATGGTGCCAGTGATTTCCGCAGGATGATGACATTACCCTCCTGAGCCCAGCGGGAAAACTCTCCGGAGCAGCACTCCTTGTCATGGTGCCAGTGATTTCCGCAGGATGATGACATTACCCTCCTGAGCACAGCAGGGAGACTCTCCGGAGCAGCACTCCTTGTCATGGTGCCAGTGATTTCCGCAGGATGATGACATTACCCTCCTGAGCACAGTGGGGAGAATCTCCGGAGCAGCGCTCCTTGTCATGGTGCCAGTGATTTCCGCAGGATGATGACATTACCCTCCTGAGCTCAGCGGGAAAACTCTCCGGAGCAGCGCTCCTTGTCATGGTGCCAGTGATTTCCGCAGGATGATGACATTACCCTCCTGAGCACAGTGGGGAGACTCTCCGGAGCAGTGCTCCTTGTCATGGTGCCAGTGATTTCTGCAGGATGACGACACCCTCCTGAGCACAGTGGGGAGACTCTCTGGAGCAGCACTCCTTGTCATGGTGCCAGTGCTTTCTGCAGGATGACGACACCCTCCTGAGCACAGCGGGGAGACTCTCCGGAGCAGTGCTCCTTGTCATGGTGCCAGTGCTTTTTGCAGGATGATGAGGATGCCCTCCTGAGCACAGCGGGAAGACTCCGGAGCAGTGCTCCTTGTCATGGTGCCAGTGATTTCTGCAGGATGATGACATTACCCTCCTGAGCACAGTGGGGAGACTCTCCGGAGCAGTGCTCTTTGTCATGGTGCCAGTGATTTCTGCAGGATGACATTACCCTCCTGAGCACAGCGGGAAGACTCTCCAGACCAGTGCTCCTTGTCATGGTGCCAGTGCTTTCTGCAGGATGACCACACCCTCCTGAGCCCAGCGGGAAAACTCTCCGGAGCAGCGCTCCTTGTCATGGTGCCAGTGATTTCCGCAGGATGACAATACCCTCCTGAGCACAGCGGGAAGACTCTCCAGACCAGTGCTCCTTGTCATGGTGCCAGTGCTTTCTGCAGGATGACGATACCCTCCTGAGCCCAGCGGGAAAACTCTCCGGAGCAGCGCTCCTTGTCATGGTGCCAGTGATTTACGCAGGATGACATTACCCTCCTGAGCACAGTGGGGAGACTCTCCGGAGCAGTGCTCCTTGTCATGGTGCCAGTGATTTCTGCAGGATGACGACACCCTCCTGAGCACAGTGGGGAGACTCTCCGGAGCAGTGCTCCTTGTCATGGTGCCAGTGCTTTCTGCAGGATGATGTTACCCTCCTGAGCACAGCGGGGAGACTCTCTGGAGCAGTGCTCCTTGTCATGGTGCCAGTGATTTTTGCAGGATGAGGACGATGCCCTCCTGAGCACAGCGGGGAGACTCTCCGGAGCAGCGCTCCTTGTCATGCTTCCAGTGATTGACAGAAAACCAATCTTTGTGTTACGTCTTTAACAGAGTTGTGTACAACAAGACAACTAGAATGGCTTCCAATGCCCCAGGGGTCGACATTCGGGTTCCTGGATTTGGAAAGACGTTTTCTGTAGAATATCTGGATAAAAGCAAGTTAGCGGGTAAGAGGAGTCCATCAGGAATCCGGGGATGTTGGGTGGAAAGCCATCGCTGATCCTTCTTTATCTACTGTTACTCTTCACTCAGGTTATCTCCACACTCTCGTACAAAACCTGGTCAACAATGGCTACGTGAGAGATGAGACCGTGCGGGCCGCTCCCTATGACTGGAGAATTGCTCCCAGTAAGTACAGACTCTGACAAAGTCCAGGGCCATCCCGGCCTGAAACATGTCTCATGGTGACCACGAAATCTCCTCACCTTCCAGACGTCTCTGGCCAAGTGACTCTGCAGCCTCTATCATTGATGACATCACTGATATAGTGACGTGACCACGCCCCTTATACTACATCATCAGCCTCTACATAGTGTAAGAGGTGGTCAGCCCCGCCCCGGTGATGACATCACTGATATAGTTACATGTGACCACGCCCCTTATACTACATCATCAGCCTCTACATAATGTAAGAGGTGGTCAGCCCCGCCCCGGTGATGACATCACTGATATAGTGACATGTGACCACACCCCTTATACTACATCACCAGCCTGTACATAGTGTAAGAGGTGGTCAGCCCCGCCCCGGTGATGACATCACTGATATAGTGACATGTGACCACGCCCCTTATACTACATCATCAGCCTCTACATAGTGTAAGAGGTGGTCAGCCCCGCCCCGGTGATGACATCACTGATATAGTGACATGTGACCACACCCCTTATACTACATCACCAGCCTGTACATAGTGTAAGAGGTGGTCAGCCCCGCCCCGGTGATGACATCACTGATATAGTGACATGTGACCACGCCCCTTATACTACATCATCAGCCTCTACATAGTGTAAGAGGTGGTCAGCCCCGCCCCGGTGATGACATCACTGATATAGTGACATGTGACCACACCCCTTATACTACATCACCAGCCTGTACATAGTGTAAGAGGTGGTCAGCCCCGCCCCGGTGATGACATCACTGATATAGTGACATGTGACCACGCCCCTTATACTACATCACCAGCCTGTACATAGTGTAAGAGGTTGTCAGCCCCGCCCCGGTGATGACATCACTGATATAGTGACATGTGACCACACCCCTTATACTACATCACCAGCCTCTACATAGTGTAAGAGGTGGTCAGCCCCGCCCCGGTGATGACATCACTGATATAGTGACATGTGACCATGCCCCTTATACAGCATCACCAGCCTGTGAATAGTGTAAGAGGTTGTCAGCCCCGCCCCGGTGATGACATCACTGATATAGTGACA
Organism: Dendrobates tinctorius; assembly: GCF_039654945.1. Classification (NCBI taxonomy): domain Eukaryota; kingdom Metazoa; phylum Chordata; class Amphibia; order Anura; family Dendrobatidae; genus Dendrobates; species Dendrobates tinctorius. The sequence goes on from NW_027362103.1 coordinate 1,088,757, forward strand.
TGTGACCACACCCCTTATACTACATCACCAGCCTGTACATAGTGTAAGAGGTTGTCAGCCCCGCCCCCGGTGATGACATCACTGATATTGTGACATGTGACCACGCCCCTTATACTACATTACCAGCCTGTACATAGTGTAAGAGGTGGTCAGCCCCGCCCCTGGTGATGACACTGATATTGTGACATGTGACCATGCCCCTTATACTACATCACCAGCCTGTACATAGTGTAAGAGGTTGTCAGCCCCGCCCCTGGTGATGACACTGATATAGTGACATGTGACCACACCCCTTATACTACATCACCAGCCTCTACATAGTGTAAGAGGTGGTCAGCCCCGCCCCGGTGATGACATCACTGATATAGTGACATGTGACCACACCCCTTATACTACATCACCAGCCTGTGCATAGTGTAAGAGGTTGTCAGCCCCGCCCCGGTGATGACATCACTGATATAGTGACATGTGACCACGCCCCTTATACTACATCACCAGCCTGTACATAGTGTAAGAGGTTGTCAGCCCCGCCCCTGGTGATGACATCACTGATACAGTGACATGAGACCACACCCCTTATAGTTCAGCCCCACCTCCGGTGATGACATCACTGATACAGTGACATGAGACCACACCCCTTATAGTTCAGCCCCACCCCTGATGATGACATCACTGACATAATGACTTCACATTGATGATCCCTGGGCTTTCTATCGTTTCTTCTCTTGTTCTTTCACAGATGGACAGAAGGAATATTTTGATAAACTGAAGCTTCTGATTGAGGAGATGGAGTCGCAGTACGAGAAGCCGCTCTTCCTGATCGGTCACAGCCTCGGTAATCTTTATCTGCTGTACTTCCTTCACCATCAGCCTGCGGAGTGGAAGAAGAAATATATCAAGGGCTTCATCTCTTTGGGAGCACCATGGGGGGGGGCAGTGAAGCCTCTACTGGTCCTAATGTCAGGTGAGTGGAGCGTGTGCACAGCTGGCAGGGACGCCTCTAGGGGGCACCATACTAGGACACGGCCATAGCTGGATGCTAATGCTGGGAGCACTCTGGATGCTTTATTGGAGATGTGAGATTCCGCTGTTCTGGTTTCTATGTGCCCGAGATGTGGCCCCCGTCTCATCTGAAGAGCGCTGATGTCAGGACAACCGTGGGAGGAAGGGATGGAGGCGTCCAGGTTGGCAGTTTCTCTGCCAGATCAGGTGTATTTAGTAGAGCAGGAGCACCCACCAGTGCAGAATAAAGTAATAGATCTGATCTGTGCAGCCAGGCATGGGTCCATGTCATGGGCAGCTATGTCGGCATCAGAAGACAGTGGATGTGTCGGGCACAGCTTAGTCTCCTGGCGCTGATCTGAACCGAGGATGCATGTCCCCATGCACTATACTGTTAGATGAACATTTATTTTGCCATCTCTCCTGACTGCCCCGTATACAGGACCACCCAGGTAATCCAAATGAAAAGAGGAAACTAAGCCTCTACCAGGTACTTTATCCCTTCCAAACTCCAGAAACAGAAGGAAAACCACCTCTGAAGAATATTTGACCTGGAATTATATTCTCCATCATCTGTATCCTATTTGGCATGGGATTATAAAAACCTCTTCAGTGTACAATTGTAACCGAACACCAAACATTGGCAGTGGGAGTCGAGAGTCAAAGGGCTGTGAGATACAGATCTCACACCTTGTAAAGCTCACAGCAGAATAAAAAGCTTGCCGAGATGTGGAGACCATGCAGAGACCATGCTGTTATGATTAGGTTACCGAGGAGGATAACCGGGAAATAAGCTAGGCAACCAGAACACCAGAAAGGTTGGCAACTTGGCGGACTGCAGACCCCTAAATCTAACAACACAACTAGAATTAGCCGTGGGACGTACCTACGATGCCATAGACGCCTCGGCACAGCCAAAGAGTTAACTAAGCCTAAAGCAAGAAAGGGGAAAGCTAAACTGCCCCAGAGCAGACCCCAAAGGAACAGATAGCCCCCAAACATATATTGTCGGTGAGACAAGAAGAGGCACAAACACAGGCAGAAAATAGAGTAAGCAAATGATGGGGCCCAAACTGTCTAGATAGCACAGGACAGAAAAGATACTGTCTGCAATCACACACAAAGCCCTAAGAAAAATCCAACACGTCTGATATGCAAAAATACTGAGGCCACACAACCTCTCCCCCACTAGATCAGCATTCTGGTGTGAACTGGAAGCAAAACAAAAGATACTGACATAACAGGGGATTAGCAATACTGAACAGACTGACATGAGCTGTGGCATACGGAGCGGGGCCCAGCACCGGTCCCAGCAGGGAACAATGCTGAGCCCACAAAGCAAAGCAGAAAGCAGAGAAAGACAAAACTGGATGAAATGCAAAAAGATTCCAGCAAACAAAAGTTATCTGAATGATGCAGGACCAAGCAGGGGACAAGCGGACTTCAAGATACACAGGAAGAAAAACAAATCACCAGCAGCAACTGAGGGAAGCTTGCTCACTTAAACCTTCCCAGTCTGTAACACTTGACTTCCACTTATCATCTTCAGGTGATGGACTTCTGTCAACCCGACCAGCTCCACTACACGCAGCCACCACCCGAGGGAGCCCAATCTCAGAAGTCAGGTTGAGTGTTCACAACACCATGCTGTCAAAATTGCTTTAAGTCAGCTATGATTCCATAATGAGTTATGGAGATACTATACGTCCTATCCATAGAGTACATCATGTACATTTCCAAGATCCCCAGACCAGACCGAACATCTTGCAGGTTCTTGATCCATTCTAGCCTCACAGGGTGGGGAGATACGTAGAATAGCTAGTAGGGAACGGATAGCAAAGCTGTGTTCGGTCTTAGTGCGTAGCAGGAGTCCGGTCGGATCCGATGGCACCAGAACCACCACCCTAGGACCATCAACAATGGAGTTACAGTGGGGAAAAAAGTATTTAGCCAGCCACCAATTTTGCAAGTTTTCCCACTTAAAATGATGAGAGCGGCCTGTAATTGACATCATAGGTAGAGCACAACTATGAGAGGCAAAATGAGAAAACAAATCCAGAAAATCACCTTGTCTGATTTGGGAAGATTTATTTTGCAAACTATGGTGGAAAATAAGTATTTGGTCATTAACCAAAGTTGATCTCAGTATTTTGTTATCTATCCTTTGTTGGCAATGACAGAGGTCAGACGTTTTCTGAGTCTTCACAAGGTTGCCACACACTGTTGGTGGTATGTTGACCCATTCCTCCATGCAGATCTCCTCTAGAGCAGTGAGGTACATGCCAGCATCTGGGGGTTCAGCTCCTCTTCATCTAATATGTAAGGGGGCTGTTGCAGTAGGTCTTATAATACAACACCAATTCCAAAAAGACTCTGCTTCTGCAGAGCCATGCAGTTATGATGGATGTAGGATGTAGTTTACCATTGTCCTGCTGAGATGTGAAAAGCCTTCCCTGAAATCGGCATTGCCTGGATGGAGCAGATGAGCTCAAGCACCAGCATCCAATATGGACTGTCCACCTTGTCGCTTCTGCACATGGATTTCTCCAGAATCTCTGAATCTTTTGATATTTAGCACTGAAAATGGAGGGATTATCAAAGAATTTTCTATTTTACTCAGAGGAACATTTTTCTGAAATTGTTGGTTAATTTTTAGATGTAGTTGCTCACAGATTGGTGACCTCTGACCATCTTTGCTTCTGTGAGACTCTGCCTCTATAACACTCATCTGACATAGTAGAAAATTAATCCACCGGATGGTTTTTTTTTATTAGCGCCACTTTTCTAGCCTTTTTTTTTTTTTAAATGTGTGCAACTTTTGAGATGTTTCTGCCATCAATTACTAAATGAGTTAGTTTTTCTAATGAAATGGACAAATGTCCAACATTCAGTTCTGATCGGAGTCCCATGTTGTGCTTGTTAAAATATGGCAAAAGGAGATTTCTGAATCATTGCACTCTTCCTGCATTCTTGTTTTCTATACATTTTATACTGAGGCCCACATTTTTTGGAATTGGGGTTGTATATTTTCTGTATTAGGTTTGCTCTGTTTACATTCGATTATGTCCCGAAGCCTCCTGGTCATCCTCACCATATTCAGTCTGAGATACCGGGTCTATTTGGTGGGATTCCCAGACTATAGAGCAGCAAGTATCCCCCCATCTTCATCTGGGATGTCTGCCATGTCCTCATCCTTACACAATTGATATCATTTTATTCACTAATATTTCCCTAAAACAGATTGTCCATGGTGCATGAGGGAGCAATAAGCCTGCAGTAATTCTGTATTTGCTCCTTTACAGGAGATAACCACGGGATCCCGATGGTTTCCAACATCAAAATTCGAGAAGAACAGAGGATGACCACAACTAATCCATGGATGATTCCAACTAACCTGGGATGGCCAGAATCACATGTCTTCATTTCCACCCCAAAATACAATTACACTAACAAGGATTATAAGAAATTCTTCCACGATATTGACTTTGAAGATGGCTGGTATATGTGGGAAGATACAAAGGTTCTTCTAGAAGGATTGCCGCCCCCAGGTGTAGACACATACTGTATCTATGGCACAGGTCACCCCACAGCCGAGACCTATATATATGGGGACGACTTCCCCAATGGGCCACCAATAGACATCATCTATTCTGATGGAGATGATACAGTACATAAGAGAAGTATGGAATTGTGCAAACGATGGAAGAAACAGCAAAATGAGACAGTCCAGGTGATTGAGCTGCCCGGAATGCACCATCTCAGTATGGTCTTCAGCAATCGGACATTAAATGCTATTAATGACATCCTGCTGGGGAAAGATCTCTAAACCTGCCATGTTATCACATGTGTCTCACCTCACCGCAGGACTTACTGTTATACACAGGCCCTGAGTATAAGCGCCTGTAATGACTGGGCCACCATGTACGTGTGCCTGTAATGACCGTGGCCACCATATATATGTGTGACTGTAATGACAGGGCCTACCATGTAAATGTGCTTGTTATTATTACAGGGGACGTTGTAACTTCTATCATAGCAATGTGAAGCCTAACACCATTAAACAAATATCGTGCAACAAATAAATACATGTACTACAAGACTGCTCATGTCTTTGTGTGCATATAATGTACATTTAGATAAAACCTGCCACCACCTGTATGCAGAGATACGTGATAAGATCCTGTCTGCAGCCACCACTAGGGGGAGCTCCCTGTATACAGAGATACATGATAAGATCCTGTCTGCAGCCACCACTAGGGGGAGCTCCCTGTATACAGAGATACATGATAAGATCCTGTCTGCAGTCACCACTAGGGGGAGCTCCCTGTATACAGAGATACATGATAAGATCCTGTCTGCCGTCACCACTAGGAGTAGCTCCCTGTATACAGAGATACATGATGAGATCCTGTCTGCAGTCACCACTAGGGGGAGCTCCCTGTATACAGAGATACATGATAAGATCCTGTCTGCAGTCACCACTAGGGGGAGCTCCCTGTATACAGAGAGACATGATAAGCTCCTGTCTGCAGTCACCACTAGGAGGAGCTCCCTGTATACAGAGATACATGATAAGATCCTGTCTGCAGTCACCACTTGGGGGAGCTCCCTGTATACAGAGATACATGATAAGATCCTGTCTGCAGTCACCACTATGGGGAGCTCCCTGTAGACAGAGATACATGATAAGATCCTGTCTGCAGCCACCACTAGGAGGCGCTCCCTGTATACAGAGATACAAGATAAGATCCTGTCTGCAGTCACCACTAGGGGGAGCTCCCTGTATACAGAGATACATGATAAGATCCTGTCTGCAGTCACCACTTGGGGGAGCTCCCTGTATACAGAGATACATGATGAGATCCTGTCTGCAGCCACCACTAGGGGAAGCTCCCCATATACAGAGATACATGATAAGATCCTGTCTGCAGTCACCACTAGGGGGAGCTCTCTGTATACAAAGATACATGATAAGATCCTGTCTGCAGTCACCACTAGGGAGAGCTCCCTGTATACAGAAATTCTTGATAAGATCCTGTCTGTAATCACCACTAGGGGAAGCTCCCTGTATACAGACACATGATAAGATCCTGTCTGCAGTCACCACTAGGGGGAGCTCCCTGTATACAGAGATACATGATAAGATCCTGTCTGCAGCCACCACTAGGAGGAGCTCCCTGTATACAGAGATACATGATAAGATCCTGTCTGCAGCCACCACTAGGGGGAGCTCCCTGTATACAGACTCATGATAAGATCCTGTCTGCAGCCACCACTAGCAGGAGCTCCCTGTATACAGAGATACATGATAAGATCCTGTCTGCAGCCACCACTAGGGGGAGCTCCCTGTATACAGAGATACATGATAAGATCCTGCCTGCAGTCACCACTAGTGGGAGCTCCCTGTATACAGAGATACATGATAAGATCCTGTCTGCAGTCACCAATAGGGGGAGCTCCCTGTATACAGAGATACATGATAAGATCCTTCCTGCAGTCACCACTAGGGGGAGCTCCCTGTATACAGAGATACATAAGATCATGTCTGCAGTCACCACTAGGGGGAGCTCCCTGAATACAGAGATACATGATAAGATCCTGTCTGCAGTCACCACTAGGGGGAGATCCCTGTATACAGAGATACATGATAAGATCCTGTCTGCAGTCATCACTAAGGGGAGCTCCCTGTATACAGAGATAGATAAGATCCTGTCTGCAGTCACCAATAGGGGGAGCTCCCTGTATACAGAGATACATGATAAGATCCTGTCTGCAGTCACCACAAGGAGTAGCTCCCTGTATACAGAGATACATGATGAGATCCTGTCTGCGGACACCACTAGGGGGATCTCCCCGTATACAGAGATACATGCTAAGATCCTGTCTGCAGCCACCACTAGGGGGAGCTCCCTGTATGCAGAGATACATGATAAGATCCTGTCTGCAGTCACCACTAGGGGGAGCTCCCTGTATACAGAGATACATGATAAGATCCCGTCTGCAGTCACCACTAAGGGGAGCTCCCTGTATACAGAGATACATGATAAGATCCTGTCTGCAGTCACCACTAGGGAGAGCTCCCTGTATACAGAGATACATGATGAGATCCTGTCTGCAGTCACCACTAGGGGGAACTCCCCGTATATAGAGATACATGATAAGATTCTGTCTGCAGCCACCATTAGGGGAGCTCCCTGTATGCAGAGATACATGATAAGATCCTGTATGCAGTCACCACTAGGGGGAGATCCCTGTATACAGAGATACATGATAAGATCCTGTCTGCAGTCATCACTAAGGGGAGCTCCCTTATACAGAGATAGATAAGATCCTGTCTGCAGTCACCAATAGGGGGAGCTCCCTGTATACAGAGATACATGATAAGATCCTGTCTGCAGTCACCACAAGGAGTAGCTCCCTGTATACAGAGATACATGATGAGATCCTGTCTGCGGACACCACTAGGGGGATCTCCCCGTATACAGAGATACATGATAAGATCCTGTCTGCAGCCACCACTAGGGGGAGCTCACTGTATGCAGAGATACATGATAAGATCCTGTCTGCAGTCACCACTAGGGGGAGCTCCCTGTATACAGAGATACATGATAAGATCCTGTCTGCAGTCACCAGTAGGAGTAGCTCCCTGTATACAGAGATACATGATGAGATCCTGTCTGCAGTCACCACTAGGGGGAACTCCCCGTATACAGAGATACATGATAAGATCCTGTCTGCAGCCACCATTAGGGGAGCTCCCTGTATGCAGAGATACATGATAAGATCCTGTCTGCAGTCACCACTAGGGGGAGCTCCCTGTATACAGAGACATGATAAGCTCCTGTCTGCAGTCACCACTAGGGGGAGCTCCCTGTATACAGAAATACTTGATAAGATCCTGTCTGCAGCCACCACTAGGGGGAGCTCCCCGTATACAGAGATACATGAAAAGATCCTGTCTGCAGTCACCAATAGGGGGATCTCCCTGTATACATAGATACATAAGATCCTGTCTGCAATCACCACTAAGGGGAGCTCCCTGTATACAGAGATACATGATAAGATCCTGTCTACAGCCACTACTACGGGGAGCTCCCTGTATACAGAGATACATAATATGTTTCTGTCTGCAGCCCCCACTAGGGGGAGCTCCCTGTATACAGAGATACAGAAGATTGTGTCTGCAGCCACCACTAGGGGGAGCTCCATGTATACAGAGATACATGGTAAGATCCTGTCTGCAGTCACCACTAGAGGGAGTTCCCTGTATATAGAGATACATAATAAGACCCTGTCTGCAATCACCACTAGGGGAAGCTCCCTGTATACAGAGATACATGATAAGATCATGTATGCAGCCACCACTAGGAGGAGCTCCCTGTATACATGAGATACATGATAAGATCCTGTCTGCAGCCACCACTAGGGGGAGCTCCCTGTATACAGAGATACATGATAAGATCCTGCCTGCAGTCACCACTAGTGGGAGCTCCCTGTATACAGAGATACATAAGATCCTGTCTGCAGTCACCAATAGGGGGAGCTCCCTGTATACAGAGATACATAAGATCCTGTCTGCAGTCACCAATAGGGGGAGCTCCCTGTATACAGAGATACAGTACATGATAAGATCCTGTCTGCAGCCTCCACTAGGGGGAGCTCCCTGTATACAGAGATACATGATAAGATCCTGCCTGCAGCCACCACTAGGGGGAGCTCCCTGTATACAAAGATACATAAGATCCTGCCTGCAGTCACCACTAGGGGGAGCTCACTGTATGCAGAGATACATGATAAGATCCTGTCTGCAGTCACCACTAGGGGGAGCTCCCTGTATACAGAGATACATGATAAGATCCTGTCTGCAGTCACCAGTAGGAGTAGCTCCCTGTATACAGAGATACATGATGAGATCCTGTCTGCAGTCACCACTAGGGGGAACTCCCCGTATACAGAGATACATGATAAGATCCTGTCTGCAGCCACCATTAGGGGAGCTCCCTGTATGCAGAGATACATGATAAGATCCTGTCTGCAGTCACCACTAGGGGGAGCTCCCTGTATACAGAGACATGATAAGCTCCTGTCTGCAGTCACCACTAGGGGGAGCTCCCTGTATACAGAAATACTTGATAAGATCCTGTCTGCAGCCACCACTAGGGGGAGCTCCTCGTATACAGAGATACATGAAAAGATCCTGTCTGCAGTCACCAATAGGGGGATCTCCCTGTATACATAGATACATAAGATCCTGTCTGCAGTCACCACTAAGGGGAGCTCCCTGTATACAGAGATACATAATATGTTTCTGTCTGCAGCCCCCACTAGGGGGAGCTCCCTGTATACAGAGATACAGAAGATTGTGTCTGCAGCCACCACTAGGGGGAGCTCCATGTATACAGAGATACATGGTAAGATCCTGTCTGCAGTCACCACTAGAGGGAGTTCCCTGTATATAGAGATACATAATAAGACCCTGTCTGCAATCACCACTAGGGGAAGCTCCCTGTATACAGAGATACATGATAAGATCCTGTATGCAGCCACCACTAGGAGGAGCTCCCTGTATACATGAGATACATGATAAGATTCTGTCTGCAGCCACCACTAGGGGGAGCTCCCTGTATACAGAGATACATGATAAGATCCTGCCTGCAGTCACCACTAGTGGGAGCTCCCTGTATACAGAGATACATAAGATCCTGTCTGCAGTCACCAATAGGGGGAGCTCCCTGTATACAGAGATACAGTACATGATAAGATCCTGTCTGCAGCCTCCACTAGGGGGAGCTCCCTGTATACAGAGATACATGATAAGATCCTGCCTGCAGCCACCACTAGGGGGAGCTCCCTGTATACAAAGATACATAAGATCCTGCCTGCAGTCACCACTAGGGGGAGCTCCCTGTATACAGAGATACATGATAAGATCCTGTCTGCAGTCACCACTAAGGGGAGCTCCCTGTATACAGAGATAGATAAGATCCTGACTGCAGTCACCACTAGGGGGAGATCCCTGTATACAGAGATACATGATAAGATCCTGTCTGCAGCAACCACTAGGGGGACTCCCTGTATACAGATACACGATAAGATCCTGTCTGCAGTCACCAATAGGGGGAGCTCCCTGTATGGAGAGATACATGATAAGATTCTGTCAGCAGTCACCACTAGAGGGAGCTCCCTGTATACAGAGATACACGATAAGATCCTGTCAGCAGCCACCACTAGGGGGAGCTTCCTGTATACATTGATACATGATAAGATCCTGTCTGCAGTCACCACTAGGGGGAGGCTCCCTGTATACAGAAATACATGATAAGATCCTGTCTGCAGTCACCACTAGGGGGAGGCTACCTGTATACAGAGATACATGATAAGATCCTGTCTGCAGCCACCACTAGGGGGAGCTCCCTGTATACTGAGATACATGATAAGATCCTGTCTGCAGCCACCACTAGGGGGAGCTCCCTGTATACAGAGGTACAAGATAAGATCCTGTCTACAGCCTCCACTAGGGGGAGCTCCCTGTATACAGAGATACACAAGATCCTGTCTACAGTCACCACTAGGGGGAGCTCCTTGTATACACAGATACATGATAAGATCCTGTCTGCAGCCACCACTAGGGGGAGTTCACTGTATGCAGAGATACATGATAAGATCCTGTCTGCAGCCTCCACTAGGGGGAGCTCCCTGTATACAGAGGTACAAGATAAGATCCTGTCTACAGCCACTACTACGGGGCGCTCCCTGTATACAGAGATACATAATATGTTTCTGTCTGCAGCCCCCACTAGGGGGAGCTCCCTGTATACAGAGATACAGAAGATTGTGTCTGCAGCCACCACTAGGGGGAGCTCCATGTATACAGAGATACATGGTAAGATCCTGTCTGCAGTCACCACTAGAGGGAGTTCCCTGTATATAGAGATACATAATAAGACCCTGTCTGCAATCACCACTAGGGGAAGCTCCCTGTATACAGAGATACATGATAAGATCATGTATGCAGCCACCACTAGGAGGAGCTCCCTGTATACATGAGATACATGATAAGATCCTGTCTGCAGCCACCACTAGGGGGAGCTCCCTGTATACAGAGATACATGATAAGATCCTGCCTGCAGTCACCACTAGTGGGAGCTCCCTGTATACAGAGATACATAAGATCCTGTCTGCAGTCACCAATAGGGGGAGCTCCCTGTATACAGAGATACAGTACATGATAAGATCCTGTCTGCAGCCTCCACTAGGGGGAGCTCCCTGTATACAGAGATACATGATAAGATCCTGCCTGCAGCCACCACTAGGGGGAGCTCCCTGTATACAAAGATACATAAGATCCTGCCTGCAGTCACCACTAGGGGGAGCTCACTGTATGCAGAGATACATGATAAGATCCTGTCTGCAGTCACCACTAGGGGGAGCTCCCTGTATACAGAGATACATGATAAGATCCTGTCTGCAGTCACCAGTAGGAGTAGCTCCCTGTATACAGAGATACATGATGAGATCCTGTCTGCAGTCACCACTAGGGGGAACTCCCCGTATACAGAGATACATGATAAGATCCTGTCTGCAGCCACCATTAGGGGAGCTCCCTGTATGCAGAGATACATGATAAGATCCTGTCTGCAGTCACCACTAGGGGGAGCTCCCTGTATACAGAGACATGATAAGCTCCTGTCTGCAGTCACCACTAGGGGGAGCTCCCTGTATACAGAAATACTTGATAAGATCCTGTCTGCAGCCACCACTAGGGGGAGCTCCTCGTATACAGAGATACATGAAAAGATCCTGTCTGCAGTCACCAATAGGGGGATCTCCCTGTATACATAGATACATAAGATCCTGTCTGCAGTCACCACTAAGGGGAGCTCCCTGTATACAGAGATACATGATAAGATCCTGTCTACAGCCACCACTACGGGGAGCTCCCTGTATACAGAGATACATAATATGTTTCTGTCTGCAGCCCCCACTAGGGGGAGCTCCCTGTATACAGAGATACAGAAGATTGTGTCTGCAGCCACCACTAGGGGGAGCTCCATGTATACAGAGATACATGGTAAGATCCTGTCTGCAGTCACCACTAGAGGGAGTTCCCTGTATATAGAGATACATAATAAGACCCTGTCTGCAATCACCACTAGGGGAAGCTCCCTGTATACAGAGATACATGATAAGATCCTGTATGCAGCCACCACTAGGAGGAGCTCCCTGTATACATGAGATACATGATAAGATCCTGTCTGCAGCCACCACTAGGGGGAGCTCCCTGTATACAGAGATACATGATAAGATCCTGCCTGCAGTCACCACTAGTGGGAGCTCCCTGTATACAGAGATACATAAGATCCTGTCTGCAGTCACCAATAGGGGGAGCTCCCTGTATACAGAGATACAGTACATGATAAGATCCTGTCTGCAGCCTCCACTAGGGGGAGCTCCCTGTATACAGAGATACATGATAAGATCCTGCCTGCAGCCACCACTAGGGGGAGCTCCCTGTATACAAAGATACATAAGATCCTGCCTGCAGTCACCACTAGGGGGAGCTCCCTGTATACAGAGATACATGATAAGATCCTGTCTGCAGTCACCACTAAGGGGAGCTCCCTGTATACAGAGATAGATAAGATCCTGACTGCAGTCACCACTAGGGGGAGATCCCTGTATACAGAGATACATGATAAGATCCTGTCTGCAGCAACCACTAGGGGGGCTCCCTGTATACAGATACACGATAAGATCCTGTCTGCAGTCACCAATAGGGGGAGCTCCCTGTATGGAGAGATACATGATAAGATTCTGTCAGCAGTCACCACTAGAGGGAGCTCCCTGTATACAGAGATACACGATAAGATCCTGTCAGCAGCCACCACTAGGGGGAGCTTCCTGTATACATTGATACATGATAAGATCCTGTCTGCAGTCACCACTAGGGGGAGGCTCCCTGTATACAGAAATACATGATAAGATCCTGTCTGCAGTCACCACTAGGGGGAGGCTACCTGTATACAGAGATACATGATAAGATCCTGTCTGCAGCCACCACTAGGGGGAGCTCCCTGTATACTGAGATACATGATAAGATCCTGTCTGCAGCCACCACTAGGGGGAGCTCCCTGTATACAGAGATACACAAGATCCTGTCTACAGTCACCACTAGGGGGAGCTCCTTGTATACACAGATACATGATAAGATCCTGTCTGCAGCCACCACTAGGGGGAGTTCACTGTATGCAGAGATACATGATAAGATCCTGTCTGCAGCCTCCACTAGGGGGAGCTCCCTGTATACAGAGGTACAAGATAAGATCCTGTCTGCAGTCACCACTAGAGGAAGCTCCCTGTATACAGAGATACACAAGATCCTGTCTGCAGTCACCACTAAGGGGAGCTCCCTGTATACAGAGATACACAAGATCCTGTCTACAGTCACCACTAGGGGGAGCTCCTTGTATACAGAGATACATGATAAGATCCTGTCTGCAGCCACCACTAGGGGGAGTTCACTGTATGCAGAGATACATGATAAGATCCTGTCTGCAGCCTCCACTAGGGGGAGCTCCCTGTATACAGAGGTACAAGATAATATCCTGTCTGCAGTCACCACTAGAGGAAGCTCCCTGTATACAGAGATACACGATAAGATCCTGTCTGCAGCCACCACTAGGGGGAGCTCCCTGTATACATTGATACATGATAAGATCCTGTCTGCAGCCACCACTAGGGGGGGCTCCCTATATACAGAAATACATGATAAGATCCTGTCTGCAGCCACCACTAGGGGGAGCTGTTATGAATAGGTCACCGAGGAGGAAAAAACCTAAACATGCTAAGCCCAGAAAAACCAGAGAGGTTGGTAACTATGCAGATTGCAGATCCCTGATCCTAACCACACAACTAGCAGCAGCCGTGGAGCGTACCTACGATGAACCTAGACGCCTCGTCACGGCCGGAGGACTAAACAAGCCTAAAGCAAGAAAAGGGGAAAACTAACTGCCCCAGAGCAGACCCCAAAGGAAAGACAGCCCCCACACATGTATGGACGGTGAAACAAGATGAAAACACAAACACAGGCAGGAAAATAGGCTGAGCAAACGATGGGGCCCAAACTAACTGGAAAGGAAAGACACTGTCTGCAATCTGCCCAAAACCCTACAAAATAATGTCCAACACTTCTGATAACAAAATTAACCCTGAAGTCACTAGACTTCTCCCACTATATTAGCACTCTGAAATATTCTGAGACAGAGCAAAAAGAGGCCAATCTAATAAGGGACAAAAAGCAAATTGGCAAATACTGATAAATAAGAGTGGAAATTCAGCACAGCCCAAGCCGGGGCTGGCTGACCACACAAAAAACTGAATAGAACAACAAAATCAAGTGTGAACATTAGCAGAGAAACTTAGCTTGAGCTGACTGGAACAGAGCTGAGAACCAAGACCTGACAAGCCAGAAGGAATCACCAGCACCAGAGTAGGGCATGGGCTGTCTTAAATCCAGTCTGAGATTCCTGAGGTCCAATCGTCATCCTCATTATCAGGTGGCAGATCTCTACTGATTAAATCAGCCTCACTACCTCCTGTTACCACCAGAGGGAGCCTGGAAGGAGAACTCACAACTGGTAGACTAGAAAATGAACTCACAACAGGGACCTCCCTGTATACAGAAATACATAAGATCCTGTCTGCAGCCACCACTAGGAGGAGCTCCCTGTATACAGAGATACATGATAAGACCCTGTCTGCAGCCACTACTAGGGGGAGCTCCCTGTATACAGAGATACAAGATAAGATACTGTCTGCAACCACCACTAGGGGGAGCTCCCTGTATACAGAGATACATGATATCATTTTATTCACTAATATTTCCCTAAAACAGATTGTCCATGGTGCATGAGGGAGCAATAAGCCTTCAGTAATTCTGTATTTGCTCCTTTACAGGAGATAACCACGGGATCCTGATGGTTTCCAACATCAAAATTCGAGAAGAACAGAGGATGACCACAACTAATCCATGGATGCTTCCAACTAACCTGGGATGGCCAGAATCACATGTCTTCATTTCCACCCCAAAATACAATTACACTAACAAGGATTATAAGAAATTCTTCCACGATATTGACTTTGAAGATGGCTGGTATATGTGGGAAGATACAAAGGTTCTTCTAGAAGGATTGCCGCCCCCAGGTGTAGACACATACTGTATCTATGGCACAGGTCACCCCACAGCCGAGACCTATATATATGGGGACGACTTCCCCAATGGGCCACCAATAGACATCATCTATTCTGATGGAGATGATACAGTACATAAGAGAAGTTCTCCAAAAAATATGACATAGTGGTCATGGGAGATTTCAACTATCCAGACATTTGTTTGGAATCTCTCTCAGGCAAAACTAACAGGTCAAGGAAATTCTTATCCTCTCTTGCTGACAACTTTATCTTCCAAAAGGTAGGGGAGAAAACAAGGGGAACTGCTACCTTGGATCTAATCCTTATAAACAGGGAGGAAATGGTTGAGGAGGTAAAAGTGGCTGGGACCCTAGGAGGTAGCGACCATGCTATTGTAGAATTTTGGATAACTAGAGGCGGAAGACCTGTGAAGACTCAGACGTCAAGGTTAGATTTCAGAAAGGCAGATTTTAAGGGATTCAGAAAGAGAATTGGAGGGATCCAATGGCTGGATATCCTTAAAGACAAAAATGTCCAGGAAGGATGGGAAATCTTGAAAAATGAAATTCTCAAAGCACAGTTGTTAACAATTCCGAAAAGAGGGAAGAATAGGAAGCATTTAAGGAAACCAGGATGGATGAACACAGAACTTAAGCACATGCTAAAAAGGAAGAAAAAAATGTTTATAAAATGGAAAGAGGGAGGCATATCTAAAGAAGAATATAATGCTGTCTGCAGAACCTGCAGGGCACAAATCAGATTACTAAAGCTGAAAAGGAATTGAGGCTTGCAAGTGATGTCAAAAGCAATAATAAAGGATTTTGGGGATATGTCAAAAGTAAAAGAAAAGTCAAAGATGCTATAGGATTTTTACAGGATGAAAATGATGAAATGGTAAGACAGGATGTTGAGAAGGCTGAACTTTTAAATTCCTATTTTGCATCTGTTTTCTCTCAGAAAGGAAATGTAACACCAACTGTTATTCACTGTCCTATTAAGAGAATAGAAGAATCCAGGATATCTATAAACAGAAAGATAGTGAGGAAACACTTAGCTAACTTAAATGAATTCAAGTCTCCAGGTCCAGATGAATTACACCCCAGAGTACTGAAGGAGATAGCAGAAGAAATTTTTGAACCCCTCTCCATAATCTTTGAAAATTCTTGGAGAACAGGAGAAGTGCCAGAAGACTGGAGAAGAGCAAATGTTGTTCCTATCTTCAAAAAGGGGAAGAAGGTGGACCCAGGCAACTATAGGCCGGTGAGTCTGACTTCTATACCAGGAAAGATCTTTGAACAAATTATTAAACAACATGTATGTCAATACCTGGATAAGAATGAAGTGATTAAACAGAGTCAGCATGGGTTTGTAACTAATAAGTCATGTCAGACTAACTTAATTTCCTTCTATGACAGAATCACTGATTGGGTGGATCAAGGAAATGCTGTAGATATAGTATATCTTGACTTCAGCAAAGCATTTGACAAAGTCTCTCATACAATCCTTATTGAAAAAATGACTAAGTATGGAATGGACAAGGCAACTGTTAGGTGGATTCTTAACTGGCTTAGTGATCGTACCCAAAGAGTGGTCGTAAATGGCTGCACATCCAGTTGGAAGAATGTCTCAAGTGGGGTACCACAGGGCTCTGTCCTGGGCCCTGTATTGTTCAACATCTTTATCAACGATTTAGATGAAGGAATTGAGGGTAAACTGATTAAATTTGCTGATGACACAAAGCTAGGAGGGATAGCTAATACTAGAGAAGAGAGAGAGAGGATTCAAAAAGATTTAAATAAACTGGAGAAGTGGGCAGCAACTAACAGAATGGTTTTTAACAGGGAGAAATGCAAAGTACTACATCTGGGCAATAAAAATGAAAAAAGCATATATAGAATGGGAGGAATAGGGCTAAGTGACAGCACATGTGAAAAAGACTTGGGTATACTAATAGATCACAGACTGAATATGAATCAACAGTGTGATGCAGCAGCAAAAAAGGCAAATGCAATTCTAGGATGTATTAACAGAAGCATACAGTCTAGATCACGTGAAGTCATTATTTCCCTCTACTCCTCTTTGGTCAGACCTCATCTGGAATATTGTGTCCAGTTTTGGGCACCACATTTTAAAAAAGACATCAACAAACTGGAGCAAGTTCAGAAAAGAGCGACCAGAATGGTGACCGGTCTGCAAACCCTGTCTTATGAGGAAAGGTTGCAGGATTTGGGAATGTTTAGTTTGCAAAAGAGAAGACTGAGAGGAGACTTAATAGCTGTCTACAAATATCTAAAGGGCTGTCACATTGTAGAAGGATCAACTTTATTCTCATTTGCACAAGGAAAGACTAGAAGCAATGGGATGAAACTGAATGGGAGGAGACACAGAATAGATATTAGAAAAAACTTTTTGACAGTTACAGTGATCAATGAGTGGAACAGGCTGCCACGAGAAGTGGTGAGTTCTCCTTCAATGGAAGTCTTCAAACAGAGGCTGGACAGACATCTGACTGGGATGATTTAGCGAATCCTGCTTTGAGCAGGGGGTTGGACCAGATGGCCCAGGAGGTCCCTTCCAACTCTACGATTCTATGATTCTAAGTATGGAATTGTGCAAACGATGGAAGAAACAGCAAAATGAGACAGTCCAGGTGATTGTGCTGGCGGGAATGCACCATCTCAGTATGGCCTTCAGCAATCGGACATTAAATGCTATTAATGACATCCTGCTGGGGAAAGATCTCTAAACCTGCCATGTTATCACATGTGTCTCACCTCACCGCAGGACTTACTGTTATACACAGGCCCTGAGTATAAGCACCTGTAATGACTGGGGCCACCATGTACGTGTGCCTGTAATGACCGTGGCCACCATATATACAGTGGGGAAAAAAAGTATTTAGTCAGTCAGCAATAGTGCAAGTTCCACCACTTAAAAAGATGAGAGGCGTCTGTAATTTACATCATAGGTAGACCTCAACTATGGGAGACAAACTGAGAAAAAAAAATCCAGAAAATCACATTGTCTGTTTTTTTTTCATTTTATTTGCATATTATGGTGGAAAATAAGTATTTTGTCAGAAACAAGCAATCAAGATTTCTGGCTCTCACAGACCTGTAACTTCTTGAGTCTCCTCTTTCCTCCACTCATTACCTGTAGTAATGGCACCTGTTTAAACTTGTTATCAGTATAAAAAGACACCTGTGCACACCCTCAAACAGTCTGACTCCAAACTCCACTATGGTGAAGACCAAAGAGCTGTCAAAGGACACCAGAAACAAAATTGTAGCCCTGCACCAGGCTGGGAAGACTGAATCTGCAATAGCCAACCAGCTTGGAGTGAAGAAATCAACTGTGGGAGCAATAATTAGAAAATGGAAGACATACAAGACCACTGATAATCTCCCTCGATCTGGTGCTCCACGCAAAATCCCACCCCGTGGGGTCAGAATGATCACAAGAACGGTGAGCAAAAATCCCAGAACCATGCGGGGGGACCTAGTGAATGAACTGCAGAGAGCTGGGACCAATGTAACAAGGCCTACCATAAGTAACACACTACGCCACCATGGACTCAGATCCTGCAGTGCCAGACGTGTCCCACTGCTTAAGCCTGTACATGTCTGGGCCCGTCTGAAGTTTGCTAGAGAGCATTTGGATGATCCAGAGGAGTTTTGGGAGAATGTCCTATGGTCTGATGAAACCAAACTGGAACTGTTTGGTAGAAACACAACTTGTCGTGTTTGGAGGAAAAAGAATACTGAGTTGCATACATCAAGCACCATACCTACTGTAAAGCATGGTGGTGGAAACATCATGCTTTGGGGCTGTTTCTCTGCAAAGGGGCCAGGACGACTGATCCGGGTACATGAAAGAATGAATGGGGCCATGTATCGTGAGATTTTGAGTGCAAACCTCCTTCCATCAGCAAGGGCATTGAAGATGAAACGTGGCTGGGTCTTTCAACATGACAATGATCCAAAGCACACCGCCAGGGCAACGAAGGAGTGGCTTCGTAAGAAGCATTTCAAGGTCCTGGAGTGGCCTAGCCAGTCTCCAGATCTCAACCCTATAGAAAACCTTTGGAGGGAGTTGAAAGTCCGTGTTGCCAAGCGAAAAGCCAAAAACATCACTGCTCTACAGGAGATCTGCATGGAGGAATGGGCCAACATACCAACAACAGTGTGTGGCAACCTTGTGAAGACTTACAGAAAACGTTTGACCTCTGTCATTGCCAACAAAGGATATATCACAAAGTATTGAGATGAAATTTTGTTTCTGACCAAATACTTATTTTCCACCATAATATGCAAATAAAATGAAAAAAAAACCAGACAATGTGATTTTCTGGATTTTTTTTTCTCAGTTTGTCTCCCATAGTTGAGGTCTACCTATGATGTAAATTACAGACGCCTCTCATCTTTTTAAGTGGTGGAACTTGCACTATTGCTGACTGACTAAATACTTTTTTTCCCCACTGTAATGACTGGGGCCACCATGTACGTGTGCCTGTAATGACCATGGCCACCATATATATGTGTGACTGTAATGACAGGGCCTAGCATGTAAATGTGCTTGTTATTATTACAGGGGCCGTTGTAACTTCTATCATAGCAATGTGAAGCCTAACACCATTAAACAAATATCGTGCAACAAATAAATACATGTACTACAAGACTGCTCATGTCTTTGTGTGCATATAATGTACATTTAGATAAAACCTGCCACCACCTGTATGCAGAGATACGTGATAAGATCCTGTCTGCAGCCACCACTAGGGGGAGCTCCCTGTATACAGAGATACATGATAAGATCCTGTCTGCAGTCACCACTAGGGGGAGCTCCCTGTATACAGAGATACATGATAAGATCCTGTCTGCACTCACCACTAGTGGGAGCTCCCTGTATGCAGAGATACATGATAAGATCTTGTCTGCAGCCACCACTAGGGGGAGCTCCCTGTATACAGAGATACATGATAAGATCCTGTTTGCAGTCACCACTAGGGGGAGCTCCCCGTATACAGAGATACATGATAAGATCCTGTCTGCAGCCACCTCTAGAGGGAGCTCCCTGTATACAGAGATACATGATAAGATCCTGTCTGCAGTCACCACTAGGGGGAGCTCCCCGTATACAGAGATACATGATAAGATCCTGTCTGCAGTCACCACTAGGGGGAGCTCCCTGTATACAGAGATACATAAGATCCTGTCTGCACTCACCACTAGTGGGAGCTCCCTGTATGCAGATACATGATAAGATCTTGTCTGCAGCCCCCACTAGGGGGAGCTCCCTGTATACAGAGATACATGATAAGATCCTGTCTGCAGCAACCACTAGGGGGATCTCCCTGTATACAGAGATACATGATAAGATCCTGTCTGCAGCCACCACTAGGTGGAGCTCCCTGTATACAGAAAATAGAATTAGTTTAAGATTATCACACTGGCGCCAGTCCACTTGGACAGAGAAGGAAGGTCCACTATTCCCAGATGCAGCTGGTGAATAACAGGCTTTGTGCTGGTGCCTGTTTAAAAAAGCTAAAGCTGATAAGAAAAGAAATACACCGCACTATACTGGGAAATGAAAAAATAATATAACTGAGTACTCACTTGCTGGTGTGTGAAAAAATCACGTGGTGGTGGATGTATAGCAGTATCCTGAGACTGTTCACCTTGTCATAGATGTATATTGCCTTTCATTTGGAGGCCAGAACTGCTGAGTAGACAATATAGGGTTAAATGGGGGTGAGCCCGTTAGTGTGCCTCAGAGGGGAAAAAAAAAAGAACTAATCTTGATTTACTCACTTGAGTATGTCAGAACCATATAAAATACATGCTGTAAATGTAGCCGTTGCTAGGTGTTAAGATTGGAACTTTGCAGCCTGTTTCTGATGTAAAAAAAATATAATAGTTGAAAAATAAAATGAAACAAGAAAAAAAAAAGAGGGGGATAAATAGATGTTTGGGATGATAAGGCATTAAGTACTAAACTCAGATCTCATGGTGGGATCTGAACTGCCCTAGAGAATCTGGCTATCCAAGGGTGGGGAGTCAAAAAAGACACTTACGGCCCTTCTACATTTAGCGATGCACCAGCGATCCCGACCACGATATGACGCAGTCAGGATCGCTGGTGCATCGCTAAATGATCGCTAGTGAGCCGCCACACAGGCAGATCTCACAGCGATGCAGCAGCGACGCAGCGCACGATAGTTACCTTTCACACACAGCGATCCTGACGTCCTCCCGCCCGCCTCCACAAGTCTCTCGTCGGCGTCAGCAGCAAGCCCAGCAGGAAGCGCCCGACGAGAAATGGAGCCGGCCGATCTCGCGCGATCAGTGATGGACAGCGGGGGAGCCAGTCAGAGGTAAGTATCACACATAGCTGTGACGAACGTCAGCTTACGCTGAGTCGTTTTCCTTTTTTGAGTGGACCCTCTGGGCCGTGGCGCCCACCCATCTAGGGCGAGCTGACCTAGTGAGAACCCACCCCCTTTACAGGGAGTGTCAGGGGCAAGACCAAGGGGGTGAGCCACCACGGCAGCTGGACCAGACGGCCGGCTCAGGGAGACACTATTGAGTGTTTGGCAACAGAACAGACAGGATACCAAACATAAAACGAAGTCACAGGGTTTCTTCAGCAAAACGCCAGAGTCCAAGACAAGGTGCGCGCCGAAAGACACGCCAGAGTCCAAGGCAGGGTGCGTGCAAGGACACGCCAGGATCCAAGACGGGGTGCGATGGCATCGGACTCTGGACTACTGGCAACGACCAACAGGGTCCAGGCATCAGACTGCGGACATCAGCTCCGGACATCAGGCCGCAGCCATCTGGTTCCGGGCCTCTGGCAGCGGTCGGCAGGTTTCGGGAATCCGGTAGGCAAGCCAGGGTTCAAGGCAGGGTGCATGCTTGGAGACACGCCAGGGTTCAAGGCAGGGTGCATGCTTGGAGACACGCCAGGATCAGGTTCACAGGACGGAGGCCTGCACATGCCGAGGGGCACGCCAGGGTCAGGTACAAGGACGGAGGCCTGCGCGTGCAGAGGGCACGCCAGGGACAGACGAGACAGAGTCTTGCACGTGCAGAGAGGCACTCCAGGGTCAGGCAAGGCAGAGTCCTGCGCGTGCAGAGAGGCACGTCAGGGTCAGGTGAGGCAGAGTCCTGCGCATGAAGAGAGGCACGCCAGGGTCAGGCGAGGCAGAGTCCTGCGCATGCAGAGAGGCACGCCAGGTTCAGGCGAGGCAGAGTACTGCGCGTGCACAGAGGCACGCCAGGGTCAGGTGAGGCAGAGTCCTGCGCATGCAGAGAGGCACGCCAGGGTCAGGCGAGGCAGGGTCCTGCGCGTGCAGATAGGCATGCCACGGTCAGGGTACAAGGACAGGGTTAGGACCTGTGCGTGCAATAGGGCACGACAGGGTACATGACAAGACCTGCACGTACTTTTATAGAAGCACGGGGAGGTATGCCAAGGAGCAGGCGAGGGCCTGCGCATGCTTTAGAGAGCACGTAGAGAGCAGTGCAGAAACAGCGTGAGGTGCAAGGGAGCACAGAGAGCACGGCTGGGGCACTGGCTAGCTGATCGGGCTGCGGCACTGACAGACGGGTAAGACTCCAGCGAACCCGGCTGAGGCATGGCAGGCGACACAGCTGTCACTGACCGACGAGCACGGCTGAGGCACAAGCAGGCGGGCACAGCTAGGGCAGGCACGGCTGAGGCACAAACAGGAGGCAAGGAAGGCCAGGCGCATGCAAAGGGCACACGGAGCAACAAGGCAAAGCAAGGCACGAAACTAGACAGAGCTTAGGCAGAGTACGGAAGCAGGAACGGAAGCATAGGCAGAAACACGGAGTCAGATCAGAGCGAGAACAGAGCTAGCAGCGGAGCGTAGGCTGAAGCCCAGAGCCGGGCCAAGGGAGAACCTTGGGACTAGCCTAGAAACGTGCAAGAGAGCACGATAGGAAAGAAGAGGAATGGTGCGTGTGCCAGAGGGCACTACAGAGCACCATAGGAGAGAGCGAGGCAGAGCAAGCAAAGACTGAGACCATAGGGAGGAACAAGGCAGTGCAAGGAAAGGTACGGAACAAGGCATAGCGAAAACAGGCAAGGCAGGTAACATAGAAAGTACTACAAGGCAAAGAAAGGCACGGACAAACATGGCACTTAGGACAAACACTAGACAAGACACGAGACAATTGACGGAGTATGAGCACAGAGCGTGTGCAGAGACGCACGACAGCAAAGTGCAAGGGCACAGAATAGAGGGAGCGACCCAGCAGACCAAGCAGCCATGCAGGGAAGCAACACAATACTCAGGCCCTGAGCCTAGGAAGGGGCGGTCTGATGTAGGGCATAGCACCTCCACTTCCGGGTCAGGACCAGGGAAGAACTTCCAGTTCATATCCTCCATGATCACAGGGAGCAGTCACATGATCAGGATTCCAGACATGCAGGGATGATTGCAGAACCAGTTCTGAAACCTAGGCAGGTCACATGATCAGAATTCCAGACATGCAGAGATGATAGCAGAACCAGTGCTGAAACCTAGGCAGGACACATGATCAGAGTTCCAGACATGCAGAGATGAATGCAGAACCAGCCTCTGCTGGAACATAGGAAGGACACATGATCAGGGGTTCTAGACATGACGAGACGATCACAGAAGGCAGAGCAGAAACGCAGGCATCCCGCAGCTCAACAGTCATGAGGTGCACACTGCTCTAGGGAACATGCAGGATAGCAGACATGAGATGCGCGTGCACACCACTCCAGGGGTCATGAGGCAAAACAGACATGGCAGACATGACGAGCATGACAATAGAGATATCGCTAGCGATATCACTATAAAGTCACAAAATCGGTGATGTTATAGCGATATTGCCAGCGATGGCTTCGCTGAGCCACCGTGCTGCCTTACAGACAGAGTCAGAAACAGTCAAGAGCAGAAGTACCAGGGGTCACAGCAGTACACGTGGTTAGAAACAAGCCAAAGGATCAGCAATGGTCGGAAGCGGAAAAACAAAGACAAAAAACAGGAGCAGGTCCGAATGCAAGCCAAGTCAAAACCAGGGAGTCAACAAATTCACAGGGAAACACTGAGTCAGGACAGACAGAATAAATAAACAGACACAGGGCAAGTCAGGGATAACAGCAGGACAAATCAGGGTATAGCAAAGTCAGATACACACGCCGAAGGCAGAACTATAGCTGACACCGCCTGCAGGATGCAGCGGAGCTAAATGGCAAACCTGGAACCAGACTGAGGCTATAAAAAGTTAACTCCTGAAATGAGCAGATCGGGGACATGGAAAGACAGGACTCAAAACCAGGTCTGGATCATGAAAGTACCCTCCTCTCAAGGGGGGGCCACCGGACCCCCCAGGCTTCCCAGGATAACGTGTATGTAACGCCCAAACCAATCGATCAGCATGGACAGATCGCTCCGGGAACCAAGATCGATCTTCAGGACCGTAACCTCTCTAATGAACCAAATACTGAAGTCAACTGCTGACCATGCGAGATTTCACAATCTGTTCCACTTCATAGTCAGTCTGACCATCCACAAAGACAGGAGGTGGAGGGGGATGGGGACCCAGCAGAGGATGGTACAAATGACTTAAGAAGGGACTTATGGAACACATTGGGGATCCGAAGCGATGGAGGAAGGGTAAGCAAAAGGCAACTGGATTGACAACCACAATGATCTCACAAGGACCAATAAACCTGGGACCTAGCTTAGCAGAAGGAACTTTTAGACAAATGTTCTTGGTAGACAACTACACTTTATCTTCCGACAGGAACATAGGTCCTACAGACCATCGCTTATCACCAAAATATTTATATTTGCCATGAGTCTCCCCAGTGTTCTTCTGGACTTCCCTCCACACCTCCCCCAACCGTTGAACTGCCATATCAGCCACTGGACATCCTGAATCCAGCCTGGAATATTTGCCAAAATGAGGGTGAAAACCATAGTTACAGAAGAACGGAGAGGTGCCAGTGGACTAGTTAATCTGATTGTTAAATGCAAACTTAGCCATGGGCAACGAAGGACACCAATAATCCTGCTGAGACGTAGCAAGACAGCAAAAAATCTGTTCAAGTGACTGATTTGTCCTCTCTGTCTGACTGTTGGTCTCGGGATGGTAGGCAGAGGAGAAGGTCAAGCAAATACCCAGTCTTTTACAAAATACCCTCCAAAATTTGGACACAAATTGTACCCCTCTATCAGAAACCATACTCAAAGGCACGCCATGCAGCCGTACAACGTGCTCAACAAACAACTAAGGCTGCTTTCACACTAGCGTTTCCTGGAGCTGCGGAAGGATGTGCACGGCCGCCATGAAGCTCCGCCCATGGCCGCACCTCATCCGGTCAGCTCCGCCTACGGGCACATGACGCTGCATGCGACCTGCGTACCCTATTTTTAGCATTGGGTACGCAGGCCGTGCGCAGGTATGCGTTTTCCAGCGCATGCGTCCTTTTGACGGTGCGCTGACCTGCACCAAACGCACCGTGCTGCATTTTGGTGCACACGGCACACCGTCAAAAGGACGCATACGCCGGCAAACGCATACTTGCGCACCCAATGCTAAAGATAGGGTACACAGGTCGCATGCAGCGTCATGTGCCCTTAGGCGGAGCTGACCGGAGGTGCGGCCATGGGCGGAGCTTCACGGTGGCCGTGAGCATCCCTCCGCAGCTCCAGGAAATGCTAGTGTAAAAGTAGCCTTAATGTTTCTGCATTAGGCAATCCTGTCAAAAGGTACAAAATGCGCCTGTTTACCACTACCCAGATAACAGTCTTGCCATTGGAAGGAGGGAGATCAGTTTTCAAATCCCTGGACAAATGAGTCCAAGGTCTATTCAGAACTGGCAATGGCACCAATTCCCTGGCCGGCCGGTTATGGGAGCTCTTAGCATGGGCACAGGTTTCACAAGCAGACACAAACCTAGCGACATCAAAAGTCATGGAGGACCACCAATACAGCCTAGCAATGGCTTTCCGGGTGGCCGAGATCCCCGGGTGCCACTGAGAGCAGAATTGTGGAACTCCCGGAGAACCCTCAACCAGTACTGAACCTGGACAAAGCTTATTATCAGGCAAAGAAGGAGGAGCAAGAGAATGAGCCTCCCAAATTTCACACTCCAATTCAGAGGACACCCCAGCAACAACTACCCCGTGCTGAAGAATGGAGGAAGGAGATACGGGGGATGATATCGGATCAACACTGCGAGATAAGGCATCCGCCTTGATATTCTAGGAACCAGTCCGAAAAGTGATAGAAAAAAGAAAACGAGAAAAAAAAAGCGGCCACCGAGCCTGACAAGACAAGTTCTTGTGGTCCGCAATCACTGTGATCCAATTAACCGCCCCTCCAAAAAATGCCTGCATTCTTCAAAAGCCAATTTTATGGTCAATAACTCCCAGTTACCAACATCATAGTTCCTCTCTGCAGAAGAAAACTTCCTGGAAAAAAAGGCACATGGTCGTAAACTTGGTCAAAGTAACTGGTCCCTGAGACAACACCACCCCCACTCCCACCTATGATCCGTCCATCTCTACAATGAATGGTTCTGATGGATTGGTCTGAACCAATACAGGAGCAGACATAAAACACTTCTTTAATGTAGTAAATTTTTCATCTGCCAAGGGTGACCAGACTTTAAGATCAGCCCCCTTGCGAGTGAGATCGGTGAGTGGCTTGACCACCTGAGAAAACCCCTTGATGAATTTTAGATAATTGGAAAAACCCAGAAACCGCTGCAGACCCTTGAGGTCTCTGGGTTGCACCCAATCAACAATGGCCTGTACTTTTCCGAGATCCATCCAAAATCCATTGGCAGAAAGGATGATCCCCAGAAAGGAAAGCTCCTGGACACAAAACAAACATTTCTCAGGTTTAGCCAAGATAATTTCCACATACCCTATGAAGAACACCACAAAAATGACCAATGTTGGATTCCTTGTCAGGCGAGAAAACAAGGATGTCATCCAGGTATACAACCATAAAACGCCCGATAAATCAGAAAAAAACATCATTCATGAAGTTCTGAAACACAGCAGGCGCGTTCGTGAGACCGAAGAGCATGACGAAATTTTTAAACTGACCCTCGGAGGTGAGAAATGCCATTTTCCTCTCGTTGCTTTCTCGAATGCGGATAAGGTTATATGCTCCCCTGAGATCAACTTTGGAAAACCACTTAGACCCTGACAATTGGTTATAGAGATTAGGAATGAGAGGGAGGGGGTAGGTATTTCTCACCGTAATTTTATTTAGTTCCCGGAAATCAAGGCATGGGCGTAAACCACCATCTTTTCTTGACAAAAAAGAAACCAGCGGCCACAGGTGAGACAGAGGGACAGATGTGACCTTTGCGTACACTATCAGAGATATAGTTTTTCATAGCGGTACGTTCCGGGCCAGAAAGATTGTATAAACGGGCTTTGGGAAATTTAGAATCCGGAATAAGATTAGTGGTACAATCCTTAAGGATGATGTGGTGGCAAGACCTCAGCCTCTTTTTAGGAGAACACGTCCCCAAGGTCCTTCAGGTACTCCGGAATACCCTCTGGATTAATGGCAGACACAACAGCAGAAAGCCAACCATTGGAACAATTAGGACCCCATTTAACAATATCACGAGATCCCCGTCTATAACAGGATTATGCCTCTGTAACCAGTGTAACCCCAACACCAATCCCGCGGGAAGATTATTCATAACATAACATGAAATTTGTTCCTGGTGCAAGGAACCCACCTTGAAGAGTAACTCCTCAGAGACAAACTTGACATTCTGAGCCAACGGTGTTTTATCAATGGCAATGATGGGAGTCTCTAGCCTAACTGTCCCTAACTTTAACTTGGACACCAGACTAGAGTCAATGAAGTTCATGGAAGTTCCACAGTCCACAAAAGCAGAAGTGGATGCGAAACCCCCTCCATAACACTGTTCCACTTCTAACAAAATTCTTTGAAATTATGAGAATGGTACCTGAGAGTCTGGGTGACCTCCTTGACAATTACCCAGAGTTGGCAGCTTGATACTCGATGTACGAGGGCAGTCGTTCTTCCAATGTCCCAGATCTCCACAATAAAAACCTAATTTTCCATCACGTCGTTGCTTCCTCTTT
Organism: Dendrobates tinctorius; assembly: GCF_039654945.1. Lineage (NCBI taxonomy): Eukaryota > Metazoa > Chordata > Amphibia > Anura > Dendrobatidae > Dendrobates > Dendrobates tinctorius. Next base: position 1,117,087 of record NW_027362103.1, read on the forward strand.
CTCCTTGAATTTGGTGGCACCAACCTCTATAGTCTCCATGAATGGCATCACCTCAGGCTTAGCAGGCATTTTATCTTCCCCTGCGAATTTACCTTTCGTTTGATACCAAATATGAAATGCCTGTTGGCTACGGAGTGGCAGAAACTGTTTTCTCGGTTTCTGATGTCAGTATCCGCTGCAAAATGCTGCCGTGCGTAGCTCTAATGATGCCAATTCGGAAAATGTATTTCTCCTGTCACTGGGGTTATCGTGGTTTATTAAACTCGAGTTTGAATAAACAAAGAAACATGTGCCTGCACATGGGGCTTCCTGTGACTACTGCACAAATGTAAATGGGGAGGAGCATGTCCTTCAAAAATCAAGGCGATGCAGCAGGAAGTTCTGGATAGGTGATTCAGTTATTTGCAAAAACGAATATTATCCTGACACCTAGCATCGCCCCTTCGCTGTACAGCCCCCACCACACCGAGATCCCCAGCATCGCCCCTTCCCTGCACATCCCCCCCACCACAATTTATTATATATATAAGTGAATGTGTTATGAATGGGTCACCGAGGAGGATGGCAGGAACAGGCTAAGCCTCCAGGAAACCAGAGAGGTTGGTAACTCAGCGGACTGCAGACCCCTGATCCTATCCACACAACTAGCAGTACCCGTGGAGCGTACCTACAATGATCCTAGACGCCTCGGCACAGCTGGAGAACTAACTAAGCCTAAAGCCAGAAAGGTGAAATCTAAACTGCCCCGGAGCAGACCCCAAAGGAATAGATAGCCCCCAAACATATATTGTCGGTGAGACAAGATGAGATGCAGACACAGGCAGAAAATAGACTGAGCAAATGATGGGGCCCAAACTGTCTAGACAGGACAAGACAGAAAAGACACTGCGATCATACAAAAACCCTAAAAAATCCAACACATCTGATATGCAAAAAACCTGAGGCCACACGACCTCACCCCCGCTAGATCAGCACTCTGGTGTGAACTGGAGGCAAAGCAAAAGATACTAATATAGCAGGGGACTGAACAAACTAACACAAGCTGTAACTTATGGAGCGGGGCCCAGCGCTGCCCCCAGCAGGGAGTACGCTGAACCCTCGCAACAAAGCAGAAAGTAAAAAAAAAGGCACAACCAAATTAGATGCAAAGGATTAGCAAAAGAATCATTTTAATGGACCATGCAGATCAGGCAGGAGACTGAAGAGCTCAAAATGCACAAGGAGGAAATCACCAGCAACCATTAAGTGAAGTCTGCTCACTTATATGCTCCCAGCCAGTAATCCCAGATTCCCAATCATCATTGTCTGGTGGCAAACTTCCATCAGACTGGCCAGCTCCACTACTCCCAGTAACCACCAGAGGGAGCTCTGGCTCAGAAGTCTGAGCAAGGGAATTCACAACATGAAGGTATGTATGTGTGTGTGTGTATCATCAATCACGAAGCATCTTTCATTTCACCAGAGCTGATCAAAAGAAGCGGAGCTGTGATTGGTTGCTATGAGCAACAGTTTTCCTTGCAACCAATCACTAAGCATCTCTCATTTCACCAGAGCTGGTTAAAAGAAGCTGAGCTGTGATTGGTTGCTATGAGCAAGTTTTCCCATTTGACAACTCAGTAGACACTGACATGGTGGGAAAAATCTAGCATCCCTGGGAACATAAGCTCCCAGCCATTGTCTGACCCCCAGAAAGAAGCAGAGAGCACATGACAGAAATGAATCCTCCCCTCCATGCTCATATCCCCATCACACATCCTCCATCCCATAGGCACAACTTCCCTCTTAAAGGGATCTTCGGTATGGAAAGCAGGGCAAATCCATCCAGTGCTTTGGTTCTGACCCCAGGCTCTCTTAAAGGGATCCCTGGCATGGAAGTTAGGACCATTCCACGCTGCGCTTTGGTACTGACCCCAGGCCACTCTTTATTATTATTATTATTTATTTATATAGCACCATTAATTCCATGGTGCTGTACATGAGAAGGGGGGGTTACATACAAAGTTATAGATAACGTTAACAGTAAACAAATATACAACGAAAGACTGGTACAGAGGGGAGAGGACCCTGTCATTGTGGACTTACATTCTACGGGATAGTGGGGAAGAGAAAGAAGGTCGGGGGTGCAGCAGCTCTGGTGGTGGTGAGTCGGTAGCTCAGGCAGCAGAATGGTCATTGCAGGCTGTAAGCTTTCCTGAAAAGATGGGTTTTCAGGTTCCGTCTGAAGGATCCGAGGGTGGTGGATAATCGGACGTTTTGAGGCATGGAATTCAAGAGGATAGGGGATATTAGGGGTAGTAGTCCGGTGATTCTGACGGGATGATGTGGGATATTAGGAGTAGTAGTCCGGTGACTCTGACGGGATATAGTGGGATATTAGGGGTAGTAGTCCGGTGGCTCTGGCTGACGGGATGATGTGGGATATTAGGGGTAGTAGTCCGGTGGCTCTGGCTGACGGGATGATGTGGGATATTAGGGGTAGTAGTCCGGTGGCTCTGGCTGACGGGATGATGTGGGATATTAGTGGTAGTAGTCCGGTGGCTCTGGCTGATGGGATGATGTAGGATATTAGGGGTAGTAGTCCGGTGGCTCTGGCTGACGGGATGATGTGGGATATTAGTGGTAGTAGTCCGGTGGCTCTGGCTGATGGGATGATGTGGGATATTAGGGGTAGTAGTCCGGTGGCTCTGGCTGACGGGATGATGTGGGATATTAGGGGTAGTAGTCCGGTGGCTCTGGCTGATGGGATGATGTGGGATATTAGGGGTAGTAGTCCGATGGCTCTGGCTGACGGGATGATGTGGGATATTAGGGGTAGTAGTCCGACGGCTCTGACTGACGGGATGATGTGGGATATTAGGGGTAGTAGTCCGGTGGCTCTGGCTGATGGGATGATGTGGGATATTAGGGGTAGTAGTCCGATGGCTCTGGCTGACGGGATGATGTGGGATATTAGGGGTAGTAGTCCGGTGGCTCTGGCTAACGGGATGATGTGGGATATTAGGGGTAGTGGTCCGGTGGCTCTGGCTGATGGGATGATGTGGGATATTAGGGGTAGTAGTCCGATGGCTCTGGCTGACGGGATGATGTGGGATATTAGGGGTAGTAGTCCGGTGGCTCTGACTGACGGGATGATGTGGGATATTAGGGGTAGTAGTCCGGTGACTCTGACGGAATGATGTGTGATATTAGGGGAAGTAGTGCGGTGGATCTGACGGGATGATGTGGGATATTAGGAGTAGTAGTCCGGTGACTCTGACGGGATATAGTGGGATATTAGGGGTAGTAGTCCGGTGGCTCTGGCTGACGGGATGATGTGGGATATTAGGGGTAGTAGTCCGGTGGCTCTGGCTGACGGGATGATGTGGGATATTAGGGGTAGTAGTCCGGTGGCTCTGGCTGACGGGATGATGTGGGATATTAGTGGTAGTAGTCCGGTGGCTCTGGCTGATGGGATGATGTAGGATATTAGGGGTAGTAGTCCGGTGGCTCTGGCTGACGGGATGATGTGGGATATTAGTGGTAGTAGTCCGGTGGCTCTGGCTGATGGGATGATGTGGGATATTAGGGGTAGTAGTCCGGTGGCTCTGGCTGACGGGATGATGTGGGATATTAGGGGTAGTAGTCCGGTGGCTCTGGCTGATGGGATGATGTGGGATATTAGGGGTAGTAGTCCGATGGCTCTGGCTGACGGGATGATGTGGGATATTAGGGGTAGTAGTCCGACGGCTCTGACTGACGGGATGATGTGGGATATTAGGGGTAGTAGTCCGGTGGCTCTGGCTGATGGGATGATGTGGGATATTAGGGGTAGTAGTCCGATGGCTCTGGCTGACGGGATGATGTGGGATATTAGGGGTAGTAGTCCGGTGGCTCTGGCTAACGGGATGATGTGGGATATTAGGGGTAGTGGTCCGGTGGCTCTGGCTGATGGGATGATGTGGGATATTAGGGGTAGTAGTCCGATGGCTCTGGCTGACGGGATGATGTGGGATATTAGGGGTAGTAGTCCGGTGGCTCTGACTGACGGGATGATGTGGGATATTAGGGGTAGTAGTCCGGTGACTCTGACGGAATGATGTGTGATATTAGGGGAAGTAGTGCGGTGGATCTGATGGGATGATGTGGGATATTAGGGGTAGTAGTCCGATGGCTCTGGCTGACGGGATGATGTGGGATATTAGGGGTAGTAGTCCGACGGCTCTGACTGACGGGATGATGTGGGATATTAGGGGTAGTAGTCCGGTGGCTCTGGCTGATGGGATGATGTGGGATATTAGGGGTAGTAGTCCGATGGCTCTGGCTGACGGGATGATGTGGGATATTAGGGGTAGTAGTCCGGTGGCTCTGGCTAACGGGATGATGTGGGATATTAGGGGTAGTGGTCCGGTGGCTCTGGCTGATGGGATGATGTGGGATATTAGGGGTAGTAGTCCGATGGCTCTGGCTGACGGGATGATGTGGGATATTAGGGGTAGTAGTCCGGTGGCTCTGACTGACGGGATGATGTGGGATATTAGGGGTAGTAGTCCGGTGGCTCTGACTGACGGGATGATGTAGGATATTAGGGGTAGTAGTCCTGTGGTTCTGGCTGATGGGATGATGTGGGATATTAGGGGTAGTAGTCCGGTGACTCTGACGGAATGATGTGTGATATTAGGGGAAGTAGTGCGGTGGATCTGACGGGATGATGTGGGATATTAGGGGTAGTAGTCCGGTGGCTCTGACTGACGGGATGATGTGGGATATTAGGGGTAGTAGTCCGGTGGCGCTGGCTGACGGGATGATGTGGGATATTAGGGGTAGTAGTCCGGTGGCTCTGGCTGATGGGATGATGTGGGATATTAGGGGTAGTAGTCCGGTGACTCTGAAGGAATGATGTGTGATATTAGGGGAAGTAGTGCGGTGGATCTGATGGGATGATGTGGGATATTAGGGGTAGTAGTCCGATGGCTCTGGCTGACGGGATGATGTGGGATATTAGGGGTAGTAGTCCGACGGCTCTGACTGACGGGATGATGTGGGATATTAGGGGTAGTAGTCCGGTGGCTCTGGCTGATGGGATGATGTGGGATATTAGGGGTAGTAGTCCGATGGCTCTGGCTGACGGGATGATGTGGGATATTAGGGGTAGTAGTCCGGTGGCTCTGGCTAACGGGATGATGTGGGATATTAGGGGTAGTGGTCCGGTGGCTCTGGCTGATGGGATGATGTGGGATATTAGGGGTAGTAGTCCTGTGGTTCTGGCTGACGGGACGATGTGGGATATTAGTGGTAGTAGTCTGGTGGCTCTGGCTAACGGGATGATGTGGGATATTAGGGGTAGTAGTCCGGTAGCTCTGGCTGACGGGATAATGTGGGATATTAGGGGTAGTAGTCCGGTAGCTCTGATGGAATGATGTGGGATATTAGGGGTAGTAGTCCGGTGGCTCTGGCTGACGGGATGATGTGGGATATTAGGGGTAGTAGTCCGGTGGCTCTGGCTGATGGGATGATGTGGGATATTAGGGGTAGTAGTCCGGTGGCTCTGGCTGACGGGATGATGTGAGATATTAGGGGTAGTAGTCCGGTGGTTCTGGCTGACGGGACGATGTGGGATATTACTGGTAGTAGTCCGGTAGCTCTGGCTGATGGGATGATGTGGGATATTAGGGGTAGTAGTCCGGTGGCTCTGGCTGACGGGATGATGTGAGATATTAGGGGTAGTAGTCCGGTGGTTCTGGCTGACGGGACGATGTGGGATATTAGTGGTAGTAGTCCGGTAGCTCTGGCTGACGGGATGATGTGGGATATTAGGGGTAGTAGTCCGGTGGCTCTGGCTAACGGGATGATGTGGGATATTAGGGGTAGTAGTCCGGTAGCTCTGGCTGACGGGATAATGTGGGATATTAGGGGTAGTAGTCCGGTAGCTCTGACGGGATGATGCGGGATATTAGGGGTAGTAGTCCGGTGGCTCTGGGTGACGGGATGATGTGGGATATTAGGGGTAGTAGTCCGGTAGCTCTGGCTGATGGGATGATGTGGGATATTAGGGGTAGTAGTCCGGTGGCTCTGGCTAACGGGATGATGTGGGATATTAGGGGTAGTAGTCCGGTAGCTCTGGCTGACGGGATAATGTGGGATATTAGGGGTAGTAGTCCGGTAGCTCTGACGGGATGATGCGGGATATTAGGGGTAGTAGTCCGGTGGCTCTGGGTGACGGGATGATGTGGGATATTAGGGGTAGTAGTCCGGTAGCTCTGGCTGACGGGATGATGTGGGATATTAGGGGTAGTAGTCCGGTGGCTCTGGCTAACGGGATGATGTGGGATATTAGGGGTAGTAGTCTGGTAGCTCTGGCTGACGGGATAATGTGGGATATTAGGGGTAGTAGTCCGGTAGCTCTGACGGGATGATGCGGGATATTAGGGGTAGTAGTCCGGTGGCTCTGGGTGACGGGATGATGTGGGATATTAGGGGTAGTAGTCCGGTAGCTCTGACGGGATGATGTGGGATATTAGGGGTAGTAGTCCGGTAGCTCTGACGGAATGATGTGGGATATTAGGGGTAGTAGTCCGGTAGCTCTGGCTGACGGGATAATGTGGGATATTAGGGGTAGTAGTCCGGTAGCTCTGACGGGATGATGCGGGATATTAGGGGTAGTAGTCCGGTGGCTCTGGCTGACGGGATGATGTGGGATATTAGGGGTAGTAGTCCGGTGGCTCTGGCTGACGGGATGATGTGGGATATTAGGGGTAGTAGTCCGGTGGCTCTGGCTGACGGGATGATGTGGGATATTAGGGGTAGTAGTCCGGTGGCTCTGGCTGACGGGATGATGTGGGATATTAGGGGTAGTAGTCCGGTGGCTCTGGCTGACGGGATGATGTGGGATATTAGGGGTAGTAGTCCGGTGGCTCTGGCTGACGGGATGATGTGGGATATTAGGGGTAGTAGTCCGGTGGCTCTGGCTGATGGGATGATGTGGGATATTTGGGGTAGTAGTCCGGTGGCTCTGGCTGACGGGATGATGTGGGATATTAGTGGTAGTAGTCCGGTGGCTCTGGCTGACGGGATGATGTGGGATATTAGGGGTAGTAGTCCGGTGGCTCTGGCTGATGGGATGATGTGGGATATTAGTGGTAGTAGTCCGGTGGCTCTGGCTGACGGGATGATGTGGGATATTAGGTGTAGTAGTCCGGTGGCTCTGGCTGACGGGATGATGTGGGATATTAGGGGTAGTAGTCTGGTGGCTCTGGCTGATGGGATGATGTGGGATATTAGTGGTAGTAGTCCGGTGGCTCTGGCTGACGGGATGATGTGGGATGTTAGGGGTAGTAGTCCGGTGGCTCTGACTGATGGGGTGATGTGGGATATTAGGGGTAGTAGTCCGGTTGCTCTGACTGATGGGGTGATGTGGGATATTAGGGGTAGTAGTCCGGTGGCTCTGGCTGACGGGATGATGTGGGATATTAGGGGTAGTAGTCCGGTGGCTCTGGCTGATGGGATGATGTGGGATATTAGGGGTAGTAGTCCGGTGACTCTGGCTGACGGGATGATGTGGGATATTAGGGGTAGTAGTCAGGTACCTCTGGCTGACGGGATGATGTGGGATATTAGTGGTAGTAGTCCGGTGGCTCTGGCTGATGGGATGATGTGGGATATTAGTGGTAGTAGTCCTGTGGCTCTGGCTGACGGGATGATGTGGGATGTTAGGGGTAGTAGTCCGGTGGCTCTGACTGATGGGGTGATGTGGGATATTAGGGGTAGTAGTCCGGTGGCTCTGGCTGACGGGATGATGTGGGATATTAGTGGTAGGAGTCCGGTGACTCTGGCTGATGGGGTGATGTGGGATATTAGGGGTAGTAGTCCGGTGGCTCTGACTGATGGGGTGATGTGGGATATTAGTGGTAGGAGTCCGGTGACTCTGGCTGACGGGATGATGTGGGATATTAGGGGTAGTAGTCCGGTGGCTCTGACTGATGGGATGATGTGGGATATTAGGGGTAGTAGTCCGGTGGCTCTGACTGACGGGGTGATGTGGGATATTAGGGGTAGTAGTCCGGTGGCTCTGGCTGACGGGATGATGTGGGATATTAGTGGTAGGAGTCCGGTGGCTCTGACTGATGGGGTGATGTGGGATATTAGTGGTAGGAGTCCGGTGGCTCTGACTGATGGGGTGATGTGGGATATTAGTGGTAGGAGTCCGGTGGCTCTGACTGATGGGGTGATGTGGGATATTAGTGGTAGTAGTCCGGTGGCTCTGGCTGATGGGATGATGTGGGATATTAGTGGTAGGAGTCCGGTGGCTCTGACTGATGGGGTGATGTGGGATATTAGTGGTAGGAGTCCGGTGGCTCTGACTGATGGGGTGATGTGGGATATTAGTGGTAGTAGTCCGGTGGCTCTGACTGATGGGGTGATGTGGGATATTAGCGGTAGGAGTCCGGTGGCTCTGGCTGATGGGATGATGTGGGATATTAGCGGTAGTAGTCCGGTGGCTCTGACTGATGGGGTGATGTGGGATATTAGCGGTAGTAGTCCGGTGGCTCTGACTGATGGGGTGATGTGGGATATTAGTGGTAGGAGTCCGGTGGCTCTGACTGATGGGATGATGTGGGATATTAGTGGTAGTAGTCCGGTGGCTCTGACTGATGGGGTGATGTGGGATATTAGTGGTAGTAGTCCGGTGGCTCTGACTGATGGGGTGATGTGGGATATTAGGGGTAATAGTCCGGTGGCTCTGACTGATGGGGTGATGTGGGATATTAGGGGTAATAGTCCGGTGGCTCTGACTGATGGGATGATGTGGGATATTAGGGGTAGTAGTCCGGTGGCTCTGACTGATGGGGTGATGTGGGATATTAGGGGTAGTAGTCCGGTGGCTCTGACTGATGGGGTGATGTGGGATATTAGTGGTAGTAGTCCGGTGGCTCTGACTGATGGGGTGATGTGGGATATTAGTGGTAGGAGTCCGGTGGCTCTGACTGATGGGATGATGTGGGATATTAGTGGTAGTAGTCCGGTGGCTCTGACTGATGGGGTGATGTGGGATATTAGTGGTAGTAGTCCGGTGGCTCTGACTGATGGGGTGATGTGGGATATTAGGGGTAATAGTCCGGTGGCTCTGACTGATGGGGTGATGTGGGATATTAGGGGTAATAGTCCGGTGGCTCTGACTGATGGGATGATGTGGGATATTAGGGGTAGTAGTCCGGTGGCTCTGACTGATGGGGTGATGTGGGATATTAGGGGTAGTAGTCCGGTGGCTCTGACTGATGGGGTGATGTGGGATATTAGTGGTAGTAGTCCGGTGGCTCTGGCTGATGGGATGATGTGGGATATTAGCGGTAGTAGTCCGGTGGCTCTGACTGATGGGATGATGTGGGATATTAGGGGTAATAGTCCGGTGGCTCTGACTGATGGGGTGATGTGGGATATTAGGGGTAATAGTCCGGTGGCTCTGACTGATGGGATGATGTGGGATATTAGGGGTAGTAGTCCGGTGGCTCTGACTGATGGGGTGATGTGGGATATTAGGGGTAATAGTCCGGTGGCTCTGACTGATGGGGTGATGTGGGAAATTAGGGGTAATAGTCCGGTGGCTCTGACTGATGGGGTGATGTGGGATATTAGGGGTAATAGTCCGGTGGCTCTGGCTGAAGTGATGATGTGGGATATTAGCGGTAGTAGTCCGGTGGCTCTGGCTGACGGGATGATGTGGGATATTAGTGGTAGTAGTCCGGTGGCTCTGGCTGATGTGGGATATTAGGGGTAGTAGTCCGGTGGCTCTGACTGACGGGATGATGTCGGATATTAGTGGTAGTAGTCCGGTGGCTCTGGCTGATGGGATGATGTGGGATATTAGGGGTAGTAGTCCGGTGACTCTGGCTGACGGGATGATGTGGGATATTAGGGGTAGTAGTCCGGTGGCTCTGGCTGATGGGATGATGTGGGATATTAGAGGTAGTAGTCCGGTGGCTCTGACTGACGGGATGATGTGGGATATTAGTGGTAGTAGTCCGGTGGCTCAGGCTGACGGGATGTGGGATATTAGTGGTAGTAGTCCGGTGGCTCTGGCTGACGGGATGATGTGGGATATTAGTGGTAGTAGTCCGGTGGCTCTGGCTGATGGGGTGATGTGGGATATTAGTGGTAGTAGTCCGGTGGCTCTGGCTGATGGGATGATGTGGGTTATTAGGGGTAGTAGTCCGGTGGCTCTGGCTGACGGGATGATGTGGGATATTAGGAGTAGTAGTCCGGTGGCTCTGGCTGATGCGATGATGTGGGATATTAGGAGTAGTAGTCCGGTGGCTCTGGCTGATGCGATGATGTGGGATATTAGGGGTAGTAGTCCGGTGGCTCTGGCTGACGGGGTGATGTGGGATATTAGGGGTAGTAGTCCGGTGGCTCTGGCTGATGCGATGATGTGGGATATTAGGGGTAGTAGTCCGGTGGCTCTGGCTGACGGGATGATGTGGGATATTAGGGGTAGTAGTCTGGTGGCTCTGGCTGATGGGATGATGTGGGATATTTGGGGTAGTAGTCCGGTGGCTCTGGCTGACGGGATGATGTGGGATATTAGGAATAGTAGTCCGGTGGCTCTGGCTGACGGGATGATGTGGGATATTAGGGGTAGTAGTCCGGTGGCTCTGGCTGACGGGATGATGTGGGATATTAGTGGTAGTAGTCCGGTGGCTCTGGATGACGGGATGATGTGGGATATTAGTGGTAGTAGTCCGGTGGCTCTGGCTGACGGGATGATGTGGGATATTAGTGGTAGTAGTCCGGTGGCTCTGGCTGACGGGATGATGTGGGATATTAGGGGTAGTAGTCCGGTGGCTCTGGCTGACGGGATGATGTGGGATATTAGGGGTAGTAGTCCGGTGGCTCTGGCTGACGGGATGATGTGGGATATTAGGAATAGTAGTCCGGTGGCTCTGGCTGACGGGATGATGTGGGATATTAGGGGTAGTAGTCCGGTGGCTCTGGCTGACGGGATGATGTGGGATATTAGGAATAGTAGTCCAGTGGCTCTGGCTGACGGGATGATGTGGGATATTAGGGGTAGTAGTCCGGTGGCTCTGGCTGACGGGATGATGTGGGATATTAGTGGTAGTAGTCCGGTGGCTCTGGATGACGGGATGATGTGGGATATTAGTGGTAGTAGTCCGGTGGCTCTGGCTGACGGGATGATGTGGGATATTAGTGGTAGTAGTCCGGTGGCTCTGGCTGACGGGATGATGTGGGATATTAGGGGTAGTAGTCCGGTGGCTCTGGCTGACGGGATGATGTGGGATATTAGGGGTAGTAGTCCGGTGGCTCTGACTGACGGGATGATGTGGGATATTAGGGGTAGTAGTCCGGTGGCTCTAGCTGACGGGATGATGTGGGATATTAGGGGTAGTAGTCCGGTGGCTCTGGATGACGGGATGATGTGGGATATTAGGGGTAGTAGTCCGGTGCCTCTGGCTAATGAGATGATGTGGGATATTAGGGGTAGTAGTCCGGTGGCTCTGGCTGACGGGATGATGTGGGATATTAGGGGTAGTAGTCCGGTGGCTCTGGCTGACGGGATGATGTGGGATATTAGGGGTAGTAGTCCGGTGGCTCTGGCTGATGGGATGATGTGGGATTTTAGTGGTAGTAGTCCGGTGTCTCTGGCTGACGGGATGATGTGGAATATTAGTGGTAGTAGTCCGGTGGCTCTGGCTGATGGGATGATGTGGGATATTAGGGGTAGTAGTCCGGTGGCTCTGGCTGATGGGATGATGTGGGATATTAGGGGTAGTAGTCCGGTAGCTCTGGCTGACGGGATGATGTGGGATTTTAGTGGTAGTAGTCCGGTGTCTCTGGCTGACGGGATGATGTGGGATATTAGGGGTAGTAGTCCGGTGGCTCTGGCTGATGGGGTGATGTGGGATATTAGGGGTAGTAGTCCGGTGGCTCTGGCTGACGGGATGATGTGGGATATTAGTGGTAGTAGTCCGGTGGCTCTGGCTGACGGGATGATGTGGGATATTAGGGGTAGTAGTCCGGTGGCTCTGGCTGACGGGATGATGTGGGATATTAGAGGTAGTAGTCCGGTGGCTCTGGCTGACGGGATGATGTGGGATATTAGTGGTAGTAGTCCGGTGGCTCTGGCTGACGGGATGATGTGCGATATTAGGGGTAGTAGTCCGGTGGCTCTGGCTGACGGGATGATGTGGGATATTAGGGGTAGTAGTCCGGTGGCTCTGGCTGACGGGATGATGTGGGATATTAGAGGTAGTAGTCCGGTGGCTCTGGCTGACGGGATGATGTGGGATATTAGTGGTAGTAGTCCGGTGGCTCTGGCTGACGGGATGATGTGGGATATTAGGGGTAGTAGTCCGGTGGCTCTGGCTGACGGGATGATGTGGGATATTAGGGGTAGTAGTCCGGTGGCTCTGGCTGACGGGATGATGTGGGATATTAGAGGTAGTAGTCCGGTGGCTCTGGCTGACGGGATGATGTGGGATATTAGTGGTAGTAGTCCGGTGGCTCTGGCTGACGGGATGATGTGCGATATTAGGGGTAGTAGTCCGGTGGCTCTGGCTGACGGGATGATGTGGGATATTAGGGGTAGTAGTCCGGTGTCTCTGGCTGATGGGATGATGTGGGATATTAGTGGTAGTAGTCCGGTGGCTCTGGCTGACGGGATGATGTGGGATATTAGGGGTAGTAGTCCGGTGGCTCTGGCTGACGGGATGATGTGGGATATTAGAGGTAGTAGTCCGGTGGCTCTGGCTGACGGGATGATGTGGGATATTAGTGGTAGTAGTCCGGTGGCTCTGGCTGACGGGATGATGTGCGATATTAGGGGTAGTAGTCCGGTGGCTCTGGCTGACGGGATGATGTGGGATATTAGTGGTAGTAGTCCGGTGTCTCTGGCTGATGGGATGATGTGGGATATTAGTGGTAGTAGTCCGGTGGCTCTGGCTGACGGGATGATGTGGGATATTAGGGGTAGTCCGGTGTCTCTGGCTGATGGGATGATGTGGGATATTAGTGGTAGTAGTCCGGTGGCTCTGGCTGACGGGATGATGTGGGATATTAGTGGTAGTCCGGTGTCTCTGGCTGATGGGATGATGTGGGATATTAGTGGTAGTCCGGTGGCTGTGGCTGACGGGATGATGTGGGATATTAGTGGTAGTCCGGTGTCTCTGGCTGATGGGATGATGTGGGATATTAGTGGTAGTAGTCCGGTGGCTCTGGCTGACGGGATGATGTGGGATATTAGGGGTAGTAGTCCGGTGGCTCTGGCTGACGGGATGATGTGGGATATTAGTGGTAGTAGTCCGGTGGCTCTGGCTGACGGGATGATGTGGGATATTAGGGGTAGTAGTCCGGTGGCTCTGGCTGACGGGATGATGTGGGATATTAGTGGTAGTAGTCTGGTGGCTCTGGCTGATGGGATGATGTGGGATATTAGGGGGAGTAGTCCGGCGGCTCTGGCTGACGGGATGATGTGGGATATTAGTGGTAGTAGTCCGGTGGCTCTGGCTGACGGGATGATGTGGGATAGTATAGTGAATGTGGCTATGCGAAGTGGGCGGGGCTCTACACTCAGCTTTATATAGATACATTCATTATAATTTGTTATAACTAACCGTAGTTACTATGCCCGGGCTCTTGAGCTAGTTATTTATATAGCACCATAGATTCCAAGGTGTTGTACATGAGAAGGGGGTTACATACAAAATTATAGATATCATTTACAGTAAACAAATTTACAATTACAGAAAGGAGAGAGGACCCTGCCCTTGTGGGCTTACATACACATAACCCACTTTCTGGTACAACCCCTACAATCGCCCCCTTCTCAGTATAGCTTCATATAACACACAGACCCCCAGCATCACCCCCTTCCCTGTACAGCCCCCACCACACACAGATCCCTAGCATCATCCCCTTCCCTGTACAGCCCCCACCACACAGATCCCCAGCATCACCCCCTTCCCTGTACAGCCCCCACCACACACAGACCCCCAGCATCATCCCCTTCCCTGTACAGCCCCCACCACACAGATCCCCAGCATCACCCCCTTCCCTGTACAGCCCCCACCACACACAGACCCCCAGCATCATCCCCTTCCCTGTACAGTCCCCACCACACACAGACCCCCAGCATCATCCCCTTCCCTGTACAGTCCCCACCACACACAGACCCCCAGCATCATCCCCTTCCCTGTACAGCCCCCACCACACACAGACCCCCAGCATCATCCCCTTCTCTGTACAGCCCCCACCACACAGATCCCCAGCATCATCCCCTTCCCTGTACAGCCCCCACCACACAGACCCCCAGCATCATCCCCTTCCCTGTACAGCCCCCACCACACAGATCCCCAGCATCATCCCCTTCTCTGTACAGCCCCCACCACACAGACCCCCAGCATCATCCCCTTCCCTGTACAGCCCCCACCACACAGATCCCCAGCATCACCCCCTTCCCTGTACAGCCCCCACCACACACAGACCCCCAGCATCATCCCCTTCCCTGTACAGTCCCCACCACACACAGACCCCCAGCATCATCCCCTTCCCTGTACAGCCCCCACCACACACAGACCCCCAGCATCATCCCCTTCCCTGTACAGCCCCCACCACACACAGACCCCCAGCATCATCCCCTTCCCTGTACAGCCCCCACCACACAGATCCCCAGCATCATCCCCTTCCCTGTACAGCCCCACCACACACAGACCCCCAGCATCACCCCCTTCCCTGTACAGCCCCCACCACACACAGACCCCAGCATCATCCCCTTCCCTGTACAGCCCCCACCACACAGATCCCCAGCATCACCCCCTTCCCTGTACAGCCCCATCACACACAGACCCCCAGCATCATCCCCTTCCCTGTACAGCCCCCACCACACACAGACCCCCAGCATCATCCCCTTCCCTGTACAGCCCCACCACACACAGACCCCCAGCATCATCCCCTTCCCTGTACAGCCCCCACCACACACAGACCCCCAGCATCATCCCCTTCCCTGTACAGCCCCCACCACACAGACCCCCAGCATCATCCCCTTCCCTGTACAGCCCCACCACACAGACCCCCAGCATCACCCCCTTCCCTGTACAGCCCCCACCACACACAGACCCCAGCATCATCCCCTTCCCTGTACAGCCCCCACCACACACAGACCCCCAGCATCATCCCCTTCCCTGTACAGCCCCCACCACACACAGATCCCCATCATCATCCCCTTCCCTGTACAGCCCCACCACACACAGATCCCCAGCATCATCCCCTTCCCTGTACAGCCCCCACCACACACAGACCCCCAGCATCATCCCCTTCCCTGTACAGTCCCCACCACACACAGACCCCCAGCATCATCCCCTTCCCTGTACAGCCCCCACCACACACAGACCCCCAGCATCATCCCCTTCTCTGTACAGCCCCCACCACACAGATCCCCAGCATCATCCCCTTCCCTGTACAGCCCCACCACACACAGACCCCCAGCATCACCCCCTTCCCTGTACAGCCCCCACCACACACAGACCCCAGCATCATCCCCTTCCCTGTACAGCCCCCACCACACAGATCCCCAGCATCACCCCCTTCCCTGTACAGCCCCATCACACAGATCCCCAGCATCACCCCCTTCCCTGTACAGCCCCATCACACACAGACCCCCAGCATCATCCCCTTCCCTGTACAGCCCCCACCACACACAGACCCCCAGCATCATCCCCTTCCCTGTACAGCCCCACCACACACAGACCCCCAGCATCATCCCCTTCCCTGTACAGCCCCCACCACACACAGACCCCCAGCATCATCCCCTTCCCTGTACAGCCCCCACCACACAGACCCCCAGCATCATCCCCTTCCCTGTACAGCCCCACCACACAGACCCCCAGCATCACCCCCTTCCCTGTACAGCCCCACCACACAGACCCCCAGCATCACCCCCTTCCCTGTACAGCCCCCACCACACACAGACCCCAGCATCATCCCCTTCCCTGTACAGCCCCCACCACACAGATCCCCAGCATCATCCCCTTCCCTGTACAGCCCCCACCACACACAGATCCCCAGCATCATCCCCTTCCCTGTACAGCCCCCACCACACACAGACCCCAGCATCATCCCCTTCCCTGTACAGCCCCCACCACACAGATCCCCAGCATCATCCCCTTCCCTGTACAGCCCCCACCACACACAGATCCCCAGCATCATCCCCTTCCCTGTACAGCCCCCACCACACACAGACCCCCAGCATCATCCCCTTCCCTGTACAGCCCCCCACCGCACACAGATCCCCAGCATCATCCCCTTCCCTGTACAGCCCCCACCACACACAGACCCCAGCATCATCCCCTTCCCTGTACAGCCCCCCACCACACACAGATCCCCAGCATCACCCCCTTCCCTGTACAGCCCCCACCACACACAGATCCCCAGCATCACCCCCTTCCCTGTACATCCCCCACCACACAGACACCCAGCATCATCCCCTTCCCTGTACAACCCTCACCACACACAGACCCCCAGCATCATCCCCTTCCCTGTACAGCCCCCACCACACACAGATCCCCAGTATCATCCCCTTCCCTGTACAGCCCCCGCATCACCCCCTTCCCTGTACAGCCCCCACCACACACAGACCCCCAGCATCATCCCCTTCCCTGTACAGCCCCCACCACACACAGACCCCCAGCATCATCCCCTTCCCTGTACAGCCCCCACCACACACAGATCCCCAGCATCATCCCCTTCCCTGTACAGCCCCCACCACACACAGACCCCCAGCATCATCCCCTTCCCTGTACAGCCCCCACCACACACAGACCCCCAGCATCATCCCCTTCCCTGTACAGCCCCCACCACACACAGACCCCCAGCATCATCCCCTTCCCTGTACAGCCCCCACCACACACAGACCCCCAGCATCATCCCCTTCCCTGTACAGCCCCCACCACACAGACCCCCGTATCATCCCCTTCCCTGTACAGCCCCCACCACACACAGACCCCCAGCATCATCCCCTTCCCTGTACAGCCCCCACCACACACAGACCCCCAGCATCATGCCCTTCCCTGTACAGCCCCCACCGCACACAGACCCCAGCATCACCCCCTTCCTTGTACAGCCCCCACCGCACACAGACCCCCAGCATCATCCCCTTCCCTGTACAGCCCCCACCACACAGATCCCCAGCATCATCCCCTTCCCTGTACAGCCCCCACCACACACAGATCCCCAACATCATCCCCTTCCCTGTACAGCCCCCACCGCACACAGATCCCCAGCATCACCCCCTTCCCTGTACAGCCCCTACCACACACAGATCCCCAGCATCACCCCCTTCCCTGTACAGCCCCCACCACACACAGACCCCCAGCATCATCCCCTTCCCTGTACAACCCTCACCACACAAAGATCCCCAGCATCATCCCCTTCCCTGTACAGCCCCCACCACACACAGATCCCCAGCATCATCCCCTTCCCTGTACAGCCCCCACCACACACAGACCCCCAGCATCACCCCCTTCCCTGTACAGCCCCCACCACACACAGACCCCCAGCATCATCCCCTTCCCTGTACAGCCCCCACCACACAGACCCCCAGCATCACCCCCTTCCCTGTACAGCCCCCACCACACACAGACCCCCAGCATCACCCCCTTCCCTGTAAAGCCCCCACACACACAGACCCCCAGCATCATCCCCTTCCCTGTACAGCCCTCACCACACACAGATCCCCAGCATCATCCCCTTCCCTGTACAGCCCCCACCACACACAGACCCCCAGCATCATCCCCTTCCCTGTACAGTCCCCACCACACACAGACCCCCAGCATCATCCCCTTCCCTGTACAGCCCTCACCACACACAGACCCCCAGCATCATCCCCTTCCCTGTACAACCCTCACCACACACAGATCCCCAGCATCACCCCCTTCCCTGTACAGCCCCCACCACACACAGACCCCCAGCATCATCCCCTTCCCTGTACAACCCTCACCACACAAAGATCCCCAGCATCATCCCCTTCCCTGTACAGCCCCCACCACACACAGATCCCCAGCATCATCCCCTTCCCTGTACAGCCCCCACCACACACAGACCCCCAGCATCACCCCCTTCCCTGTACAGCCCCCACCACACACAGACCCCCAGCATCATCCCCTTCCCTGTACAGCTCCCACCACACACAGACCCCCAGCATCACCCCCTTCCCTGTACAGCCCCCACACACACAGACCCCCAGCCTCATCCCCTTCCCTGTACAGCCCTCACCACAAACAGATCCCCAGCATCATCCCCTTCCCTGTACAGTCCCCACCACACACAGACCCCCAGCATCATCCCCTTCCCTGTACAGCCCCCACCACACACAGACCCCCAGCATCATCCCCTTCTCTGTACAGCCCCCACCACACAGATCCCCAGCATCATCCCCTTCCCTGTACAGCCCCACCACACACAGACCCCCAGCATCACCCCCTTCCCTGTACAGCCCCCACCACACACAGACCCCAGCATCATCCCCTTCCCTGTACAGCCCCCACCACACAGATCCCCAGCATCACCCCCTTCCCTGTACAGCCCCATCACACAGATCCCCAGCATCACCCCCTTCCCTGTACAGCCCCATCACACACAGACCCCCAGCATCATCCCCTTCCCTGTACAGCCCCCACCACACACAGACCCCCAGCATCATCCCCTTCCCTGTACAGCCCCACCACACACAGACCCCCAGCATCATCCCCTTCCCTGTACAGCCCCCACCACACACAGACCCCCAGCATCATCCCCTTCCCTGTACAGCCCCCACCACACAGACCCCCAGCATCATCCCCTTCCCTGTACAGCCCCACCACACAGACCCCCAGCATCACCCCCTTCCCTGTACAGCCCCACCACACAGACCCCCAGCATCACCCCCTTCCCTGTACAGCCCCCACCACACACAGACCCCAGCATCATCCCCTTCCCTGTACAGCCCCCACCACACAGATCCCCAGCATCATCCCCTTCCCTGTACAGCCCCCACCACACACAGATCCCCAGCATCATCCCCTTCCCTGTACAGCCCCCACCACACACAGACCCCAGCATCATCCCCTTCCCTGTACAGCCCCCACCACACAGATCCCCAGCATCATCCCCTTCCCTGTACAGCCCCCACCACACACAGATCCCCAGCATCATCCCCTTCCCTGTACAGCCCCCACCACACACAGACCCCCAGCATCATCCCCTTCCCTGTACAGCCCCCCACCGCACACAGACCCCAGCATCATCCCCTTCCCTGTACAGCCCCCCACCACACACAGATCCCCAGCATCACCCCCTTCCCTGTACAGCCCCCACCACACACAGATCCCCAGCATCACCCCCTTCCCTGTACATCCCCCACCACACAGACACCCAGCATCATCCCCTTCCCTGTACAACCCTCACCACACACAGACCCCCAGCATCATCCCCTTCCCTGTACAGCCCCCACCACACACAGATCCCCAGTATCATCCCCTTCCCTGTACAGCCCCCGCATCACCCCCTTCCCTGTACAGCCCCCACCACACACAGACCCCCAGCATCATCCCCTTCCCTGTACAGCCCCCACCACACACAGACCCCCAGCATCATCCCCTTCCCTGTACAGCCCCCACCACACACAGATCCCCAGCATCATCCCCTTCCCTGTACAGCCCCCACCACACACAGACCCCCAGCATCATCCCCTTCCCTGTACAGCCCCCACCACACACAGACCCCCAGCATCATCCCCTTCCCTGTACAGCCCCCACCACACAGACCCCCAGCATCATCCCCTTCCCTGTACAGCCCCCACCACACACAGACCCCCAGCATCATCCCCTTCCCTGTACAGCCCCCACCACACAGACCCCCGTATCATCCCCTTCCCTGTACAGCCCCCACCACACACAGACCCCCAGCATCATCCCCTTCCCTGTACAGCCCCCACCACACACAGACCCCCAGCATCATCCCCTTCCCTGTACAGCCCCCACCGCACACAGACCCCAGCATCACCCCCTTCCTTGTACAGCCCCCACCGCACACAGACCCCCAGCATCATCCCCTTCCCTGTACAGCCCCCACCACACAGATCCCCAGCATCATCCCCTTCCCTGTACAGCCCCCACCACACACAGATCCCCAACATCATCCCCTTCCCTGTACAGCCCCCACCGCACACAGATCCCCAGCATCACCCCCTTCCCTGTACAGCCCCTACCACACACAGATCCCCAGCATCACCCCCTTCCCTGTACAGCCCCCACCACACACAGACCCCCAGCATCATCCCCTTCCCTGTACAACCCTCACCACACAAAGATCCCCAGCATCATCCCCTTCCCTGTACAGCCCCCACCACACACAGATCCCCAGCATCATCCCCTTCCCTGTACAGCCCCCACCACACACAGACCCCCAGCATCACCCCCTTCCCTGTACAGCCCCCACCACACACAGACCCCCAGCATCATCCCCTTCCCTGTACAGCCCCCACCACACAGACCCCCAGCATCACCCCCTTCCCTGTACAGCCCCCACCACACACAGACCCCCAGCATCACCCCCTTCCCTGTAAAGCCCCCACACACACAGACCCCCAGCATCATCCCCTTCCCTGTACAGCCCTCACCACACACAGATCCCCAGCATCATCCCCTTCCCTGTACAGCCCCCACCACACACAGACCCCCAGCATCATCCCCTTCCCTGTACAGTCCCCACCACACACAGACCCCCAGCATCATCCCCTTCCCTGTACAGCCCTCACCACACACAGACCCCCAGCATCATCCCCTTCCCTGTACAACCCTCACCACACACAGATCCCCAGCATCACCCCCTTCCCTGTACAGCCCCCACCACACACAGACCCCCAGCATCATCCCCTTCCCTGTACAACCCTCACCACACAAAGATCCCCAGCATCATCCCCTTCCCTGTACAGCCCCCACCACACACAGATCCCCAGCATCATCCCCTTCCCTGTACAGCCCCCACCACACACAGACCCCCAGCATCACCCCCTTCCCTGTACAGCCCCCACCACACACAGACCCCCAGCATCATCCCCTTCCCTGTACAGCTCCCACCACACACAGACCCCCAGCATCACCCCCTTCCCTGTACAGCCCCCACACACACAGACCCCCAGCCTCATCCCCTTCCCTGTACAGCCCTCACCACACACAGATCCCCAGCATCATCCCCTTCCCTGTACAGTCCCCACCACACACAGACCCCCAGCATCATCCCCTTCCCTGTACAGCCCCCACCACACACAGACCCCCAGCATCATCCCCTTCTCTGTACAGCCCCCACCACACAGATCCCCAGCATCATCCCCTTCCCTGTACAGCCCCACCACACACAGACCCCCAGCATCACCCCCTTCCCTGTACAGCCCCCACCACACACAGACCCCAGCATCATCCCCTTCCCTGTACAGCCCCCACCACACAGATCCCCAGCATCACCCCCTTCCCTGTACAGCCCCATCACACAGATCCCCAGCATCACCCCCTTCCCTGTACAGCCCCATCACACACAGACCCCCAGCATCATCCCCTTCCCTGTACAGCCCCCACCACACACAGACCCCCAGCATCATCCCCTTCCCTGTACAGCCCCACCACACACAGACCCCCAGCATCATCCCCTTCCCTGTACAGCCCCCACCACACACAGACCCCCAGCATCATCCCCTTCCCTGTACAGCCCCCACCACACAGACCCCCAGCATCATCCCCTTCCCTGTACAGCCCCACCACACAGACCCCCAGCATCACCCCCTTCCCTGTACAGCCCCACCACACAGACCCCCAGCATCACCCCCTTCCCTGTACAGCCCCCACCACACACAGACCCCAGCATCATCCCCTTCCCTGTACAGCCCCCACCACACAGATCCCCAGCATCATCCCCTTCCCTGTACAGCCCCCACCACACACAGATCCCCAGCATCATCCCCTTCCCTGTACAGCCCCCACCACACACAGACCCCCAGCATCATCCCCTTCCCTGTACAGCCCCCCACCGCACACAGATCCCCAGCATCATCCCCTTCCCTGTACAGCCCCCACCACACACAGACCCCAGCATCATCCCCTTCCCTGTACAGCCCCCCACCACACACAGATCCCCAGCATCACCCCCTTCCCTGTACAGCCCCCACCACACACAGATCCCCAGCATCACCCCCTTCCCTGTACATCCCCCACCACACAGACACCCAGCATCATCCCCTTCCCTGTACAACCCTCACCACACACAGACCCCCAGCATCATCCCCTTCCCTGTACAGCCCCCACCACACACAGATCCCCAGTATCATCCCCTTCCCTGTACAGCCCCCGCATCACCCCCTTCCCTGTACAGCCCCCACCACACACAGACCCCCAGCATCATCCCCTTCCCTGTACAGCCCCCACCACACACAGACCCCCAGCATCATCCCCTTCCCTGTACAGCCCCCACCACACACAGATCCCCAGCATCATCCCCTTCCCTGTACAGCCCCCACCACACACAGACCCCCAGCATCATCCCCTTCCCTGTACAGCCCCCACCACACACAGACCCCCAGCATCATCCCCTTCCCTGTACAGCCCCCACCACACACAGACCCCCAGCATCATCCCCTTCCCTGTACAGCCCCCACCACACACAGACCCCCAGCATCATCCCCTTCCCTGTACAGCCCCCACCACACAGACCCCCGTATCATCCCCTTCCCTGTACAGCCCCCACCACACACAGACCCCCAGCATCATCCCCTTCCCTGTACAGCCCCCACCACACACAGACCCCCAGCATCATCCCCTTCCCTGTACAGCCCCCACCGCACACAGACCCCAGCATCACCCCCTTCCTTGTACAGCCCCCACCGCACACAGACCCCCAGCATCATCCCCTTCCCTGTACAGCCCCCACCACACAGATCCCCAGCATCATCCCCTTCCCTGTACAGCCCCCACCACACACAGATCCCCAACATCATCCCCTTCCCTGTACAGCCCCCACCGCACACAGATCCCCAGCATCACCCCCTTCCCTGTACAGCCCCTACCACACACAGATCCCCAGCATCACCCCCTTCCCTGTACAGCCCCCACCACACACAGACCCCCAGCATCATCCCCTTCCCTGTACAACCCTCACCACACAAAGATCCCCAGCATCATCCCCTTCCCTGTACAGCCCCCACCACACACAGATCCCCAGCATCATCCCCTTCCCTGTACAGCCCCCACCACACACAGACCCCCAGCATCACCCCCTTCCCTGTACAGCCCCCACCACACACAGACCCCCAGCATCATCCCCTTCCCTGTACAGCCCCCACCACACAGACCCCCAGCATCACCCCCTTCCCTGTACAGCCCCCACCACACACAGACCCCCAGCATCACCCCCTTCCCTGTAAAGCCCCCACACACAGACCCCCAGCATCATCCCCTTCCCTGTACAGCCCTCACCACACACAGATCCCCAGCATCATCCCCTTCCCTGTACAGCCCCCACCACACACAGACCCCCAGCATCATCCCCTTCCCTGTAGTCCCCACCACACACAGACCCCCAGCATCATCCCCTTCCCTGTACAGCCCTCACCACACACAGACCCCCAGCATCATCCCCTTCCCTGTACAACCCTCACCACACACAGATCCCCAGCATCACCCCCTTCCCTGTACAGCCCCCACCACACACAGACCCCCAGCATCATCCCCTTCCCTGTACAACCCTCACCACACAAAGATCCCCAGCATCATCCCCTTCCCTGTACAGCCCCCACCACACACAGATCCCCAGCATCATCCCCTTCCCTGTACAGCCCCCACCACACACAGATCCCCAGCATCATCCCCTTCCCTGTACAGCCCCCACCACACACAGACCCCCAGCATCACCCCCTTCCCTGTACAGCCCCCACCACACACAGACCCCCAGCATCATCCCCTTCCCTGTACAGCTCCCACCACACACAGACCCCCAGCATCACCCCCTTCCCTGTACAGCCCCCACACACACAGACCCCCAGCCTCATCACCTTCCCTGTACAGCCCTCACCACACACAGATCCCCAGCATCATCCCCTTCCCTGTACAGCCCCCACCACACACAGACCCCCAGCATCATCCCCTTCCCTGTACAGTCCCCACCACACACAGACCCCCAGCATCATCCCCTTCCCTGTACAGCCCCCACCACACACAGACCCCCAGCATCACCCCCTTCCCTGTACAGCCCCCACCACACAGACCCCCAGCATCATCCCCTTCCCTGTACAGTCCCCACCACACACAGACCCGCAGCATCATCCCCTTCCCTGTACAGCCGTCACCACACACAGACCCCCAGCATCATCCCCTTCCCTGTACAACCCTCACCACACACAGATCCCCAGCATCACCCCCTTCCCTGTACATCCCCCACCACACACAGATCCCCAGCATCACCCCCTTCCCTGTAAAGCTCCCACCACACACAGACCCCCAGCATCATCCCCTTCCCTGTACGACCCTCACCACACACAGACCCCCAGCATCATCCCCTTCCCTGTACAACCCTCACCACAGACAGATCCCCAGCATCACCCCCTTCCCTGTACAGCCCCCACCACACACAGATCCCCAGCATCACCCCCTTCCCTGTACAACCCCCACCACACACAGACCCCCAGCATCACCCCCTTCCCTGTACAGCCACCACCACACAGACCCCCAGCATCATCCCTTCCCTGTACAGCCCCCACCACACACAGATCCCCAGCATCACCCCCTTCCCTGTACAGCCCCCACCACACACAGACCCCCAGCATCATCCCCTTCCCTGTACAACCCTCACCACACACAGATCCCCAGCATCATCCCCATCCCTGTACAGCCCCCACCACACACAGATCCCCAGCATCACCCCCTTCCCTGTACAGCCCCCACCACACACAGACCCCCAGCATCACCCCCTTCCCTGTACAGCCCCCACCACACAGACCCCCAGCATCATCCCCTTCCCTGTACAACCCTCACCACACACAGATCCCCAGCATCACCCCCTTCCCTGTACAGCCCCCACCACACACAGATCCCCAGCATCACCCCCTTCCCTGTACAGCCCCCACCACACACAGACCCCCAGCATCATCCCCTTCCCTGTACAGCCCCCACCACACAGACCCCCAGCATCATCCCCTTCCCTGTACAGTCCCCACCACACACAGATCCCCAGCATCACCCCCTTCCCTGTACAGCCCCCACCACACACAGACCCCCAGCATCACCCCCTTCCCTGTACAGCCCTCACCATACACAGACCCCCAGCATCACCCCCTTCCCTGTACAGCCCTCACCACACAGACCCCCAGCATCATCCCCATCCCTGTACAGCCCCCATCACACACAGACCCCCATCATCATCCCCTTCCCTGTACAGCCCCCACCACACACAGACCCCCATCATCATCCCCTTCCCTGTACAGCCCCCACCACACACAGACCCCCATCATCATCCCCTTCCCTGTACAGCCCCCACCACACACAGAACTCCAGCATCACCCTTCCCTGTACAGCCCCCACCGCACACAGATCCCCAGCATCATCCCCTTCCCTGTACAGCCCCCACCACACACAGATCCCCAGCATCATCCCCTTCCCTGTACAGTCCCCACCACACACAGATCCCCAGCATCACCCCCTTCCATGTACAGCCCCCACCACACACAGACCCCCAGCATCACCCCCTTCCCTGTACAGCCCCCACCACACACAGACCCCCAGCATCACCCCCTTCCCTGTACAGCCCCCACCACACACAGACCCCCAGCATCACCCCCTTCCCTGTACAGCCCCCACCACACAGATCCCCAGCATCACCCCCTTCCCTGTACAGCCCCCCAGCATCACCCCCTTCCCTGTACAGCCCCCACCACACACAGACCCCCAGCATCATCCCCTTCCCTGTACAGCCCCCACCACACACAGACCCCCAGCATCATCCCCTTCCCTTGTACAGCCCCCACCACACACAGACCTCCAGCATCACCCTTCCCTGTACAGCCCCCACCGCACACAGATCCCCAGCATCATCCCCTTCCCTGTACAGCCCCCACCACACAGATCCCCAGCATCATCCCCTTCCCTGTACAGCCCCCACCACACACAGACCCCCAGCATCATCCCCTTCCCTGTACAGCCCCCACCACACAGACCCCCAGCATCATCCCCTTCCCTGTACAGCCCCCACCACACACAGATCCCCAGCATCACCCCCTTCCCTGTACATCCCCCACCACACACAGATCCCCAGCATCACCCCCTTCCCTGTAAAGCTCCCACCACACACAGACCCCCAGCATCATCCCCTTCCCTGTACGACCCTCACCACACACAGACCCCCAGCATCATCCCCTTCCCTGTACAACCCTCACCACAGACAGATCCCCAGCATCACCCCCTTCCCTGTACAGCCCCCACCACACACAGATCCCCAGCATCACCCCCTTCCCTGTACAACCCCCACCACACACAGACCCCCAGCATCACCCCCTTCCCTGTACAGCCACCACCACACAGACCCCCAGCATCATCCCCTTCCCTGTACAGCCCCCACCACACACAGATCCCCAGCATCACCCCCTTCCCTGTACAGCCCCCACCACACACAGACCCCCAGCATCATCCCCTTCCCTGTACAACCCTCACCACACACAGATCCCCAGCATCATCCCTGTGATGTACAATGTCTGTGAGGTATGGGGTTTTGTCTACAAAATATGATGTTTTCTGTTGTAACTTTCCAGAAAAATCCAGCCCTCTATGCCAATGCAGGCTGTCAGCTCATGCAGCACCTTCCCCCCTCCTCTTTTCGCCCATGGCTCACTCACACACTGACCAGTGCCCCCCTGCCTGGGCTAGCTCTGAAACCTTAAACCAACTTCCTCTCGAAGAGCAGGGGGAAGGGATCCCTTTGTTCGGAAAAACACAGGCTGTATGCCGGTATATGGGAAACATAAAAGTCATATTACGAAAACCATACCCAGTAGAGATATGAAAATCATATTTTTGTAACCTGAGCGGTCCCAGCTTCGATACCGTGTCTCTTTCGAAGTTCCACCCTGCCCAGAACATGAGATATGATTTGCGCCCAAATGGACGGTCATATCGCATAGATGTTTGATGTTTTCTTGATGGGCTCATTACGCTGGGAAACATGATACCACTGATGAGTCCATACCAGCTTCTCCCATAAAGTTATAGCTAATCTAAGTTTTGTAGCCAAAACATAACTTGGATAAGAGAGGTGGGATCAACCCAGAATGCACCTCTCCGTGATGTCACATAGGAAAGTCTATAAGGCATTTCCTGGGCAAACCAGCTCAGAACAGCTGCAGAGTCCGTGCTGACAAGAACTCCAGATGAATGGAGACGTGTGGCTCCTCCCCCCTTAAAGCCGCATGGTCTGCCTAAGGAACAATATGGAACTGTGAGTGTAATCTCTTTGTTTTCTCCACTTTTATTTTATACCTGTACTGTACATATTTTATGTCTCAATTTTATAGCAACTTTTATCTGTAATCACTGTCCTCTTTCGGAAAATAAATGAAATTATTTAGATCTGTCTCCATGCTCTAAGAATCGAACTATACGCCTTTGATAGATAATCGCTACTAATTCAAGGGGTTTGCCACGGACCCTCTTAATTTAACACTGTGAATTAAGTAACCGTGACTGGTGGCAGCGCGTTGTGTACGGCTATTACGGCTTGCTGGCAGTACAGAAGGGTCTTATATTGCTGAATAAGGGTCTGCAGCCACAGCATTGATAATTCCCTTACTGCAGAAGCCTAATTGCCGGTTCACAACAGGCAGCCCGTCCGGCGACTAATTATCCTAGGTGCAGTTCCCTGACTGACCGGAGGGTAAGGGGGGCGCCGGAGAGCTGCGAGTTCCAAAGTGGAACTGAGAAAGTGGGATATACATAAATCCCCACAGTACTTGGAAGATTGATAGCAGTGGTGGGGCATCCAAATTAAACTCCCCCTGCGGCAAATTGTAGAGCGAGATTAGCTTGCTGGATATTTTTGTCACATGGTGCCAGTGGTGGGATAACTAAGATAAGCCCCACTGCGCCTGTGATAGCCGTGTGCCGGCATTGTGTCACGTCCCTCCGTCCGCTGATACACCGGTGTCAGTGGTGGGATCGTGACATAGTGGTGACACAGGGTCCGCTGTCCGTCGCGTTTTGGTGGCAGCGGGACTCCCGTTAGTGTCGCACGTAAGTGGACGAACGGCGGTGGGCTGTTCGTCACATATAGCCCCCACCACACACAGATCCCCAGCATCACCCCCTTCCCTGTACAGCCCCCACCACACACAGACCCCCAGCATCATCCCCTTCCCTGTACAGCCCCCACCACACACAGATCCCCAGCATCATCCCCTTCCCTGTACAGCCCCCACCACACACAGATCCCCAGCATCATCCCCCTTCCCTGTACAGTCCCCACCACACACAGATCCCCAGCATCACCCCCTTCCCTGTACAGCCCCCACCACACACAGACCCCCAGCATCACCCCCTTCCCTGTACAGCCCCCACCACACACAGACCCCCAGCATCACCCCCTTCCCTGTACAGCCCCCACCACACACAGACCCCCAGCATCACCCCCTTCCCTGTACAGCCCCCACCACACAGATCCCCAGCATCACCCCCTTCCCTGTACAGCCCCCCAGCATCACCCCCTTCCCTGTACAGCCCCCACCACACACAGACCCCCAGCATCATCCCCTTCCCTGTACAGCCCCCACCACACACAGACCCCCAG
The DNA here is from genome assembly GCF_039654945.1 of Dendrobates tinctorius. Taxonomy (NCBI): domain Eukaryota; kingdom Metazoa; phylum Chordata; class Amphibia; order Anura; family Dendrobatidae; genus Dendrobates; species Dendrobates tinctorius. Next base: position 1,145,923 of record NW_027362103.1, read on the forward strand.
CATCATCCCCTTCCCTTGTACAGCCCCCACCACACACAGACCTCCAGCATCACCCTTCCCTGTACAGCCCCCACCGCACACAGATCCCCAGCATCATCCCCTTCCCTGTACAGCCCCCACCACACAGATCCCCAGCATCATCCCCTTCCCTGTACAGCCCCCACCACACACAGACCCCCAGCATCATCCCCTTCCCTGTACAGCCCCCACCACACAGACCCCCAGCATCATCCCCTTCCCTGTACAGCCCCCACCACACACAGATCCCCAGCATCACCCCCTTCCCTGTACATCCCCCACCACACACAGATCCCCAGCATCACCCCCTTCCCTGTAAAGCTCCCACCACACACAGACCCCCAGCATCATCCCCTTCCCTGTACGACCCTCACCACACACAGACCCCCAGCATCATCCCCTTCCCTGTACAACCCTCACCACAGACAGATCCCCAGCATCACCCCCTTCCCTGTACAGCCCCCACCACACACAGATCCCCAGCATCACCCCCTTCCCTGTACAACCCCCACCACACACAGACCCCCAGCATCACCCCCTTCCCTGTACAGCCACCACCACACAGACCCCCAGCATCATCCCCTTCCCTGTACAGCCCCCACCACACACAGATCCCCAGCATCACCCCCTTCCCTGTACAGCCCCCACCACACACAGACCCCCAGCATCATCCCCTTCCCTGTACAACCCTCACCACACACAGATCCCCAGCATCATCCCTGTGATGTACAATGTCTGTGAGGTATGGGGTTTTGTCTACAAAATATGATGTTTTCTGTTGTAACTTTCCAGAAAAATCCAGCCCTCTATGCCAATGCAGGCTGTCAGCTCATGCAGCACCTTCCCCCCTCCTCTTTTCGCCCATGGCTCACTCACACACTGACCAGTGCCCCCCTGCCTGGGCTAGCTCTGAAACCTTAAACCAACTTCCTCTCGAAGAGCAGGGGGAAGGGATCCCTTTGTTCGGAAAAACACAGGCTGTATGCCGGTATATGGGAAACATAAAAGTCATATTACGAAAACCATACCCAGTAGAGATATGAAAATCATATTTTTGTAACCTGAGCGGTCCCAGCTTCGATACCGTGTCTCTTTCGAAGTTCCACCCTGCCCAGAACATGAGATATGATTTGCGCCCAAATGGACGGTCATATCGCATAGATGTTTGATGTTTTCTTGATGGGCTCATTACGCTGGGAAACATGATACCACTGATGAGTCCATACCAGCTTCTCCCATAAAGTTATAGCTAATCTAAGTTTTGTAGCCAAAACATAACTTGGATAAGAGAGGTGGGATCAACCCAGAATGCACCTCTCCGTGATGTCACATAGGAAAGTCTATAAGGCATTTCCTGGGCAAACCAGCTCAGAACAGCTGCAGAGTCCGTGCTGACAAGAACTCCAGATGAATGGAGACGTGTGGCTCCTCCCCCCTTAAAGCCGCATGGTCTGCCTAAGGAACAATATGGAACTGTGAGTGTAATCTCTTTGTTTTCTCCACTTTTATTTTATACCTGTACTGTACATATTTTATGTCTCAATTTTATAGCAACTTTTATCTGTAATCACTGTCCTCTTTCGGAAAATAAATGAAATTATTTAGATCTGTCTCCATGCTCTAAGAATCGAACTATACGCCTTTGATAGATAATCGCTACTAATTCAAGGGGTTTGCCACGGACCCTCTTAATTTAACACTGTGAATTAAGTAACCGTGACTGGTGGCAGCGCGTTGTGTACGGCTATTACGGCTTGCTGGCAGTACAGAAGGGTCTTATATTGCTGAATAAGGGTCTGCAGCCACAGCATTGATAATTCCCTTACTGCAGAAGCCTAATTGCCGGTTCACAACAGGCAGCCCGTCCGGCGACTAATTATCCTAGGTGCAGTTCCCTGACTGACCGGAGGGTAAGGGGGGCGCCGGAGAGCTGCGAGTTCCAAAGTGGAACTGAGAAAGTGGGATATACATAAATCCCCACAGTACTTGGAAGATTGATAGCAGTGGTGGGGCATCCAAATTAAACTCCCCCTGCGGCAAATTGTAGAGCGAGATTAGCTTGCTGGATATTTTTGTCACATGGTGCCAGTGGTGGGATAACTAAGATAAGCCCCACTGCGCCTGTGATAGCCGTGTGCCGGCATTGTGTCACGTCCCTCCGTCCGCTGATACACCGGTGTCAGTGGTGGGATCGTGACATAGTGGTGACACAGGGTCCGCTGTCCGTCGCGTTTTGGTGGCAGCGGGACTCCCGTTAGTGTCGCACGTAAGTGGACGAACGGCGGTGGGCTGTTCGTCACATATTGGTGGCAGAGCGGTGGGATAATCCTAGAGCATTAGTGATTTGGTTTGAGCAATCATTCCTCTCACTAAAGACCTGCACGGTTCCTGCGGGAATCCTGCATCATAGGTTTTGGAGAACAGACTCAGTGGTTACTAGTCCTGAGACATTAGTGTGTACTTGCAAGTATCCCCCTCCCGTTTCTTCGTTTTTCTTTTTCTATCTTTTATTTGGCAACCATGGCGGCGATGACAGTGGAGTGGTATCAGAAGCAGAAAAAGGACACCCTTGCTGGGTTATGCACGTACCGAGGCATAGACGCCGCAGGAGGAACCAAAGATCAAATGATCGCGGCTCTAGTGCAGCTGGACAACGGCCAGAATCCAGCGAGCGCAGAAGTTGGCCCAAGTTGCCATGGGGCTGCAGCAGAGGCTCCACTCCTGAGCGCTGGCCCCACATTCAACCAGAACGGGGTGGACCCCTATCTGCAAATGGTCTTGGACGAACTCCCCGCCGAAGACAGGGATGGGCGGGTGAGGCTGATCCAGCAATATCGGCAGGAGGCCCAAGCCGAACGTGAGCGCCAAGCTGAAGCTCAGAGGGCCCATGAGCTGGAGATGCTCCAGCGGGGGTGGAATGCCCCCACAGCCCGAAGCCGTGAGCCCAGCAGCGTCCAGACTCCTAAACCCCGGCCAGAGCATTTTCCCGTAATGGAAAAGGATGGGGACTTGGACACATTTCTGCGAGCCTTTGAGAAAGCCTGCAGACAGTACCAGCTGCCTAGAGACCAATGGGCAAGGTACTTGACCCCAGGGCTAAAGGGCAAAGCTCTGGAGGCGTTTGCTTCTCTTCCGCAAGCGCATGATGATGACTATGACGCCATAAAGCAGGCGCTGATCGCCAAATACCGTCTGACACCTGAGGTATACCGAAAGAAGTTCCGACACCTCCAACGTGGCCCACACGATAGCTACAGTGATGTGGTGCAAGGACTCAGGACCCACTTTGACCAGTGGATCCATGGACTGTCCGTTGAAACCTTTGAGCAGCTACGGGACCTGATGATCAAAGACCAGTTCCTGCATCTCTGCCCAGCTGAGGTCCGACAGTTCATCCTGGACCGCGAACCAACGAACGCGGACAAAGCGGCGCAGATCGCCGACAACCACGAGGCCAACCGGAAGCCCGAGACGCGGAGGCCAGTCGCCACCAGCTGGAAAGGGGGTAAGCCAGCAACCAACCCCAATGCCCCAGCTAGCCGTCCCTCCGGAGGCCCTGTCCCTGTTGCCAACAACAGGCCGGCTACTGACAGTCGCCTGTGTCACCACTGCAAGCGGCCTGGTCACTTCTCTTACACCTGTCCGGATAGGCCGAAGAACCCCCCAGCCAAGGCCCCCGGGCCCAACGCCTCTGTTCTTTTGGTGGGAGGTGTGGTTGGGAGGGCTGACGACAACGTTCAACCTGTTCAGGTGGGGGCCCGTCTTGCTACAGGCCTCAAGGACACCGGGGCTGAACGAACCCTCATCCGTCCTGGACTGGCGGCCCCTGAAGAGTTTGTTGAGGGGAAAACCCTGACTGTCACCGGGATTGGAGGCACCCGTTGTCCCTTGCCAGTGGCACGAGTTTTTCTTGACTGGGGTGCCGGGAGCGGGTTGAGGGAGGTGGGAGTGTCTGAAAATTTGCCCACTGATGTTTTATTGGGGACTGACTTGGGGAGGATGGTTGCATACTATGTCCCTGACACCCTTCCCCAAACTGATAATAAGGGTAACGTTAACCCTGATGATGTTGATGATGGGAAACTGAATGTGTTACCTGCTAATGCCTTGATGAGTAATGATGCAACTAACAACCATTCTTTCCCCAGGTACGATGCTGATGCTGATGTGAATGTACCAAAGCAAACTGATAACCATTCTTTTCCTAGGAATGATGATGTATCTGTGCCGACTGAACCCGTTAACCCTTTCTTTGAAACGGTAGATGTGTCCACAGGTACCGAGGTGCTCAGCCCCGTCACTCTGCGGAGTGAGACGGCTGAGGAACCCCTGGCAGGAGCAAGCAACGGTGCTCAAGGAAATGGGGAGGTGCATGGGGACCATGAGGAAGGTAATGCCATGCAGCTGACCAGTGCCACCGAGGAAGGTAACTGGCCCATAAGTAGCACTGCTCCTGAAGTGTTGGGGGTGGATGGGGAGGTAGAGCCCAGGGCAGCACCAGCTGGTGGGTCTGCAGAAATCCCCAGGGAGACAGCATACATAGCAGCTGTCACACGCAGTCAGAGTGCCCAGATCGCAGGTAACGCACTGTCTTCTGGACCCTCTGCTGCTACAGGAGAGACTGAACCAGAGGTGAACCCAGAGCCGGTTCCAGAGGGTCCCAGTAAAGAGGGGACCCTGACGTCACTTCTGGCAGCCTCCAGCATGGAGTTCCAGGCTGCTCTGCACTCAGATGCCAGCCTGGAGAAATTGAGAGGTCTCGCCGAGACGCCCACCTCCAAGTCTGATAAGGAGAGGGTGTTCTGGGAACGAGGAAGGTTGTACCGGGAGACAGTACCCGGAGATCCTAAAAAGGAGTGGTTGAGGGAAAGACAGCTGGTCGTCCCCTATCAGTTCAGAACTGAGTTGTTGCGGATTGCCCATGAGATTCCACTCGCTGGACACTTGGGGATCAGCAAAACAAAGGCACGGCTGTCTCAACACTTCTATTGGCCCAAGATGGGGACAGATGTAACACACTACTGCCGCTCCTGTGCCACCTGTCAAAAAGTGGGTAAGGCGGGGCCTGCTCTTAAGGCTCCCCTTATTCCTTTGCCGGTGATAGAGGAGCCTTTCCAGAGAATCGCGGTGGACATTGTAGGACCGCTGTCCGTCCCCAGCAGCTCCGGAAAGCGATACATTCTCACCGTGGTAGACTACGCTACCCGGTACCCAGAGGCAGTAGCTCTGTCTTCAACCAGGGCAGATAAGGTGGCTGACGCACTGGTGACCATCTTTTCAAGGGTAGGATTTCCCAGGGAGATGCTTACCGATCAAGGGCCCCAATTCATGTCTCGCCTAATGGAGGCTCTCTGTGAGAAAATGCAGGTGACGCACCTGGTATCGAGTCCGTATCACCCACAGACTAATGGTTTGTGTGAACGCTTCAACGGTACCCTCAAACAGATGCTCCGCATACTGGTTGAGACCCAAGGGCGCGACTGGGAGCGGTACCTCCCACACCTGCTGTTCGCTTACAGAGAAGTTCCGCAGGCCTCGACCGGGTTCTCCCCCTTCGAGCTCCTGTATGGCAGGCGAGTCCGGGGACCCCTTGGGTTGATAAGAGAATCCTGGGAAGATGAGCCAAACCCCACAGAAGTGTCCATCGTGGATTATGTCATGCGCTTCCGTGACAAGATGCAGACCTTGACGCAGTTGGTGCATGACAACATGACGCAGGCTCAGGCTGACCAGAAGCGCTGGTACGACCAGAACGCCCGGGAGCGGACCTACCAGGTGGGTCAAAAGGTGTGGGTGTTGGTCCCGGTACCAACGGATAAGCTTCAGGCAGCCTGGGAAGGCCCATACGTCGTCCACCAACAGCTCAACCCGGTCACCTACGTGGTCACGCTTGACCATGCTCGGGGTAGGCGCAAGGCCTTTCACGTCAACATGCTGAAGGCGCACTACGAACGTGAAGCTTGCGTCCTACCGGTCTGCAATCTGCCAGAGGATGGGGAGGAAGATTCCCTCCTGGACATGCTGGCCCAGGCCAAGGCCAATGGGTCCATTGAGGACATGGAGATAAGTGGTTCGCTCACCGTGTCCCAGCGGTTGCAGTTGATGGCCACCCTGGAACTCTTCCGGCCCGTGTTCACCAACCGTCCTGGGAGGACGGAGTTAGCGGTTCATGAGGTGGACACCGGGAATCATGCCCCATTACGGCGAACACCTTATCGGATCTCTGAAACGGTGCAACAAGTCATGCGCCGAGAGGTCGATGAGATGTTAAGGCTGGGAGTGATTCGACGGTCAAAAGGTGCGTGGGCTTCACCTGTAGTCCTCGTTCCTAAAAAGGATCGAACCACCCGGTTCTGCGTGGACTACAGGGGGCTCAACGCCATCACAACCTCTGATGCCCACCCGATGCCGCGCATCGAGGATCTGCTCGAGCGGTTGACAAACGCCAACTACATATCCATCATGGATTTGAGTCGGGGATACTGGCAGATTCCCCTGAGCCCTGAGGCGCAGGAGAAATCCGCCTTTATCACCCCCTTTGGACTGTACGAGTCCACGGTCATGCCCTTCGGCATGAAGAATGCCCCTGCCACTTTCCAGCGGATGGTCAACCACCTGCTTCGGGGACTGGAGGAGTACGCAGTGGCGTACTTAGACGATATTGCCGTCTTCAGTTCCACCTGGGAGGAACACCTTCAGCACCTCCAGGAGGTGCTCAAGCGTCTTCACCAGGCAGGCCTGACCATCAAGCCGGGGAAGTGCCAGATAGGCATGCACAAGGTCCACTACCTGGGGCACCGGGTAGGCGGGGGTTCCATGAGTCCGGAGCCAGAAAAAGTGGACGCAATCGTGTCCTGGCCCACCCCCAGGACCAAGAAACAGGTGAAGTCCTTCTTGGGCACTGCAGGGTACTATAGGCGGTTCGTACAGGACTATAGCGCCCTTGCCAAACCCTTGACTGACCTCACCAAGCAGAGGCTACCCCAAACAGTCAACTGGACAGATGACTGTGAGGCGGCTTTCCAAGCTTTGAAAGCAGCCCTGTGCAACTCTCCAGTGTTGAGAGCAGTCGACAGCAGTCGCCCGTTTCTGGTACAGACCGACGCCAGCGAGTTTGGCCTCGGTGCTGTGCTTAGCCAGGTCGACTCGGGGAACCAAGAGCACCCCGTGTTGTACCTGAGCCGGAATCTTCTGCTGAGGGAAGTGGCATACTCGACCATCGAGAAGGAGTGTCTGGCCATGGTGTGGGCACTGCAACGTTTGCAGCCCTACCTGTACGGGCGCGCCTTCACGGTGGTAACCGACCACAACCCTCTGAGCTGGTTGCACACAGTGTCCGGAACCAATGGAAGATTGCTCCGCTGGAGCCTTGCCCTTCAACAGTACGATTTTACTGTAAAACACAGGAAGGGCAGCGAAAACGGCAATGCCGATGGGTTGTCCCGCCGGGGCGAACCCGCTGAGGTGCGCATGGCCGATTACCGAGAGGTAATGCCTCCTTAGCGCCCTCTTAAGGGGGGAGGTGTGATGTACAATGTCTGTGAGGTATGGGGTTTTGTCTACAAAATATGATGTTTTCTGTTGTAACTTTCCAGAAAAATCCAGCCCTCTATGCCAATGCAGGCTGTCAGCTCATGCAGCACCTTCCCCCCTCCTCTTTTCGCCCATGGCTCACTCACACACTGACCAGTGCCCCCCTGCCTGGGCTAGCTCTGAAACCTTAAACCAACTTCCTCTCGAAGAGCAGGGGGAAGGGATCCCTTTGTTCGGAAAAACACAGGCTGTATGCCGGTATATGGGAAACATAAAAGTCATATTACGAAAACCATACCCAGTAGAGATATGAAAATCATATTTTTGTAACCTGAGCGGTCCCAGCTTCGATACCGTGTCTCTTTCGAAGTTCCACCCTGCCCAGAACATGAGATATGATTTGCGCCCAAATGGACGGTCATATCGCATAGATGTTTGATGTTTTCTTGATGGGCTCATTACGCTGGGAAACATGATACCACTGATGAGTCCATACCAGCTTCTCCCATAAAGTTATAGCTAATCTAAGTTTTGTAGCCAAAACATAACTTGGATAAGAGAGGTGGGATCAACCCAGAATGCACCTCTCCGTGATGTCACATAGGAAAGTCTATAAGGCATTTCCTGGGCAAACCAGCTCAGAACAGCTGCAGAGTCCGTGCTGACAAGAACTCCAGATGAATGGAGACGTGTGGCTCCTCCCCCCTTAAAGCCGCATGGTCTGCCTAAGGAACAATATGGAACTGTGAGTGTAATCTCTTTGTTTTCTCCACTTTTATTTTATACCTGTACTGTACATATTTTATGTCTCAATTTTATAGCAACTTTTATCTGTAATCACTGTCCTCTTTCGGAAAATAAATGAAATTATTTAGATCTGTCTCCATGCTCTAAGAATCGAACTATACGCCTTTGATAGATAATCGCTACTAATTCAAGGGGTTTGCCACGGACCCTCTTAATTTAACACTGTGAATTAAGTAACCGTGACTGGTGGCAGCGCGTTGTGTACGGCTATTACGGCTTGCTGGCAGTACAGAAGGGTCTTATATTGCTGAATAAGGGTCTGCAGCCACAGCATTGATAATTCCCTTACTGCAGAAGCCTAATTGCCGGTTCACAACAGGCAGCCCGTCCGGCGACTAATTATCCTAGGTGCAGTTCCCTGACTGACCTGAGGGTAAGGGGGGCGCCGGAGAGCTGCGAGTTCCAAAGTGGAACTGAGAAAGTGGGATATACATAAATCCCCACAGTACTTGGAAGATTGATAGCAGTGGTGGGGCATCCAAATTAAACTCCCCCTGCGGCAAATTGTAGAGCGAGATTAGCTTGCTGGATATTTTTGTCACATGGTGCCAGTGGTGGGATAACTAAGATAAGCCCCACTGCGCCTGTGATAGCCGTGTGCCGGCATTGTGTCACGTCCCTCCGTCCGCTGATACACCGGTGTCAGTGGTGGGATCGTGACATAGTGGTGACACAGGGTCCGCTGTCCGTCGCGTTTTGGTGGCAGCGGGACTCCCGTTAGTGTCGCACGTAAGTGGACGAACGGCGGTGGGCTGTTCGTCACATATAGCCCCCACCACACACAGATCCCCAGCATCACCCCCTTCCCTGTACAGCCCCCACCACACACAGACCCCCAGCATCACCCCCTTCCCTGTACAGCCCCCACCACACAGACCCCCAGCATCATCCCCTTCCCTGTACAACCCTCACCACACACAGATCCCCAGCATCACCCCCTTCCCTGTACAGCCCCCACCACACACAGATCCCCAGCATCACCCCCTTCCCTGTACAGCCCCCACCACACACAGACCCCCAGCATCATCCCCTTCCCTGTACAGCCCCCACCACACAGACCCCCAGCATCATCCCCTTCCCTGTACAGTCCCCACCACACACAGATCCCCAGCATCACCCCCTTCCCTGTACAGCCCCCACCACACACAGACCCCCAGCATCACCCCCTTCCCTGTACAGCCCTCACCATACACAGACCCCCAGCATCACCCCCTTCCCTGTACAGCCCTCACCACACAGACCCCCAGCATCATCCCCATCCCTGTACAGCCCCCATCACACACAGACCCCCATCATCATCCCCTTCCCTGTACAGCCCCCACCACACACAGACCCCCATCATCATCCCCTTCCCTGTACAGCCCCCACCACACACAGACCCCCATCATCATCCCCTTCCCTGTACAGCCCCCACCACACACAGAACTCCAGCATCACCCTTCCCTGTACAGCCCCCACCGCACACAGATCCCCAGCATCATCCCCTTCCCTGTACAGCCCCCACCACACAGATCCCCAGCATCATCCCCTTCCCTGTACAGTCCCCACCACACACAGATCCCCAGCATCACCCCCTTCCCTGTACAGCCCCCACCACACACAGACCCCCAGCATCACCCCCTTCCCTGTACAGCCCCCACCACACACAGACCCCCAGCATCACCCCCTTCCCTGTACAGCCCCCACCACACACAGACCCCCAGCATCACCCCCTTCCCTGTACAGCCCCCACCACACAGATCCCCAGCATCACCCCCTTCCCTGTACAGCCCCCCAGCATCACCCCCTTCCCTGTACAGCCCCCACCACACACAGACCCCCAGCATCATCCCCTTCCCTGTACAGCCCCCACCACACACAGACCCCCAGCATCATCCCCTTCCCTTGTACAGCCCCCACCACACACAGACCTCCAGCATCACCCTTCCCTGTACAGCCCCCACCGCACACAGATCCCCAGCATCATCCCCTTCCCTGTACAGCCCCCACCACACAGATCCCCAGCATCATCCCCTTCCCTGTACAGCCCCCACCACACACAGACCCCCAGCATCATCCCCTTCCCTGTACAGCCCCCACCACACAGACCCCCAGCATCATCCCCTTCCCTGTACAGCCCCCACCACACACAGATCCCCAGCATCACCCCCTTCCCTGTACAGCCCCCACCACACACAGACCCCCAGCATCACCCCCTTCCCTGTACAGCCCCCACCACACACCCCCAGCATCATCCCCTTCCCTGTACAGCCCCCACCACACAGACCCCCAGCATCACCCCCTTCCCTGTACAGCCCCCACCACACACACACCCCCAGCATCATCACCTTCCCTATACAGCCACCACACACAGACCCCCAGCATCACCCCCTTCCCTGTACAGCCCCCACCACACACAGACCCCCAGCATCATCCCCTTCCCTGTACAGCCCCCACCACACACAGACCCCCAGCATCACCCCCTTCCCTGTACAGCCCCCACCACACACAGACCCCCAGCATCATCCCCTTCCCTGTACAGCCCCCACCACACAGACCCCCAGCATCATCCCCTTCCCTGTACAGCCCCCACCACACAGACCCCCAGCATCATCCCCTTCCCTGTACAGCCCCCACCACACACAGATCCCCAGCATCACCCCCTTCCCTGTACAGCCCCCACCACACACAGACCCCCAGCATCACCCCCTTCCCTGTACAGCCCCCACCACACACAGACCCCCAGCATCATCACCTTCCCTGTACAGCCCCCACCACACACAGATCCCCAGCATCACCCCCTTCCCTGTACAGCCCCCACCACACACAGACCCCCAGCATCATCCCCTTCCCTGTACAGCCCCCACCACACACAGACCCCCAGCATCACCCCCTTCCCTGTACAGCCCCCACCACACAGACCCCCAGCATCATCCACTTCCCTGTACAGCCCCCACCACACACAGACCCCCAGCATCACCCCCTTCCCTGTACAGCCCTCACCACACACAGACCCCCAGCATCATCCCCTTCCCTGTACAGCCCTCACCACACACAGACCCCCAGCATCATCCCCTTCCCTGTACAGCCCTCACCACACACAGACCCCCAGCATCACCCCCTTCCCTGTACAGCCCCCACCACACAGACCCCCAGCATCATCCACTTCCCTGTACAGCCCCCACCACACACAGACCCCCAGCATCACCCCCTTCCCTGTACAGCCCTCACCACACACAGACCCCCAGCATCATCCCCTTCCCTGTACAGCCCTCACCACACACAGATCCCCAGCATCATCCCCTTCCCTGTACAGCCCTCACCACACACAGACCCCCAGCATCATCCCCTTCCCTGTACAGCCCTCACCACACACAGACCCCCAGCATCACCCCCTTCCCTGTACAGCCCCCACCACACAGAGACCCCCAGCATCATCCCCTTCCCTGTACAGCTCCCACCACACACAGACCCCCAGCATCATCCCCTTCCCTGTACAGCCCCCACCACACACAGACCCCACGCATCATCCCCTTCCCTGTACAGCCCCCACCACACACAGACCCCCAGCATCATCCCCTTCCCTGTACAGCTCCCACCACACACAGATCCCCAGCATCATCCCCTTCCCTGTACAGCCCCCACCACACATAGACCCCCAGCATCATCCCCTTCCCTGTACAGCTCCCACCACACACAGACCCCCAGCATCATCCCCTTCCCTGTACAGCCCCCACCACACACAGACCCCCAGCATCATCCCCTTCCCTGTACAGCTCCCACCACACATAGACCCCCAGCATCATCCCCTTCCCTGTACAGCTCCCACCACACACAGACCCCCAGCATCATCCCCTTCCCTGTACAGCCCCCACCACACACAGACCCCACGCATCATCCCCTTCCCTGTACAGCCCCCACCACACATAGACCCCCAGCATCATCCCCTTCCCTGTACAGCTCCCACCACACACAGACCCCCAGCATCATCCCCTTCCCTGTACAGTCCCCACCACACACAGACCCCACGCATCATCCCCTTCCCTGTACAGCCCCCACCACACACAGACCCCCAGCATCACCCCCTTCCCTGTACAGCCCCCACCACACACAGACCTCCAGCATCATCCCCTTCCCTGTACAGCCCCCACCACACACAGACCTCCAGCATCATCCCCTTCCCTGTACAGCCCCCACCACACACAGACCCCCAGCATCATCCCCTTCCCTATACACCCCCCACCACACACAGACCCCCAGCATCATCCCCTTCCCTGTACAGCCCCCACCACACACAGATCCCCAGCATCACCCCCTTCCCTGTACAGCCCCCACCACACACAGACCCCCAGCATCACCCCCTTCCCTGTACAGCCCCCACCACACACAGATCCCCAGCATCATCCCCTTCCCTGTACAGCCCTCACCACACACAGACCCCCAGCATCACCTTTTCCCTGTACAGCCCCCACCACACACAGACCCCCAGCATCATCCCCTTCCCTGTACAGCCCCCACCACACACAGACCCCCAGCATCATCCCCTTCCCTGTACAGCCCCCACCACACACAGACCCCCAGCATCATCCCCTTCCCTGTACAGCCCCCACCACACACAGACCCCCAGCATCATCCCCTTCCCTGTACAGCCCCCACCACACACAGATCCCCAGCATCATCCCCTTCCCTGTACAGCCCCCACCACACACAGATCCCCAGCATCATCCCCCTTCCCTGTACAGCCCCCACCACACACTGACCCCCAGTATCACCCCCTTCCCTGTACAGCCCCCACCACACACAGATCCCCAGCATCATCCCCTTCCCTGTACAGCCCCCACCACACACAGACCCCCAGCATCATCCCCCTTCCCTGTACAGCCCCCACCACACACTGACCCCCAGTATCACCCCCTTCCCTGTACAGCCCCCACCACACACAGATCCCCAGCATCATCCCCTTCCCTGTACAGCCCCCACCACACACAGATCCCCAGCATCACCTCCTTCCCTGTACAGCCCCCACCACACACAGACCCCAGCATCATCTCCTTCCCTGTACAGCCCCCACCACACAGACCCCCAGTATCATCCCCTTCCCTGTACAGCCCCCACCACACACAGATCCCCAGCATCATCCCCTTCCCTGTACAGCCCCCACCACACACAGATCCCCAGCATCACCCCCTTCCCTGTACAGCCCCCACCACACACAGACCCCCAGCATCACCCCCTTCCCTGTACAGCCCTCACCACACACAGACCCCCAGCATCATCCCCTTCCCTGTACAGCCCCCACCACACACAGACCCCCAGCATCATCCCCTTCCCTGTACAGTCCCCACCACACACAGACCCCCAGCATCATCCCCTTCCCTGTACAGCCCCCACCACACACAGACCCCCAGCATCACCCCCTTCCCTGTACAGCCCCCACCACAGACAGATCCCCAGCATCACCCCCTTCCCTGTACAGCCCCCACCACACACAGACCCCCAGCATCACCCCCTTCCCTGTACAGCCCCCACCACAGACAGATCCCCAGCATCACCCCCTTCCCTGTACAGCCCCAACCACACACAGACCCCCAACATCATCCCCATCCCTGTACAGCCCCCACCACACACAGACCCCCAGCATCATCCCCTTCCCTGTACAGCCCCCACCACACACAGACCCCCAGCATCATCCCCTTCCCTGTACAGTCCCCACCACACACAGATCCCCAGTATCACCCCCTTCCCTGTACAGCCCCCACCACACACAGACCCCCAGCATCATCCCCTTCCCTGTACAGCCCCCACCACACAGACCCCCAGCATCATCCCCTTCCCTGTACAGTCCCCACCACACACAGACCCGCAGCATCATCCCCTTCCCTGTACAGCCCTCACCACACAGACCCCCAGTATCACCCCCTTCCCTGTACAGCCCCCACCACACACAGACCCCCAGCATCATCCCCTTCCCTGTACAGCCCCCACCACACACAGATCCCCAGCATCACCCCCTTCCCTGTACAGCCCTCACCACACACAGATCCCCAGCATCACCCCCTTCCCTGTACAGTCCCCACCACACAGACCCCCAGCATCACCCCCTTCCCTGTACAGCCCCCACCACACAGACCCCCGTATCATCCCCTTCCCTGTACAGCCCCCACCACACACAGACCCCCAGCATCATCCCCTTCCCTGTACAGCCCCCACCACACACAGACCCCCAGCATCATCCCCTTCCCTGTACAGCCCCCACCGCACACAGACCCCAGCATCATCCCCTTCCTTGTACAGCCCCCACCGCACACAGACCCCCAGCATCATCCCCTTCCCTGTACAGCCCCCACCACACAGATCCCCAGCATCATCCCCTTCCCTGTACAGCCCCCACCACACACAGATCCCCAACATCATCCCCTTCCCTGTACAGCCCCCACCGCACACAGATCCCCAGCATCACCCCCTTCCCTGTACAGCCCCTACCACACACAGATCCCCAGCATCACCCCCTTCCCTGTACAGCCCCCACCACACACAGACCCCCAGCATCATCCCCTTCCCTGTACAAGCCTCACCACACAAAGATCCCCAGCATCATCCCCTTCCCTGTACAGCCCCCACCACACACAGATCCCCAGCATCATCCCCTTCCCTGTACAGCACCCACCACACACAGACCCCCAGCATCACCCCCTTCCCTGTACAGCCCCCACCACACACAGACCCCCAGCATCATCCCCTTCCCTGTACAGCCCCCACCACACAGACCCCCAGCATCACCCCCTTCCCTGTACAGCCCCCACCACACAGACCCCCAGCATCACCCCCTTCCCTGTAAAGCCCCCACACACACAGACCCCCAGCATCATCCCCTTCCCTGTACAGCCCTCACCACACACAGATCCCCAGCATCATCCCCTTCCCTGTACAGCCCCCACCACACACAGACCCCCAGCATCATCCCCTTCCCTGTACAGTCCCCACCACACACAGACCCCCAGCATCATCCCCTTCCCTGTACAGCCCTCACCACACACAGACCCCCAGCATCATCCCCTTCCCTGTACAACCCTCACCACACACAGATCCCCAGCATCACCCCCTTCCCTGTACAGCCCCCACCACACACAGACCCCCAGCATCATCCCCTTCCCTGTACAACCCTCACCACACAAAGATCCCCAGCATCATCCCCTTCCCTGTACAGCCCCCACCACACACAGATCCCCAGCATCATCCCCTTCCCTGTACAGCCCCCACCACACACAGACCCCCAGCATCACCCCCTTCCCTGTACAGCCCCCACCACACACAGACCCCCAGCATCATCCCCTTCCCTGTACAGCTCCCATCACACACAGACCCCCAGCATCACCCCCTTCCCTGTACAGCCCCCACACACACAGACCCCCAGCCTCATCCCCTTCCCTGTACAGCCCTCACCACACACAGATCCCCAGCATCATCCCCTTCCCTGTACAGCCCCCACCACACACAGACCCCCAGCATCATCCCCTTCCCTGTACAGTCCCCACCACACACAGACCCCCAGCATCATCCCCTTCCCTGTACAGCCCCCACCACACACAGACCCCCAGCATCACCCCCTTCCCTGTACAGCCCCCACCACACAGACCCCCAGCATCATCCCCTTCCCTGTACAGTCCCCACCACACACAGACCCGCAGCATCATCCCCTTCCCTGTACAGCCGTCACCACACACAGACCCCCAGCATCATCCCCTTCCCTGTACAACCCTCACCACACACAGATCCCCAGCATCACCCCCTTCCCTGTACATCCCCCACCACACACAGATCCCCAGCATCACCCCCTTCCCTGTAAAGCTCCCACCACACACAGACCCCCAGCATCATCCCCTTCCCTGTACGACCCTCACCACACACAGACCCCCAGCATCATCCCCTTCCCTGTACAACCCTCACCACAGACAGATCCCCAGCATCACCCCCTTCCCTGTACAGCCCCCACCACACACAGATCCCCAGCATCACCCCCTTCCCTGTACAACCCCCACCACACACAGACCCCCAGCATCACCCCCTTCCCTGTACAGCCACCACCACACAGACCCCCAGCATCATCCCCTTCCCTGTACAGCCCCCACCACACACAGATCCCCAGCATCACCCCCTTCCCTGTACAGCCCCCACCACACACAGACCCCCAGCATCATCCCCTTCCCTGTACAACCCTCACCACACACAGATCCCCAGCATCATCCCCATCCCTGTACAGCCCCCACCACACACAGATCCCCAGCATCACCCCCTTCCCTGTACAGCCCCCACCACACAGACCCCCAGCATCACCCCCTTCCCTGTACAGCCCCCACCACACAGACCCCCAGCATCATCCCCTTCCCTGTACAACCCTCACCACACACAGATCCCCAGCATCACCCCCTTCCCTGTACAGCCCCCACCACACACAGATCCCCAGCATCACCCCCTTCCCTGTACAGCCCCCACCACACACAGACCCCCAGCATCATCCCCTTCCCTGTACAGCCCCCACCACACAGACCCCCAGCATCATCCCCTTCCCTGTACAGTCCCCACCACACACAGATCCCCAGCATCACCCCCTTCCCTGTACAGCCCCCACCACACACAGACCCCCAGCATCACCCCCTTCCCTGTACAGCCCTCACCATACACAGACCCCCAGCATCACCCCCTTCCCTGTACAGCCCTCACCACACAGACCCCCAGCATCATCCCCATCCCTGTACAGCCCCCATCACACACAGACCCCCATCATCATCCCCTTCCCTGTACAGCCCCCACCACACACAGACCCCCATCATCATCCCCTTCCCTGTACAGCCCCCACCACACACAGACCCCCATCATCATCCCCTTCCCTGTACAGCCCCCACCACACACAGAACTCCAGCATCACCCTTCCCTGTACAGCCCCCACCGCACACAGATCCCCAGCATCATCCCCTTCCCTGTACAGCCCCCACCACACACAGATCCCCAGCATCATCCCCTTCCCTGTACAGTCCCCACCACACACAGATCCCCAGCATCACCCCCTTCCCTGTACAGCCCCCACCACACACAGACCCCCAGCATCACCCCCTTCCCTGTACAGCCCCCACCACACACAGACCCCCAGCATCACCCCCTTCCCTGTACAGCCCCCACCACACACAGACCCCCAGCATCACCCCCTTCCCTGTACAGCCCCCACCACACAGATCCCCAGCATCACCCCCTTCCCTGTACAGCCCCCCAGCATCACCCCCTTCCCTGTACAGCCCCCACCACACACAGACCCCCAGCATCATCCCCTTCCCTGTACAGCCCCCACCACACACAGACCTCCAGCATCATCCCCTTCCCTTGTACAGCCCCCACCACACACAGACCTCCAGCATCACCCTTCCCTGTACAGCCCCCACCGCACACAGATCCCCAGCATCACCCCCTTCCCTGTACAGCCCCCACCACACAGATCCCCAGCATCATCCCCTTCCCTGTACAGCCCCCACCACACAGACCCCCAGCATCATCCCCTTCCCTGTACAGCCCCCACCACACACAGATCCCCAGCATCACCCCCTTCCCTGTACAGCCCCCACCACACACAGACCCCCAGCATCACCCCCTTCCCTGTACAGCCCCCACCACACACCCCCAGCATCACCCCCTTCCCTGTACAGCCCCCACCACACACACACCCCCAGCATCATCACCTTCCCTGTACAGCCACCACACACAGACCCCCAGCATCACCCCCTTCCCTGTACAGCCCCCACCACACACAGACCCCCAGCATCATCCCCTTCCCTGTACAGCCCCCACCACACACAGACCCCCAGCATCACCCCCTTCCCTGTACAGCCCCCACCACACACAGACCCCCAGCATCATCCCCTTCCCTGTACAGCCCCCACCACACAGACCCCCAGCATCATCCCCTTCCCTGTACAGCCCCCACCACACAGACCCCCAGCATCATCCCCTTCCCTGTACAGCCCCCACCACACACAGATCCCCAGCATCACCCCCTTCCCTGTACAGCCCCCACCACACACAGACCCCCAGCATCACCCCCTTCCCTGTACAGCCCCCACCACACACAGACCCCCAGCATCATCACCTTCCCTGTACAGCCCCCACCACACACAGATCCCCAGCATCACCCCCTTCCCTGTACAGCCCCCACCACACACAGACCCCCAGCATCATCCCCTTCCCTGTACAGCCCCCACCACACACAGACCCCCAGCATCACCCCCTTCCCTGTACAGCCCCCACCACACAGACCCCCAGCATCATCCACTTCCCTGTACAGCCCCCACCACACACAGACCCCCAGCATCACCCCCTTCCCTGTACAGCCCTCACCACACACAGACCCCCAGCATCATCCCCTTCCCTGTACAGCCCTCACCACACACAGACCCCCAGCATCATCCCCTTCCCTGTACAGCCCTCACCACACACAGACCCCCAGCATCACCCCCTTCCCTGTACAGCCCCCACCACACAGACCCCCAGCATCATCCACTTCCCTGTACAGCCCCCACCACACACAGACCCCCAGCATCACCCCCTTCCCTGTACAGCCCTCACCACACACAGACCCCCAGCATCATCCCCTTCCCTGTACAGCCCTCACCACACACAGATCCCCAGCATCATCCCCTTCCCTGTACAGCCCTCACCACACACAGACCCCCAGCATCATCCCCTTCCCTGTACAGCCCTCACCACACACAGACCCCCAGCATCACCCCCTTCCCTGTACAGCCCCCACCACACAGAGACCCCCAGCATCATCCCCTTCCCTGTACAGCTCCCACCACACACAGACCCCCAGCATCATCCCCTTCCCTGTACAGCCCCCACCACACACAGACCCCACGCATCATCCCCTTCCCTGTACAGCCCCCACCACACACAGACCCCCAGCATCATCCCCTTCCCTGTACAGCTCCCACCACACACAGATCCCCAGCATCATCCCCTTCCCTGTACAGCCCCCACCACACATAGACCCCCAGCATCATCCCCTTCCCTGTACAGCTCCCACCACACACAGACCCCCAGCATCATCCCCTTCCCTGTACAGCCCCCACCACACACAGACCCCCAGCATCATCCCCTTCCCTGTACAGCTCCCACCACACATAGACCCCCAGCATCATCCCCTTCCCTGTACAGCTCCCACCACACACAGACCCCCAGCATCATCCCCTTCCCTGTACAGCCCCCACCACACACAGACCCCACGCATCATCCCCTTCCCTGTACAGCCCCCACCACACAGACCCCCAGCATCATCCCCTTCCCTGTACAGCTCCCACCACACACAGACCCCCAGCATCATCCCCTTCCCTGTACAGTCCCCACCACACACAGACCCCACGCATCATCCCCTTCCCTGTACAGCCCCCACCACACACAGACCCCCAGCATCACCCCCTTCTCTGTACAGCCCCCACCACACACAGACCTCCAGCATCATCCCCTTCCCTGTACAGCCCCCACCACACACAGACCTCCAGCATCATCCCCTTCCCTGTACAGCCCCCACCACACACAGACCCCCAGCATCATCCCCTTCCCTATACACCCCCCACCACACACAGACCCCCAGCATCATCCCCTTCCCTGTACAGCCCCCACCACACAGATCCCCAGCATCACCCCCTTCCCTGTTCAGCCCCCACCACACACAGACCCCCAGCATCACCCCCTTCCCTGTACAGCCCCCACCACACACAGATCCCCAGCATCATCCCCTTCCCTGTACAGCCCTCACCACACACAGACCCCCAGCATCACCTTTTCCCTGTACAGCCCCCACCACACACAGACCCCCAGCATCATCCCCTTCCCTGTACAGCCCCCACCACACACAGACCCCCAGCATCATCCCCTTCCCTGTACAGCCCCCACCACACACAGACCCCCAGCATCATCCCCTTCCCTGTACAGCCCCCACCACACACAGACCCCCAGCATCATCCCCTTCCCTGTACAGCCCCCACCACACACAGATCCCCAGCATCATCCCCTTCCCTGTACAGCCCCCACCACACACAGATCCCCAGCATCATCCCCCTTCCCTGTACAGCCCCCACCACACACAGACCCCCAGCATCATCCCCCTTCCCTGTACAGCCCCCACCACACACTGACCCCCAGTATCACCCCCTTCCCTGTACAGCCCCCACCACACACAGATCCCCAGCATCATCCCCTTCCCTGTACAGCCCCCACCACACACAGATCCCCAGCATCACCTCCTTCCCTGTACAGCCCCCACCACACACAGACCCCAGCATCATCTCCTTCCCTGTACAGCCCCCACCACACAGACCCCCAGTATCATCCCCTTCCCTGTACAGCCCCCACCACACACAGATCCCCAGCATCATCCCCTTCCCTGTACAGCCCCCACCACACACAGATCCCCAGCATCACCCCCTTCCCTGTACAGCCCCCACCACACACAGACCCCCAGCATCACCCCCTTCCCTGTACAGCCCTCACCACACACAGACCCCCAGCATCATCCCCTTCCCTGTACAGCCCCCACCACACACAGACCCCCAGCATCATCCCCTTCCCTGTACAGTCCCCACCACACACAGACCCCCAGCATCATCCCCTTCCCTGTACAGCCCCCACCACACACAGACCCCCAGCATCACCCCCTTCCCTGTACAGCCCTCACCACACAGACCCCCAGCATCACCCCCTTCCCTGTACAGCCCTCACCACACACAGACCCCCAGCATCATCCCCTTCCCTGTACAGCCCCCACCACACACAGACCCCCAGCATCACCCCCTTCCCTGTACAGTCCCCACCACACACAGACCCCCAGCATCATCCCCTTCCCTATACACCCCCCACCACACACAGACCCCCAGCATCATCCCCTTCCCTGTACAGCCCCCACCACACACAGACCCCCAGCATCATCCCCTTCCCTGTACAGCCCCCACCACACACAGACCCCCAGCATCACCCCCTTCCCTGTACAGCCCCCACCACACACAGACCCCCAGCATCACCCCCTTCCCTGTACAGTCCCCACCACACACAGACCCCCAGCATCATCCCCTTCCCTATACACCCCCCACCACACACAGACCCCCAGCATCATCCCCTTCCCTGTACAGCCCTCACCACACACAGATCCCCAGCATCATCCCCTTCCCTGTACAGCCCCCACCACACACAGATCCCCAGCATCATCCCCTTCCCTGTACAGCCCCCACCACACACAGACCCCCAGCATCATCCCCTTCCCTGTACAGCCCCCACCACACACAGACCCCCAGCATCATCCCCTTCCCTGTACAGCCCCCACCACACACAGATCCCCAGCATCATCCCCTTCCCTGTACAGCCCCCACCACACACAGACCCCCAGCATCACCCCCTTCCCTGTACAGCCCCCACCACACACAGACCCCCAGCATCACCCCCTTCCCTGTACAGTCCCCACCACACACAGACCCCCAGCATCATCCCCTTCCCTATACACCCCCCACCACACACAGACCCCCAGCATCATCCCCTTCCCTGTACAGCCCTCACCACACACAGATCCCCAGCATCATCCCCTTCCCTGTACAGCCCCCACCACACACAGACCCCCAGCATCACCCCCTTCCCTGTACAGCCCTCACCACACACAGACCCCCAGCATCATCCCCTTCCCTGTACAGCCCCCACCACACACAGACCCCCAGCATCACCCCCTTCCCTGTACAGCCCCCACCACACACAGACCCCCAGCATCACCCCCTTCCCTGTACAGTCCCCACCACACACAGACCCCCAGCATCATCCCCTTCCCTATACACCCCCCACCACACACAGACCCCCAGCATCATCCCCTTCCCTGTACAGCCCTCACCACACACAGATCCCCAGCATCATCCCCTTCCCTGTACAGCCCCCACCACACACAGACCCCCAGCATCACCCCCTTCCCTGTACAGCCCTCACCACACACAGATCCCCAGCATCATCCCCTTCCCTGTACAGCCCCCACCACACACAGATCCCCAGCATCATCCCCTTCCCTGTACAGCCCCCACCACACACAGACCCCCAGCATCATCCCCTTCCCTGTACAGCCCCCACCACACACAGACCCCCAGCATCATCCCCTTCCCTGTACAGCCCCCACCACACACAGATCCCCAGCATCATCCCCTTCCCTGTACAGCCCCCACCACACACAGACCCCCAGCATCACCCCCTTCCCTGTACAGCCCCCACCACACACAGACCCCCAGCATCACCCCCTTCCCTGTACAGTCCCCACCACACACAGACCCCCAGCATCATCCCCTTCCCTATACACCCCCCACCACACACAGACCCCCAGCATCATCCCCTTCCCTGTACAGCCCTCACCACACACAGATCCCCAGCATCATCCCCTTCCCTGTACAGCCCCCACCACACACAGACCCCCAGCATCATCCCCTTCCCTGTACAGCCCCCACCACACACAGACCCCCAGCATCATCCCCTTCCCTGTACAGCCCCCACCACACACAGACCCCCAGCATCATCCCCTTCCCTGTACAGCCCCCACCACACACAGACCCCCAGTATCATCCCCTTCCCTGTACAGCCCCCACCACACACAGACCCCCAGCATCATCCCCTTCCCTGTACAGCCCCCACCACACACAGACCCCCAGCATCATCCCCTTCCCTGTACAGCCCTCACCACACACAGATCCCCAGCATCACCCCCTTCCCTGTACAGCCCCACCACACACAGACCCCCAGCATCATCCCCTTCCCTGTACAGCCCCCACCACACACAGATCCCCAGTATCATCCCCTTCCCTGTACAGCCCCCACCACACACAGACCCCCAGCATCATCCCCTTCCCTGTACAGCCCTCACCATACACAGATCCCCAGCATCATCCCCTTCCCTGTACAGCTCCCACCACACACAGACCCCCAGCATCATCCCCTTCCCTGTACAGCCCCCACCACACACAGATCCCCAGCATCATCCCCTTCCCTGTACAGCCCCCACCACACACAGACCCCCAGCATCATCCCCTTCCCTGTACAGCCCTCACCACACACAGATCCCCAGCATCATCCCCTTCCCTGTACAGCCCCCACCACACACAGACCCCCAGCATCACCCCCTTCCCTGTACAGCCCCACCACACACAGACCCCCAGCATCATCCCCTTCCCTGTACAGTCCCCACCACACACAGACCCCCAGTATCATCCCCTTCCCTGTACAGCCCTCACCACACACAGATCCCCAGCATCATCCCCTTCCCTGTACAGCCCCCACCACACACAGACCCCCAGCATCACCCCCTTCCCTGTACAGCCCCACCACACACAGATCCCCAGCATCATCCCCTTCCCTGTACAGCCCCCACCACACACAGACCCCCAGCATCATCCCCTTCCCTGTACAGCCCTCACCACACACAGATCCCCAGCATCATCCCCTTCCCTGTACAGCCCCCACCACACACAGACCCCCAGCATCACCCCCTTCCCTGTACAGCCCCACCACACACAGACCCCCAGCATCATCCCCTTCCCTGTACAGCCCCCACCACACACAGATCCCCAGCATCATCCCCTTCCCTGTACAGCCCCCACCACACACAGACCCCCAGCATCACCCCCTTCCCTGTACAGCCCTCACACTCCTCAGTACAGTGTCTGCAGCCCCAGCTCTCCGGTGACATGGCCTGGGCACACGGGCGTGACGTCAGCAGAGACCTTTCAGCTCACGGGGACGGGGCCTGTACAGTGGAGTAACACCGGGGATCTATACAGCGGCTGCACACGGCTGCACTGCTCTACTCCTTCCGTAAAGACACAAAGCACGAGAACTATAGTTCCGCCGAAGATCCGCTGGGCAGAGAGTGAAGCCTGGCCCCGCCCACAACGGCCACTGTCACGTATTGGCGCGGTTGGATGCGCAGGGTCACGTGGGATTCCCTAACGAGTAGAGGTCGCGGTGACGGCGGACATTTTGGGTGAGACTGTATTGTATTCAATGAGAACGGTCTTCAAGTGTGAAGCCTCTAGTGCCGGACGTCACAGTGCTGGAAATAGGCGCCGAGATTCAACGCCGAGAAGTGGGCACCGCGGAGGTGAGAGGCCGGGGGACGGTGTCAGTGCCGGAGGGTGAGAGAGGCCGGGGGCCGGTGTCAGTGCCGGAGGGAGAGAGAGGCCGGGGGACGGTGTCAGTGCCGGAGGGAGAGAGAGGCCGGGGGACGGTGTCAGTGCCGGACGGTGAGAGAGGCCGGGGGACGGTGTCAGTGCCGGAGGGAGAGAGAGGCCGGGGGACGGTGTCAGTGCCGGAGGGAGAGAGAGGCCGGGGGACGGTGTCAGTGCCGGAGGGAGAGAGAGGCCGGGGGACGGTGTCAGTGCCGGAGGGTGAGAGAGGCCGGGGGACGGTGTCAGTGCCGGAGGGAGAGAGAGGCCGGGGGACGGTGTCAGTGCCGGAGGGAGAGAGAGGCCGGGGGACGGTGTCAGTGCCGGAGGGAGAGAGAGGCCGGGGGACGGTGTCAGTGCCGGAGGGTGAGAGAGGCCGGGGGACGGTGTCAGTGCCGGAGGGTGAGAGAGGCCGGGGGACGGTGTCAGTGCCGGAGCGTGAGAGAGGCCGGGGGCCGGTGTCAGTGCCGGAGCGTGAGAGAGGCCGGGGGACGGTGTCAGTGCCGGAGGGAGAGAGAGGCCGGGGGACGGTGTCAGTGCCGGAGCGTGAGAGAGGCCGGGGGACGGTGTCAGTGCCGGAGGGAGAGAGAGGCCGGGGGACGGTGTCAGTGCCGGAGGGAGAGAGAGGCCGGGGGACGGTGTCAGTGCCGGAGGGAGAGAGAAGCCGGGGGACGGTGTCAGTGCCGGAGCGTGAGAGAGGCCGGGGGACGGTGTCAGTGCCGGAGCGTGAGAGAGGCCGGGGGACGGTGTCAGTGCCGGAGGGTGAGAGAGGCCGGGGGACGGTGTCAGTGCCGGAGCGTGAGAGAGGCCGGGGGACGGTGTCAGTGCCGGAGGGTGAGAGAGACCGGGGGACGGTGTCAGTGCCGGAGCGTGAGAGAGGCCGGGGGACGGTGTCAGTGCCGGAGCGTGAGAGAGGCCGGGGGACGGTGTCAGTGCCGGAGGGTGAGAGAGGCCGGGGGACGGTGTCAGTGCCGGAGGGAGAGAGAGGCCGGGGGACGGTGTCAGTGCCGGAGGGAGAGAGAGGCCGGGGGACGGTGTCAGTGCCGGAGGGAGAGAGAGGCCGGGGGACGGTGTCAGTGCCGGAGGGAGAGAGAGGCCGGGGGACGGTGTCAGTGCCGGAGCGTGAGAGAGGTCGGGGGACGGTGTCAGTGCCGGAGCGTGAGAGAGGTCGGGGGACGGTGTCAGTGCCGGAGCGTGAGAGAGGCCGGGGGACGGTGTCAGTGCCGGAGGGTGAGAGAGGCCGGGGGACGGTGTCAGTGCCGGAGGGAGAGAGAGGCCGGGGGACGGTGTCAGTGCCGGAGGGTGAGAGAGGCCGGGGGACGGTGTCAGTGCCGGAGGGAGAGAGAGGCCGGGGGACGGTGTCAGTGCCGGAGGGAGAGAGAGGCCGGGGGACGGTGTCAGTGCCGGAGGGAGAGAGAGGCCGGGGGACGGTGTCAGTGCCGGAGGGTGAGAGAGGCCGGGGGACGGTGTCAGTGCCGGAGGGTGAGAGAGGCCGGGGGACGGTGTCAGTGCCGGAGCGTGAGAGAGGCCGGGGGCCGGTGTCAGTGCCGGAGCGTGAGAGAGGCCGGGGGACGGTGTCAGTGCCGGAGGGAGAGAGAGGCCGGGGGACGGTGTCAGTGCCGGAGCGTGAGAGAGGCCGGGGGACGGTGTCAGTGCCGGAGGGAGAGAGAGGCCGGGGGACGGTGTCAGTGCCGGAGGGAGAGAGAGGCCGGGGGACGGTGTCAGTGCCGGAGGGAGAGAGAAGCCGGGGGACGGTGTCAGTGCCGGAGCGTGAGAGAGGCCGGGGGACGGTGTCAGTGCCGGAGCGTGAGAGAGGCCGGGGGACGGTGTCAGTGCCGGAGGGTGAGAGAGGCCGGGGGACGGTGTCAGTGCCGGAGCGTGAGAGAGGCCGGGGGACGGTGTCAGTGCCGGAGGGTGAGAGAGACCGGGGGACGGTGTCAGTGCCGGAGCGTGAGAGAGGCCGGGGGACGGTGTCAGTGCCGGAGCGTGAGAGAGGCCGGGGGACGGTGTCAGTGCCGGAGGGTGAGAGAGGCCGGGGGACGGTGTCAGTGCCGGAGGGTGAGAGAGGCCGGGGGACGGTGTCAGTGCCGGAGGGAGAGAGAGGCCGGGGGACGGTGTCAGTGCCGGAGGGAGAGAGAGGCCGGGGGACGGTGTCAGTGCCGGAGGGAGAGAGAGGCCGGGGGACGGTGTCAGTGCCGGAGGGTGAGAGAGGTCGGGGGACGGTGTCAGTGCCGGAGCGTGAGAGAGGTCGGGGGACGGTGTCAGTGCCGGAGCGTGAGAGAGGCCGGGGGACGGTGTCAGTGCCGGAGGGTGAGAGAGGCCGGGGGACGGTGTCAGTGCCGGAGGGTGAGAGAGGCCGGGGGACGGTGTCAGTGCCGGAGGGTGAGAGAGGCCGGGGGACGGTGTCAGTGCCGGAGCGTGAGAGAGGCCGGGGGACGGTGTCAGTGCCGGAGGGAGAGAGAGGCCGGGGGACGGTGTCAGTGCCGGAGCGTGAGAGAGGCCGGGGGACGGTGTCAGTGCCGGAGGGAGAGAGAGGCCGGGGGACGGTGTCAGTGCCGGAGGGAGAGAGAGGCCGGGGGACGGTGTCAGTGCCGGAGGGAGAGAGAGGCCGGGGGACGGTGTCAGTGCCGGAGGGTGAGAGAGGCCGGGGGACGGTGTCAGTGCCGGAGGGTGAGAGAGGCCGGGGGCCGGTGTCAGTGCCGGAGGGTGAGAGAGGCCGGGGGCCGGTGTCAGTGCCGGAGGGTGAGAGAGGCCGGTGGACGGTGTCAGTGCCGGAGGGTGAGAGAGACCGGTGGACGGTGTCAGTGCCGGAGGGAGAGAGAGGCTTGGGGACGGTGTCAGTGCCGGAGGGAGAGAGGCCGGGGGACGGTGTCAGTGCCGGAGGGAGAGAGAGGCCGGGGGACGGTGTCAGTGCCGGAGGGAGAGAGAGGCCGGGGGACGGTGTCAGTGCCGGAGGGAGAGAGAGGCC
This sequence comes from Dendrobates tinctorius, assembly GCF_039654945.1. Taxonomy (NCBI): domain Eukaryota; kingdom Metazoa; phylum Chordata; class Amphibia; order Anura; family Dendrobatidae; genus Dendrobates; species Dendrobates tinctorius. The sequence continues at coordinate 1,173,451 of NW_027362103.1, forward strand.
GGGGGACGGTGTCAGTGCCGGAGGGAGAGAGAGGCCGGGGGACGGTGTCAGTGCCGGAGCGTGAGAGAGGCCGGGGGACGGTGTCAGTGCCGGAGCGTGAGAGAGGCCGGGGGACGGTGTCAGTGCCGGAGCGTGAGAGAGGCCGGGGGACGGTGAGAGAGGCCGCGGGACGGTGAGAGAGGCCGGGGGACGGTGAGAGAGGCCGGGGGACGGTGAGAGAGGCCGGGGGACGGTGAGAGAGGCCGGGGGACGGTGAGAGAGGCCGGGGGACGGTGAGAGAGGCCGGGGGACGGTGAGAGAGGCCACGGTGAGAGGGGACGGTGAGAGGGGACGGTGAGAGAGGCCGGGGGACGGTGAGAGAGGCCGGGGGACGGTGAGAGAGGCCGGGGGACGGTGAGAGAGGCCGGGGGACGGTGAGAGAGGCCGGGGGACGGTGAGAGAGGCCTGGGGACGGTGAGAGAGGCCTGGGGACGGTGTCAGTGCCGGGGGACGGTGAGAGAGGCCGGGGGACGGTGTCAGTGCTGGGGGACGGTGAGAGAGGCCGGGGGACGGTGTCAGTGCCCTGGGACGGTGAGAGAGGCCGGGGGACGGTGTCAGTGCCGGAGGGTGAGAGAGGCCGGGGGACGGTGTCAGTGCCGGAGGGTGAGAGAGGCCGGGGGCCGGTGTCAGTGCCGGAGGGTGAGAGAGGCAGGGGGCCGGTGTCAGTGCCGGAGGGTGAGAGAGGCAGGGGGCCGGTGTCAGTGCCGGAGGGTGAGAGAGGCAGGGGGCCGGTGTCAGTGCCGGAGGGTGAGAGAGGCCGGGGGACGGTGTCCGTGCCGGAGGGTGAGAGAGGCCGGGGAACGGTGCTGTGATTTCCCCCCCCCCCCCGTATGCTGTGCTGCCCCCCACCTTCCTTTGCGTTAGTTGCTTTCACTCTTGTCTTTCGTTCAGGACATCGCTGGTAACTGAGGATGGAGATGAAGCGTTCGCCTCTGAAGCTTCTGTGTGAGTTGTGGGTGAAAGAAAGATCTGATGGGATGGAGGGGCGGTGGGGGTTGTGTGGGATGGAGCCTGCGGTGGGGGGTCGGAGGGGGATGTGATGGAGCCGGCGGTTGGGGGTCGGAGGGGGATGGGATGGAGGCAGCGGTTGGGGGTTGGAGGGGGATGGGATGGAGGCAGCGTTGGTGGTCGGAGGGGGGTTGGATGGAGCTGGCGGTGGGGGTCGGAGGGGGATGGGATGGAATGGGTGGTGGGGGTCGGAGGGGGATGTGATGGGGTCGGAGGGGATTGGATGGAGTGGGGGGTCGGAGGGGGATGGGATGGAACCGGCGGTGGGGGGTCGGAGGGGGATGGGATGGAGTCGGCGGTGGGGGGTCGGAGGGGGATGGGATGGAGCCTGCGGTGGGGGGTCGGAGGGGGATGGGGAGGGGCTGTAGCGGGCGGTGGGGGTCGGATGGGATGGGATGGAACGGGTGTTGGGGTTCTGCTGGCATCTGACTTTTTATCCTTTCACCACTCCAGACTCGGGCAGCGAGCCATCAAGGAGAACTCGCCTCGCTACAGTTAAGGTTGGAGCCGAAAACAGAGACCCCGATGCCAGAGAGGCATCATCCAATGCGGGCTGGACTTCACTGCTGCGTCTTACTGAGCAGGCGGTGAAGCCAGACACCCCCAGTATCCCATCAGTGCGGTCCCGCATCCAAATGCTGCAAGGGACGAGCAGGACAGGTATGAGGCCCTAAATCACCTGTCTGTATTACTGATGTACTACTCCCATCATCCCTGTCCCCGGAGCTCCGTTCACCTGTCTGTATTACTGATGTACTACTCCCATCATCCCTGTCCCCGGAGCTCCGATCACCTGTCTGTATTACTGATGTACTACTCCCATCATCCCTGTCCCCGGAGCTCTGATCACCTGTCTGTATTACTGATGTACTACTCCCATCATCCCTGTCCCCGGAGCTCTGATCACCTGTCTGTATTACTGATGTACTACTCCCATCATCCCTGTCCCCGGAGCTCTGATCACCTGTCTGTATTACTGATGTACTACTCCCATCATCCCTGTCCCCGGAGCTCTGATCACCTGTCTGTGTATTACTGATGTACTACTCCCATCATCCCTGTCCCCGGAGCTCCGATCACCTGTCTGTATTACTGATGTACTACTCCCATCATCCCTGTCCCCGGAGCTCTGATCACCTGTCTGTATTACTGATGTACTACTCCCATCATCCCTGTCCCCGGAGCTCTGATCACCTGTCTGTATTACTGATGTACTACTCCCATCATCCCTGTCCCCGGAGCTCCGATCACCTGTCTGTATTACTGATGTACTACTCCCATCATCCCTGTCCCCGGAGCTCTGATCACCTGTCTGTGTATTACTGATGTACTACTCCCATCATCCCTGTCCCCGGAGCTCCGATCACCTGTCTGTGTATTACTGATGTACTACTCCCATCATCCCTGTCCCCGGAGCTCTGATCACCTGTCTGTATATTACTGATGTACTACTCCCATCATCCCTGTCCCCGGAGCTCCGATCACCTGTCTGTATTACTGATGTACTACTCCCATCATCCCTGTCCCCGGAGCTCCGATCACCTGTCTGTATGTTACTGATGTACTACTCCCATCATCCCTGTCCCCGGAGCTCTGATCACCTGTCTGTATTACTGATGTACTACTCCCATCATCCCTGTCCCCGGAGCTCCGATCACCTGTCTGTGTATTACTGATGTACTACTCCCATCATCCCTGTCCCCGGAGCTCCGATCACCTGTCTGTGTATTACTGATGTACTACTCCCATCATCCCTGTCCCCGGAGCGCCGATCACCTGTCTGTATATTATTGATGTACTACTCCCATCATCCCTGTCCCCGGAGCTCCGATCACCTGTCTGTATTACTGATGTACTACTCCCATCATCCCTGTCCCCGGAGCGCCGATCACCTGTCTGTATATTACTGATGTACTACTCGCATCATCCCTGTCCCCGGAGCTCCGATCACCTGTCTGTATTACTGATGTACTACTCCCATCATCCCTGTCCCCGGAGCTCTGATCACCTGTCTGTATTACTTATGTACTACTCTCATCATCCCTGTCCCCGGAGCTCCGATCACCTGTCTGTATTACTGATGTACTAATCCCATCATCCCTGTCCCCGGAGCTCCGATCACCTGTCTGTGTATTACTGATGTACTACTCCCATCATCCCTGTCCCCGGAGCTCTGATCACCTGTCTGTGTATTACTGATGTACTACTCCCATCATCCCTGTCCCCGGAGCTCCGATCACCTGTCTGTATTACTGATGTACTACTCCCATCATCCCTGTCCCCGGTGCTCCGATCACCTGTCTGTATTACTGATGTTCTACTCCCATCATCCCTGTCCCCGGAGCTCCGATCACCTGTCTGTGTATTACTGATGTACTACTCCCATCATCCCTGTCCCCGGAGCTCCGATCACCTGTCTGTATTACTGATGTACTACTCCCATCATCCCTGTCCCCGGTGCTCCGATCACCTGTCTGTATTACTGATGTTCTACTCCCATCATCCCTGTCCCCGGAGCTCCGATCACCTGTCTGTATTACTGATGTTCTACTCCCATCATCCCTGTCCCCGGAGCTCCGATCACCTGTCTGTATTACTGATGTACTACTCCCATCATCCCTGTCCCCGGAGCTCTGATCACCTGTCTGTGTATTACTGATGTACTACTCGCATCATCCCTGTCCCCGGAGCTCCGATCACCTGTCTGTGTATTAATGATGTACTACTCCCATCATCCCTGTCCCCGGAGCTCTGATCACCTGTCTGTATTACTGATGTACTACTCCCATCATCCCTGTCCCCGGAGCTCTGATCACCTGTCTGTGTATTACCGATGTACTACTCCCATCATCCCTGTCCCCGGAGCTCTGATCACCTGTCTGTGTATTACTGATGTACTACTCCCATCATCCCTGTCCCCGGAGCTCTGATCACCTGTCTGTGTATTACTGATGTACTACTCCCATCATCCCTGTCCCCGGAGCTCTGATCACCTGTCTGTGTATTACTGATGTTCTACTCCCATCATCCCTGTCCCCGGAGCTCTGATCACCTGTCTGTGTATTACTGATGTACTACTCCCATCATCCCTGTTCCCGGAGCTCCGATCACCTGTCTGTATTACTGATGTACTACTCCCATCATCCCTGTCCCCGGAGCTCTGATCACCTGTCTGTGTATTACTGATGTACTACTCCCATCATCACTGTCCCCGGAGCTCCGATCACCTGTCTGTATTACTGATGTACTACTCCCATCATCCCTGTCCCCGGAGCTCTGATCACCTGTCTGTGTATTACTGATGTACTACTCGCATCATCCCTGTCCCCGGAGCTCTGATCACCTGTCTGTATTACTGATGTACTACTCCCATCATCCCTGTCCCCGGAGCTCTGATCACCTGTCTGTGTATTACTGATGTACTACTCCCATCATCCCTGTCCCCGGAGCTCCGATCACCTGTCTGTATTACTGATGTACTACTCCCATCATCCCTGTCCCCGGAGCTCTGATCACCTGTCTGTGTATTACTGATGTACTACTCGCATCATCCCTGTCCCCGGAGCTCTGATCACCTGTCTGTGTATTACTGATGTACTACTCCCATCATCCCTGTCCCCGGAGCTCTGATCACCTGTCTATGTATTACTGATGTTCTACTCCCATCATCCCTGTCCCCGGAGCTCCGATCACCTGTCTGTGTATTACTGATGTACTACTCGCATCATCCCTGTCCCCGGAGCTCTGATCACCTGTCTGTGTATTACTGATGTACTACTCGCATCATCCCTGTCCCCGGAGCTCTGATCACCTGTCTGTGTATTACTGATGTACTACTCCCATCATCCCTGTCCCCGGAGCTCTGATCACCTGTCTGTATTACTGATGTTCTACTCCCATCATCCCTGTCCCCGGAGCTCCGATCACCTGTCTGTATTACTGATGTACTACTCCCATCATCCCTGTCCCCGGAGCTCCGATCACCTGTCTGTATTACTGATGTACTACTCGCATCATCCCTGTCCCCGGAGCTCTGATCACCTGTCTGTGTATTACTGATGTACTACTCTCATCATCCCTGTCCCCGGAGCTCTGATCACCTGTCTGTATTACTGATGTACTACTCGCATCATCCCTGTCCCCGGAGCTCTGATCACCTGTCTGTGTATTACTGATGTACTACTCGCATCATCCCTGTCCCCGGAGCTCTGATCACCTGTCTGTGTATTACTGATGTACTACTCGCATCATCCCTGTCCCCGGAGCTCTGATCACCTGTCTGTGTATTAATGATGTTCTACTCCCATCATCCCTGTCCCCGGAGCTCCGATCACCTGTCTGTGTATTACTGATGTACTACTCCCATCATCCCTGTCCCCGGAGCTCTGATCACCTGTCTATGTATTACTGATGTACTACTCCCATCATCCCTGTCCCCGGAGCTCCGATCACCTGTCTGTGTATTACTGATGTACTACTCGCATCATCCCTGTCCCCGGAGCTCTGATCACCTGTCTGTGTATTAATGATGTACTACTCCCATCATCCCTGTCCCCGGAGCTCTGATCACCTGTCTGTGTATTACTGATGTTCTACTCCCATCATCCCTGTCCCCGGAGCTCTGATCACCTGTCTGTGTATTACTGATGTACTGCTCCCATCATCCCTGTCCCCGGAGCTCTGATCACCTGTCTGTATTACTGATGTTCTACTCCCATCATCCCTGTCCCCGGAGCTCCGATCACCTGTCTGTGTATTACTGATGTACTACTCCCATCATCCCTGTCCCCGGAGCTCTGATCACCTGTTCATCGTTCTTTGGTGTCTTTTTTCCTTTCTTTATGCAGATGGCGCTCAGAGTGTCCGAGAAGAATCCTTGTCCTGCATAGAGGGCCAGAAGGTGAGTGCCCGCGGGTCTTGAATTTCTCTGTTCCTCCGGTCCCATGGCTGGACTAACTTTGCTATGTTCCCTCCCCCTTCCTGCGGCTGGGCCTTCCATCTCTGTGCACCTTGTCCCACGACTGTCCCTACCTGTGCCCCCGTCCCGCTGCTGGGCCTTCCGTCTTTGTGCACCTCGTCCCATGGCTGGTCCTACCTGTGCCCCCGTCCCGCGGCTGGGCCTTCCGTCTCTCTGTGCACCTTGTCCCACGACTGGTCCTACCTGTGCCCCCATCCCGCGGCTGGGCCTTCCGTCTCTCTGTGCACCTCTTCCCATGGCTGGGCCGTCTGTCGCTTTGCGACCCCCCTCCCTTCCTTGCTGCTGGTTGACCCTGCCTGTTCCCCGATCCCCTTTCCTGTTGTTGGCCCTTCCTTCGCTTTGTGTCCTCCCCTCGTCCTACTGCCGGTTGGCCCTCCATTCGCGCTGTGTCCCCTTTCCCTCGGCTGGTTCCTGGCTCTTCCTCCTTGATGGTTCTTTCATGGTCACATAGCGTTGTGGATGCCGCAGTTGTGCCGTTCTGTGTGATGATCCTGGTCTTTCTCTTTAGAGTGTCTCGGGGATGTTGGATCCGGCACCAGAAGAAGCTGCGGAGCCTTTGACGGGTAACTGGTTATGCAGGAGTCCATGCTGGCCGAGGCTTTGTGCTCTGATAGAGTTGTCGGGCTTCTGGACGGTGCTGCGCACACTGGGGCCTGGACGGCAGTGGCTTCACACTTTTTTCTGTTTGTCTTCCTTTTATAGGGCCGTCTCCATGTGACTGGGCATTGGAAGAGTGTGTCCTGCCTGTGGCCCACAGCACGCTCCGTTCTTTACGCGTAGAGGATGCGCCTCCAAGTATAGAGACGGCCAGCCGCCTCCGCCAGGTGAGAGCTGGTGGTTGTTGGGCCTGCTACGGCAATGGTTCTCAGCCCCCACCACTAATCTGTTGTCTCCAGGAGCGTCAGGAAGAGTTGGCCATGCTGTGCACTGTGCTTGACCGCAGCAACCCATGGAGAGTGGCATCCATGAGGCGGCCACAGAAGAGAATCCTGGAGCCGGCCAGTCAGGTAATCTAGTGGGTGGTCATTCATAGGGTGGAGGGTCACATGGGTGAGATTGCGCCTCCTGTGTGGTGTCAGGTGGTAAGGGGCACTGCTTGTGAAATGCTGCACATTTCATGAACCTGAATCGTCCTTCACTGGTCTCCAGGACCTCAGCGGAGGGAAACGAAGACGGCGAGTGAGAGCTGGGCGCGGGAGCGTGAAAATGGGCCCCATATTGGATTCGGATTCCAGTGTAAGTGATGTAGTCATATGGAGAGTGTCCGAGCAGATCCCACGAACATATGTGACGTCCACAGTACGTGCTCCGCTCACGTCTCTCGTGTCATCCATGGGTAGGGATCCGAGTGCGTGGAGCTGACTCCGGAAGGCAGCGATGGATCCATAGACCTGTCCGATGATCGATATGTCTCATCTCTTGAAGTGCAGCTCCGTAGATCATGTGATTCTGGTGAGTTCTGCTCCTGTCACCTAGGGGGTAATGGATGGTGATGGTGGGGGGTAAGGTAATGGACATGTGATGCTGCTCTCCTCAATATGGCCACTACATGAGACTTCTGTTTCTTCCAGACTCTCTTGCCCCAGAATACCCTCCATCCTTGATCTGTGAAGCTGCCGACAGCAAGTCTCCAGCAGGTATGTGCTTATGTATACTGGCGGACTGCGTCTTGGGGTCATGGCGTACTGTGGTTCACGCCCACCGCGTCCTGTGTGGAGTGGTGAATGGCCGACGAGTCTTCTGTAGAGCCATCCGTCTAGTGTGTGGTCCTGTCCAGTCATGCAGGCCGCTCATCACTTTAGTGAAGATGCTGGGTATATATACGAGTGCTTGGGAAGTCAGTAGAGCTCAGCCTTGTATGGAGTACTCGGGGCTTCTGCGTCATTGGCACATACAAGCTACTTAAGTATTGTCACAGACAGAGGAAAGTTCCCTCCACAGTATGAGCCCTGAGAACTTTATGGGTATGGATAGCAGTTTGAGACCCACCCTTCTCTTCCCAAATCTCTGTTATTTGGTCACCATGACAAAGGAGTTATATGACAAGATGAAGACCACATACATATAAAGGTCAGTCCTCCCATTCCCCCCTTTTGTGACCAATTATGGGCATTTCAGGAGGTATATGGGAGTGCGCTACTCGTGTTCAGGAGTTTCCTTCCAGCTTCACTGGAGCTCCTGACCTGAAGACCCATAATTGTATCGCAGCACTGGATATCTTCTAGGCTGGCATCCATAATATACAAGCAGGGGTTCTCTGACACGGTTTCCGTTACACATGGACTCTATTACCTTGGGCACAGCACCTATTAGTGGGTTTACAGCTCCATATACCAACATTCAAAACAATCCTATTATTGTGTGAACCCACTTACACCTTTTAACCAACTGGTTGGTTCAGCAAAGACTTTCTCCCACCACGAGTCGTCGTTTGTGTCCTGTTCTTCCCATAAGGTGGATGTAGTGACCACACGTGGGACCTATGATCTGACGAGGGATGTTTTATGGATCATCCATGACCGCATTACCGGAGAGGGAAACCGCCCTTCAAGGACAGGAGACCTACAGAATGAAAGGGCGGAACCTCTCCACCTCATTTTGGTTTCCTGTCTAGGGGATGATCTTTGTGGATTGAAGAAGGGGGTGTATTTACAAGGGAATGAAAAGTAAAGAGTTTTTGTATAAAGTGTTCGTGATGCCACCTGTGGTATCTGATCAGAAGGGACCAGCGCTGCAGTGCAGATCCTCTGGGACTGATGGTGTGATGCAGCAGAGGTGGAATAGCTCTCCACAGGCAGAGCTGTTGTCCCAGGGCAGTGGTGGTTGGTTAAAGATGCAGTGGTTGCTGATGGTAAATGTAGCAGTGCTGGGTGAATGTTGAAAGAATTCAAAGGACACAGTGAGTTGCAGTTCCAAGGCTTTACTCACAGTTTCTGGTGCTCACAGATGCCCACTTAGTGCTACGTCCTACAGGTGAGGGATCCAGCCAGATAGAGAACACCTTTCCAGAACTCCCCGTCAGTGTGTGCCTTCCCTGGCCGTCTCACAGTGCTGCCTTCCACTTTCCTTCCCTTCCAGCACCTCACAGTCCGTGCCCCGGGCCAGTTGCCGCGAACCCTGTCAGATGACGTGACCCACAACATTTCCTTGATCCTTTCTGGCTGCCTTTCCGGAGAAGATAACTGTGGTAGTTGGCTGTGGCCCCTAAAGTTGCCACAGCCGTCAGCTTTCTAGCTGAGTCCTGATGTCCACCCCACTAGGCTAGGGGCCGAGACCCTTCTGCGACCTGGATTTTCCCCCACCTGATGTCCGTCAGCATGGAACGAGCGCCACGGAAATCCCTTTCCCCTTCAGGGAGCTTCTTTCAGCTGACGACGTGTGTGAGGCACGCTGGGAATGGGTGCGCTCGCGTAATGTCAGGAGGGTGCGTTGGAACCAAGATGGTGGCACCCAGTGCGAAAATGCTGGCTGAGGCACGTGGATTCTGGATGTGTCCCAGCGGGGGGGGGCGTAGAATACTAACTGGAGGAGGCGGGGAGCGCAGTGGATCCCTCTTATGAGGAGAGATGACCACAGAAGAGGCGCTTGTCTGAAGCTCCCCATTATGGAGGATCACGGTGGACAGTTGCAGCAGGAGCGTTCACCAGGTTTTGTGCCTGGTCAGCTGGGGCATACTAAGAGGAGCCGCCGCTGGAGTGGCAGCTGTCCCGACCAGAGGTCGCGGCACTCAGTATCCAGGAGGGACGTGGCTCACCCCTGATGAGCCTCCAAATCTGGTACCATTGATTGACAGCGGGTGGTGAATGATCTAAGAGAATGTCACCTTGGTTGTAATAGGTGTCATTTTCTGCTTAATCACCAGGGGCCTAGGAAGGCTAGCGCCAAGGCAAAGAATGAGGAGTGCGCCCTTTCCAAAATCCCGCTGGCATTTCAGTGGCAGAAGAATCTCTGCGCTTACTGCATATAGAAAACAATGTTCAAAAAGCACATAGAAAAATGTTATAAAAATTATACAAAAAAACTTTAAGACACATACAATATAAAAACAGACATACATCTCGAGAGATCTCAGTTAGAGGCAAAACTCCCCCTGAAAGCAGCGAAACGCGCGTCGGGGTCTTGTACTGCATTTTCTGGGTGTGCCTCATTAATTGGTACAATATCCCCCATATATTATCTCTTGCATCATGCTTTCACATCTTAACATATTGTGACTATTTTTGGTAAACTGGGTGCCCTCCTTTTCTTTCCCATATCAGTAACATAGTGGTGAGTTTAATAGAGACTGAACAACGAGATATGATATGTGACTTGTAAGTGTTGCTAGATCTCTCTTGATTTGGGGTTTGAAGGGAGCGTCTGCCATAAATTCCCCATGTGACCATTTTGAAAATAGACTCTTAAAGGTAATTGAGTGCCACCTACTGGTGTTCATAAATTGCACTTTAAAAACATGTACGAACGTGGTCAAAATTGTTGGTACCCCTCGTGTAATGACAGAAAAATCCGCAATGGTGACAGAAATAACCGGAATCTGACAAAAGTAGTAAAAAAAAAAAATGAACAAATGAAAGTCAGACATTGCTTTTCAGTCATGCGTCCACAGAATTTATAAAAAAAAATAAATAAAACTCATGAAATCGGCCTGGACAGAAATGATGTTTCCCTTGACTTAATATTTTGGCCCACTCCTCAAGAGCAAACTGCTCCGGTTGTCTCGTGTGTGAAGGTTGCCTTTTCCAGACGGCATGTTTCAGCTCTTTCCAAAGATGCTCAGTACGATTCAGGTCAGGGCGATTCAGGTCAGGGCTCATACAGGCCACTTCAGAATAGTCCAGTGTTTTCCTCTTGGCCATTCTTGGGTGTTTTTAGCTGTGTGGTTTGGGTCATTATCCTGTTGCAAGACCCATGACCTGTGAGACCAAGCTTTCTGACACTGGGCAGAACATTTCTCTCTAGAATCCCTTGACAGTCTTGAGAGTTCATTGTACCCTGCACAGATTCTAGACACCCTGTGCCAGATGCAGCAAGGCAGCCCCAGAACATAACAGAGCCTCCTCCATGTTTCACAGTAGGGACAGTGTTCTTTTCTTGATATGCTTCATTTTTCCGTCTGTGAACATAGAGCTGATGTGCCTTGCCAAAAAGTTCCATTTTTGTCTTTTCTGTCCATTGGACATTCTCCCAGAAGCTTTGTGGTTTGTCAACATGTAGTTTGTCAAATTCCAGTCTGGCTTTTTTATGATTTTTTTTTTTTTCAGCAATGGTGTCCTCCTTGGTCGTCTGCTGTGAAGTCCACTTTGTCTCATACAATGACTGGTGGTTCAATCTGAAACTGATGTCCCTTGAGCTTGAAGTTCACCTTTAATCTGTTTAGAAGTTTTTCTGAGCTCTTTTGTTACCATTCATATGATCCGTCTCTTTGATTTTGTCATCAGTTTTCCTCCTGCGGCCACGTCCAGGGAGGTCGGCTACAGTCCCATGGAGCTTACATTTCTGAATGATATGTGCAGCTGTAGTCACAGGAACATCGAGCTGCTTGGAGATGGTCTTATAACTTTCACCTGTAACATGTTTGTCTATAATTTTCTTTCTAATCTCCTGAGACAACTGTTTCCTTCGCTCCCTCTGGTCCATGCTGAGTGTGATACACAGCACAGTGAGGATCTGTAGCCCCCTCTATACCGGCCGCTCACTGACTCCAGGACTGTAGACCCTGTGATGCTGATTAGTGGACACACCGCGATGTAACATGTGCCATCATTCTTGTCCAGGCCGATCTCATGAGTGTTATTCTTTGTAAATTCTGTAGAAGCAATGTCTGACCTTCATCTGTTCATTTTCATAGATTTATGATTTCTTATTACTTTTGTCAGATTCCGGTTATTTCTGTGACTGTTGTGGGGTTTTCTGTCATTACACGAGGGGCACCAACAATTTTGACCACGTGTGTATGTCTCTTTTTATGTTGTATGTGTCTTAATAAAGTTTTTTTTGTATAATTTCTATGACAAATTCAACACATTTCATCCTACCGTAAACTTGACATTGGACCACTCAGAAACGAAAATCGACTTCCTAGACACGACCATAAAAGTCCATAATGTTTCCTTCCAAACCTCAGTGTGTGGGAAACCAAGTGACCGCCCCACATACCTCAGATGGGACACAGGAACAAGTGCACTGTCTGCAGCCAGGCCCTGCGACGTAACCGTGTCTGTCCCCAGGACAGGGGTGAGCGCCTCACCCAGCTCAGAAGGTGACCACCCCACCTCCATCGGTGATCAGATGGTTAGGGCCACAAGCCCTCCAGTACAGGAAAGGAGAGGACCGTCCCCGTGGAGCTCTGCTCGTGACCTACAGCCCGCAGCTGAGAGAGGCGGCGAGGAAGCTTCACCATAGCCCACACCAGGGTGACCGGGTAGAGAGATTCTTCAGAGACCCTCCCAATCTAGCATCATGAAGTTCAGTGCCCTCAGACGCACCAGGAGGGACATATCCTGGCCATGGGAGGAGATGCCAAACCTGGTGTCACGCCGCGCTCACCTGCGTGCGGGACCTCGCCGATGTCACCTCTTCCGGAGCCGCTCCGGGGGTCCCGTCAGGTGCACATGCGCACTTCTCGTGCTTGGGTTCATGTTTGTGCCATGTTCTGTGTGCGCGCACTTCTCAGCTCTGTCTCCAGGTCTGTCCTCTCTATGGCACTGGAGGACTTGACCCGGAAGCCCTAGTGATCATGTGCTGTATCAGGCTACGTCTTCCTAATGGAGGTGCCTGATTATTGTTGTGCTTCCTGGCTTGGTCTGCCGTGTCCCTGTCTGGCTGTGTGCTGTATTCGGGTCCCCTGCCTTGTACTCTGCTGTGCCTCCTGGCACACGCTCTATCCTGCACTCCGTTCCTGTACTCTGTTGTGCCTCCTGGCAAACGCTCTATCCTGCGCTCCGTTCCTGTACTCTGTTGTGCCTCCTGGCACACGCTCTATCCTGCCCTCCTGTTCCTGTACTCTGTTGTGCCTCCGGGCACACGCTCTATCCTGTGCTCCAATTCTGTACTCTGTTGTGCCTCCGGGCACACCTGCTGTCTAACTCTGTATTCTGGTGTGCTCCTTTGCACGCGTCCTGCTCTGCTCGCGCCCGGGCGTGCTGATCAGTGCGCGCCATACGTACTCCCGTACACACGTCCCGTGTTCTGCGGTACTCACCGTGCCTCCGTACACTCGTCCAGTACCGTCCTGTACCCGGCGTGTCCCTGTGTCCACGCTGTACACGTTCCTGCAGACACACTCGTGTCTCCTGTGAGCCTGGTGCCAGCAGTCGTGGTGCCTCTCCCCCTTGGGCTTGCCCCTGACACTCCCTGTATAGGGGGTGGTCCTCACTAGGTCAGCTCTCCCTGGGAGGGTTGGTGCCACGACCCAGAGGGTCCACTCCAGGAGTCATCACACCTGCCTTCATATAGAGACCAGCGACAAGGTCAGATCCCCACCACACAGCGGGACTGTAAGACCCCTGCCGCCGGGACATGTTCCTCCTCCAATGGGGGGAGTGTTCTGTGCACTGTATATGTGGGCGGCCTCTAGATGGAGAGCACGGATGAGACTCCTTATCTGTGGACCGCTCCTAGGTTTCTCCCATGAGGACTCCTCCGCTTCTCGTCTCATCTCTTGCGTTCTTTCCGTGCTGACGCTTCAGATGTTGTATTGGCCTGTGCCTGATGGAGACCGGAGGAGTCTGGAGAGCTGCAATGTGTCACCATCTTATCAGCCACGGAGGACTCTCACCTCTGAAGATTCTTCTATCTACTGGCTGACACGGTACAAAGATAGACGTTATTTTTTGTTAGGAAGTTATAAGGGTAAAAAGTTGGCCAGCGATTTCTCATTTTTACAACACCATTTTTGAGGGGTCTATATGACAGAAAATACCCAAAAGTGACCCCATTCTAAAACCTGCACCCCTCAAGGTGCTCAACACCACAATCAATAAGTTTATTAACCCTTCAGGGGCTTCACAGGAATTTTTTTAATGTTTAAAAAAAAAAAAATGAACATTTAACTTTTTTCACAAAAAAATTCAAGTCCAATTTTTTATTTTACCAAGGGTAACAGGAGAAATTAGACTGCAAAAGTTATTGTGCAATTTTTCCTGAGTACGCTGATACCTGATATCTGGGGGGGAACTACTGTTTCGGTGCATGGCAGAGCTCAGAATGGAAGGAGCGCAGTTTTGACTAATCCACTGCAAAATTGGCTGGAATTCAGATTGGACGCCATGTCACGTTTGGAGAGCCCCTGATGTACCTAAACAGTGGAAACCCCCCACAAGTGACATCATTTTGGAAACTAGACCCCCAAGGAACCTATCTAGATGTGTGGTGAGAACTTTGAACCCACAAGGGCTTCACAGAAGTTTATAACATACAGCCGTAAAATTAAAAAATCATTTTTTCCACAAATGATCTTTTCACCCCAATTTTTATTTTCCCACGGGTAACAGGACCCTAAAAGTTATTGTGCAATTTGTCCTGAGTACGCTGATACCCCACATGTGGGGGTAAACCACTAATTGCGCGCATGGCAGAGCACGAAAGGGAAGCAGCGCCATTTGACTTTTTTGGCTGGAATTGAGATCGGACGCCATGCCGCGTTTGAAAAGCCCCTGATGTGGCTAAACTGTTGAAATCCCTCACAAGTGACCCCATTTTGGAAATTAGTTCCCCCCCCCCCCTCTTCACCCAAAGAACTTGTCTAGGTGTGTTGACCACTTTGAACACACAAGTGCTTCACAGAAGTTTATAACGTAGAGCCATAAAAATAAAATCATATTTCCCCCCCCCCCCCCCCCCCAATTTTTTATTTTCCCAAGGGTAACAGGAGAAATTGGACCCCAAAAGTTGTTGTCCAATTTGTCCTGAGTACACTGCTACCTCATATATGGCAGAAAACTACTGTTTGGGCGCATGGCAGAGCTTGGAAGAGAAGGAGCGCCGTTTGACTTTTTCAACGCAGAATTGGCTGGAATTGAGATCAGACGCCATGTTGCATTTGGAGAGCCCCTGATGTGCCCAAACAGTGGAAACCCCCAATTATAACTCCAACCCGAACCCCAACACACCCCTAACCCTAATCTCAGCCCCAGCCCTAACCCTAATCTCAGTCCTAACCCTAACGGGAAAATGGAAATTCATTTTTTTAAATTTTATTATTTTTCCCTACCTAAGGGGGTGATAACGGGGGGTTTGATTTACTATTTATGGCGGTTTTTATTTTTGGCAGCTGTCGCACGCTAAAAGACGCTTTTTATTGTAAAAATAGTTTTTGCATCACCACATATTGTGAGCTATAATTTTTCCATATTTTGACCCACCGAGTCATGTGAGGTCTTATTCTTTGCGGGACGAGTTGACGTTTTTATTGGTACCATTTTCGGACTCGTGACATCTTTTGATCGCTTTTTATTCCGATTTTTGGGACGCACAATGAACAAAAACCAGCGTGTCATGAATTTCTTTTGGGGGGTGCGTTTACACCGTTCCGCGTGCGGTAAAATTGATAAGATGGTTTTATTCTTCGGGTCAGTACGGTTACAGCGATACCTCATTTAGGTTTTTTTGTTTTGGCGCTTTTATGCAATGAAAACAATTTTATTTTATCCTGAGACCTATAACTTTTATTTCTCCTTCCCCCATGACTGCACCACGGAGAGGGGATCTGCCCCACGGGGACAGGAAACCTACAGATAAAAAGGCGGTACCTCTCTTCCGCATCAGTTGGTTTCCTGTCCCCATAGGGAACCTACAGACTTACCCTTCGGATGCCGGGGCCGACCAGTCTGGAGGATGGGCCTCCAGGGTGTGTGTGGGGGGGGGGGGGGGGGCGGCGGCAGTAGGAAGATCCGTCCTCCCCTCGAGGCTTGGCATCCTCCATGAGCAGGTACAGGGAGAGCGTCAGCGGGCGCAGGTATTCCCCACACCGAGGAGGACGCGGTGCACCTCTGGGAGCTGGAAGCGGGGCGCGTGACATAAGGGCCTGCAGGCCAGAAAGGAGGCGCTGCCGGCTGCGGTGCATCTCTGGGAGCCAGGGAACATGACGTCACGGGGCCGGCAGGCCAGAGAGGAGGCGCCGTGGTGCATTTCTGGAAGCCGGCGGTGGTGCGCACGCGCGGGGCGCGTAACGTCACACGAGCTGGCAGGCTGGGGAAGGCGCCAGAGGTCAGGGAGTCGCCGCCGCCCACGCGATGGGGCGGATGGAAGGCGTCACCAGCTGGCCTTGGGGAAAAAAAAAGAGAGAGGGGAAATTTGTGGTTGATCTCATCCCTCACTTAGTTAAAAGTGCACAGGGGGCACAGCGCGGTCTGTCACCTGGCACCATGAGTGAACCAGAAGAGCAGCAAACTGGTGGAGGCGTCCTCGGACACAGGACAAGAGCAGCAGCCACGGAAGCCACCACAACAGCATTGTAAGAACACCAAGGAGCAGCCGCAGCGAAAAGGCAGCAGCAGCCGTTCGGAGTCCCGACGCAGCAAGTAGTCCGGGGGGCAGGAGTCCCAAAGGACAAGCCGCGTGCAGATCCGGGCCCACGGCTGATTCGGTATCCTCCTTCGGGCCGGCGGGTAAGTGGACTACGTGAACGTATATGCTGTGATTAGGGCCTGTCCTCCTTCTCTTACAGGGGAAGAAGTGCACCCAGAAATCTAACCACAAGATTTGCCCACTTTGTAAGGAGGATCTCCCCCCGCGTGGGGGAAAAGACTGCCAGTCCTGCATTGAGCCAACAATATGCAAGGAATCCCCAGGGTTCGCTTCTGACCTCAGAGCCCTAATTGCCCATCAGGTAGAGAACACTGTCAAAACCCTACGGGGAAAAAAGCAAAAGGAAGAAACCCAAAAGAAAGAACCCCAGTCAGACCCTAGTGAAAGGGAAAGTGGTTCTTCGTCATCTGACACAGCCCGTCATTCGGCTCCTCGTCCTCTGAGGGTGAAGGTCGCAGCTGCTTCCCCATAGAAGAAACGGATAATTAAGTAAAGGCTATCAGAACCACTATGGGGCTTGTAGCTGCTAGGCCGAAGAGAACCATCCAGGACGCCATGTTTAGTGGGCTGGAACAGAAGAAAAGGAGGACTTTCCCCATGAACGATAAAATCCAGTCGCTCATTCAGAGGGAGTGGAAAAGGTCGGAGAAAAAGGGCCTCCTAGCACCAAAAAGGAAATACCCCTTTGAGGAGCCAAGCTGCTTGTTTTGGGACAAGGCACCAAAAGTGGATGTAGCAATAGCGAAAGCTTTGAAAAAATTCGCCCTGCCGTTCGAGGACATGGGGACACTGAAAGACTCTATGGATAAGAAGGCCGATTCATTCCCGAAAGGAGCCTGGGAAGCAGCCGGAGGTGGACTAAAACCCGCTATAGCTGCCACTTGCACAGCCAGAGCCCTGATGGTGTGGCTGGACCAGCTGGACGACCAGCTAAAAAATAAAACGACAAGGGGAGCAATCCTGGACTCCGTCCCGTTAATGAGAGGAGCAGCGGCATTTCTAGCAGACGCATCCGTGCATTCAGTCAGATTGACAGCCAGGGCAGCCTCATTCTCGAATGCAGCACGAAGGGCTCTATGGCTCAAGTGCTGGAAGGGAGACCTGCAAACAAGTTGTGCTCCATCCCCTGTGAAGGGGAATTCCTTTTCGGACCGACACTGGACGATAAACTTGAGAAAGCAGGGGATAAAAAGTCTTTCCCGAACCCATCCAATTTCCTCTTCAAACGCTTTCGGAGCAGGAAATTTATCCAGAGGAAGCCGCCTAAAAACTCCCAGGACAAGTGGGAAGATAGAGGCAGAGGGAAGGGGTTCATGTTCGGGAAGCTGGCGGACAAGAAGCAACCCCAATGAAGGTGTCTCCCAGGTAGGGGGAAGTTTAAGCCTCTTCTTCCTGGCCTGGGAAAAGATATCAGACAGTTCCTGGATCCTAAGCATTATAGAAACATGCCTCAAGTTAAAATTCCACACCTTACCCAAACCCTTTTTCGTAGTGACCCCATAGAGGCAGTCGATAGAAGAGCAAGTTGCAGTACAACAAGAGATTCAGACCCTGGTGGAGAAAGCGGTGTTACAGGAAGTCCCCCACCAAGAAAAAGGAGAAGGCTTCTATTCCCCTATCTTCTTGCGGAAGAAACCAGATGGGACATTCAGGACGATGGTAAACCTGAAAGGGTTGAACATATGCTTAGTGATTCCTCCATTCAAGATGGAGACAATAAAATCCAGGGTAAAGATATTGTTTCCAGCTTGATACATGGCAGTACTCGACCTAAAAGACGCCTACTATCACGTCTCCACACACACTGACTACCGCCGGTTTCTCAGAATAGCAGTCACAATAGGGGGAGAAATAAAGCATTACCAATTCAAAGCCTTCCCATTCGGGCTAGCCATCGCCTCAAGAGTGTTCACGAAAATCGTATCAGAGGTTATGGCACATTTGAGAGAACAGAACGCCCTAATAGTCCCATACTTGGACGACTTCCTAATAGTAGGCAACTCCCCAGGCCATTGCAGAGACCAGTTGAACCAGACTATGGAATCTCTGTCCAACCTAGGTTGGCTGCTGAACCTACCAAAATCTCGGTTAATTCCGAGCCAGGTGCAGGAATATCTGGGCATAACCATAGATTCCATCAGGCAGGTGTGCTGCCTCCCCGAAGGGAAAAGGCTGCACACAGAGCAGCTAGCAACAGGAGCAATAACACGGACACTAATGACACTCAGGAAGGCTATGTCCTTGCTCCGCTCAATGACAGCCTGCCTACCAGCGGTCCAGTGGGCCCAAGCTCATACAAGAGATCTCAAGTGGGAGATACCAGAGGCAGAAATTTCTCTTCACGGTTATTTAGAAGGGCAGTTAAATATCTCACCCGTAACAGCTCGCTCTCTACAGTGGTGGACGGAACCATCCAACCTATCCAGGGTGGTTCCTTGGGTGATTCCGCAGATCCTTACTACAGATGCAAGCCCCAGGGGGTGGGGGGGCTCACTGGGACAACCAGGTAGCACAAGGAGTCTGGACAGAGGACGAAAAAGCAGCCTCCTTGAATATGAAGGAGCTACTAGCGGTGAAGTGCGCCCTCATATATTTTCTAAACTCCCTCAGGGGCCATTACGTAAGAGTGTTCTGACAACAGCACTGTAGTGGCGTACTTAAATCATCAGGGGGGCACGAGATCCCGTACCCTTATGGACGTGACAAAATTACTTTTCCACTTGGCAGCAAGGAACCTAGACTCACTAACGGCATTACACATAAAAGGGTCAGACAACGTGATGGCGGACTATTTAAGTCGCACACAGCTGAGACAGGGCGAATGGGAGCTGAACCAGAAAATTCAGTCAGATCACGCAGCTATGGGGAAAACCCAACATAGACCTATTCGCCAACAGAACGAAACGGAAAGTGAAGATATTCTGCTCCATAGACCCATCCGGGGACCCGATAGCCCTGGACGCCCTTATGATTCCCTGGCACTTTCCCCTTGCATAAGCGTTCCCCCCCAATAGTCTTGATTCTGTCAGTTCTGAGGAAGATCCGGGAGGACAAAGCGATGGTAATACTAATGGCCCCCTTCTGGCCGTGAAGGACGTGGTTCTCGTGGCTGAGAAGAATGTCCATCTCCGATCCTTGGGTCCTCCCGAATATCCCGAACTTACTCTCCCAGGGCCCAGGTGGAGAATCTACACATGACGGCCTGGAATTTGAAAGGGCTCTATTAATTAACAGGCTTCTCCTAAAATTTAGTATCCACGCTACTACGAAGCAGGAAGCCGATAACCACTAAACAGTATGGGAGGGTCTGGAGAAAATTCCTTTCAGTATCAAAGGCTAGTCCAAAGGGGAAAGTACCCATATCAAACATCCTAGAGTTCCTACAAAGGGGTTTGGAGCAAGGCCTAGCTACCAGCACACTAAAGGTTCAAGTGGCAGCCCTGGGGGCCCTATACAACTGTGACTTGGCGGGGAATCGTTGGGTATCCAGGTTCATTAAGGCAGCCGGTATATCCAGGCCCGTGTCTCCCCTGAACGCGCCTCACCTGGGATCTAAACTTGGTACTCTCAGCCCTGACCAAATCTCCCTTTGAGCCGTTGCAGAAGGCGCCACTGAAATTAGTGTCTTTCAAAACCTGCCTCTTGGTAGCCCTCACATCAGCCCGTAGAATTAGCGACATCCAGGCCCTGTCGGCCTTTCCTCCATTCACACAGATCCTGGACGACTGAGTGGTACTTAGAACAGACCCAGCCTACCTGCTGAAGGTAGCATCCCTATTCCACAGATCCCAGGAAATCTCTCTCCCTTCATTTTTCCCCAGCCCCAAAAACAAGGGAGAAGAGACCTTGCACACATTAGATGTCAGGAGATGCCTAGTGTAATACTTAGCGGCAACCAGGGAGTATAGGAAAGATAGGGCTCTTTTTGTCTGCTTCCAGGGGCCAAAGAAAGGGCGGAAGCATCAAAGAGCACGTTGGCGAGGTGGATAAGGGACGCCATCACCTTGTCGTACTCGTCAGAAGGCGTGGACATGCCAGGCAGAATAACGGCCCATTCCACAAGAGTGGTGTCAATTTCCTGGGCAGAGAGAGCAGGCGTCTCCATTGAGCAGATATGTACTTGGTCCTCTCCTTCAACTTTCTTCAACCACTATCGGCTGGACCTAGCCACCTCCTCAGATCTAACCTTTGGTAGAAGGGTGCTGGAGGCAGTGGTCCCCTCCAATAGGCTCTGCAATTCTCTCCGTGGTGCCGTCATGGGGGAAGGAGACGGCTCGTTTTTTGCTGGACAAGGTGATGGTTTCAGCGGTATTATGATGGTTTATATCCGTCTTTTTGATTGCGTGTTATTCCACTTTCTGTTCGGCGGTATGATAAAGCATTGTTTATTCGGACTCCCATGACCGCACCACGAGAGAGGGGATCCGCCCTTCAGGAACAGGAAACCTACAGATACAAAAGGGCTTTCTCCCACGCATCAGTTCGTTTACTGTTCCTGAGGGGACGGGATCCTACAGATGGAATCTGAAGAGGATCCCAGGCCGACCGGTCGATACAGGTAGCGGGGGGGGGTCTCCTACCTCGGCCAGGTGCGGAGCTCCTGGAGACGCCACGGTGGTCCTAGCTGGGCTGCACGGCGGTGGCGTTCGCAGCAGGGAGCTGTATCCGGAGGATATCCGCCTCCGTTAGGAAGAAGCTGGCGCTGGTAAGTATGCCCCAGGGGTCTCCCTGCTCAAGCGGCACGGTGGCTGGGGTTGGCGTGCCGGCGCAACTGTGTCCGGGATCCGGAAGCGCAGCAGGAGAATGTCCGGGCATTCCGCGCGACTTTCGGTTACACAGGAAGTGTGTGCTTGGCCGCGGTGATGTCAGGGGCGGGGCTTGGGGGCGCTTCCGGGTCAGCGGCGCCACTGCGCAGGCACGGAAAATCCAAGATGGTGGCACCCATCGGCACAAGTGCCGGTAAGCGCCGGCTCGGGATCCAATAGCTGTGCCAGCTGGGGGAGGAGACCAATCTGGCGTGGCATGTCTGCTGACCGGAGAAGGGGTATTTTAAGCAGGGCCCAAGGGGGTTCCATGCTTCTTGCCACATCATTGCATGCGATGATGGAGAGCGAACAAGAGCAGCGGCGGCAACAGCAGCGGCAATCATCACTGCCGCCCCTAGAGGACCTTCGGCAGGTCAAGCAAAGGAAAAAGGAATCGCGGGACACCAAACGGAGTGACCAATCCAGTCATAAAAGCTCCTCCAGACAGACGGGAGCATCGACTGAAAAAGATCCCTCTCATTCTCCGGTACTTTATTGCTGCACTGGTAAGTGATCTACGTGAAAGTTCACTCAGTGATGGAGCCTCCCTCTGTTTTTACTCCCAGTGGAAGAAGGCCACGAGTAAGGCAAAACACAGGGAATGCGCTCTCTGTGCATGCCCACTACCGGACTCATGCCCCAAAAAGTTGTGCTCCCCCTGTATCCAGCAGACGGTGGCGGAGGAATTGCCTATAATCGCTGCAAGTCTAAAAAACATAGTCAGGGCAGAAATGAAAGAAACCCTGAAAACCCTGTCCCAAGCATGAAGCTCAGGGGTTGTGGGCCCTTTTGAGTCAGATTCCTCGGCAGAATGGAGGAGAAATAAGAACTTCTGGCTCATCCCCCTCGTCCTCCTCGGATGAAGAGGATTCCGGTCGTTTCTGTTTACCATTAGACCGGGTGGACAAGCTGGTAAAAGCGGTGAGATGAACAATGGAGTTGAAGGAGCCCAAGCCACAGTTATCCATGCAGGATGTCATGTTCGGCGGGCTGGATCAGAAAAGGTGGAGGGTCTTCCCTTTGAACGAAAAGATTCAGGATCTAATCCGTAGAGAATGGAAGAAACCAGATAAGAGAGGTTCACTACCACCAGCCCTCAAACGTAGATACCCCTTTGATGATCCGGCAGCTAGCACTTGGGACAAGGCCCCTAAATTGGATGTGGCAGTCGCCAAGGCATCAAAAAGAGCCTCACTGCCCTTCGAGTACATGGGGACCCTTAAAGACCCCCTAGACAGGAAGGCAGACACCTTCCTTAAAGTAACTTGGGAGATGGCAGCCGGATCCCTAAGACCAGCAGTAGCCTCAAAATGTACGGCCGGGTCCATGATGGTCTGGTTAGACCAACTCGAGTCTCAATTAAAACAGGGGACGCCTAGACAGACAATTTTGGGTGCCCTACCAGTAATCCAGGAGGCCGCAGCCTTCCTAGCGGATGCCTCAGCTGATGCAGTTAGAATGGCCGCTAGGGCAGCAGGACTTTCTAATGCAGCTCGTAGAGCCCTGTGGCTAAAGTGCTGGCCGGGAGACATCCAATCCAGGTCAAAACTCTGCACTATCCCGTGCGAAGGAGAATATTTGTTCGGAACAGTCCTGGATGAGTTGCTGGATAAAGCAGGGGACGACAAAAAAAGTTCCCGAATCTGTGGACGGCATCCTACAGACGTTCGTTCAATAGAAGGAAATTCGGTCAGGGAAGAAGGCGCAACCCATCGCCTAATAGAGACCGTCCCAGATGGGAAGATAGAAGAAGGAGAGGTACAGGCTTTATGTTCAGGCGTTATTCAAGAGAGCGAAAGAAACCTGGCCAATGACTAGCGATTCCCGTGGGAGGTAGACTGTCAGCCTTCCTCCTAGCTTGGCTTCAGATCACCAATAGTGACTGGGTGCGGAACGTAATATCCACCGGACTCAGGCTGGAGTTCCCCGGGATACCTTTAAACTACCTCCCTTACGATCTTCGCCACTTGAACAAACGGCTTTAGAAGCAGAAGTCTTGACTCTCTCTTAAAAAGGTCCTGGTGGAGGTTCCGGAATCTGAGAGGCAGACTTCTACTCTCCCCTATTCCTGATCCAAAAGCCAGATAAATCATTTTGAACCATTATTAATTTGTGTTCCTTTAATGAATTCTTGGTTAACTGAACTTTTTAAGATGGAGTCTATCAATTCAGCAATAAAGATGTTGTTTAAAGGGTGTTTCATGGCAGTCGTGGATTTGAAAGACGCGTACTATCATGTACCTATCCACGCAGACTTCCAGCAGTTCCTGAGAGTGGCAGTGTCACTTTTAGTTTAGGGCTCTCCCTTTTGGTCTCTCAGCGGCCCCCCGGGTATTTACGAAGATTTTGGCCGAAGTCATGGCTCATCTACGAGAGGCGAATATCCTGATTGTCCCGTATTTAGACGATTTTTTGATTGTGAGAAATTTGGTGGACCATTGTTTCTCAGATAGAAAAGACTAGGTCTAGACTAGAGCACCTCGGGTGGATAATAAATTACGAGAAGTCCCGATTTCAGCCCCTAAGAGTCCAAAAATTCCTGGGCCTACTGTTCAGAAACCCAGCAGGGTCTTCTGCCACCAGATAAGTTAGAACGCATTCAACAGCAGGTACTTCAGGCGATTGATAAACCCTCCATGACCCTCAGGCAAGCCATGTCACTGTTAGGTTCTCTTACCTCATGTATGCTAGCAGTGATGTGGGCGCAGTTTCACACTAGATCCCTTCAGAAGGATGTCCTAGTTAGCGACAGGGCCTTAGAGGGCTCTTTACAAGGTCAGATATCTTTTGAGTACTTTGACCCTTACATCTCTTAGATGGTGGCTTGACAAGAACAACTTATCCTCAGGGGTGCCCTGGGTGATGCAGATAACCCGTATAATAACCACCGATGCTGGCCCCTCTGGTTGGGGGGCCCATATGGAGGACATAGTGGTCCAGGGACAATGGGACCCTAAAACGGAGACCTCGTCTATCCAGAGGGAGCTGTTGGCGATTGAGTTGGCAGTTAAAAAACTCATTATGTACCTACAGGGTCATCATGTGAGGATCCTCTCGGACAACCAGGTAGCAGTAGCCTATATCAACCACCAAGGTGGAACACGCTCCAGGGCCCTGATGCGGATAACAGAACGTCTATTTCAAATAGCCGAGAGAAATTTTCAATCTTTAACTACGCTCCATATCAGAGGGTAAGACAACATGAAGGCAGACTTTCTAAGCCGCAGGGTCCTGAGGCAAGGAGAATGGGCTTTAAACACGGACGTTTACAACCAGATTGTCCGCAGATGGGGTCAGCCAGAGGTAGACCTCTTTGCCAGCAAAGAAAACAGAAACGTAAAAAAGTTCTGCTCTCTGAACCCCAGGGAAAATCCACTGGCAGTGGATGCCTTCCTGATAAAGTGTGACTTCTCTCTGGCATATGCCTTTCCACCGTTAGTCCTCTTACCTCTGGTGGTGAGGAAGATCGAGCTAGGGTCATATTAATTGCCCCATTCTGGCCCAGGAGGACCTGGTTCGCATGGTTGAGGACCATGTCAGTATGCGATCCCTGGGTACTGCCAAACCTTCCGAATCTTCTCTACCAGGGACCAGTCAACCATCCGCAAGTAACGGGACTCCATTTGACGGCATGGAGTTTGAGAGGGCACTGTTGAAGAGTAGAGGTTTCTCCCAAAATTTAATTAATACTCTCCTGAAGAGCAGGAAGCAGATTACTACAAATATCTATGCTAGAACCTGGAGGCGATTCCTGTTCACCTCTGAGTTTAATCTCAGGGATGCAATACCCACAAAACAGATTCTAGAATTCCTTCAGAGGGGTCTTGAGTTGGGTCTCTCCACGAGTACTTTAAAAGTGCAGGTTTCAGCCTTGGGGGCCCTATTTACCTGTGATATTGCCAGCAACTACTGGGTGAGTAGATTCATCAAAGCTGCTATTAGATCTAGACCCATACACAGGGATAAAGGTATACCATGGGACTTGAATTTAGTCCTTACAGCTATGACAAAGAAGCCATTCGAACCTCTGGATTCGGCCTCGTTAAAGGTTATATCCCTTAAGACAGCTTTTTTGGTAGCAATAACATCCGCACGTAGGATAAGTGATATACAGGCACTTTCCCGGTTGCCTCCTTATACAGAGTTTTTACATGATAGAGTAATCCTAAAACCGGACCCAGCATACTTGCCCAAGGTAGCATCACACTTTCACAGGACACAAGAGATAGTGCTCCCTTCCTTCCTTCCTCCCTAATCCTATCAACCCTAAAGAGGAGACGCTTCATGCGTTGGACGTTAAAAGATGCCTACTAAGATATATATCAGCTGCTGATCCTTGGAAGAAAGAGAGTGCATTATTTTTATCCTTCCAAGGTCCTAAGAAAGGGTTTAGGGTACCAAAACGCACGTTAGCAAAGTGGATTAGGGAGGCTATCTCTTACCTACACAAGAGGTGGCGGTCCGGCTCCACAGAATCTGAGGGCGCATTCCACTCGGGCCATGGCGTCATCTTGGGCGGAGAGATCTGGAGTGTCAATTGACCAGATATGTAAGGCGGCCACCTGGTCATCTCCTTCCACCTTCTTTAACCACTATCGGTTAGATATGGGTGCCTCCTCGGATCTCACCTATGGGCTAAGGGTGCTGCAGGCTGTAGTCCCTCCCTAAGTTAGTTTACATCTCTGTAATTCTTTCGTGGTGCTGTCATGGGAGTCCGAATAAAGTATTAAGTTACGTACCGGTAACAGTATTTTTCGGAAGCCCATGACAGCACCCTTAGTTCCCTCCCTTGTTCACGTATAGGGGTGCACTCCTTCCTCTTAGAAGGCTGTCACGGATTTACCTTATTTTGGAGTAAAAGATAACATATAATTTGTGAATAGGATGTGTAGATTGTGTATATTGTATATATGCTGTGCCGCTAACCAGAGTAGCCTCTCGAGCTCTGAAATCCAACTGATGCGTGGGAGAGGTGCCGCCCTTTTGTATCTGTAGGTTTCCTGCTCCTGAAGGGCAGATCCCCCTCTCGTGGTGCTGTCATGAGCTTCTGAAAAATACCGTTACCGGTGCGTTACTTAATACTTTTTTGCCTAGTTTTTTTTTTTTTTTTTTTTAGGGGTTCACTAGAGAGGTTAACTAGTGGGACAGTTTTATAGGGCGGGTTGTTTGTGCAGTTACATCTTTATTGCATTTACCATTTCCGCAAGGTGCTGTATCTGTACAGTTATACCTGACCTGCACCCGTCGGGTGTCTGAAGGAGGAGGAATGGCTACTCCTCCATACTAGTCACTGAGGACTAAATGATCTGTTGCCTATACTCAACCAGTCAGTCTTTTAGCAGGGGCAGTCCCTCCTGTCTGATGAGGACTACTCTGTAGCCCCTTCATCAGTCAGTGAAAGGTGCTCTCGGACCCCACCTACTGTCTTGTGTTCATCACCCCTGCCCACTCCATGGTGACCAGTGTTGGGGAGGTGAGGTCTCCTTCTGTTACTGTATGGATTGGAGCATTCAGGACCCCAGGATTAGGTCTGGGTGCCCCGCCTTAGATTCTGTACGCTACATACAGTCGGCGTCTGTGTTTGCTTAAGTCCATCCAGTCCATTGTCAAAACGTTCAAGCAGCCTCCCCCACCCCAAGGGCATTCTAGCCTTTCAAAGTCCTTTATACCATCTGTTATGGCCTCTTTCCTGTCACCTTACCTGAACACTTTGCTGTCTTCCCTTTTTCTTCCTCTGCCTACTATGGCAAGCTTCCATACTCCTCACCAATCTCCCTAAAGTAAAGCACCCTTAAATCTTGCATCAGTGCCGGCACATTTCTTTTATGTGTAGTCAGTCACCAAGACACCTAAAATCCTTCACCTCACCTTAGCGACTGCCTACGTGCTTAAAATCCTACCTTAAACCAGTAATCTGCCTACATGATGCCTTCCTGTTGGGTTGATCCTTTTCAACAGCCCAACAGGAAGGCAACCAGATATTATACTGATGAAGGATATGAGGAGCGGCAAAGAAGACCCAAGACAACATACTCCGAAGGGAGATAAGAAAATGTCTAAAACAATCCACAGGGAGGAGATTGGAAGAAAACAAAATCCTCTAACCTGCATGCTCGCAACCGCCAGAAGCCTGACAACCAAGATGGAAGAACTAGAAGCAGAAACATCTACAGGCAACTATGACATAGTGGGAATAACCGAGACATGGTGAGATGGAAGCTGTGACCGGGCAGATAACTTACAGGGTGACAGTCTGCTTAGAAAGGATCGTAAAAATCGGAGAGGAGATGGGGTTTGTCTTTATGTAAAGTCTTGTCTAAAGTCCACTTTAAGGGAAGATATTAACGAAGGGAATGAGGATGTCGAGTCCATATGGGTCAAAATGCATGGAGGGAAAAATAGTAACAAAAATCTCTTTGGGGTCTGTTACACCCTTCAAATATAACAGAAATCATGGAGAGTCTACTACTAAGGCAGATAGATGAAGCTGCAACCTATAATGAGGGCCTTGTTATGGGGGACTTTACCCGGATAATAACTGGGAAACAGAGACCTGCGAAACCCATAAAGGCCACAGGTATCTGCTAATAAAATTATAACTATTGGTGCAGAATCCGACCAGAGGAGCAGCACTTTTACACCTAATACTATCTAACAGACCGGACAGAAAAACAGATCTGCAGGTGGTCGGGCATCTAGGAAATAGCGACCACAATATTGTACATGTCTGTTGTGTTTCGCTAGGGGGACTTGTCAGGGAGTCTCAAAAACAATGAACTTTAGGAAGGCAAAGTCTGACCAGCTTAGAGATGCCCTTAATCTGGGTGACTGGGACAATGTCCTCAGAAATAAGAACACAGATAATAAATGGGAAATGTGTAAGAACATCCTAAAGAGGCGCTGTAAGCGGTTTATACCTTGTGGGAATAAAAGGACAAGAAATAGGAAAAACCCAATGTGGCTAAACACAGAAGTAAGAGGGGCGATCACCAGTAACAAGAAAGCATTGACACTACTAAAGCAGGACGGCCCCGCTGAGGATCTAACAACTACAGGGAGAGAAATACTTTATCTAAAAAACTAATCACAGCTGCCAAAAAGGAAACAGAGAAGCACAAAGGAGAGTAACACTAATCCCAAGCTGCTCTTCACCTATATCAATAGTAAGAGAATCATAAGTGACAGTGTAGGAGCCTTATAAAACTGTGAGGAACGTATGGTTGGAGATGACGAGGAAAAAGCGAATATATTACACACCTTCTCCACGGTAATCACGATGGAAAATGAAATGCCGAGAGACAAAGAAAACCCGATATTAAGGGTCACCAATCTAACCCAAGAAGAGGGGCGAAACAGGCTACATAAGATTACAATAGATAACTCTCCGGCTCCGGATGGCTTACACCCACGAGTACTAAGGGAACTAAGTAATGGAATAGACAAGCCATTATTTCTTATATTTAGAGACTCTATAGCGACAGGGTCTGTTCCACAGGACTGGCGCATAGCAAATGTGGTACCAATATCCAAAAAGGGCTCTAAAAGTGACCTGGAAATTATAGGCCAGTAAGTCTAACCTCTATTGTTGGTAGAGTATGTGAAGGGTTTCTGAGGGATGTTATTCTGGATTATCTAAATGAGAATAACTGTGTAACGCCATGTCAGCATGGGTTTATGAGGAATCGCTCCTGTCACACCAATCTAATCAGCTTTTATGAAGAGGTAAGCTATAGACTGGACCAAGGTGAGTCATTGGATGTGGTAGATCTTGATTTTTCCTAAGCGTTAGATACCGTGCCACACGAGGTTGGTACACAAAATGAGAATGCTGGGTCTGGGGGAAAATGTGTGTAAATGGGTAAGTAACTGGCTGAGTGATAGAAAGCAGAGGGTGGTTATAAATGGTGTATTCTCTAACTGGGTCGCTGGGACCAGTGGGGACCGCAGGGGTCGGTGTTGGGACCTCTTCTCATCATCATATTTATTAACAATCTGGTAGAAGGTTTGCACAGTAAAATATCGATATTTGCAGATGATACAAAACTATGTAAAGCAGTCAGTACAAGAGAAGATAGTATTCTGCTACATATGGATAAGTTGGGAACTTGGGCCGAAAGGTGACAGATGGGGATTAATAATGATAAATGTAAGGTTATACACATAGGAAGAAGGAATTGGTATCACCATTACACACTGAATGGTAAACCACTGGGTAAATCTGACATGGAGAAGGACTTAGGGATCCTAGTTAATGATAAACTTACCTGGAGCAGCCAGTGCCAGGCAGCGGATGCCAAGGCAAACAGGATCATGGGGTGCATTAAAAGAGGTCTGGATACACATGATGAGAGCATTATACTGCCTCTGTACAAATCCCTGGTTAGACCGCACATGGAGGACTTTGTACAGTTTTGGGCACCGGTGCTCAGGAAGGATATAATGGAACTAGAGCGGGAACAAAGGAGGGCAACAAAATTAATAAAGGGGATAGAGGAACTACAATACCCAGAGAGATTAGCAAAATTAGGATTATTTAGTCTAGAAAAAAGACGACTGAGGGGCGATCTAATAACCATGTATAAGTATATAAGGGGACAATACAAATATCTTTCCGAGGATCTGTTTATACCAAGGAAGGTGACAGTCACAAGGCGGCATTCTCTGCGTCTGGAGGAGAGAAGGATTCTCCACCAACATAGAAGAGAATTCTTTACTGTTAGGGCAGTGAGAATCTGGAATTCCCTGCCTGAGGAGGTGGTGATGGCGAACTCAGCCGAGGGGATCAGGAGAGGCCTGGATGTCTTCCTGGAGCGTAACAATATTGTATCTTACAGCTATTAGGTTCTTTAGAAGGACGTAGATCTGGGGATTAATTCTGACAGAATTTTATAGGCTGAACTCGATGGACTTAATGTCTTTTTTCGGCCTTACTATGTAACAGCCCAACAAGTCACCATAACAGTAGCAGTCCTCCAAGTAGGAGTACCAGAGAATTCACAAGCCTATACTGATCCCATCACATGCACAGAACTCATAAAGGCAGAGGTATCTCCAGTGCTTGGAACAGACAATTTAATTCAACATTACCCTTCAGATTGGAGGAGGACGAAACTCCTAGGAAAAGTGAAGCAAGAATGTAAGAGTAAGGCTAGTTTCACATTAGCATTTACGGCCACAGCTAAGCCCTGCCGTGCCTCCGCTGGTAGCTCCGCCTACGGACGCATGACGCTGCATGCGTCCTGCGTCCCCTATCTTTAGCACTGGGGTCGCAGGCCGTGCGCAGTATGCGTTTGGCGGCGCATGCATCCTTTTGACACTGCGCTGAAAAGCGCCAAACACAACAAGTTGCAATTTGGTGCACTTGGCACAGCGTCAAAAGGACGCATGTGCCGCCAAACGCATACTGTGCACGGCCTGCGTTCTCTGGACTGGAAGGGTTCTCTATCTTTCTTCAACCTGCTTCCCACCGTCCTTCTATTCTTCGTTCCGATCTGTTGTATCTTTCTTATGGAAGGTTAAGTTATCAATCTTATCAGTCTCTTTCTCTGGTCTTTCTCGTGCCAGCAGCCCAGATAATAATAATACATTTTATTTTTTATAGCGCCGACATATTCCGCAGCACTTTACATTTCAGAGGGGATTTGTACAGACAATAGACATTACAGCATAACAATAATCACATACAGTAGATTATAACAAATACCAAGAGGAGTGAGGGCCCTGCTCGCAAGCTTACAGTCTATGAGGAAAGAGGGAGACACGAAAGGTGGGTGGTAACAGTTGCCCTGATTGTATGGACCAGCCATAATGTTAAGTGTGTAACAGTACAGACACAGAGGGCTAATGGATGCATAAAGCATGTGGGAACATGATGCTGGGAACCTGGTTATGGTAAAACTTTTGGCTCTGCCACACAGGGATAGGTTAGGTTAATGTGTTGAGGCGATAGGCCAGTCTGAATAAATGCGTTTTCAGGACACGCTTAAAATTGTGGGGATTGGGGACTAATCGTATTGACCTGGGAAGTGCATTCCAAAGAATTGGCGCGGCACGTGTAAAGTCTTGGAGACGGGAGTGGGAGGTTCTGACTATTGAGGATACTAACCTCAGGTCATCAGCAGAACGGAGGGCGCGGGTAGGGTGGTATAATGAAACAAGGGAGGAGATGTAGGGTGGTGCTGAGCCATGGAGGGCTTTATGGGTGAGGGTAATAAGTTTATACTGAATTCTGGAGTGGATGGGTAGCCAGTGTAATGACTGGCACAAGGTAGAGGCATCGGTGTAACGAATGGTGAGGAATATGATCCTGGCAGCAGCATTCAAGACAGATTGGAGGGGGGAGAGTTTTGTAAGAGGGAGACCGATTAGAAGAGAGTTACAATAGTCGAGACGAGAATGAATAAGAGAAACAGTAAGAGTTTTTGCAGAGTCAAAAGTAAGAAAAGGTCGAATTCTAGAAATGTTTTGAGGTGCAGATGACAAGAGCGAGCCAGTGATCGAATGTGGGGGGCAAAGGAAAGCTCGGAATCAAGTATGACCCCAAGACAGCGGGCATGTTGCTGGGGAGTAATAGTGGAACCACAGACGGAAATGGCAATGTCGGGTGTAGGTACATTAGTAGCGGGAGGAAACACAAGGAGTTCAGTCTGACAGGTTCAGTTTCAGATATAGTGAGGACATGATATTAGACACAGCGTTTAGACAATCGCCAGTGTTTTCTAGAAAGGCTGGCGTGATGTCAGGAGAAGAAGCGTATAATTGGGTGTCATCAGCATAGAGATGGTACTGGAAACCAAATCTACTGATTGTTTGACCAATAGGGGCAGTGTACAAGGAGAAGAGGAGGGGGCCTAGAACCGATCCTTGAGGAACCCCAACAGTAAGGGGAAGGTGAGAGGAGGAGGAACCGGCAAAAGAAACAGTAAAGGAGCGGTCGGAGAGATAGGAGGAGAACCAGGAGAGAACGGTGTCCTTGAGGCCAATGGAATGGAGCATAGTGAGGAGGAGCTGATGATCCACAGTGTCGAATGCTGCAGAGAGATCCAAGAGAATTAGCATGGAGTAATGACCATTTGATTTAGCTGTTAGCAGATCATTAGAGACTTTAGTGAGGGCAGTTTCAGTGGAGTGTAAAGAGCGGAAACCGGATTGGAGAGGGTCGAGAACAGAGTTTTCTGAGAGATAGCGGATAAGACGGGAGTGGACCAGGCGTTCCAGGAGTTTAGAGATGAAGGGAAGATTAGAGACAGGTCTATAGTTAGCGGCACAGTTTTGGTCGAGGGATGGTTTTTTAAGTAGTGCATGTATGATGGCATGCTTAAATGAGGAGGGAAAAATACCAGAAGAGAGAGAGAGAGGTTAAATATTTTAGTTAGGTGAGGGGTGACAGCAGGGGAAAGGGACTGGAGGAGATGTGACGGAAATGGGTCACTGGTGCAAGTAGTTGGGCGAGAAGATGCAAGGAGCCTGCTTACTTCTTCTGTGACTGGTTCAAAATCAGAGAGTGAGTTAGATGCAGTGGGGGAGGGAGGACAGTGCATGGTATGAGGGGATTTGGAGATAATTTCCTGTCGGATCTGGTCAATTTTTTCTTTGAAGTAATTGGCCAGATCGTCAGCTCGGAGCTCCGTGGTTGGGGCCTGTACACTTGGATTGAGTAGAGAATGAAAAGTGTCAAAGAGACGTTTCGGGTTATTGGACAGTGAGATGATGAGGGTGTTGAAATAGGTTTGTTTGGAGAGGTGAAGGGCAGTGTTGTATGTTCTAAGCATAAACTTAAAATGGATGAAATCTTCGTGTAGATTGGATTTTCTCCACAGACGTTCGGCGCACCTGGAGCACCGCTGCAGGAAACGTGTTTGCACCGTGTGCCAGGGTTGTCACCGTCTGCGTTGTGGTGTTCTATTTAAAAGGGGTGCAAATTCATCCAGGGCAGTTTGAAGTGTTTCATTGTAATGCTTCAATGCAGAATCAGGACATGAGAGGGAGGAGATAGGGGCCAATGAAGACTGCAAGTTCTTCATAAGTTTCTGGGTGTTAATGGCCTGTATGTTTCTATAAGTCTGGACAGTGGGGGTGACCTGAGCAGCCTGGCAGTTCTTGATAGAGAATGAAAGAAGATTGTGGTCAGAGAGGGGAGTTTGCAAAATCATCCACTGCACAAAGCCGAGAGAAGACCAAGTCGAGGGAGTTTCCGTCTTCATGCGTTGGAGAATTAGTAAACTGCGAAAGGCCAAATGAGGAGGTTAGAGATAAAAGGTGAGTAGCAGATGGGGAGAGGGGAAGAGCAATGGGGATGTTGAAATCTCCCATGATGAGGGTAGGGATGTCACAGGAGAGAAAATGTGGAAGCCAAGTGGCAAAATGATCCAGGAACTGATGGGAGGGGCCGGGAGGACGATACACCACCGCCACTCGCATGGAGAAGGGGGTGTAGAGTCTGACAGCATGGACCTCAAAAGAAGGGAAGACAAGTGAGGGTACTTGAGGGATAACCTGAAAGGTACATTTTGGTGATAGGAGCAGACCAACGCCTCCACCAGCTCTATTGTCTGATCTTGGGGTATGAGAGAAGTGTAGCCCCCCGTATGAAAGAGCAGCAGCAGCGGTAGTATCTGACTGCTGGATCCAGGTTTCAGTAAGAGCCAGGAGGTTAAGAGAATTAGAAAGGAAGAAGTCATGAATGAAGGAGAGTTTGTTACACACTGAGCGAGAATTCCAAAGTGCACAATTAAGAGAGACAGATGGCATGCAGGGAATATTAATAAGATTAGAGGGGTTTCTGAGTGTAGCAGTGGGGGGGGGTTTGACTTTCTATAACATGGGGGACCAGGGTTGGGAGCAATGTCTCCTGCAACTAGGAGAAGGAGGATAGAAAGAGTGAGCAGATGGTTAAGTGATTTGTGAGAGCGTCTCTGGTGTTGAATGGTGGGACTGGCTGGATCTCTGCAATTTAACAATGTGAAAAGAGCATGAGTGCTATACATAGGAGAGGAAAGAAGCGAGGGGCCAATATGGATGGAGTGTGGAGAGTTAATGCCAGGGCGGTGGATGTGTGTGAATGCAGCGGCCAGGATAAAAATTACACAAATGCATATGGTATATATTTGTTGTACTCCAAATGTACAGAGAGTAGATGTATATAAATGTCTTACCTGTCTCTTGCCCTGTCTAACTGCCATGTTATAACTGCCAGAAGTACTTTGATACATGTACTTAGATTACATGTGCATAAATGCCACCCCTGCATAAATGCTCCCCCTAGCTAGGTCTGAATATATAGGAGGTTAAGGCTAAGTTTTTTTTTTTTTCAGATCACTGGGACCTGCTGCAGCACGTCCCTCAGACACCCATCTTCTCTCTCCTCTAACTCTCACTCTTCCCACTCTTTTGTATCATCTCACTCCACCCGCCTCCCAGCACATCTCGTGTGTTACGAAGCAGGGTTCCACGAGGGGTGCTCTGCTAACCCTGAGCATGAAGCTGTTAGGTGGCCCCACTGAACTATCCTGTGTGTGGAATGCATGTGTGGGGCGTGGTCAGGAGTTCCCACCCTACCTGGATGGTGGGGCACTACACCTTAGGAGAAGGTGCAGTACCTCTGTGGCGACTGAAGCCTCAGGGGCGCCACATGAGCGATCTCCACTCTTCTATGCCCTAACCCCAAATTAGTACGAGTTTGAGTGCTCTAGACATCCACACAGCTCAGCCATGTATGGTGTACTCAGGACTTCTGCTTTATTAGCACATACAAGCTACTTAAGTATTAAATAATCTTTATATAGCGCCAACATATTCCACAGCGCTTTACAGTTTCCATTCCAAAGCACAAGTCATAAGTAACAACCTTAACAATAAAGCAAAATCAGCCGCCCCTGCCCGTCAGAGCTTACACTCTACAATGAGGTGGTGGAGATACAGAGGACAGGAGTGTATATACAATGGTGTATGTATAGTGAAGGTCCAGCCATCTTGAAGGAGTGAGGGATAGATGGAGATAGTGAATGGGCTACAAACGCACACTTACACAAAGAATGACTGTGATTAGTGACCGTGATAGGCCACTCTGAACAAATGTGTTTTGAGGGAGCGCCTAAAACTATGCAAATTGTGGATAGTCCTAATTTCTTGGGGTAGAGCATTCCATAGGATAGGCGCAGCGCTGGAGAAGTCTTGGAGTCGGGAGTGGGAGTTGCAGATTAGTGCAGAGGTTAGTCGAAAGTCATTTGTAGAGCGCAGCGGTCGGTTAGGCCTATAGACAGAAATGACGGAGGACATGTAGGGGGGTGCCGCACTGTGGAGAGCTTTGTGGGTGAGATCAAGTACTTTGAATAGGATCTTATAACGAATGGCCAGCCAATGTAAGGACTGGCGAAGAGCGGCCGTGTCCGAGTACTGATTAGCCAGATAGATGACCCTGGCTGGACTGGAGAGGGGATAGTCGAGTAACTGGAAGGCCAATTAATAGAGCGTTGCAGTAATCCAGGTGGGAGTGGATTAAAGCTACAGTAAGGGTTTTTGTTTCCATGGTGAGAAAAGGGCTGAGTCTAGAGATGTTGCTTACACCTAAAGAACAAGAGCGGGCAAGAGATTGTATATGGGAGGTGAAGGAGAGATTGGTGTCAAGCATAACACCCAGACAGCGCGCCTGCTGCCGGGTTGTTATGGTGCCACCCACGGAGAGGGAAATGTCAGATTTAGGGAGGTTAGTAGTCGGCGGGAGCAGAAGTTGTTCAGTTTTGGAGAGGTTAAGTTTCAGATTGAGGGCAGA
Organism: Dendrobates tinctorius; assembly: GCF_039654945.1. NCBI lineage: Eukaryota > Metazoa > Chordata > Amphibia > Anura > Dendrobatidae > Dendrobates > Dendrobates tinctorius. The sequence goes on from NW_027362103.1 coordinate 1,209,578, forward strand.
CATGATGTTAGAGACTGCGGACAGTCACTGGCGTTCTGTAGTGCAGCGTTGGTAAGGTCGGGGGAAGACGTATATAGTTGTGTGTCATCAGCATAAAGATGGTACTGAAAGCCAAATCTGGTGATGGTCTGTCCAACTGGGGCCGTGTAGAGAGAAGAGAAGGGGGCCTAGGACTGAGCCCTGAGGTACCCCGAAAGCGAGAGGAGGAGATGACGTGGAGCCTGAGGAAAAAAAACACTGAAGGAGCGGTCAGAAAGATAGGAAGAGAACCAGAAGAGAGCAGTGTCCTTAATGCCGAGTGACTGGAGCCTAGAGAGTAGGAGGCGGTGGTCAATTGTCGAAAGCTGCAGAAAGGTCGAGAAGAATGAGCAGAGTGGTCACCGTTAAATTTTGCTGTCAGAAGGTCATTGGTCACTTTGAGTGCAGTTTCAGTCGAATGTAGGGGGCGGAAGCCGGACTGTGAAGGGTCTAGGAGGGAGTGAGTGGAGAGGTAACCAGTAAGGCGAGAGTAGACTAGGTGTTAGAAGAGTTTAGAGGTGAAGGGGAGATTGGAGACTTGTCTGTAGTTGTTTGTGCTGGATGGGTCGAGAGTGGGTTTCTTTAGTAATAGAGTAACAGTAGTGTTTGAAGGAGGATGGTAAAATGCCCGAGGAGAGATTAAAGATTGTAAATAGATGAGTTGTGACGACTGGAGAGAGAGAGACTGGAGGAGATGTGAGGGAATGGGGTCGGTAGTGCATGTAGTCGGACGAGAAGAAGAGTTGAGTTGGGAGACTTCTGTGATGGGATCAAATGTGGAAAGTGAGCCAGGGGAAATGCAGGGAGGGATGGGAGTCACTACCCCTGGTGGCTGGGAGGGGATTTCCTGACAGATATTATATTATCTATTTTTTTCTATAAAGTGGGAGGCCAGGTCATAAGCACAAATGTTTGTGCTAGTGAGTGATAGGTGTCAAAAAGTTTCTTGCAAGAGGAAGAAAAAAAGTGATCCAGCTTGAGACAGAGGCGGCTGCAATTTACAAAGCTTTATTGGACAACTTAAAAATATGTTGGTTCTTAAAAATTTCTTATAGCAAACACCAAGCACACCAGTGAAGATCAACGCGTTTCAACTAAAAAATAGTCTTAGTCATGATACTTTACTTAAAAAGTTTCTTGGGGTTGTTGGCTAGTGAGGAGATCAGGGTGGTAAAGTAAGTGTGTTTGATGAGGTGAAGGGCAGTGTTATAGGTTCTTAACATAAATTTGAAGTGGATGAAGTCTTCTGGTGTGCGGGTTCTTCTCCATAGGCGTTCAGCACTCCTAGAGCATCGCTGGAGAAATTGAGTTTGTGATGTGAGCCAGGGCTGTTTTACTCTGGAGTTTCTGAGGGTGAGGGGAGCTACTTGGTCAAGGGTGCTTCTGAGAGTGTCATTGTAGTGATGAACAGCCAGATCAGGACAGGAAATAGAGGAGACTGAGGACCGTGATGAGTGTAGGGAATCTGAAAGTGTCTGAGGGTTAATGGCTTGTAGATTTCTGAATGTGTGGTAGGTTGGAGTCTGCTGGGGTGGATGAGGATTTGTGAGCGTAAAGGAGAGAATATTGTGGTCAGAGAGGGGAAGCGGTGAGTTATTTAGGTAGGAGATTGAACAGAGCCGGACAAAGACCAGGTCCTTGTGTGTCTCAGAGGTTGAAAGCTGTAAGAGGCCCAGAGAAGTGGTTAGTGATATAAACTGGGATGTGGAAGTGGGGCTGTTAATGGGGATGTTGACGTCTCCCAGGATAAGGATTGGTAGTTCTGAGGACATGAAGTGCTGCAGCCAGGCTGAGAAGTTGTCAAGGAAGTGGGTGGATGAACCTGGAGGCTGGTATATGACCGCCACTCTGAGGGAGAGGGGACGGAAGAGCCTGATGGGTGGACCTCAAAAGAAGGGAATGAGAGTGATGGAACTGGGGGGATGACCAGGAAAGTGCATTGTGGGGACAGGAGTATGCCGACTACACCACCAAGTCTGTTTGTGGGTCTCGGGGAATGGGAGAATTGTAAGCCACCATGGGAAACGGCAGCCGGAGAGACAGTGTCAGATTCCTGAAACCAGGTCTCATTGAGGGCCAACAGATTAAGAGAGTTGTTCAGAAAGTATTTGTGCAGGAAAGGAAGTTTGTTACATACAGACTGTGGATTCCAGAGGGCACAATTAAAAGGAGATGGAGTGCAAGTAATATTAATAAGATTATTGTGGTTTCAATATGAGGTAGGGTAGGGGTTGAGTTTGGGGGATGGTGAACCGGGGTTGGGGAGATGTTCCCTGAGATGAGTAGGAGTAGGAAGATAAAGAGCAAGTAGTTATTGGAATAGTAAGGTTTTTTTTTCTGCTATGTGTATGGGCAAGATGGGCTGAGGTTTTTCAGGAGGGTGAGTAGTGCATGGGAGCTGAACATGGGAGAGGGAAGTATAGAGGGGCTGATGTATATGAGTTGTGATTGAGGAGGGATGGGGTGGTGAATGTGGATGGCAAGGGAACACAGGAGGATAGAAATAAAGCACATGGATAAAAGGGAGAGCAAAGTGTGATTTACCTGACTCCTGCCCTGGAATAACTGCCTTTTGCTTGATGCTTAGCTAATGCGCTGCTTTGCTGAATGCGTGTGACCCCTCACATTCGTGCTCCCCTTAGAATGTTACTAAATTTATAGGCCCAATACAGGGACAAGAGAGGGATTGTGGGAGCTGGTTAGTTATAAATCGGCAACAGCTACTCAACACATCCTGGTGTGGAAAAGATGTCCAAAGATGCTAGTCCTGATTCCATCTCTATGCTATAGCACCTCTCCCATGATAACATCTCCCCTCATCAATATACAACAGTATGTACTGAGAGCAATGTGAAAGATGAATTATAGCAAAGGAGTTGAATGAAATGGTTACCAACAGGATATATTGCAGCTCAAAAGACAGCCAGCAGAGGTGGGGCGTTGTATCATTCGGGTTGCTTGCTAACATTGAATGGAGTGAATACATGCAGGATGGATTTTGACAAATGAAAGAAATGTTCCATCGGAAATATGTAGCCATTAGAAACATCAGGGGGCGTGAATTAAAATGTGATGCTTTCTCCGCACATCTGTGTTGTTTTGATCTCTATGACCAGAGCCCAAAATGGATTGTTCTCTCACAGTGGTCTGCGCCATCATAGGATGCACCTCATTGTAGTCATATTGTCCATTTGTCTTTTCTGCAGGAGTCATGGCTGATGGTCGTCGGGTGACGCTGAACAGCTCAGAGCTCATTGACAGTATATTTGAGGGGGTGCTGAATGGAAGTGCAACTGCTGAAGAATTGGAGGCACCAGATGGGGAGCTCCCTCCAATATCCATTCTGTCTCCTCTTACAAAGTCATTGGATCTTCAGGCTGCTATCAGCCCCCTAGTGAGTCCACCTCTGAGTGCCAGTTCCTCACCCTTCGGACCGCTCATTTCTTACTCTGTGCTCTTCCTGCAGACTTCGGTTGTGTCCAGTTTGCCACAGCTGCTAGAGGAGACCCCAGAGGTGTCACCCTGCGAGGACCATCTTCCCTACAGGTATGACAGAGCTAAGATTGATGTTTGATGTATCTTGAATCCTGTGATGCAGGGGTCTCGGAGTCCAGTGTTAGCCCTACTGCTCTCATTACAGCATTGACGCTTACCGAACTCTGCGGAGGAACGTTCATGAAGCACCTGCCATCCAGAAGCCTGCACCCAAGAGGCAGCGTGTGGACCGTGCACCTGTGGATGTGAAGGAGAAGATCAAGGTGTGGAAGGCTGTTACTGGTTTTGGCTCTTCCCAGAGGCAGGCTAGACCCTAACAGGAGTGTGTTCTTCTGTGATAGATCCTGAGTAAGGAGGTGTCGTCTCTGCAGCGCATTGTGGAGCAGTCCTGCTGCGCACTGAGCTACTGCGTGGATGCAGAACACGGGAAGGGCACGCGGCAGGAGGCTGAAGCAGAGCGCCTGCTGCTCCTGTCCTGTGAGTACATGCTTCGATAAGGCCATGTGCATAAATCTGCTATTGACTGTTCAGTAATGCCATTCTCCTGGCTAGGTGAGAAGAAGGCCGCTCTTCTGAAGGAGGTGGAACGGCTCCGTGATGGGAGATCAGACCGGCCGCCATCCAGTCCTGACTGTGACCTGACACCGTGCTGTGGCTCGGTTACCATATCTGACATCAGGCTGCCTCTTAAAGTGGATTATGTCTGCTCCACCATCCTGGAAACAGGTAACTCCTCCTGGCACTTAGTCTAGACTCTCATCACATGCGTCCAATGGGCAGGTGAAACGCTCCATCCCGGGCTGGAGCAGGATATACCCGCACATGCTAATCTAGACGGTCTCTGTAGACTTCCGGTGGTAATGCCTTGGTGCAGCCGTGGGTCGGAGATGACTTGAATCCACAGTGTTACCCTTTTAAATGCTGCAATCTATATGTTACACCGCTCCGCCATACTCACCCGGCCTCCGCTCCCACGCCGCAGTCGCCCTCCACCCGACGGCCGCGGCGGTCACCTGAGACAGGCCCGCGACCGATGCCTTCCCTGCATGCTATGCGCATGCGCTATAGGCCGCGGCCGCGCCTCCTTCCTGCTTCTTATGCTCCGGATGTGCCCTGACCCGGAAGCACCTTTGGACCAATGGCTGACCAGACGGGGCCATATCAGGCCGCTTCCCCCTGAGGGAGGCGCCTGATCGTTGTGTTTCCTGACACTCTGGCCTCGCTTCATCGTGCACACTCTGCTCCTGCAGTTCCTGTCTCGGCTGCTCCTCACAGCAGCTTCTCAGTCCTGCTACCCGTGTTCCTGGTTACCTACTCCAGTCCTGCCTTCAGTGTTCCTGCCGTCCTACTCCAGTCCTGCCTTCAGTGTTCCTGCCGTCCTACTCCAGTCCTGCCTTCAGTGTTCCTGCCGTCCTACTCCAGTCCTGCCTTCAGTGTTCCTGCCGTCCTACTCCAGTCCTGCCTTCAGTGTTCCTGTTGTCCTACTCCAGTCCTGTCTTCAGTGCTCCTGCCGTCCTACTCCAGTCTCAGTCTTACTCCGGTCCATCCTGAGCCACCCCTCTCGGTACCGGCTACCGTGGTACTCGAACCCCTGGGCCTGCTCCTAACGGTCCCTGTATAGGGGTCGGTTCCACCTGGCAGCTCGCCCGGGGTCCCTCGCTGCCACGTCCCAGAGGGTCCACTCTCGGAGTTCCCGCTCCTGACCACCCGCGCTAACGGTACGATCAGGCCATGGACTCCGCCGGTACTACGGCTGCTACCCAGAAAGAGTTGCTATTCCTACGGGAGAATCAGGGGCGCATTATGTCAATCATGAAGTCGATGGACACCCGTTTGTCGGCCTTACAGGTGGCCGATCCTGGAAATGCCACTCAGCTGGCCAGTCTCCAACAGGAGCTGGGTCAACAGCAAGATACTCAAACCCACATTTTGTCCTACATGGCCTCCTTTGATAGTCGCTTGTCGGCCCTCCAGGCTGCCGCTGCAGTGCCGACTCCTCCCCCTGCGTCTGCTGCTCCTCCGACGCCCCGCCTCGCCAAGCCGCCTCGTTTCACCGGGGATCCCAAGCTCTGTAGGGGGTTCTTAAATCAGTGTAGTCTCCACTTTGAATGGCTGCCGCAGCAATATCCCTCGGACCGGGCCAAAGTGGCCTTCATCATGTCCCATCTGGAGGGAGAGGCCCTTTCTTGGGTAAACCCGCTCTGGGAACGTGACGACCCGGTCGTTTCGAGTCTCCGGGTTTTCCTGGATACGTTTCGTAAGGTTTTCGATGAGCCGGGCCGGTTAGCCTCTCTCACTGAGTCACTCTTTAACTTACACCAGGGCTCTCTCACGGTCGGACAGTACGCTATTCGCTTTCGCACTATTTCCTCCGAGCTCGGCTGGAATAACGCAGCTTTGGTGGGGGCATTCTGGCGCGGTCTTTCTAGTAAAATAAAGGATGAACTCGCAGGTCGAGATACCCCGTCCACCTTAGAGGACCTTATCTCGCTGGCTACCCGCATTGACCTGCGCTTCCTGGAGCGCGCTCGGGAGTCAGTGAGAGACAGGCGCTCCTCCAGGTCAGTTTCTCCTTTCACTCAGTCGGCCAGCTCACGTTCAGTCGGATCTTCTTCCCTCTCTTCGGGTGAGCCCATGCAGATAGATCATGTCAGGTTGGCCGAGTTACGTCAGAGAGAGAGACGGGCACAAGGTCTGTGCCTCTATTGCGGTCATTCGTCACACTATATCCGCACCTGTCCTAAGAGACAGGGAAACGACTCCACCTAGGTCAGGTAAGAGAGGCCTTCCTAGGTGATGATGATGATTCCTCTCAACCCCTTACGATTTCTGTGCTTTTGGTTTCAGGAGGGAGGCGTGGTTCCGAGGTGGCCTACGTGGATTCGGGCTCAGCGGGTAACTTCATTCGGCCGGAAGAGGTAGACAAATACCAAATTCCTGTAGTCACTCTATCTAACCCAATTCAGATTGCCACCGTGGATGGCAAACCGCTACAGGTGACCGTCACCTTGGTCACTGAAGAGGTGGAATTGCAAATCGGAGCCTTACATCGAGAGAAGATAGCCTTTTACGTTTTACCTAAGCTCTCTCACGCCATTCTACTCGGTCTTCCATGGTTAAGGACTCATCAGCCTGTTCTCGACTGGTCTTCTGGGGAGATACTCCGCTGAGGGCACTCGTGCCAAGCTCGCTGTCTGACTCCTGTCCGCCTGGCGGCCGCTCCACGGTCACCTCCAGACCTCCCGGGTCTTCCTCCAGCTTACAGCTCCTACGTCGATGTTTTTGAGAAGAAGGAAGCGGAGGTCCTCCCTCCACACCGGCCGTTTGACTGCCCAATTGAACTTGTTTCTGGTTCAACCCCCCCAAGGGGCAGAATCTACCCTCTGTCTCCCGCGGAGACCACCGCCATGTCCGAGTACGTCCGAGAGAACCTCGCCAAAGGCTTTATACGGAAATCCTCTTCGCCCGCGGGAGCCGGGTTCTTCTTCGTCAAAAAGGACGGGACTCTACGGCCATGCATTGACTATAGGGGCTTGAATGAGATTACCATCAAGAACAGGTATCCTCTTCCACTCATTCCAGAACTGTTTGACCGTCTCAGAGGGGCTCGGGTCTTTACCAAGCTGGACCTCAGAGGAGCCTACAATCTGGTCCGTATCCGTGCAGGTGACGAGTGGAAGACCGCTTTCAACACTCGAGATGGCCATTACGAGTACCTGGTCATGCCCTTCGGTCTTTGCAATGCTCCTGCAGTCTTTCAAGAGTTCGTCAATGAGATCTTCCGGGATCTCTTGTACTCCTGTGTGGTCGTGTACTTAGACGACATCCTCGTCTTCTCGCCGGACCTCTCGTCCCACAGAAAGAGTGTCCGCCTGGTGCTTCAGCGTCTTCGGGAGAACCGTCTGTATGCAAAGATCGAGAAATGTCTCTTCGAACAGACCTCTCTGCCATTTCTGGGATACATTATCTCCAACGCTGGTCTAAGGATGGATCCTGAGAAGTTGTCTGCCATCCTCAAATGGCCTCGCCCCGTCGGATTAAAGGCGATACAACGATTCCTCGGGTTCGCCAACTATTACCGGCAATTTGTCTCCCACTTCTCCGCGATCACAAGACCCATTTCTGTGCTCACCCGTAAAGGGTCTACTTCCAAGGATTGGTCTCCTGAGGCAGAGGAGGCCTTTCTGTCCCTAAAACGGGCTTTCTCCACGGCTCCGGTCCTGCATTGCCCTGAGTGTGATCGACCTTTTGTACTCGAGGTGGACGCTTCCTCGACTGGTGCCGGGGCGGTGCTGTCCCAGAGAACCGCCTCCGGTCGCCTGCACCCTTGTGGCTTCTTCTCGAAGGCCTTTTCTCCATCCGAGTGTAACTACTCGATCGGTGATCGGGAACTTTTGGCCATCAAGTTGGCCTTGGAGGAATGGCGCCACCTCCTGGAAGGAGCTGTCCATCCTTTTGTCATCTTCTCGGACCACAAGAATCTGGCCTATCTCCAGTCTGCCCAGAGACTAAACCCTCGCCAGGCCAGATGGTCTTTATTTTTTGCCCGATTTGATTTCGAGCTCCGATTCCGTCCCGGCAACAAGAATTCCAAAGCCGACGCCCTGTCCAGGGTCTTCCAACCACACGAATCCACGGAGGAACCGTCACATATCATTGATCCCACTAGGATCATCACCGTGGCTCCAGTGAACTGGCTTACTCCTCCGCCTGGCAAGACGCTTGTGCCAGAGAATCTCAAGCAAAAGGTTCTTCTATGGGGGCACTCCTCCAAACTGGCCGGCCATGCCGGAACTAAGAAGACCCTTGACCTTATCAAACGTCACTACTGGTGGCCCTCACTTCGCCAAGATGTACTCGACTTTGTGGCTTCTTGTCCATCCTGTGCAAAGAACAAGGTGCCACGGAGATCTCCGTCCGGCTTGTTGCTTCCGTTGCCTGTCCCTACGGTTCCTTGGGAGAACATCGCCATGGATTTCATCACCGACCTACCCTGCTCTGCGGGCTGCTCAGTCATTCTGGTGGTGGTGGATCGTTTTTCCAAGATGGCTCACTTCATCCCTCTGCCCGGTCTTCCCTCAGCACCAGAGCTGCCCGAAATCTTCATTCATCAAGTCTTCAGGCTTCATGGACTGCCTCGACGCATTGTGTCTGACCGAGGGGTTCAGTTTACCTCCAAGTTCTGGCGTTCGCTTTGTAAGCTTATGAACGTTTCCCTCGACTTCTCCTCGGCCTACCATCCACAGTCCAACGGACAAGTAGAGCGTACCAACCAGATGCTTACGGGATACTTACGCCACTTCTCTAACGCCCACCAGAACGATTGGGTCAACTTACTCGCCTGGGCAGAGTTCGCTTATAACAACCATGCTGGTGAGTCTTCGGCCAAGTCTCCGTTTTTCATTGTTTTTGGCAGACATCCTGGTGTCCCTCTTCCGATAACCCCTGCCTCTGAGGTACCCGCGGCCAATGCCTTGTCCTCTGAATTTTCTAAGATTTGGGCTGAGACCAACACATCACTCAAGAGATCCGCTGATCAGATGAAGAACTATGCAGACAAAAAGAGGTTGGATTCTCCTCCGTATCGTGTTGGCGACAAGGTCTGGCTCTCCTCCAAATTCGTCCGACTAAAACTGCCCTCCTACAAGTTGGGTCCACGCTACATCGGTCCGTTTGAAATTCTGGGACGTATTAACGAAGTTGCCTACAAATTGAGGTTGCCTGCTTCGCTCCGGATCCCGAACACCTTTCACGTCTCTCTCCTGAAGCCTGTGGTGCTGAATCGTTTCCATTCCTCGCTTGATCTTGGTCCTCAGCCGGTGGGTGCCGACAACGTTTTTGAAGTGCAGGACATCCTCGCTGTGAAAAGGGTTAGAGGTAGGACTTTCTTTCTCGTTGATTGGAAGGGCTTTGGTCCTGAGGAGAGATCCTGGGAGCCTCGGGAGAATATTATTGCTCCCCGTATCCTCAAGAGGTTTCTTGTTAATCTCCGGGGGGGGGCGGCTTAGGGGAGGGGGTACTGTTACACCGCTCCGCCATACTCACCCGGCCTCCGCTCCCACGCCGCAGTCGCCCTCCGCTCCCACGCCGCAGCCTCTCTCCACCCGACGGCCGCGGCGGTCACCTGAGACAGGCCCGCGACCGATGCCTTCCCTGCATGCTATGCGCCATATGCCGCGGCCGCGCCTCTTTCCTGCTTCTTATGCTCCGGCTGTGCCCTGACCCGGAAGCACCTTTGGACCAATGGCTGACCAGACGGGGCCATATCAGGCCGCTTCCCCCTGAGGGAGGCGCCTGATCGTTGTGTTTCCTGACACTCTGGCCTCGCTTCATCGTGCACACTCTGCTCCTGCAGTTCCTGTCTCGGCTGCTCCTCACAGCAGCTTCTCAGTCCTGCTACCCGTGTTCCTGGTTACCTACTCCAGTCCTGCCTTCAGTGTTCCTGCCGTCCTACTCCAGTCCTGCCTTCAGTGTTCCTGCCGTCCTACTCCAGTCCTGCCTTCAGTGTTCCTGCCGTCCTACTCCAGTCCTGCCTTCAGTGTTCCTGCCGTCCTACTCCAGTCCTGCCTTCAGTGTTCCTGCCGTCCTACTCCAGTCCTGCCTTCAGTGTTCCTGCCGTCCTACTCCAGTCCTGCCTTCAGTGTTCCTGCCGTCCTACTCCAGTCCTGCCTTCAGTGTTCCTGCCGTCCTACTCCAGTCCTGCCTTCAGTGTTCCTGCCGTCCTACTCCAGTCCTGCCTTCAGTGTTCCTGCCGTCCTACTCCAGTCCTGCCTTCAGTGTTCCTGCCGTCCTACTCCAGTCCTGCCTTCAGTGTTCCTGCCGTCCTACTCCAGTCCTGCCTTCAGTGTTCCTGCCGTCCTACTCCAGTCCTGCCTTCAGTGTTCCTGCCGTCCTACTCCAGTCCTGCCTTCAGTGTTCCTGCCGTCCTACTCCAGTCCTGCCTTCAGTGTTCCTGCCGTCCTACTCCAGTCCTGCCTTCAGTGTTCCTGCCGTCCTACTCCAGTCCTGCCTTCAGTGTTCCTGCCGTCCTACTCCAGTCCTGCCTTCAGTGTTCCTGCCGTCCTACTCCAGTCCTGCCTTCAGTGTTCCTGCCGTCCTACTCCAGTCCTGCCTTCAGTGTTCCTGCCGTCCTACTCCAGTCCTGCCTTCAGTGCTCCTGCCGTCCTACTCCAGTCCTGCCTTCAGTGTTCCTGCCGTCCTACTCCAGTCCTGCCTTCAGTGCTCCTGCCGTCCTACTCCAGTCTCAGTCTTACTCCGGTCCATCCTGAGCTGCCCCTCTCAGTACCGGCTACCGTGGTACTCGAACCCCTGGGCCTGCTCCTAACGGTCCCTGTATAGGGGTCGGTTCCACCTGGCAGCTCGCCCGGGGTCCCTCGGTGCCACGGCCCAGAGGGTCCACTCTCGGAGTTCCCGCTCCTGACCACCCACGCTAACACTATAGCAGCGCCACTCGCAGGCCTAACTCGGTAATGGGCGTTAGTCTGCGAAAATCCTTGCCAAATGTATTCTAAGAAAAATACAAAATACTGTTAATAATCACCGCCATAAAGAGCTGTAATACACACTATATAGCCAAAAATAGTGGAGGAACTGTGATGGTCTGTGGAGGGATATATACCGCTCAAAATAGTAAAGGGAACACTAAAATACCACATCGTAGATATTACTGAATGAAATATTCCAGTTGCAAATCTTTATTCATTGCATAGTGGCATGTGTTGAGAACAATAAATCTTAAAAATGATCAATGTAAATCCAAATGAATATCCCATGGAGGTCTGGATTTGGAATGATACTGAAAATGAAAGTTGAAAATCAAATTACAGGCTGATCCAACTTCAGTGGAAATGCCTCCTTAAGACAAGGAAATGATGCTCAATAGTGTGTGGCGCCTCCACGTGCCTGTATGACCTCCCTACTGTGCAACGCCTGGGCATGGTCCTGATGAGGCGGCAGATGTTCTCCTGAGGGATCTCCTCCCAGACCTGAACTAAAGCATCCGCCAACTCCTGGACAGACTGTGGTGCAACGTGACGATGGATGGAGCGAGACATGATGTCCCAGAGGTGCTCAACCTGATTCAGGTCTGGGGGAACGGGCGGGCCAGTCCATAGCTTCAATGCCTCCATCTTGCAGGAATTGCTGACACACTCCAGCCACATGAGGTCTGGCATTGTCCTGCATTAGGAGGAATCCAGGGCCAACCGCACCAGCATATGGTTTCACAAGAGGTCTGAGGATCTTATCTCGGTACCTAATGGCAGTCAGGCTACCTCTAGCAAGCATATGGAGGGCTGTGTGGCCCTCCAAAGAAATGCCACCCCATACCATTACTGACCCACTGCCAAACCGGTCATGCTGAAGGATGCTGCAGGCAGCAGATCGCTCTCCACGGCATCTCCAGACTCTGTCACATCTGTCACATGTGCTTAGTGTGAACCTGCTTTCATCTGTGAAGAGCACAGGGCGCCAGTGGCGAATTTGCCAGTCCTGGTGTTGTGTGTCAAATTCCAAGTGTCCTGCACGGTGTTGGGCTGTGAGCTCAACCCCCATCTATGGATGTCAGGCATTCAGACCATCCTCATCGAGTCGGTTTCTAACAGTTTGTGCAGTGCTCCTCCTGTTCCTCCTTGCACAAAGGCGGAGGTAGCGGTCCTGTTGCTGGGTTGTTGCCCTCCTACGGCCCCCTCCATGTCTCCTGGTGTACTGGCTTGTCTCCTGGTAGCGCCTCCAGCCTCTGGACACTGCGCTGACAGACACAGCAAACCTTGCCACAGCTCGCATTGATGTGCCATCCTGGATGAGCTGCACTACCTGAGCCACTTGTGTGGGTTGTAGAGTCCGTCTCACGCTACCACGAGTGTGAAAGCACAACCAACATTCAAATGTGAACAAAATATCAGCCAGAAAGCATTGGTACTGAGATGTGGTCTGTGGTCCCCACCTGCAGAACCACTCCTTTATTGAGGGTGTCTTGATAATTGCCAATAATTTCCATCTGTTGTCTATTCCATCGGCAACAGCATGTGAAATTGATTGTCAATCAGTGTTGCAGGGACAGTTTGATTTCACAGAAGTTTCATTTACTTGGAGTTAGATTCTGTTTGTTGAAGTGTTCCCTTTATTTTTTTGAACAGTGTGTGTGTGTGTGTGTGTTTGTGTGTGTGTGTGTGTGTGTGTGTGTATATATATATATATTCCAAATTGGGGAGAAGACCATAAACTGTAACTTTCTCTTAGTTAGGGTAAAATAAAGAATATACAAAGGATATAAAACATTTTGTCCCTGATCTGTCTGCTGTTATTTTATGCTAATTTATATTTATGACGTGTATAGCGTCTGATACATATTGGCAGAATAGGACAACAGATTCTAGCACCATCGTCAACGCATTGGCAGTGTCATCGGGGGTTAAACATGGGGGACACTGGCGCTAAGATCTGTGGATCAGCATCACGGGTGCTGTACACTTAGCATAAATTAGCATAAAATTATACTGTATCCTCGCCCATCCCGTTGTAATTGTGAGCCCTCGCGGGCAGGGTCCTCTCATCCTGGACCAGTCGTGACTTGTATGTATTATGTACACCCCTCCTCACATGTAAAGCGCCATGGACTAAATGGTGCTATAATAATAATTAATAACACTACTTTATACCCTTTGTGTATTTTTTAATTTATAGAAAAAAAGTTACATTTTATGGTCTTCTCGTGAGGGTTTATTTGGGGTTCTCCCCAATTTGGAAATTACACTATATTACTGTACCATCGAGCGCTGTGCCCCGGGGCGGGCGACGACGACGTAGTGGAAGCGCTGTCAGTTTGTATTGCTGTAATCGTACCGACCTGTGATGGCAGATGGAGTGACTGAAAAACAAAACTCGGTCAATATTCCTGGATTTTCTTGTTTTCCTTTTCTCAAAAAAGTTAGTTTTTCAGCACAGTATACATACCAAAGAGTAATGCTGGTAAATTCAGCCATCACAACCTGCCCTGCCAGGAAATGTACAGTTCTGAGAAACCTCTCATTGTTGTAGACCGTGTGAGCGTGTTAGAGGCCACATTCTCTCATGAAAGACAACCACTTCCTCCTCCCGGGATCCCCTAGTCTCGGTCTTTTCCTCTGGGATCCCCCCCCCCCTCTGTTTTAGTCGCTGCCTCCTCTTTCTCCAAGATTCCCTGTGGTCTGTCATCTCATCCTCTTCTGGATAACCTTTGGTTAGCCATTGTTGCCTCCTCTTCATCAGGGATCCTCCGCTCTGTTTATCTTTTCCTCTTTCTCCGGAATCCCTGATTATCTCCTCTTTTTTCCGAATACAGTTCCACCTGCTTTAGTTGTCTCCTCCCCCAACTCGTTCGGTCACCCCACCCCCACCTTGTTCGATCATCACCTATTTTTCCTCCAGAATCCCAGTTGTCTCCTCCTCCCGGGATCCCTTGTTGTCTGTCATCACCTCTTCTTCCTCCTGGACCCCCCCTCCACACACACACACACACACACACACACACACACACACACACACACACACACACACACACACACACTTCACCGTCTTCTCTTCCTCTAGGATACCCTCTTATTGGCCGTTTTTGCCTCCTTTTCTCCAGTGATTCCCCTCTCTGTTTGGTCATCGCCTCCTCTTCCTCAGGAATCTCCGGTTGTCTCCTCCCCTTGCTCTCTGATCCTCCCCCTACCTTGTAAGGTCCTCTCCTCCCCTTGCTCTCTGATCCTCCCCCCACCTTGTAAGGTCCTCTCCTCCCCTTGCTCTCTGATCCTCCCCCCGCCTTGTAAGGTCCTCTCCTCCCCTTGCTCTCTGATCCTACCCCTACCTTGTAAGGTCCTCTCCTCCCCTTGCTCTCTGATCCTCTCCCCACCTTGTTTAGTCCTCACCTCCCCTTCCTCCATGATTCCCCACTCCCCCCCCACCTTGTTTGGTCCTCTTCTCCCCTTACTCTCCGATCCTCCCCCCACCTTGTAAGGTCCTCTCCTCCCCTTGCTCTGTGATCCTCCCCCCACCTTGTAAGGTCCTCTCCTCCCCTTGCTCTGTGATCCTCCCCCCACCTTGTAAGGTCCTCTCCTCCCCTTGCTCTGTGATCCTCCCCCCACCTTGTAAGGTCCTCTCCTCCCCTTGCTCTGTGATCCTCCCCCCACCTTGTAAGGTCCTCTCCTCCCCTTGCTCTGTGATCCTCCCCCCACCTTGTAAGGTCCTCTCCTCCCCTTGCTCTGTGATCCTCCCCCCACCTTATAAGGTCCTCTCCTCCCCTTGCTCTGTGATCCTCCCCCCACCTTATAAGGTCCTCTCCTCCCCTTGCTCTCTGATCCTCCCCCCACCTTGTAAGGTTCTCTCCTCCCCTTACTCTCTGATCCTCCCTCCACCTTGTAAGGTCCTCACCTCCCCTTGCTCTCTGATCCTCCCCCCACCTTGTAAGGTCCTCTCCTCCCCTTGCTCTCTGATCCTCCCCCCACCTTGTTTGGTCCTCTCCTCCCCTTGCTCTCTGATCCTCCCCCCACCTTGTAGAATCATAGAATCGTAGAGTTGGAAGGGACCTCCTGGGCCATCTGGTCCAACCCCCTGCTCAAAGCAGGATTCGCTAAATCATCCCAGTCAGATGTCTGTCCAGCCTCTGTTTGAAGACTTCCATTGAAGGAGAACTCACCACTTCTCGTGGCAGCCTGTTCCACTCATTGATCACTCTAACTGTCAAAAAGTTTTTTCTAATATCTAATCTGTGTCTCCTCCCATTCAGTTTCATCCCATTGCTTCTAGTCTTTCCTTGTGCAAATGAGAATAAAGTTGATCCTTCTACAATGTGACAGCCCTTTAGATATTTGTAGACAGCTATTAAGTCTCCTCTCAGTCTTCTCTTTTGCAAACTAAACATTCCCAAATCCTGCAACCTTTCCTCATAAGACAGGGTTTGCAGACCGGTCACCATTCTGGTCGCTCTTTTCTGAACTTGCTCCAGTTTGTTGATGTCTTTTTTAAAATGTGGTGCCCAAAACTGGACACAATATTCCAGATGAGGTCTGACCAAAGAGGAGTAGAGGGAAATAATGACTTCACGTGATCTAGACTGTATGCTTCTGTTAATACATCCTAGAATTGCATTTGCCTTTTTTGCTGCTGCATCACACTGTTGACTCATATTCAGTCTGTGATCTATTAGTATACCCAAGTCTTTTTCACATGTGCTGTCACTTAGCCCTATTCCTCCCATTCTATATATGCTTTTTCCATTTTTATTGCCCAGATGTAGTACTTTGCATTTCTCCCTGTTAAAAACCATTCTGTTAGTTGCTGCCCACTTCTCCAGTTTATTTAAATCTTTTTGAATCCTCTCTCTCTCTTCTCTAGTATTAGCTATCCCTCCTAGCTTTGTGTCATCAGCAAATTTAATCAGTTTACCCCTCAATTCCTTCATCTAAATCGTTGATAAAGATGTTGAACAATACAGGGCCCAGGACAGAGCCCTGTGGTACCCCACTTGAGACATTCTTCCAACTGGATGTGCAGCCATTTATGACCACTCTTTGGGTCCGATCACTAAGCCAGTTATGAATCCACCTAACAGTTGCCTTGTCCATTCCATACTTAATCATTTTTTCAATAAGGATTGTATGAGAGACTTTGTCAAATGCTTTGCTGAAGTCAAGATATACTATATCTACAGCATTTCCTTGATCCACCCAATCAGTGATACCGTCATAGAAGGAAATTAAGTTAGTCTGACATGACTTATTAGTTACAAACCCATGCTGACTCTGTTTAATCACTTCATTCTTATCCAGGTATTGACATACATGTTGTTTAATAATTTGTTCAAAGATCTTTCCTGGTATAGAAGTCAGACTCACCGGCCTATAGTTACCTGGGTCCACCTTCTTCCCCTTTTTGAAGATAGGAACAACATTTGCTCTTCTCCAGTCTTCTGGCACTTCTCCTGTTCTCCAAGAATTTTCAAAGATTATAGAGAAGGGTTCAAAAATTTCTTCTGCTATCTCCTTCAGTACTCTGGGGTGTAATTCATCTGGACCTGGAGACTTGAATTCATTTAGGCTAGCTAAGTGTTTCCTCACTATCTTTCTGTTTATAGATATCCTGGATTCTTCTATTCCCTTAATAGGACAGTGAATAACAGTTGATGTTACATTTCCTTTCTGAGAGAAAACAGATGCAAAATAGGAATTTAAAAGTTCAGCCTTCTCAACATCCTGTCTTACCATTTCATCATTTTCATCCTGTAAAAATCCTATAGCATCTTTGACTTTTCTTTTACTTTTGACATATCCCCAAAATCCTTTATTATTGCTTTTGACATCTCTTGCAAGCCTCAATTCATTTTCAGCTTTAGCTAATCTGATTTGTGCCCTGCAGGTTCTGCAGACATCATTATATTCTTCTTTAGATATGCCTCCCTCTTTCCATTTTATAAACATTTTTTTCTTCCTTTTTAGCATGTGCTTAAGTTCTGTGTTCATCCATCCTGGTTTCCTTAACTGCTTCCTATTCTTCCCTCTTTTCGGAATTGTTAACAACTGTGCTTTGAGAATTTCATTTTTCAAGATTTCCCATCCTTCCTGGACATTTTTGTCTTTAAGGATATCCAGCCATTGGATCCCTCCAATTCTCTTTCTGAATCCCTTAAAATCTGCCTTTCTGAAATCTAACCTTGACGTCTGAGTCTTCACAGGTCTTCCGCCTCTAGTTATCCAAAATTCTAAAATAGCATGGTCGCTACCTCCTAGGGTCCCAGCCACTTTACCTCCTCAACCATTTCCTCCCTGTTTATAAGGATTAGATCCAAGGTAGCAGTTCCCCTTGTTTTCTCCCTTACCTTTTGGAAGATAAAGTTGTCAGCAAGAGAGGATAAGAATTTCCTTGACCTGTTAGTTTTGCCTGAGAGAGATTCCCAACAAATGTCTGGATAGTTGAAATCTCCCATGACAACTATGTCATATTTTTTGGAGAACTTGGCCATTTGATGCATAAAGAGTTCATCCATAGCTTCAGCTTGCACAGGCGGCCTGTAGTAAATGCCTACAATGGTGTCCTTTCCATTGTTCTGTCCTTGTATTCTTACCCAAACAGTTTCCACAGAACTCCCAGTCTCTGAAGCTTCAATCTCTGTGCAGATATACGCGTTTCTAACATACAATGCGACACCCCCTCCTTGTTTATCAAGTCTGTTTCTTGCAAATAAGTTGTATCCTTCTAGTCTTGTATTCCAATCATGTGTATTGTCCCACCAAGTTTCAGTGATTCCAATGACATCATATTTCTTTTCCTGTGTTAGTAGTTCCAATTCTCCTTGTTTGTTGCCCATGCTTTGTGCATTAGTATAGAAACATTTTAGTTTGTGATAGGTTTCTCTTTCTCCAATATTTTTATTAGATTCTTTTGTCTTTGTTCTTCCTTTACACTTCTAATAGCAGAGTTCTCAATAGCATTTGTCAGGTGTATGGCTTTTTCTGGTCTTTTGCTTCCCTTCCCATGTTGTTCTAGTTTAAAGCTCTCCTTACAAGTGTAGCAAGGCGACTTCCAAATACATGCTTACCAGTCTTCGTAAGGTGCACCCCATCTCTAGCAAGTAGTCCATCGTATAAGTAGTTCACTCCGTGATCCAGGAATCCAAATCGTTGCTGACGGCACCATCGACGTAGCCAGTTGTTCACCTGCAGAATCTTATTCCACCTCCTTGTTCCATGGCCATCCACTGGGAGGATGGAAGAGAAGACCACCTGCGCTCCCAGTTCTTTCACTTTCTTGCCTAAGTCTTCAAAGTCTCTGCAGATGGTTTCCAGGTCGTTTCTTGCGGTGTCATTTGTCCCCACATGTGGTAGCAGGAATGGGTAGTCATCTGTAGGTCTGAAGAGTCCTGATATCCTGTCAGACACATCTTTAATTTTTGCACCTGGAAGACAACACATTTCTCTTGAAGTTATATCCGGTCTGCAGATAGCGGCCTCAGTTCCTCTCAACAGGGAATCCCCCATGACCACCACTCTCCGTTTCTTCTTCACAACATTTTTCTTTCTCCATCCAGGAGGACTCTGAAGGTGTACAAGGTTGCTGCTTGTTGGCAAAGTCTTATCCTGATGTATTTCTTCATTGTTTTCCTGCGTGAGAGCCTGGTACTGGTTTCTGAGCAGTCCTCTGTAAGGTCCTCTCCTCCCCTTGCTCTCTGATCCTCCCCCCCACCTTGTTCAGTCATCACCTCCCTTTCCTCCGGAACTTTCCTCTACTCTACCCCCTGTTCGGTCGTCTCCTCCGGGACTCGGATAGTGATCAGTAATCCTCCTCTGGCTTGAATCTGCCATTGTACATGGATGTCTCAATGTAACACAGGTACTAGGATCCAGTGACACAGAGGCAATGGTTAACAGGGAAAGCAATAACTTGTTTAATAGTTACAGGAATAACCTCCTCGCAGGGAGCAACCGGGAATAAACAAGGTGAAAGCCGAGGGCGGTATAAAGGGAAAAGTAACTCATGATGGCACCCTATGTATGTCAATCTCGGATGTCTCCCCCTCTTCCTGGGTTGGATGGCTGGCTGCCGGCTGAGGCCGGTGCTCATTTCTTACGGCTTCCCCGTCTAACAAGTCAGTCTCACTTCTGGCGGCAGCGGGCGGTCACCGATTTGATCCGCTGAGCCTCCAGTCTTATGCTGCAGCGCAGCATGGAGTATTTCACTGCGATCCCCCACTCAGTGTACGTTCCTCCGCACGCCCCATGAGGTCTCCGAGTCCTTGCTGTACCTGGCTGTAATCGCTGGCTACCTCTACCCGCGGCCCAGCACCGGCCTGCCCGAACTCCTCTCTGGTGGGAAGCCCTCTCTTCCCGCGCAAACTCTTATTCTCGGCTCACTGTGCCCCTCTATACAGGTCAAGGGTCTGCTCCGTCCTCCGTCTCCTTCTCCCCTGCAACAGTAGGCCCGGTGCCTTGTCAGCACTCACAGCCCGGTCGTCTTCTCCTGTACCCCCACACCTGGGATTCCTTCTTCTTTCCTTTGCCCCCTCCATCGTTTCCAGTGTAGTTGTGTAAGCCTACAGGTCTAAGCAGGATTCTCCACATAGGGGCCACTGACCACGTAAGGAGTAGTCGCTTCCTCTGGCAACACATCTGCCAGTCCAGGTCTTGGTGTGGCAAACCACAGGGCAGCAGGCCGGCCACTTGTCCATGTGTGTTCTCCCCTTCTAGGAGCCTTTCATGCTGCCTCCCCCTCCCTTCAATAATATTAAAGACAGTATGTTTGAGCTCATCGTGACGACGTGCTAAGTGCAGTGGGGACGCTGCTTGCCCACCTTGTGTTTCCTCTCCCAGGGTCCATTCTGGTTGCCCCTTACCTACTGGGGGGAGGTGTAACCACTTCATGGTGTCATCTCTCTTGCTTTATCTCCTCAGGGCCTGCAGGCCATTACTTCCTTCTTCTGATCCGTTATGGGGCCTACGATGTGGTGGCTACGCCTCTGGCCAGCACTTCTGATGCACACACAGGGGACACCATCACATTCCCTACAAGCATTACCCTGTAAGTGCAGTGATGCTGTAGTCTGCCAGGATCTTCACCCTGGGCCCCAGCAATCATCATGTCTCCTCTTTCCTGCTCAGGAATGACACCTCCGCAGACTTCAGAGTGGAGATTGAAGTGTACAGCCTGGTGAGTAGTGTTCAGCGGAGGACGATGTGAGCTGCTCTTGTCTTGTAATCTATGGACATATCTGACTGTAATATGCGAGGGGACCTGGGCTTGGGCCAGGCGAGGGGACCTGGGACTGGGCCATGCGAGGGGACCTGGGCTTGGGCCATGCGAGGGGACCTGGGCTTGGGCCATGCGAGGGGACCTGGGACTGGGCCATGCGAGGGGACCTGGGACTGGGCCAGGCGAGGGGACCTGGGACTGGGCCAGGCGAGGGGACCTGGGACTGGGCCAGGCGAGGGGACCTGGGACTGGGCCAGGCGAGGGGACCTGGGACTGGGCCAGGCGAGGGGACCGGGGACTGGGCCAGGCGAGGGGACCGGGGACTGGGCCAGGCGAGGGGACCTGGGAACTGGGCCAGGCGAGGGGACCTGGGAACTGGGCCAGGCGAGGGGACCTGGGAACTGGGCCAGGCGAGGGGACCTGGGAACTGGGCCAGGCGAGGGGACCTGGGAACTGGGCCAGGCGAGGGGACCTGGGAACTGGGCCAGGCGAGGGGACCTGGGAACTGGGCCAGGCGAGGGGACCTGGGAACTGGGCCAGGCGAGGGGACCTGGGAACTGGGCCAGGCGAGGGGACCTGGGAACTGGGCCAGGCGAGGGGACCTGGGAACTGGGCCAGGCGAGGGGACCTGGGAACTGGGCCAGGCGAGGGGACCTGGGAACTGGGCCAGGCGAATGATGACATTTATTGTTTTCCAGGCACAATCTGGATCTGTCCTGGATAAGCGGAGGTCTCTGAAGCCCAAGGTATTGTCACCTGATTAGTCACGCCATCACTGTTTTCACCATTCATCCTTCCTAAATCCTTAACTCGTGTCTCCCTCAGATCACGCCCAAGAAGCTCCTGTCCTCGCGGGTAGGTGTTACCAGGTCTGATGCTTTTTTTTTTTTTTTCTCTCCGTGGTTTCATTAAGGTAAGCATCCCATCTCCTCCTGTTTCTTCTGCAGAAATCCTCCTTGAACTCTCCAGGTAAGAGCTGACCTGTTGGCTGCTTGGCTTCCCTGGGGTCTCTGGGTCAGGTCTGTTCTCAGTCCTCATTCTGTAGTCACTGGACGAGCAGATGGGCCGTTTCTGCTCCCTTCCTTCTTATCCCATGGAGGCCGGTCTCTTCTAGTCCTGCGAGTGCCACTAATCTCTTCTGCCTGTAGCTTGCAGTCCGGCAGTGAATGCGCCGCTCCGATCCAGTAGTTTCCTGCTCGTTGGATCACTCACCGTCACACTGGAATCTTTCAGCAAGTACAAGTTTCCTCTGGTAAAGGTAAGTGGCCATTTCTCCTATGTGCTGTCATCTGCCCAGATGTGACATCACCGACCTCTTATACGTGTGCGTCCTCCCTGGATGATGTCCTCACTCAGTGCCTGAAGAAGAGCTCGGCACTCGTGCGATGTAGTGACCTTTCGTGTAACAATCAACCAACAGCCTATGCTTACGTTTCAGCCTGGTTTCCCTTCATCAGAGTATTAGGTTGCTGTGAGTGGAGTAGTTTAGGTTGTCACGGGGCCTCTGCTCACACAACTATGGTCTCTTTACCGTTCTGCTACTCTTCCTATACTGCTCCACTCACGGCGACCTGTAACTCTGATGAAGGTCCGGAACCTGAGACTGAAACTTTAACATATGTTGGATTACGATCTCAAAGGGGTTTCCCGTCTCCAAAGTTCTATCCAAGTATGTAGTAGGTGTAATAATATTAGCAAATACCTCCAATTGGATATATTTGGATAGGGCCTTAGTGACGGGAATACCAGCTTAAATTTTCCCTATTTCACTGCATACCCTTGAGTGCCAAGCTCTTTGCTTTATATACTTTACGCACTGGACCTGTACTCAGCTGCTATCTGTCACAAAGTGAGGTATATACCATAAATCAGAACATTGTTTACCCTCATGAGAAAAACTAAGTACGCCCTCTCTGAATTCTTGGGTTTGATGTGTTGGGATTAGTAATAAGCGAACGTGATAACGTCTTGTCCGAGCTCCCTCGAGTGTTATCAGAGTATCTGTGTGCTCGTAGATTGTGTGCAAGCTACTGCAGGATTCATAGCTGTTAGACATCCTCAACATGTCGGGACGGCGTAACAAGCAGGTAATCCGCACATGTGTCTAAGAGCCACGAATCATGCAGCCACAGAGACTGGAACATAATAAACGAGCACGGCCAGATGCTCTGATAAGACGTTACCCGAGCACAGCCACGTAGTCTGATAACGCCCCAAGTCTAGTCTTGTGTCTCTGCCCTCGGGTCTTGCCTCGCGTCTCGGCTCCTCTGCCCTCGAGTCTTGCCTCGCGTCTCGGCTCCTCTGCCCTCGAGTCTTGCCTCGCGTCTCGGCTCCTCTGCCCTCGAGTCTTGCCTCGCGTCTCGGCTCCTCTGCCCTCGAGTCTTGCCTCGCGTCTCGGCTCCTCTGCCCTCGAGTCTTGCCTCGCGTCTCGGCTCCTCTGCCCTCGAGTCTTGCCTCGCGTCTCGGCTCCTCTGCCCTCGAGTCTTGCCTCGCGTCTCGGCTCCTCTGCCCTCGAGCCTTGCCTCGCGTCTCGGCTCCTCTGCCCTCGAGTCTTGCCTCGCGTCTCGGCTCCTCTGCCCTCGAGTCTTGCCTCGCGTCTCGGCTCCTCTGCCCTCGAGTCTTGCCTCGCGTCTCGGCTCCTCTGCCCTCGAGTCTTGCCTCGCGTCTCGGCTCCTCTGCCCTCGAGTCTTGCCTCGCGTCTCGGCTCGTCTGCCCTCGAGCCTTGCCTCGCGTCTCGGCTCCTCTGCCCTCGAGCCTTGCCTCGCGTCTCATCTGAGTCTCTCCTTTTAGATGAAGTTTGAAGGCAAGGTCGGTCGTCTTCTTGGGGATCATTTCCAGGATCAGGTGGTTACTCTGCATGGATTTGGGGGTTAGATTTGCTTCCTCTGGGGTATGAATGGCTTCCAGCGCAGGACAATGACTCGTTTTAGTGTGAGTTGAATCTTCATATCAGGGCTCTGCCTTACTGCTGTAGCCGGGACCCTAGAGGCTCTGCCTTACTGCTGTAGCCGGGACCCTAGAGGTTCTGCCTTACTGCTGTGGCCGGGACCCTAGGGGCTCTGCCTTACTGCTGTGGCCGGGACCCTAGGGGCTCTGCCTTACTGCTGTGGCCGGGAACCTAGAGGTTCTGCTTTACTGCTGTAGCCGGGACCCTAGAGGCTCTGCCTTACTGCTGTGGCCGGGACCCTAGGGGCTCTGCCTTACTGCTGTGGCCGGGACCCTAGGGGCTCTGCCTTACTGCTGTGGCCGGGACCCTAGGGGCTCTGCCTTACTGCTGTGGCCGGGACCCTAGGGGCTCTGCCTTACTGCTGTTGCCGGGACCTTAGGGGCTCTGTCTTACTGCTGTGGCCGGGACCCTAGGGGCTCTGCCTTACTGCTGTGGCCGGGACCCTAGGGGCTCTGCCGAGAGAGAGTCTGGGTTGTGAGAGGAAGATGCTTCATAACACAAAGCATCCTCCTCTTCCTCCCTTGACTCGACTTAAAATGTTCCTGGTGGTTTTGGAACAAGTGGTTCTTCTGTATGAAATACTGGACATATTGCACATGGAAAGTTTGGATACTGTAAGGTCCGTTTGTTCTTCCTTGAAACGTCTTTTGAAATGGAGGGTAGCACTAGAAATAGCAATTGGTTGTTTGATTGGTTGGCTCTCTCCAGAGCCTTAATCATACCAAAAAGGCATAGGTTGCCTGTTCCCATGTAAACACTGGGTAAGATGTGATGCTCATCTATTGCTGCATGTGTGTGTGGAGCCCGATTCTTGTCCTGATCGCCTCCTATTCTGCAGCCAAAATACAGGTTGTAGGCTTTCCTTATCATGGTAGTCAAGTTTCTCCTTTGTGACGAAAAAGTGACTTCTCTGCATATCTGCTTTAATGCAAGAACGAAGCATATCTGAAAAAAGTATAGAAACCTGTCAATGGGCTAAGAACCTACGCTAACGCGTCATAAAACTGTATGCCTTACACTGAGAGCATGTATAAAATTAGGTGATGCGGCTGTAATTAGGATGTAGTCTTCGGAGCGGAGTTGGCATTTGTTGGTCGCCCTAAGATGATGGAATACTGAAGGCTCAATAGACTAAATAGATGTGACAGACGAGCTACTAACAATGCAATAATGAGGAGCAAATCGAAAAGATGCAGTGTTTCTATAAGCCACATGAAAGATGTCATAAGTCATTACAACCTCCTGGATCTTGAAAATTCAAGCCAATCGGCAAATTTAAGCATCAGATTCAGTTTCAGCCCCACAAAATTAGTTAAGTTCAACTGTGTTTATTTTTTTATATTAATTTTGCTGTAGAACAGTGTATTCAGAGTATTGTTCAGACCTCACAATAATACCCGTCACTGTCCTGGTGTGACTGTCGCTGTGTTGTCGTTCTCCTCAATGGTCTTGACAGGACTACCCCCTCTTCTGCCATGTTGCTGTCCTGATGCTGCCCCCCTCTTCTGCAATGTTGCTGACCTGATGCTGCCCCCCTCTTCTGCCATGTTGCTGTCCTGATGCTGCCCCCCTCTTCTGCCATGTTGCTGTCCTGATGCTGCCCCCCTTTTCTGCCATGTTGCTGTCCTGATGCTGCCCCCCTCTTCTGCCATGTTGCTGTCCTGATGCTGCCCCCCTCTTCTGCCATGTTGCTGTCCTGATGCTGCCCCCCTCTTCTGCCATGTTGCTGACCTGATGCTGCCCCCCCTCTTCTGCCATGTTGCTGACCTGATGCTGCCCCCCTCTTCTGCCATGTTGCTGTCCTGATGCTGCCCCCCTCTTCTGCCATGTTGCTATCCTGATGCCCCCCTCTTCTGCCATGTTGCTGACCTGATGCTGCCCCCCTCTTCTGCCATGTTGCTGACCTGATGCTGCCCCCCTCTTCTGCCATGTTGCTGTCCTGATGCTGCCCCCCTCTTCTGCCATGTTGCTGTCCTGATGCTGCCCCCCTCTTCTGCCATGTTGCTGTCCTGATGCTGCCCCCCTCTTCTGCCATGTTGCTGTCCTGATGCTGCCCCCCTCTTCTGCCATGTTGCTGTCCTGATGCTGCCCCCCTCTTCTGCCATGTTGCTGACCTGATGCTGCCCCCCTGTTCTGCCATGTTGCTGTTCTAATGCTGCCCCCCTCTTCTGCCATGTTTCTGACCTGATGCTGCCCCCCTCTTCTGCCATGTTGCTGTCCTGATGCTGCCCCCCTCTTCTGCCATGTTGCTGTCCTGATGCTGCCCCCCTCTTCTGCCATGTTGCTGTCCTGATGCTGCCCCCCTTTTCTGCCATGTTGCTGTCCTGATGCTGCCCCCCTCTTCTGCCATGTTGCTGTCCTGATGCTGCCCCCCTCTTCTGCCATGTTGCTGTCCTGATGCTGCCCCCCTCTTCTGCCATGTTTCTGACCTGATGCTGCCCCCCTGTTCTGCCATGTTGCTGTCCTGATGCTGCCCCCCTCTTCTGCCATGTTGCTGTCCTGATGCTGCCCCCCTCTTCTGCCATGTTGCTGTTCTAATGCTGCCCCCCTCTTCTGCCATGTTTCTGACCTGATGCTGCCCCCCTCTTCTGCCATGTTGCTGTCCTGATGCTGCCCCCCTCTTCTGCCATGTTGCTGTCCTGATGCTGCCCCCCTCTTCTGCCATGTTGCTGTCCTGATGCTGCCCCCCTCTTCTGCCATGTTGCTGTCCTGATGCTGCCCCCCTCTTCTGCCATGTTGCTGTCCTGATGCTGCCCCCCTCTTCTGCCATGTTGCTGTCCTGATGCTGCCCCCCTCTTCTGCCATGTTGCTGTCCTGATGCTGCCCCCCTCTTCTGCCATGTTGCTGTCCTGATGCTGCCCCCCTCTTTTGCCATGTTGCTGTCCTGATGCTGCCCCCCCTGCTCCTCCTTGTTGCTGTCCTGATGCTGCCCCCCCTGCTCCTCCTTGTTGCTGTCCTGTTGCTGCCCCCTCCTTCGCCCTCACCCTTGTTTTCTCGTTGCAGTCCTAACGCTGCCCCCCCTTTCCCTTGTCCTGATGCGGTCTCCTCTTCTGCCTTGTTTCTGTCCTGACGCTGCCCCCACCCTCTCCTTTTTGTCACTGCCCTCTCTCCTCGTCTGTGTTGCTGTCCTGACTTTGCCCTCACCCATCTTCCATCTTGTTGCTGCCTTCTCTTCTCCCTTGTTTCTGTCCTGATGTTGCCCTCTCCCCTCTTCTTCCTTGTTGCTCTCCTCACGTTGAGCTCACCCTCTTCTTCCTTGTTGATGTCCTCATGTTGTGCTTGCCCTCTTCTTCCTTGTTGCTGTCCTCACGTTGCCCTCGCCCATCTTGTTTTGTTGCTGTCCTGATGCTTCCATCCTGTGTTGCCCTCTCCCCTCTTCTTCATTGTTGTCCTCACGTTGAGCTCAACTACTTCTTCCTTATTGATGTCCTCACGTTGAGCTCGCCCTCTTCTTCCTTGTTGATATCCTCACTTTGCCCTTGCCCTCTTTTTCCTTGTTGCCGTCCTCACGTTGCCCTCGCCCTCTACTTCCTTGTTGCTGTCCTCACGTTGCCCTCGCCCTCTTCTTCCTTGTTGCTGTCCTGACATTGCCATCGCCCTCTTCTTCCTTGTTGCTGTCCTGACGTTGCCATCGCCCTCTTTCTTCCTTGTTGCCCACGCCCTCTTCTTTGTTGCCCTCTTCCTTGTTGCCATCCTCACGTTACCCTCGCCCTCTTCTTCCTTGTTGCTGTCCTCACGTTGCCCTCGCCCTCTACTTCCTTGTTGGTGTCCTCACGTTGCCCTCGCCCTCTAATTCCTTGTTGCTGTCCTCACGTTGCCCTCGCTCTCTTCTTCCTTGTTGCTGTCCTCACGTTGCCCTCGCCCTCCTTGTTGCTGTCCTCACGTTGCCCTCGCCCTCCTTGTTGCTGTCCTCACGTTGCCCTCGCCCTCCTTGTTGCTGTCCTCACGTTGCCCTCGCCCTCCTTGTTGCTGTCCTCACGTTGCCCTCGCCCTCCTCCTTGTTGGTGTCCTCACGTTGCCCTCGCCCTCTTCCTTGTTGGTGTCCTCACGTTGCCCTCGCCCTCTTCCTTGTTGGTGTCCTCACGTTGCCCTCGCTCTCTTCTTCCTTGTTGCTGTCCTCACGTTGCCCTTGCCCTCCTCCTTGTTGCTGTCCTCACGTTGCCCTCTACTTCCTTGTTGCTGTCCTCACGTCGCCCTCTTCTTCCTTGTTGCTGTCCTCACCTCGCCCTCTTCTTCCTTGTTGCTGTCCTCACCTCGCCCTCTTCTTCCTTGTTGCTGTCCTCACCTCGCCCTCTTCTTCCTTGTTGCTGTCCTCACGTCGCCCTCACCCTCTTCTTCCTTGTTGCTGTCCTCACGTTGCCCTCGCCCTCTTCTTCCTTGTTGCTGTCCTCACGTTGCCCTCGCCCTCCTCCTTGTTGGTGTCCTCACGTTGCCCTCGCCGCCCTCCTTGTTGGTGTCCTCACGTTGCCCTCGCCCTCTTCTTCCTTGTTGCCGTCCTCACGTTGCCCTCGCCCTCTACACCCTTGTTGCCGTCCTCACGTTGCCCTCGCCCTCTACACCCTTGTTGCCGTCCTCGCGATGCCCTCGCCCTCTTCTTCCTTGTTGCCGTCCTCACGTTGCCCTCGCCCTCTTCTTCCTTGTTGCCATCCTCACGTTGCCATTGCCTGCTTTTCTTGTTGCCCTCGCCCTCTTCTTCCTTGTTGCTGTCCTCACGTTACCCTTGCCTGCTTCTTTCTTGTTGCCGTCCTCACGTTGCCATTGCCTGTTTCTTTCTTGTTGCCGTCCTCACGTTGCCTTCCCCTCTTCTTCCTTGTTGCCATCCTCACGTTGCCCTCGCCCTCTTCTTCCTTGTTGCCATCCTCACGTTGCCATTGCCTGCTTCTTTCTTGCTGCCCTTGCCCTCTTCTTCCTTGTAGCTGTCCTCACGTTGCCCTCGCCCTCTTCTTCCTTGTTGCTGTCCTCACGTTGCCCTCGCCCTCTTCTTCCTTGTTGCTGTCCTCACGTTGCCCTCGCCCTCTTCTTCCTTGTTGCTGTCCTCACGTTGCCCTCACCCTCTTCTTCCTTGTTGCTGTCCTCACGTTGCCCTCGCCCTCTTCTTCCTTGTTGCTGTCCTCACGTTGCCCTTGCCCTCCTCCTTGTTGGTGTCCTCACGTTGCCCTCGACGCCCTCCTTGTTGCCGTCCTCACGTTGCCCTCGCCCTCTTCTTCCTTGTTGCCGTCCTCACGTTGCCCTCGCCCTCTTCTTCCTTGTTGCCGTCCTCACGTTGCCCTCGCCCTCTTCTTCCTTGTTGCCGTCCTCACGTTGCCCTCGCCCTCTTCTTCCTTGTTGCCGTCCTCACGTTGCCATTGCCTGCTTCTTTCTTGCTGCCCTCGCCCTCTTCTTCCTTGTAGCTGTCCTCACGTTGCCCTCGCCCTCTTCTTCCTTGTTGCTTTCCTCACGTTGCCCTCGCCCTCTTCTTCCTTGTTGCTGTCCTCACGTTGCCCTCGCCCTCTTCTTCCTTGTTGCTGTCCTCACGTTGCCCTCGCCCTCTTCTTCCTTGTTGCTGTCCTCACGTTGCCCTTGCCCTCCTCCTTGTTGGTGTCCTCACGTTGCCCTCGCCGCCCTCCTTGTTGGTGTCCTCACGTTGCCCTCGCCCTCTTCTTCCTTGTTGCCGTCCTCACGTTGCCCTCGCCCTCTTCTTCCTTGTTGCCGTCCTCACGTTGCCCTCGCCCTCTTCTTCCTTGTTGCTGTCCTCACGTTGCCCTCGCCCTCTTCTTCCTTGTTGCTGTCCTCATGTTGCCCTCGCCCTCTTCTTCCTTGTTGCTGTCCTCACGTTGCCCTCGCCCTCTTCTTCCTTGTTGCTGTCCTCACGTTGCCCTCGCCCTCTTCTTCCTTGTTGCTGTCCTCACGTTGCCCTCGCCCTCTTCTTCCTTGTTGCTGTCCTCACGTTGCCCTCGCCCTCTTCTTCCTTGTTGCTGTCCTCACGTTGCCCTCGCCCTCTTCTTCCTTGTTGCTGTCCTCACGTTGCCCTCGCCTTCCTTGTTGCTGTCCTCACGTTGCCCTCGCCCTCCTTGTTGCTGTCCTCACGTTGCCCTCGCCCTCCTCCTTGTTGCTGTCCTCACGTTGCCCTCGCCCTCTTCTTCCTTGTTGCTGTCCTCACGTTACCCTCGCCCTCTTCTTCCTTGTTGCTGTCCTCATGTTGCCCTCCTCCTTGTTGGTGTCCTCACGTTGCCCTTGCCCTCTACTTCCTTGTTGCTGTCCTCACGTCGCCCTCGCCCTCTACTTCCTTGTTGCTGTCCTCACGTCGCCCTCGCCCTCTTCTTCCTTGTTGCTGTCCTCACGTCGCCCTCTTCTTCCTTGTTGCTGTCCTCACGTTGCCCTCGCCCTCTTCTTCCTTGTTGCTGTCCTCACGTTGCCCTCGCCCTCTTCTTCCTTGTTGCTGTCCTCACGTTGCCCTCGCCCTCCTCCTTGTTGGTGTCCTCACGTTGCCCTCGCCGCCCTCCTTGTTGGTGTCCTCACGTTGCCCTCGCCCTCCTCCTTGTTGCTGTCCTCATGTTGCCCTCGCCCTCCTCCTTGTTGCTGTCCTCATGTTGCCCTCGCCCTCCTCCTTGTTGGTGTCCTCACGTTGCCCTTGCCGCCCTCCTTGTTGCCGTCCTCACGTTGCCATTGCCCTCTTCCTCCTTGTTGCCGTCCTCACGTTGCCATTGCCTGCTTCTTTCTTGTTGCCCTCGCCCTCTTCCTTGTTGCCGTACTCACGTTGTGTTCGCCCTCTTCCTTGTTGCTGCCCTCGTTTTTCTTAGTCCTTGTTGCTGTCCTGATACTTCTATCCTGTGTTGCTGTTTTCTCCCTGACGCTTCCTCTCCCATCTTTCGTGTTATAACTGACCTGACGCTGCTCCCCCTTTCTTGTTTGTTGCTGTCCTCACTCTGCATTCTCCCCCACATCCAAACCCCCTGCCATGTTGCTGTCCTGACACTATCCTCAACTTTTTCTTATTGTATTTTTTTTTATTTTTTTTTTTATCAGGTCCCGTTTTTGTCCCCTCTGGAGGGAAGTCTGTATCTGAAGCTACAGTGCCAGAGTCACTCCCATGTACAGCGCAGTGGGTTCTTGGTACGTGGTCACACGTTCCTCCTTGTATTTCCGATTTTGTCTACTGATTCCCGCCACTTTTCTTTCTCTCGTTACAGACCATGTTTGAGGATGTCGGTGGCTTAGCGGCCTGGCACAGGCGTTGGTGCATCCTGTCTGGGAACAGCCTCTCATTTTGGGCATATCCTGACCAGGAGAGCAGTAAGGTGAGGCTGCTGCTTCCATGTGATAGTAGGTTGTCAAGTGGTGCGCACTGACTACTCAGCTTTGTTGTGCAGGAGCCGCTGGGTAGAATAAATCTCATCAACTGTACCAGCACCAAGGTAGAGCTTGCCAAAAGGGAGAGCTGCGCCCGACCCCACACCCTGGAGCTCATCACAATGAGACCACAACGAGAAGATGATGTGGACACCCTTGTGATACAGTGCCGCAACATGCTTTGTTTCACCAAGTGAGTACATGACGGGTACAGTATCTCCACAGGAGTACAGAGGAGCAATATAAGGTGGTGTATGGATCCTGGGCACAGTATGGAGGATTACAGCATCCCCCGCAGGGTTACAGAGGAGCAATATAAGGTGGTGTATGGCTCCTGGGCACAGTATGGAGGATTACAGCATCCCCCGCAGGGGTACAGAGGAGCAATATAAGGTGGTGTATGGATCCTGGGCACAGTATGGAGGATTACAGCATCTCCACAGGGGTACAGAGGAGTGAGATAAGGTGGTGTATGGATCCTGGGCACAGTATGGAGGATTACAGCATCTCCGCAGAGGTACAGAGGAGCGAGATAAGGTGGTGTATGGATCCTGGGCACAGTATGGAGGATTACAGCATCCCCGCAGGGATACAGAGGAGCAATATAAGGTGGTGTATGGATCCTGGGCACAGTATGGAGGATTACAGCATCTCCGCAGGGGTACAGAGGAGCGATTTAAGGTGGTGTATGGAGGATTACAGCATCCCCGCAGGGATACAGAGGAGCGAGATAAGGTTGTGTATGGATCCTGGGCACAGTATGGAGGATTACAGCATCCTTGCAGGGGTACAGAGGAGCGATATAAGGTTGTGTATGGCTCCTGGGCACAGTATGGAGGATTACAGCATCCCCGCAGGGATACAGAGGAGCAATATAAGGTGATGTATGGATCCTGGGCACAGTATGGAGGATTACAGCATCTCCGCAGGGATACAGAGGAGCGATATAAGGTTGTGTATGGCCCCTGGGCACAGTATGGAGGATTACAGCATCTCCGCAGGGATACAGAGGAGCGATATAAGGTTGTGTATGGCTCCTGGGCACAGTATGGAGGATTACAGCATCCCCGCAGGGATACAGAGGAGCGAGATAAGGTGGTGTATGGATCCTGCTCACAGTATGGAGGATTACAGCATCCCCGCAGGGATACAGAGGAGTGAGATAAGGTGGTGTATGGATCCTGGGCACAGTATGGAGGATTACAGCATCCCCGCAGGGATACAGAGGAGTGAGCTAAGGTTGTGTATGGATCCTGGGCACAGTATGGAGGATTACAGCATCCCCGCAGGGATACAGAGGAGCAATATAAGGTGGTGTATGGATCCTGGGCACAGTATGGAGGATTACAGCATCTCCGCAGGGATACAGAGGAGCAATATAAGGTGGTGTATGGATCCTGGGCACAGTATGGAGGATTACAGCATCCCCGCAGGGATACAGAGGAGCGAGATAAGGTTGTGTATGGATCCTGGGCACAGTATGGAGGATTACAGCATCTCCGCAGGGATACAGAGGAGCGATATAAGGTTGTGTATGGATCCTGGGCACAGTATGGAGGATTACAGCATCTCCGCAGGGATACAGAGGAGCGAGATAAGGTTGTGTATGGATCCTGGGCACAGTATGGAGGATTACAGCTTCCCCGCAGGGATACAGAGGCGCGATATAAGGTTGTGTATGGATCCTGGGCACAGTATGGAGGATTACAGCATCCCCGCAGGGATACAGAGGAGCGATATAAGGTTGTGTATGGATCCTGGGAACAGTATGGAGAATTACAGCATCCCCGCAGGGGTACAGAGGAGCGAGATAAGGTTGTGTATGGCTCCTGGGCACAGTATGGAGGATTACAGCATCCCCGCAGGGATACAGAGGAGCGATATAAGGTTGTGTATGGATCCTGGGAACAGTATGGAGGATTACAGCATCCCCGCAGGGGTACAGAGGAGCGAGATAAGGTGGTGTATGGATCCTGGGCACAGTATGGAGGATTACATCATCCCCGCAGGGGTACAGAGGAGCGAGATAAGGTGATGTATGGATCCTGGGCACAGTATGGAGGAGGAATTCCTCATCTTTGGAGGCTGCAGGGTGATGTAATTTCTAATATTTCCATATCAATGCTGCCCTGAGGAAACACACGGGCCATTAAAGGGGTCCAGTAAAAATGATCTGTGTACAATGAAAACTTTTGTTGTTGCATTTGCTCCCGTGTTTGTTTTTCTCGCTCCTATTTAGATGTTTATATGCTCCTCTTTGAAATGACCTAGGTGGTTTTTGTTTTTTGTGTCTTTGGGTGCAGTTGGGTTTCGCCTGATTCGTCATTTGCATTTTTTTTTAAAAAAAAAAAAAAGAAAACTGGTGGTGTCAAGTGTCCTCGTCTTTACCCTGTAGTGATTTTGTGTACACCTGGTACTTTGCGTAAAGCTAGCAACATTTTATTGAAATGGGACCTTGGGCTAAAGTTGCAAAACCGCTTAAGGACAAAAATAAAGTTATTAATTTTGTACAAAATTCATGAATCGCGTATCATTATGTTTAATGCAAAATGACAAAAGACCGTGTAAAAAAAAAAAAATCTCATACTACATCTGACCTTTTTGTGCCTCAGTCTTCACAATTTTCAGTGAATAATCTGTAGCGCGGCTCGTCCTGCGCGGCTCGTCCTGCGCTCAGCATCTGGTACAGTTGTGTACTGTCTGACCAATGCTCTGTTACAGTGTATCACTCTGGCATCCAGAGCTTCTTCTGTAGCAGACCCTCAGCCGTGAGCAGGACCAGCTCCGTGTGACTTCCATGTGGCCATCTTTAGTTGAAGGCCAAAGCCTTCGTCCACGTCTATCGGGAGGCCGCACTCCTGTAATGTTCCATACTGGCTTAAAGCCAGATGTCATCGATCAGCCAGATCATCATCCCCCTGAGCTTCTGATGTGTATGGTGTCCTCTGCTGGTGATTGTGCTGCTGGGTAACAACCAGGTGTCTGTTAACCCTTCAGTGCGCCGTTCACTTTTCTCTCTTCCCAGGAGCTGGCTGTCTGCAGATAACAAAGAAGATGGACGCCTATGGATGGACGACCTGAACCAAGCGCTCCTGGACATCAGAACCTGGAAAACCAGTCCTGTGAACGTGGCCACAAGCTGTCAGGAGCAGCTCCTGCGTGCCCAGCCCTGTGCCCGCTGACGTGGCACTGACGGCAGGGTATTTTATGCACATTTATATATGTATGGTCGCCTAGCTTTGTGTTCTGGGGTGAAGGGGGTATGTTCTGTATACATGTGTATATTGGTGCTGTGTGCCATGCTCTGTATAAGCTGGCGTTATCCTCTGGCCCGGGCTATGTATATGCTGGTGTTCTCCCCTGGCCCGGGCTATGTATATGCTGGCGTTCTCCCCTGGCCCGGGCTATGTATATGCTGGCGTTCTCCCCTGGCCCGGGCTATGTATATGCTGGTGTTCTCCCCTGGCTCGGGCTATGTATATGCTGGTGTTCTCCCCTGGCCCGGGCTCTCTATAAGCTGGCATTCTCCCCTGATCCGGGCTCTGTATAAGCTGGCGTTCTCCCCTGGCCCGGGCTCTGAGTAAGCTGGCGTTCTCCTCTGGTCTGGTCTCTGTAAGCTGGCGTTCTCCCCTGGCCTGGGCTCTCTGTAAGCTGGCGTTCTCCCCTGGTCTGGGCTCTCTTTAAGCTGGCGTTCTCCCCTTGCCCATGCTCTGTATAAGCTGGCGTTCTCCCCTTGCCCGTGCTCTGTATATGCTGGCGTTCTCCCCGGGCTCGATATAAGCTGGCATTCTCTCCTGGCCCAGGCTCTCTGTAAACTGGCGTCCTCACCTGGCCCGGCCTCTCTGTAAGCTGGCGTTCTCCCCTGGCCCGGGCTCTCTGTAAACTGGCGTTCTCCCCTGGCCCGGGCTCTCTGTAAGCTGGCGTTCTCCCCTGGCCCGGGCTCTCTGTAAGCTGGCGTTCTCCCCTGGCCCGGGCTCTCTGTAAGCTGGCGTTCTCCCCTGGCCCGGGCTTTCTGTAAGCTCGTGTTCTCTCCTGGCCCGGGCTCTAGGTAAGCTAGCATTCTCCCCTGCCCGGGCTCTAGGTAAGCTGGCGTTCTCTCCTGGCCCGGGCTCTCTGTAAGCTGGCGTTCTCCCGTGGCCCAGGCTCTCTGTAAACTGGCGTCCTCACCTGGCCTGGCCTCTCTGTAAGCTGGCGTTCTCCCCTGGCCCGGGCTCTCTGTAAACTGGCGTTCTCCCCTGGCCCGGGCTCTCTGTAAGCTGGCGTTCTCCCCTGGCCCGGGCTCTCTGTAAGCTGGCGTTCTCCCCTGGCCCGGGCTCTCTGTAAGCTGGCGTTCTCCCCTGGCCCGGGCTCTCTGTAAGCTCGTGTTCTCTCCTGGCCCGGGCTCTAGGTAAGCTAGCATTCTCCCCTGCCCGGGCTCTAGGTAAGCTGGCGTTCTCTCCTGGCCCGGGCTCTCTGTAAGCTGGCGTTCTCTCCTGGCCCGGGCTCTAGGTAAGCTAGCGTTCTCTCCTGGCCCGGGCTCTAGGTAAGCTGGCGTTCTCCCCTGCCCGGGCTCTAGGTAAGCTGGCGTTCTCTCCTGGCCCGGCCTCTCTGTAAGCTGGCGTTCTCTGGCCCGGGCTTTCTGTAAGCTGGCGTTCTCCCCTGGCCCGGGCTCTCTGTAAGCTGGCGTTCTCCCCTGGCCCGGGCTCTCTGTAAGCTAGCGTTCTCTCCTGGCCCGGGCTCTAGGTAAGCTAGCGTTCTCTCCTGGCCCGGGCTCTAGGTAAGCTGGCGTTCTCTCCTGCCCGGGCTCTCTGTAAGCTGGCGTTCTCTCCTGGCCCGGGCTCTCTGTAAGCTGGCGTTCTCCCCTGGCCCGGGCTCTAGGTAAGCTAGCGTTCTCCCCTGGCCCGGGCTCTCTGTAAGATGGCGTTCTCTCCTGGCCCGGGCTCTAGGTAAGCTGGCGTTCTCCCCTGCCCGGGCTCTAGGTAAGCTGGCGTTCTCTCCTGGCCCGGGCTCTCTGTAAGCTGGCGTTCTCCCCTGGCCCGGGCTCTAGGTAAGCTGGCGTTCTCTCCTGGCCCGGGC
The DNA here is from genome assembly GCF_039654945.1 of Dendrobates tinctorius. Lineage (NCBI taxonomy): Eukaryota > Metazoa > Chordata > Amphibia > Anura > Dendrobatidae > Dendrobates > Dendrobates tinctorius. The sequence continues at coordinate 1,245,126 of NW_027362103.1, forward strand.
TCTCTGTAAGCTGGCGTTCTCTCCTGGCCCGGGCTCTCTGTAAGCTGGCGTTCTCCCCTGGGCTGGGCTCTCTAAGCTGGCATTTTCTCTCCCGGTTTGGACTCTACACTTCCATGTTTTGTGCTGTTGATTGTAATAAATGATATATATAATAAATGATATATAATGGATGTCTGTCTGGATGTCATTTTGTAAGGATTAAATTGCTCCGGCCTCATAAAGTGGCGCCATTTCTGGGGGCTAGGATTTCACCATATGCAGCCCTTGTACAAGAGAAACAAGATATCACAAGAGAAGCTGGTATGGGGGGACGACTCCGTGCCCCGAGATGTCCGGTATGATCTCACATCACTGCAGCCTTGTTCTCTTACGTCCTGAAGTATATAACCCTCCCCATGTCCTGTGACAAGTGTGGTGTGTCCGGCGTCCCTCTCCTCCCTCCACATCCTGCTCTGGATCTGCACAGGATGTCCGCCTTCCTTTCCTCCATCTGTGGTGCTGGTCATGTCTGCAGAAGGTGAGTCCTCCATGTCTGCCATGATGTGTATATGACCTGTGTTACTGTAGTGTATATAATGCAGATCTTCACGCCGTGTCCTGTGATCAGGGAGGATTCAGTAATGATGTGTGTGTATGTATATACAGTGGGGGTAATAAGTATTTTGATCCCTTGCTGATTCTGTAAGTTTGTCCACTGACACAGACCATGAATAGTCTAGAATTTTAAGGGTAGGTTAAGACTTTGGAGACCCGTGTGTCTCAGACAGCAGCTTTCCCCCCCTCCCACCAGTCCCGTAATGAACACGCAGACAGGCCTACATGGGTTGAACAGGTCGGTCACAGTTTATTAATGAAGTAAGCGGAGAAAGGCAATTACATGTCACAATGGGCTCATCGCTGAAGGTCCTGTCTGCGACAAACAGGCGAGCCGGCCAATGAATGGTTAGGAACCTTTGCCCTTCTCAACATTTTCCGCCACGGAAGATCATGTGTATGACCTACACAGGACTCCGACCCCCACTCATCCACATTAGGGCCTATTCGATTGCGTCCTGTAAGCCGGACAGAAATATGTCAAGACCAATGTCCGTGAGGTGAACTCCATCCTGTCTCAATAGTGCCGAATTATCTCCTTCCAGCTGGTGGTGACGAACCACAATACGTCATCTTCCCCTCACAAATTTTTCCACCCGCGCATTGATCTTCCTCCTTGAGCGCTCTATGGCTTTTGCATCCCTTGCACCGTGGCAGTCTGCTCGTGGTGCTATCTCTGACCACACCAATACCATATCCGGGAGGAAACAGGTAAAACGCTCAGTCTGTTGTCTTCACTGGGTAAAGTTCGGCAATTTTTTTTTTTTTTTTTCCAAAATCATTGCCACCAGCGTGTAACACCAATATTACCGGCCCTTTGACCCACCTGGAGATGTCGACTATCTCCAGGAAGACCTGTTGCCATTGGAGGCCTCTGATACCTCTCCAGTTGACCTCCTCAGTCTCGGGAAGCCTAGATTTCTTCCTCCTTGTTGAAGCTCAGCCCTTTTGGCCGCCCAGTATACATATGAATGTCCTAATACCCAGACTGCGGGCTTGCCTGTAAGAAACAAAATGTGTTACTTCAGCAAATCAGGTCTTGCATATCTGGCGAAGCATGCGGATTTCTACTCACCCATTCTCGCACTTCGGCCTCCAATTCTCCTGCTCTAGCTGCTTTGGTGGCTGCCCCAATTCGGAAAGAATGCGTCACGTATTCCTTTGGATTAGCGCCGGTTCTCGCTAAGCACTGCTTGAAAATTGCCTGAAATTGATATTTGGTAAGAGGGGACCCGTCTGTATGAGAGAGGAAAAATCGGCTTGCGTAACGTATGACTATTTTTAGCGGGCATACTGGGCCATTTGAGGTAACCAGGACCCGCGTGCCCCTACCGGCACAGAGCGTAGCTGCATATGACCAAGTCCTCATTGATTATACTGCCTTCTGTCACTATTTTTGACTGCAACAACAGTTCGCTAATGCGCAGCGCGCCGAAAAAAGCAATAGCAAAGGCTGCTGCTATGAGGATCGCCTCATATTGGACTTGCGTATTGATGGGGATATTGAAATAATGTCATGCAATAATCCTCAATGAAATGGGGTGACCACATTCCTAACTCGGTTGAAGCCTTTTCCAGCCTTTAACCTGTCACCTGTTTTGGCTGCTATAAGATGCGGCCGCTGCCTTTCAGGGCTTATCTTCGACATTCTATAATGCCGTATATATCTGCCCCCGATCCAGCCTGCTAGATAAGAAAAATAAGTTTTATTATACTCACCCGGGGGGTTCCATGCGGTCCGGTCCAATGGGTGTCGCAGGTCCGGTCTGGCGCCTCCCATCTTCTTGTGATGCAGCCCTCTTGCTTCCTCGCTCCCGGCATCGCGCCCCTGCGTAGGCGTATCTATCTGCCCTGTTGAGGGCAGAGCAAAGTACTGCAGTGCGCTGGCCGCCTCTGACCTTTCCCGGCACCTGCTCACTGCAGTACTTTGCCCTCAACTGGGCAGACACGTGCGCCTGTGCAGAAGTGCGATGCCGGGAGTGAGGAAGCAAGCAGGAGGGCGGCGTCACAAGAAGATAGGAGGCGCTGGACCAGGACCTGAAACACCCACTGGACCGGACCGCCACCCCGGGCGAGTATAATAAAATGTAATTTTCTTATCTTTTAGGTCGGACCGGGGGCTTATCTACAGCATTACAGAATGGCTTGACATGAGATGTGTTTCAAGCATAGTTAGCGCTAGCTGGTGTGAGAGCGAGTAAGGGCGGGATGCAGAAGACATATGGTTTAAGCTCCTTGCAGTTCTCGGATTTTTCGTTTGAAATCGAATGTTTGCGTTTCTCAGCTATGTCCCCCATAGCTCCACTGATGATACTATTGCGAAAATTTCTAACAGGGCTGGATCGCGCCCCTCAGCCTGGCGTAGTCCTTAACTTTGGCCAGCTGCCTTTGCACCATTGGTTTTTGTAGATTGCTGCAAATACTTATGTCCGAAAAAAAGTGAGAGAAATTTTCAAAGAGTGATACCTTTATTGGCTAACCAGGGAAATTATATTTGCAAGCTTTCAGGGCTCAAAAGGCCCCTTCATCAGGATTAATTACCCAGGTATAGCCATGGTAGGGTTGTAGGAGTTTTTTCCAGACAGTAAGTCTACCTTCAACAAGCGAGTGATCCTAATTCTGTGGCCAGGCTGGGAAATGCCCTTTCTTGCCAACCTAAACTATCCACAGGTGGGTTTTGAATCTTGTGTGGCCGCCAGAAATCAAGAAACTGAATCCTGGCCGCTCCAGCTTCGCAGATGCGGCATGTTCAGTCTTAAATGAAAGATAATTTGGCAAGAAAACATATAATACTCCTGTAGTCACTCTGGAAGCCTCGCAGCCAGAGTTATGGCACTTAGAAGTTTTTAGTAATGTTAAAAAGGGAAGACACTCCCTGGCTCCGCCCACCCAGTGAGGTCAGCAAAGTAAAGGCATAAAGGCCCTTTTACATTTAGCGATGCACCAGCGATCCGACCAGCGATCCCACCCGGTCAGGATCGCTGGTGCATCGCTAAATGATCGCTAGTGAGCTTTCATACAGAAAGACCTCACAGCGATTCAGCAGCGACGCAGCGCACGATACTTACCATTCACACACAGTGATCCTGGCGTCCTCCCGCCCGCCTCCACGCGTCGCTGGACGTCACAGCAGGAAGCGCCCGACGAGAAATGGAGCCGGACATTCTCGCGCGATCAGCGATGGACAGCGGGGGAGCCGGTCGCTGATAAGTATCACACATAGCGATATCGCTAGCAATATCGCTATAACGTCACAAAACCAGTGACGTTTTAGCGATATTGCTAGCGATATCGCTTAGTGTAAAACCCCCTTAAGGCTAGAAGGCTCAATGAGGCTATTGTTCAGACCTGGGGAGACAGATTTCTACCATCAATGCTGTGGACTGAATCTTTGTCCTTAGGAACTCCCCTCCCCCTCCTCCACATGGCGTGCCAGTGATAATGTTAAAGTTTCATATTTTAATCCCTTTTATTTCTCTGTATATACATTATCTCTTTTGTAACTTATATTTTTTTAAACACTGCCTACATTTTCTGGAGTTAATCTATAAAATGTACTAGTTTCGTTTTCCTTGCTCTATAAATGAACCGCGGCAGTGACGGAACGAAGGTTATGTGTGTATTTTCCTGCCTGAGACTGGGGATATACATACCACCCTCACTGCAGAGTACCCAATAGCAAGTACACGGCAAGGCAGCCTTTCTGGTGACTACTTATCCTAGGTGTAGTTCCCTGACTGACCTGAGAGTAATTAGGCGCCAGAGAGCTGCAAATTCCTAACTGGAACTGGAAAGGGGGTTATACAAATAAATCCGTGACATATTAGTGGGATCACAAAAAAGTATTTCCTGACAGACCTTATGTCGACATAATCGTTATTCCATATTTTATGTCTGGTCTCTTGACCTATGTGTGTACCTAGCGGGCTAATTCCACAGAAAAATGCATGTTTGTGTAAGCTCTCTTACTGATGTGTCGCCTTGTTGGTTGAACCGCATGGGCCCGTTTAGTGTTTAACTAGCGCCTTAATAGCTGAAGCTAGCTCGTTCTCCTGCGTGTTATGAGCCACGTTCTTTATTGCATCGTCATTGGCCTGTGACGTAGGAGGGGTGACTCCAGGTGATGGAGGAACTCCGGCTCCAGTTTGGGCGATGGTCTGGTTTTTGAATTGGCCGAAGGCCCAGGGAGAGGTGGATGGGTCTCCCTGGCTGGCAGCCAATGATGCAGCACGTGACAGCTGGCATCTGTTGTGTGGCCGAGCGTGAGTGACTCCGGGTGATGGAGGAGCTCCGGCTGCCACTTGGGCGATGGTCTGGTGGTTGAATTGGCTGGAGGCCCTGGGAGATGGTGGTGAGTTTCCGAGGATGATGGAGCACATGACGACTGACATCCGTCGTGTCCCCGAGCCTGGATATCGGGACTGAGATGCGTCGCATCATTCCGATGTGGATGGGGAACGCCATCTAGAGGACAGAGATCTGCGGCAGCTCCTATGTGAGCTGTCCCTGCGGCAGTAATGGGAGGAAAGTCTGTTAGAGGGACAGCGGGAATGATGGTGGGAATTGTCTGAGGAGGATCGGGAGGACCTGAGGCGTCTATGCCTGCGTCCGCTGCAGCTATGGGGTGTGTTGGGGGCATTTATATGTGTAATAAGGGGTTCATTGAGTGGGTCATGGGCCATAACACTGTTAGTTAACCTTGTGCTGTTTATCATATTCTATATTATGGGCCGTGTATGGGAGCGCGGGGGTTAATGTATAACCTTTAGTAGCTTGTTTGGGAAATCATTATGGGTGTTGTGGGTGCATCGATGGTTGTTGGTGCAATTACTTTTTTGTGCTGCCGCAAGCATGTGGCAGCTGGAGGGCGCTTTCATTGGTCGTGTTGGACTGATAGCTCGCTCTGCAGCCGCGCTGAGGGGACCTCTGCCCTGTCTCTCCATCCCCCTGTGCAGGCAGTAAGATTGTGCCTGCCGGAGGGGCGGAGTTGGTTTGCCAAGAGCTGACCCGGAAGTGTCCTGGGGGAAACCAGACGTGATGCATGGATGTGGTTGGAGCCAGGCTGTGACACATCGGAAGATGGGCGGCAACAGCAGGGGCCTGGCGGTTCCTGGTCTGTACCCAGGAAGTGCGGGGGGCGGAGCCGTGAATGGGGCAGCGGCACGGCCCGCATGGCGTCCTGTGGCCACTGCCTCTTCGACGACCCGGAGCCGCTCTGGAGGGACTAAGACTGAGGTGGGCCCTTGGATGGGACCTCTATGGGGGGAGGTGGTGTTGGGGGACGGGACCATGAGTGACCCTACTGGAGGGGGGGGAGACTATGGGTGGAGGGAGAGGTCAGGAGGGGCAATAGTAGATGGTGCCCCAAGGGGAGGAAGGCGACGCCTGAGGCACCGACGGGATCAGGAGAGGGCACAGGGAGGTAAGTGCAGAGGCCAGTAATAAGGGCTTGAAGCCAATGCTCACATTCTTGGGCTACTCTCTGCCACAGAGCCTCCACCAGGGCCTTAGACATGGCTGCAGGGGGGTTCCGGGGTCATGAGGTCACAAAAGCTTCCATTTGTCAGCCGAGGGAAAGAGGAACTCGCTGACCCCGGGCACCTGATTTTTAACCTCTGTAGGTGTGGATGGATGCCCCTTCCCCTTTAATCCCATTGGTCAGTTGGGCATCCCAATTAGTGCTTTACCTGGGGAGTGGTGGAAAGGGAGGGAATTGGACCCTGAACAGCATTTAACTCTAATTTAGCCATAATGGGCTCCCTAGTCAGAGGCACGTTCCTTATTCAGAACTGTGCCTGCCATTTTAACATTGAGTGAGAGAATATCAAAAATAAAATCCAGAGAATCACATTGTATAAATTTATATAAATGTATTTGCATTTTTCAGTGAGAAATAAATATTTGATCCCTCTGACAAACAAGATGCAATACTTGGTGGCAAAACCCTTGTTGGCAAGCACATCAGCCGGTCGTTTCTTGTAGTTGATGAGGTTTGTGCACATGTCAGGAGGAATTTTGGTCCATCTCTAAATCATTAAGATTTTGAGCCTGTCGCTTGGCAACTCTGAGCTTCAACTCCCTCCATAAGTTTTCTATGAAAATAAGGTCTGGGGACTGGCTAGGCTACTCCATGACCTTAATGTGGTGGTTCTTGAGCTACTCCTTTGTTGCCTTGGCTGTATGTTTTGGGTTATTGTCTTGCTGGAAGACCCAGCCACGACCCATTTTTACTGTCCTGGTGGAGGGAAGGAGGTTGTCATTCAGAATTTTTATGTTACATGGCTTCATCCATTCTCCCATTGATGCAGTGAAGTAATCCTGTGCCCTTAGCAGAGAGACACCCCCAAAACATGTTTCCACCTCCATGCTTGACGGTGGGGATGGTGTTCTTTGGGTCAAAGGCATCATTTCTCTTCTTCCAAACACGGCGAGTTCAGTTAATGCAAAAGAGCTCAATTTTTGTCTCATCTGACCACAGTACCTTCTCCCCATCACTCAGTCATCTAGATGTTCATTAGTAAACGTCAGATGTGCCTGCACATGTGCCCTCTTGAGCAGGGGGATCTTGCGGGCATTGCAGAATTTTAAACCTTTACGGCATAATGTGTTACCAATGGGTTTCTTGGTGACTCTGGTCCCAGCTGCCTTGAGATCATTAACAAATTCCTCCCGTGTAGTTTTTGGCCAATCTCTCAACTTCCTCATGATCAAGGACACCCCAGCGAGGTGAGATTTTGCATGGTGCCACAGGTCTATATCAATTGACAGTCATTTTGTATTTCATCCATTTTCTTGCTATTGCACCAACAGTTGTCTCCTTCTCACCCAGCATCTTACTTATGGTTTTGTAGCCCATTCCAGCTTTGTTCAGGTCTATGATCTTGTTCCTGAGATCCTTATAAAGCTCTTTGGTCTTGCCCATGTTGTAGAGGTTAGAGTCTGACTGAGTCTGTGGACAGGAGTCTTTTATAAAGGTGACTATGTAAGACAGCTGTCTGTAATGCAGGTAACAATTTGATTAGGAGCATATAACTGGTCTGTAGGAGCCAGAACTCTTAATGGTTGGTAGCGGATCAAATATTTATTTGTCACTGCAAAATGCAAATACATTTATATAATTTATACAATGTGATTTTCAGGATTTTATTTTTGATATTCTTCTCTCTCAATGTTAAAATTAACCTGTCCTTAAGTGGGCAAACTTACAAAATCAACAACGGATCAAATACTTATTTCCCCCACTGTATGTGTATGTGAATTCTAAAAGTTCATGACATTTGGCTTTTGGGCAATGTTTCCGGTGACCCTACGATGCCCTCTCACCTTTCCAGGTGAACCTCTTGTGACGTCTGTAACTACTGATTACAGGTGTCTGACTCGTTGATGTCTCAGGACTTTTTGTACAACTTGCTGTTTTCTAACAAGGAGCTTAACCCCTTAACACCCAATGACTGACATAGCACTTCATGAGCCGGTGTCAGTTCCCGCTCCAGTGCATTCAGTTTTCGTCATGACTTTAAACTGTCAATGCGTGTAAACACCCAGTGACAGCTCCGTGCTTTCAGCAGTCAGTGATGGGTGCGGGGACCCGCGCCGATAGTGGTCAGTGAGGGGTGTGGGGACTTGGGCTATCAGTCCCTGCTCTCAAAACGCCACGATAGGTAGCCTAAACACTTATACCGCACAAGGAACGGCGTAAAAAAAACAATTCTTCACCTGCTGTTGACTTGTTCAACGTGCTACCCAAAGATCGCAGTAAGGCTCGGTGCCCATTTATCCTGCGCCCTGTGTTGGTCTTTCAACGGGGTTTCCGTGTAAATCTCTTTTCCGTGTAAATCTCTAACATCACGAAACAATCACTGACCTCAGGGAGACCAGTCAAAGAAAACTGCGGCAGCCGGCAAAGGCGCTCAATCACAGTGAAATCCTAGTGCAATGCTCCCTGGGATATACGAATATGCAAATAAAGTCCGTGGAGCCTCATTTAAGAGTCTCAAACACGGGACTAGCCAGATCTTCCTCCAGGGAAGGACCCAGCCAAGGGGTGGCTCCTTTCGGAAACCACCATTACCATCCAGCTCTCTACTAGTTTACAGATATGACAATGGAAATACCAAGGCCAGGTATCCATCCACAGACAGCTGTTTCTTGGCTGGGTCCTTCCCTGGAGGAAGCTAAATCCCCCCCCCCCCCCGCGCAACAAGCCCTGGTGCAGACTTATTGTAACATCAGCCCCCCTGGAGCTCCTCACGGTGGACTATCTGACCATAGGTCCTGCCTATCAGGGGTATGAACATTGTCTCGTTATGGTGGACCATTTCACCAAGTTCGCCGTGGTCACCCCCACCCGAGATCAAACAGCGGAGTCGGCCGCCTATGCAATTTGTAAAAATTTCATCCAAGTGTACGGCTGTCCGCAACGAATAAATTCGGACCAAGGAGCGTGCTTCCTAGGAAGACTCATGGAAGAGCTACATCATCTCTGCGGTATCGATAAAACTCGGAATACACCGTACCACCCGCAGGGAAACGGAGCCTGCGAGCGATTCAATCGAACACTAATCCAAATGCTGCGCACCTTAGAGAGCGACCACAAGGCCCGCTGGCCTGGGTATGTCCCTGAGCTGGTGTGGGTATATAATAACCGGGTGCACCAAGTGACTGGTTACACCCCCTACTCATTGCTGTTCGGCCGGGGAGGCACAGGAATTACGGAAGTGGAGTTAAACCTGGAGGAACCCCAACCTTGGGCCGGAGTATCCTTGTGGGTCCGAAACCACCGGCACCGACTGCAGACCCTCCACCGGATCGTCCACACAAAGCTCCAGGATCTAGAACACCCGGGGGGAGCACTGCCCTCACCCATTGACTTCCAGACTGGGGATCAGGTACTTGATCAACGTCCCCAAAACAAGTTAGAGCCACGATGGGAGGTGAACCTGTACAGAGTGTTGCGCCGGATAAGCCCCGATGGGCCTGTGTACGAAATACAATCTGAAGGAAACAACGCGCCTCTCACTCGTGTTGTGCACCGTAACATGTTACGGCCTTGTACGTCTATTGATCCCCCCCGCGGCTCGAACCGACCCCTCAGGTCCCCGACACCCCGCTCATGGTCTGGGACCTGGATGACGAAGAGTACTTCCTAGTCCTATCTGCGGGCCACCCAAGTAGTGGCACTACAGTGGACCCGGACATCCCACCAGAATCAACTAGTCGACCACCCTCCACCACCCCAGAAGACTCCACTACACCTGAGCTTCGACGCTCCGAGCGATCAACAGCTGGCAAACCCCCTGAATGTTACGAACAGGACCAGTTCGTATGGCGACAAGGACTGTCGTCTCAAAAGACTAACCCGAGTCTACGAAAACCCTCGCCCGAGGACTGGCGAGCATACAGGGCGGGGGAGTGTGGGAGGAACGGCCCCCGTTGAGTGTCCGGGCTGGAACCAAGGGAGCCCCTGTCTAGGTTCCGGGGGAAACTTCCCGGGGGAGAGAGTTTGGGGACGGACTGTTGAGAAAGACAGATGGGCGAGGGGAGGGGCCAGTATAAAAGGGGCGGGGAGCACCAGTCACGATGAGTCAGCAGACCGGGACTGAGGCAGCAGGAGACAGTGGAAGCGACTGAGAGCTAGAGCGACTTACCAGTGCCAGGGAAGACGCTCACTGAGGACTTCAGAGGGACAGCGCTGAGACGACCGTCCGAGACTTGCTGCCCTGCTCCTGCCCGCGGCCACTGCCGCCTCACCACAGGCTGCGGCCTACCCGCGGCCGTTGCCGTCCTGCTCCGTGGCTGCGGCCTGATCCCCGCCACCCGCAGCCGCCCTGCTCTCACCAGTGGCCGAGGCAAGTCCAGTCCGCGGCAAGGGCCGAGCCTCTGCTCACCGCGGAGTCCCCGTCGCAGTGGCTAGCTGCACAGGTGGCCTGTCACCCGCCACCCCGCATTGCTGCCGCTTGCCCCCGTCCAGGGGCTGCGGCCTACTCGTCCAAGGACTCCTCCGGGGCCGGAGGTGCCACAGGAGCGGCGGAACGCTTGAAGACTACGTCAGCTCTTCAACAGCTGGGTCCAGCGGCTGCTCCGTCGAACCACCGTCCAGAACGCCGAGGGACGACAAGACGGCTAAGTTGACTATATAGTTAAGGACCCGTAGTCGGCCATACCACAGCCCTATAGTGACCGGCTCTCACCGGACGTAGTCGTGTTCTCTGTTTGTGTGAACTGCATTGAGCCCCTGCGAGGGCAACCCTTGTTACCCCCTTTGGTTTAACAGGCTGAGACTGAGGAAAGTCCCCTTTAGGCCTATAAACGTTATTATAAAAGCACCAAACCGACTCGCGACTCGTCACTGCATCCTGCGTACCTGCTAGTACCACATTGGCTGCATTCTGGGCACTCTGCCTGCGGGTGACGGCTGCTATGTAGGCAGTCTCCCCGGGGATTAACACGGTCCCATTAGCCTTCTAGGCTATGGGTACTACCTCCCCATCCACCCCCTTTGCCTCAGGAGCAGTGCTATATATGGGGCAGTTACCGTCTTCGGTGGCACTGGTCAGTTGCCCAGCATCACCTTCCCCATGGTTCCTGTGCCTTTCCCCATTTCCCTTAGCACTGTCGCTTGCTCCTGTTAGGGGTTCCTCAGCCATCTCACCCCGCAGCGTGACATGGCTGAGTGTTCCTGTACCTTCAGATACATAATCATTATCAGATAAATCATTATCAGGTAAAGCATTATCGGGTAAATGACTGTCAGGTAAAGCATGCATATTCAGATCATCATTAGCATTACCCTCAGCATCAGATTGGGGAGGGTTGTCAGGGACATAATATGCAAACATCCTCACCAAATCAGTCCCCAACAAAACATCGGTGGGCAAGTTTTTGGACAATCCCACTTCCTTCACCCTGCTTCTGGCACCCCAATCTATAAAAACCCAGGCCATCGGCAAGGGATAGCGTACACCCCAAATCCTGCTGACAGGGTTTTCCCCGGAATAATCTCTTCAGGGGCTGCCAGTCCGGGTCGGATGAGGGTTCGTTCAGCCCCGGTGTCCTTGAGGCCTATAGCGCCCTTGCTCCCCAAGGTGACATGCTGCAAATTTTCACAGGCCCTCCCAACCACCCCACCCACAAAAAGAACTGCTGCATTAGGCCTTGAGACCTTGGCTGGGGGTTTCTTCTGCTTCTCCGGGCAGGTGGCGCTGAGATGTCCAGGCCGACTGTAGAAATGGCACTTGCGAGGGTCGGATGTAGACCTAGCATTGGCAAAGGGCACAGGGCCTCCGGTTGGCAGGGGCACTGGGGTTGGTTGATGGCTTACCCCTTTTCCAGCTGGCAGTGACTGACTTCCGGTTTACGGTTGGCCTCTTAGGTGTCGGCGATTAGCGCTGCTTTGTCTGCATCTTTTTGCTCCCGGTCCATCACGAACTGTCACACCTCAGCAGGTCCTGCAGCATCTCAAAGGTGTCCACTGACAGTCCTTGGATCTACTGGTCAAAATGGGTTGTGAGTCCATACACCACATCGCTGTAACTGTCATGTGGGCCATGTTGGAGGTTCCGGAACTTTTTACGGTAAACCTCAGGAGTCAGTTGGTACTTCTTTATCAGGGCCTGCTTGATGATGGCCTCATAGTCTCCATCATGGTCTGGAGGGAGAGAATCAAACACCTCCAGAGCTTTTCCTTTGAGTCCTTGGGTTAGATATCAAGCCCATTGGTCCCCAGGCAGCTGATACTATCTGCAGACTTTCTCAAATCCCTACAGAAAAAATGCCCAAGTCCCCATCCTCTTCCATCACAGGAAAGTGCTCTGGCCAAGGTTTAGCGAATGGAGCATTGCTGGAATCACTGCTGGGCTGGGCAGACCTCTGCTCCTGGATTTGGGCTAACTCCAGCTGGTACTGTCTCGCCTCCCACTGGGCTTGTGCCATCCCGCTGGGCTTGGTCCTCACTGGGCCGGTATTCAATGGTTGGACCTCCACAGTAGCACCACCTGCGCTTGGGCTGGCTTCTAGATCACCAGGGCTCTGGTGATGCATTGGCTCTGTGGCATTTTGCATCAGTGCAGCAACCAATTGGGCCTTGGTTTTGCCCGTGGAGTCAATCTGTTTATGCATGCAGTGGGCAATAAGACAGTCCTTGGACTGCTGCTTATACCAGGCCTCTCCAAGCGTAGCCAAAGATGCCAAATAAAAGGACAGAAAATGAAGAGAAGGGGAGGGGTTAACTGCTATATACACAGTATTGTCTCGGCACTAATAAACTGTTCATTCTCCAAAACTTTGGAGCAGGGTCCTCGTAGTTTTTAGTGAGAGGAATGATCAAACAAGATCACTAATGCTCTATTATCCCACCGCTCTGCCACCAATATGTCATGAACTGGGGATGTGAGATTGCCCCAGTTGTCAGGGATTTATTATATCCCACCAATTTTCACAAATTTACTATTAGAGGTCGTGGGTCATATAGCCACCCACAACTTCAACTTTTGTTTCCACCTTCAGTTCCGGTTTAGGAGCTTGCAGCTCTCTAGCTCCCCCCCCTTACCCACAGGTCAGTCAGGGAACTACACCTAGGATAACTAGTCATCAGAAAGGCTGCCTTGCTGTGTACTGGCTATTGGGCACTCTGCAGTGAGTGCAGTATATATGTCCCAGGACCCAGTGCGGATAATACACACACAAAACCTCCGTTTCGTCACTGCCAGAGTCTCCCAAATCCCCAGAACACTTGGCTGCCACCAGCTCCTCATTCTACATAAAAATCAATATTGGGTCAGGAGCTAACCCACACGGTAGCGTAATTGGCGTGACGATCGTGGTGGTACATTATAGAGCAAGGAAAAACAAAACTAGTAAATTTATAAGTTTACTCCAGAAAGAATATGCAGTGTTTACAACAATACTAAAAGAGACCAGCTACAGTATATACAATTACAAAATAAAGTGTATTAAAATAAGAACTTACACTTACGAGTCCATAGCACGCCGTGTGGAGTAGGGAAAATGGTCTATCAGCACAGCTTCCTAGCTGGCACCCCGACCAAATGACAACTTCCTAGTTGGGCATCCTAGCCTTATGCTTTCTTTTGGTGGACCTCACTGGGTGGGTGGAGCTAGGGAATGTGCTCCCTTTTGAAAGTTACTAGAAAACTTATGACTGATATAACTCTGGCTGCGAGGCTCACAGCATGTTGACTGAAGTATCATGTTATCTCTTGGAAATTTATCTTTCTATCGATACCAAATAAGAACTACCTGCAGGCTAGTGGATGGCTGGAACACTTTTCTCTATTTCTGGTGGGTACTGAAGCTTCAAAACCCACCTGTGGATAGCTCTAACCATGCAGTTTACAAAAATATAAGTTTCCTGCCTCTATGAATATTCTGTGTTATATTCGCTCCTGAATGAACAAAGGAACTTCCAAAACCATGTGCAGCAGACAAAGCCTGATTTAGGGGGGGAAAGAGTGGGGTAGAATTATACACAGGCAGAGAGACGGAAGCTATGTGCCCTTCCAACAGGGAGAAAGAGGGCTGCAGCTTTGTGAGGGGGATGTCTGTGAGCTGTGCTTGCACAGGGGACTTCGCGTGTACAGGCCAAACCTAATGGGGGAAGGGCAGCACGTCATTCAAGAACCAAGGAGCCGCAGCCGATAGCGCTGTATGTGTAACTAGAACACTAAGAAATACTTCATGTTTCCTGACAGTGTGTGTATATTGTATGTGTGTACATGTCACCGCCTGGTCCATCCCATGTTGTGTGATACAGATGAGATTTCGGCCCTGGAGAAGGCAGAGCATTTGGCTCGAGGGGCAGCACTGAAATGGGCCTCAGGTATCTTCTGTCGTCCTGACCAGTTGATCCACCTCGCCCAGTATCGGAGGAGGGAGGCCCAGAGGAATAACTCCATACAGTCCCGGCTGAAGGTAAGAACTCTGTGCTTGTATTTCTACAGAAGGTGCACACATTCCCCACCATGGTCATACAGAATGTCAGACCAGCAAAGATCAAGAAAATGGCCACCAAATCTATAACTGCAAGGTCATAAAGTACCCCCAGCGTCCCACAAAGTCCTCCATTTTTACCACAATCTGTGTGTGAGCGTATCTGTGTGTGTTCAGGGCTTTACGAATGATTTATCCTGATGTGGTAAAAAAGCTGCAACGTAACTTTGTATTTTGTTCAGTTATCAATGAAAAAGTGAATGAAGAGAAATGTAAATCCCCTCTGTCTCTGGTGACCGCCCGTCGCCTCCATTATCAATCTCTGGTGACTGCCCTTCACCTCCGTCATCAGTCTCTGGTGACCGCACACCGCCTCCAACACTTCTTCTCGTCACTTATACACACGTTATAGAGGATCTCGGCAGGAGGATGTACCAAACATCTTGGAGAACTTTCCCAAATCTTTTGTATGAGGTTCTGTCTCGTCATGTGATCCCACACAGATGTTGAAGAGATACAGGGTCAGTGGGTGCTCTCGTCCTCTGGTCTGGCTGTCTTTAGAAAGACTGCATGGAGCAGGCAGGGCTCATACCACTGAATGCACGCTCTTACAGTGGGCAGAACACTACTCAGACAACACAGGGTGAGGGTAACACAATGTGGCAATGATTTATTGAACCACCGACACACAACATGCAGAACAGTCTCAGCAAATCCCCAATATGGTGCAAATTACAGGGTCTCACTCTTCCACTGACACGCTGTGATTAGAGCCATTTCCCATGCAGAATACCCCCACCAGTGGCTCCCCACGTTTGGTGGGCCCCCACAGAGAGGAGGTAATGACAAGCTTAGGATGGTGGCAGTCCATTGATGTACGAGGCCAGGTGACCTGATTGTCCCAACCTGGATTCTCTAAATGTCTTTGAGGGTTCAGTGATGGTCAATGTGGCCGCTCTGTATTTCTTCAGCTGGAGCCATGATGCCATGACTTCTGTAATGTAGAGTCTGGACACAGGCAGATCCTCCTTATTATAGGTCACAACTTCTCATTCAGCCATTCTGTAAGCAGGAGGTTGTAGGATGCAGTGACAGGAGGCAGAGCAAGGGTTAACAGTTTTACTTAACTGAGGGATACTCCACGCAGGTAGGAAAACGGTTAAAAGGAGGGCAAAAACAGTTCAGATGCAAAAAAAAAGAAGATGGGCAGAGTCAATGAAAACGGGAAAAAATAGTAGTTCGTGTTAGATCAACTTAGACTGTCAGTCGTCTTCCAGGCCGTGGCAATTACGGAGCAGTTGATGACGCCAACAACGGCTGGCGTGGTGCTGGTACAAGAAGGTTCAGCTGGTAACGGTGGTCTGCCTTCAGGCGGCAGCTGTCTGTCTCCGTTACCTTCCGCTGAGCCTATAGTCCATATGCCGCAGTACTGTACAAGCCTAACGTAGCTCGGCAAATATACAATGGCAGAATTGGGGTGCAAGTGTCTGTCCCGTACCTGGTTCTCTTTTGCAGCACGTGCGCTGTACTCAGTCACAAAGCACATGGCACCTCGCTCTCCACCAGATAGCGGGCGCGCTGCACTTCCCTCTCTGCTGCGTGCTACCTGTTCCAGCCAAGACTGAAGAGCCAACAACAGCTGGTGCGATGTTTCTCCAACGAGGTCCTGCAGACCACGGTCCGACAACGAGAGCAGCAGCGAACAGTCCTGAATTCTGCCCTAGCTCTTAGGTGGAACGCTTAGCTGAACAGGACTCCCGACTCTTTCCTTATTTCTGCGGTGGGCTCTGGCAGTGTCCCAGTATCAGATCGGCCGCGTCTTATTGCGGCCCGGCTGCGCACCCCCCCCCCCCCCCCGGAGCCCACTGCACATGCACCTTGCCTCTGTCACCGCCGGCGGGAAACTGCACAACCCTGCATGCTCTTTTACTTAGAACCACGCCCCCAGCTTCCGGGTCAGAGCCCTGGTCCTGTCTTGCCTTCCCCAGGAACAAGGGACGCAGTCTCAAAAGTTCCAGACCCGAGTCCGCACAGGTACCCGCAGCCCGGTCTTCCTCCTTACACTCCTCTCCTTTAGCTCGCCATTCCATGGGTGTGAACTTTTCACGCTCCTTTATGTTCTTCGGAGGTCGGTCAGATACCCACAATTTTTGCATCCAGTTCTGCCTTGCACCACATTCTGCCAAAGGAAATTATTCTGTGCATACCGCAGTGGTGAAACACCAGCGTGATCACACTGAATACTATGAGGCTCTTCTTGAATTTGCTTGTTAGGACGTTAGGAGTACTCAGATCTTCAGGTTGAGTGATAGGTTGGATCGTAGAGGACGGGAGTACGTCGGAGTTCAATGGAGCAGCTATCTCTGGAGTTCAGGGCCTACGTACTTCCCTTGGACTGCCGGGCAGTGAACTATCTAACTCTGGGAACGAGGCAAGGGATTCTTCCTCATCACCATCGGGAACTGTGGGAGTGAGCATTTCAGGGACACTTGACACTTTCCCCTCTCCTTTGGGGTCTTGTGTAAAGCAAGGTCGCAATATACTTAGGTGGATTGCTCGGGTAGGCGTCCCTTCTTCCCCTCGTGGCTGACGAGGATGTGGACCTCAGTACTGTACAAGCCCAATGTGGCTCGGCAAATATACACTGGCAGAATCAGGGCGCAAGTGTCTGTCCCGTACCCTGTTCTCTTTTGCAGCATGTGCGCTGTGCTCCGTCACGAAGCACATGGCACCTCGCTCTCCACCAGCTACCGGGCGCACTGAACTCCTCTCTGTGCTGCACGCTGCCTGTTCACGCCGAGACTGAAATGCCGACAACAGCTGGTGCGATGTTTCTCCAACGAAGTCCTGCAGACCACGGTCCGACGAACAGTCCTGAACTCTGCCCTGGCTTAGTCTCGAGTGCGATGCTTAGCTGAACAGGACTCCCGGCTCTTTCCTTATATTTGCGGTGGGCTCCGGCGGCATCCCGGCATCGGATGGGCTGCTGTGTCATTGCGGCCCGGCGCTGCACCCCCCGGAGCCCACTGCACATGCATCTTGCCTCTGTCACTGCCGGCGGGAGACTGCTCGACACTGCGTGCGCTTTTACTTATAACCGTGCCCCCACGGTTGGGGGAGAAGGACCAGGACGCAGGGAGAGAGTTAGCTCCCTCTCCCTGACTGACTGTGTACAACCCTCTGCAAGCATCGGTGTTCGCTCCCCAGCACTGAGAGACTGTGTGACCGCGGAGACTGCCCCCCTGACGTTAATTCTCAGGGAGATTTCTGACCTCTCGGCGGGACCTTGGCCCGCAAATATTCAGGGCTGCACTGAACCAGCGAGAGACTCTGAATACATAGCTGCGGCTTTACCGCGGGAGCCACTCTGCACATCGTCTGTCTGCTCAAGAACAAACGCCCGGACACCTGACCGGCCACGAGAAGCATCCGGATACCTTGTCCACGCAAAGAGACAGCACCTCCAGTTCATTCAGGACCACTTGCACAATGTCACGCGATGCCACCATGGGATCCTCCAACCCCCTCCCTCCGGTCGTCAGAGACTGATAAGTGGAACCCATCGATAATTGTTATAAAAAAAATATAAATCGGCAGCAGCCGCCCCTGCCCCTTACTGTATTCATGGTGCCCCACTGCGGCTCCGCCAAAAGAGCCCAAGTATACTCTAGTTGTGTGCGTTCTGCAACTTGTGCTCCCTGCAGAGCTGTTGGTTTACACTTTTGTTACCCATCAACAGCCCTTGAACACTTGCTCTGCCTCCTGCTCCTCACTGCATCCCGCTGCCAGTAACCTACACAGCATGCCCAGATGGCCCTCCATACTGCAGAGCGGCAGCGGCTCATCCACATACTGTCATTCCATACTGCAGAGCGGCAGCAGCTCATCCACATACTGTCATTCCATGCTGCAGAGCGGCAGCGGCTCATCCACATACTGTCATTCCATGCTGCAGAGCGGCAGCGGCTCATCCACATACTGTCATTCCATACTGCAGAGCGGCAGCGGCTCATCCACATACTGTCATTCCATACTGCAGAGCGGCAGTGGCTCATGCACATACTGTCATTCCATACTGCAGAGCGGCAGCGGCTCATCCACATACTGTCATTCCATACCGCAGAACGGCAGCGGCTCATCCACATACTGTCATTCCATACTGCAGAGCGGCAGCGGCTCATCCACATACTGTCATTCCATACCGCAGAGCGGCAGCGGCTCATCCACATACTGTCATTCCATACTGCAGAGCGGCAGTGGCTCATGCACATACTGTCATTCCATACTGCAGAGCGGCAGCGGCTCATCCACATACTGTCATTCCATACTGCAGAGCGGCAGCGGCTCATCCACATACTGTCATTCCATACTGCAGAGCGGCAGCGGCTCATCCACATACTGTCATTCCATACTGCAGAGCGGCAGCGGCTCATCCACATACTGTCATTCCATACCGCAGAGCGGCAGTGGCTCATCCACATACTGTCATTCATGCACATACTGTCATTCCATACTGCAGAGCGGCAGCGGCTCATGCACATACTGTCATTCCATACTGCAGAGCGGCAGCGGCTCATCCACATACTGTCATTCCATACTGCAGAGCGGCAGCGGCTCATCCACATACTGTCATTCCATACTGCAGAGCGGCAGCGGCTTATGCACATACTGTCATTCCATACTGCAGAGCGGCAGCGGCTCATCCACATACTGTCATTCCATACTGCAGAGCGGCAGCGGCTCATGCACATACTGTCATTCCATACTGCAGAGCGGCAGCGGCTCATGCACATACTGTCATTCCATACTACAGAGCGGCAGCGGCTCATCCACATACTGTCATTCCATACTGCAGAGCGGCAGCGGCTCATCCACACACTGTCATTCCATACTGCAGAGCGGCAGCGGCTCATCCACATACTGTCATGCCATACCGCAGAGCGGCAGCGGCTCATCCACATACTGTCATTCCATACCGCAGAGCGGCAGCGGCTCATCCACATACTGTCATTCCATACCGCAGAGCGGCAGCGGCTCATCCACATACTGTCATTCCATACCGCAGAGCGGCAGCGGCTCATCCACATACTGTCATTCCATACCGCAGAGCGGCAGCGGCTCATCCACATACTGTCATTCCATACCGCAGAGCGGCAGCGGCTCATCCACATACTGTCATTCCATACCGCAGAGCGGCAGCGGCTCATCCACATACTGTCATTCCATACCGCAGAGCGGCAGCGGCTCATCCACATACTGTCATTCCATACCGCAGAGCGGCAGCGGCTCATGCACATACTGTCATGCCATACCGCAGAGCGGCAGCGGCTCATGCACATACTGTCATGCCATACCGCAGAGCGGCAGCGGCTCATGCACATACTGTCATGCCATACCGCAGAGCGGCAGCGGCTCATGCACATACTGTCATGCCATACCGCAGAGCGGCAGCGGCTCATGCACATACTGTCATGCCATACCGCAGAGCGGCAGCGGCTCATGCACATACTGTCATGCCATACCGCAGAGCGGCAGTGGCTCATCCACATACTGTCATGCCATACCGCAGAGCGGCAGTGGCTCATCCACATACTATCATTACATACTGCTCCGTACACCTCGTACACGTGCGGCTCTGCTCCGTACACCTCGTACACGTGCGGCTCTGCTCCGTACACCTCGTACACGTGCGGCTCTGCTCCGTACACCTCGTACACGTGCGGCTCTGCTCCGTACACCTCGTACACGTGCGGCTCTGCTCCGTACACCTCGTACATGTGCGGCTCTGCTCCGTACACCTCGTACATGTGCGGCTCCGCTCCGTACACCTCGTACACGTGCGGCTCTGCTCCGTACACCTCGTACACGTGCGGCTCTGCTCCGTACACCTCGTACACGTGCGGCTCTGCTCCGTACACCTCGTACACGTGCGGCTCTGCTCCGTACACCTCGTACACGTGCGGCTCTGCTCCGTACACCTCGTACACGTGCGGCTCTGCTCCGTACACCTCGTACACGTGCGGCTCTGCTCCGTACACCTCGTACACGTGCGGCTCTGCTCCGTACACCTCGTACACGTGCGGCTCTGCTCCGTACACCTCGTACACGTGCGGCTCTGCTCCGTACACCTCGTACACGTGCGGCTCTGCTCCGTACACCTCGTACACGTGCGGCTCTGCTCCGTACACCTCGTACACGTGCGGCTCTGCTCCGTACACCTCGTACACGTGCGGCTCTGCTCCGTACACCTCGTACACGTGCGGCTCTGCTCCGTACACCTCGTACACGTGCGGCTCTGCTCCGTACACCTCGTACACGTGCGGCTCTGCTCCGTACACCTCGTACACGTGCGGCTCTGCTCCGTACACCTCGTACACGTGCGGCTCTGCTCCGTACACCTCGTACACGTGCGGCTCTGCTCCGTACACCTCGTACACGTGCGGCTCTGCTCCGTACACCTCGTACACGTGCGGCTCTGCTCCGTACACCTCGTACACGTGCGGCTCCGCTCCGTACACCTCGTACACGTGCGGCTCCGCTCCGTACACCTCGTACACGTGCGGCTCCGCTCCGTACACCTCGTACACGTGCGGCTCCGCTCCGTACACCTCGTACACGTGCGGCTCCGCTCCGTACACCTCGTACACGTGCGGCTCCGCTCCGTACACCTCGTACACGTGCGGCTCCGCTCCGTACACCTCGTACACGTGCGGCTCCGCTCCGTACACCTCGTACACGTGCGGCTCCGCTCCGTACACCTCGTACACGTGCGGCTCCGCTCCGTACACCTCGTACACGTGCGGCTCCGCTCCGTACACCTCGTACACGTGCGGCTCCGCTCCGTACACCTCGTACACGTGCGGCTCTGCTCCGTACACCTCGTACACGTGCGGCTCTGCTCCGTACACCTCGTACACGTGCGGCTCTGCTCCGTACACATGTGACTCTGCTCTGTACACCTTGTACATGCGACTCTGCTCCGTACACCTCGTACACGTGCGGCTCTGCTCCGTACACCTCGTACACGTGCGGCTCTGCTCCGTACACCTCGTACACGTGCGGCTCTGCTCCGTACACCTCGTACACGTGCGGCTCTGCTCCGTACACCTCGTACACGTGCGGCTCTGCTCCGTACACCTCGTACACGTGCGGCTCTGCTCCGTACACCTCGTACACGTGCGGCTCTGCTCCGTACACCTCGTACACGTGCGGCTCTGCTCCGTACACCTCGTACACGTGCGGCTCTGTTCCGTACACCTCGTACACGTGCGGCTCTGTTCCGTACACCTCGTACACGTGCGGCTCTGCTCCGTACACCTCGTACACGTGCGGCTCTGTTCCGTACACCTCGTACACGTGCGGCTCTGCTCCGTACACATGTGACTCTGCTCTGTACACCTTGTACATGCGCGGCTCTGCTCCGTACACCTCGTACACGTGTGGCTCTGCTCCGTACACCTCGTACACACGTGGCTCTGCTCCGTACACCTCGTACACGTGCGACTATGCTCCGTACACCTCACATACACGACTCCGCTCCGTACACCTTGTACACACGGCTCCGCTCCGTACACGTGCGACTCTGCTCCGTACACCTCGTACGCGTGCGGCTCTGCTCCGTACACCTCGTACGCGTGCGGCTCTGCTCCGTACACCTCGTACGCGTGCGGCTCTGCTCCGTACACCTCGTACGCGTGCGGCTCCGCTCCGCACACCTCGTACGCGTGCGGCTCCGCTCCGCACACCTCGTACGCGTGCGGCTCCGCTCGGCACACCTCGTACGCGCGCGGCTCCGCTCGGCACACCTCGTACACGCTCGGCTCGGCACACCTCGTACACGCGTGCGCGCGTGGCTCGGCACACCTCACCTCGTACACGCGCGTGGCTCGGCACACCTCACCTCGTACACGCGCGTGGCTCGGCACACCTCACCTCGTACACGCGCGTGGCTCGGCACACCTCACCTCGTACACGCGCGTGGCTCGGCACACCTCACCTCGTACACGCGCGTGGCTCGGCACACCTCACCTCGTACACGCGCGTGGCTCGGCACACCTCACCTCGTACACGCGCGCACACCTCGGCTCGGCACACCTCGTACACACACGCGCGCGGCTCGGCTCGGCACACCTCGTACACACACACACACACACACACACGCGCGGCTCGGCTCGGCACACCTCGTACACGCACGCGCGCGCGCTCGGCACACCTCGTACACGCGCGCTCGGCTCGGCACACCTCGTACACACGCGCGGCTCGGCACACCTTGGCTTGGCACACCTCGTACGCGCGCGCGCGCGTCTCGGCACACCTCGTACACTCGCGCGGCTCGGCTCGGCACACCTCGTACACTCGCGCGGCTCGGCTCGGCACACCTCGTACACTCGCGCGGCTCGGCTCGGCACACCTCGTACACTCGCGCGGCTCGGCTCGGCACACCTCGTACACTCGCGCGGCTCGGGTATAGTCTGGATATATGAGCGGCGTGAGTGTAGTCTGGGTACGTGCGCTGCGTGGGTATAGTCTGGATATATGAGCGGCGTGAGTGTAGTCTGGGTACGTGCGCGGCGTGGGTATAGTCTGGATATATGAGCGGCGTGAGTGTAGTCTGGGTACGTGCGCGGCGTGGGTATAGTCTGGATATATGAGCGGCGTGAGTGTAGTCTGGGTACGTGCGCGGCGTGGGTATAGTCTGGATATATGAGCGGCGTGAGTGTAGTCTGGGTACGTGCGCGGTGTGAGTGTAGTCTGGGTACGTGCGCGGCGTGGGTATAGTCTGGATATATGAGCGGCGTGAGTGTAGTCTGGGTACGTGCGCGGCGTGGGTATAGTCTGGATATATGAGCGGCGTGAGTGTAGTCTGGGTACGTGCGCGGCGTGGGTATAGTCTGGATATATGAGCGGCGTGAGTGTAGTCTGGGTACGTGCGCGGCGTGGGTATAGTCTGGATATATGAGCGGCGTGAGTGTAGTCTGGGTACGTGCGCGGCGTGGGTATAGTCTGGATATATGAGCGGCGTGAGTGTAGTCTGGGTACGTGCGCGGCGTGGGTATAGTCTGGATATATGAGCGGCGTGAGTGTAGTCTGGGTACGTGCGCGGCGTGGGTATAGTCTGGATATATGAGCGGCGTGAGTATAGTCTGGATATATGAGCGGCGTGAGTGTAGTCTGGGTACGTGCGCGGCGTGCGTATAGTCTGGATATATGAGCGGCGTGAGTGTAGTCTGGGTACGTGCGCGGCGTGCGTATAATCTGGATATATGAGCGGCGTGAGTGTAGTCTGGGTACGTGCGCGGCGTGCGTATAATCTGGATATATGAGCGGCGTGAGTGTAGTCTGGGTACGTGCGCGGCGTGGGTATAATCTGGATATATGAGCGGCGTGAGTGTAGTCTGGGTACGTGCGCGGCGTGGGTATAGTCTGGATATATGAGCGGCGTGAGTGTAGTCTGGGTACGTGCGCGGCGTGCGTATAGTCTGGATATATGAGCGGCGTGAGTGTAGTCTGGGTACGTGCGCGGCGTGGGTATAGTCTGGATATATGAGCGGCGTGAGTGTAGTCTGGGTACGTGCGCGGCGTGCGTATAGTCTGGATATATGAGCGGCGTGAGTGTAGTCTGGGTACGTGCGCGGCGTGGGTATAGTCTGGATATATGAGCGGCGTGGGTATAGTCTGGATATATGAGCGGCGTGAGTGTAGTCTGGGTACGTGCGCGGTTTGGGTATAGTCTGGCTATATGAGCGGCGTGAGTGTAGTCTGGGTACGTGTGCGGTTTGGGTATAGTCTGGATATATGAGCGGCGTGAGTGTAGTCTGGGTACGTGCGCGGTGTGGGTATAGTCTGGATATATGAGCGGCGTGAGTGTAGACGGTACGTGCGCGGTGTGGGTATAGTCTGGATATATGAGCGGCGTGAGTGTAGACTGGGTACGTGCGCGGTGTGGGTATAGTCTGGATATATGAGCGGCGTGAGTGTAGTCTGGGTACGTGCGCGGTGTGCGTATAGTCTGGATATATGAGCGGCGTGAGTGTAGTCTGGGTACGTGCGCGGTGTGGGTATAATCTGGATATATGAGCGGCGTGAGTGTAGTCTGGGTACGTGCGCGGTGTGGGTATAATCTGGATATATGAGCGGTGTGAGTGTAGTCTGGGTACGTGCGCGGTGTGCGTATAATGCGCATATGCAGCACAGTAGCCGGATAATATCTGCCCACTGCATACATCGGCCTTTTGAGCCACCTTGCTCCCCTGCCCAGCAGTAATACGTCTTCTCTCTCTCATGTGCTTCTAGTCTGCGCTGCAGTCATACCTAGAAGGTGTGAGCCATGGCTTGGCTCAGCTGCACGTTGCCCTCTCGGACGTCCGTCATGTTCAGCAGGCCATAAGTGAGGTGAGGGACATCTGGCGGGAGAGTGATTGCCCCCTCACCAAGATACAACCCATCCGCCAGCTAGTGATGGAGCATGTCCAGCTGTCGGTGGTGATACAGAGTCTGCCGTACATCCATGCCGGTAAGAGCAGCACTCTGTCAGGTCGATGGGTTTGGGGAGATGATTGAGGTTGGCAATACACCTTCTGCTAATGTTAAGTCTTTGTGTTCTTCTGATTGTGTCCATCTAGTGCCAACATTGATTGCTCAGTCTCGAGATCTGATTGAGAAGCAACATCTTCTGGAGGCTCACGTCATCCTCCGGGACCTGGAGAGCCTCAGGGATGGCATCCTGTACAGGTTACAGAAGGCTGGGGCTTTGCCAGATGCCACTGATGTCCACATCGATGCTGAAGGAGCAGATTTAGTGCAGCAATTTTTTGCAGGGGTGCAGGGTGTGAGTGAGGAGCTGGGCGCCATGCTGTCCTCTCTGGCCAAATCTGCATTAGGAGTTGCCCGCTCAGACCCTTCTCTTCTAGTTTCTGCTATCCGTATTATTGAAAGAGAAGAATTCCTGGATGCCCAAGAGACAAGAGGTCCCATGCAGCAGCTCTGGAGGCCCCCGGGGCGCCCTAAACACTGGAGAGCACTCTTCTTAAAAGCTTTGGAGAAAGGTGTTTGTGAGCGAGTAATGGCACCAGAGCCGCTGTGCGAGAATCTCAGCGCAGCTGACCTGGCCAAGCGTCTAAAGGCTCTGCAGAATGGAGTGGTGGAGGAGCTGCAGAGTGTGGTCTCTGTCCTGGTTCCGTGTGTCCCACCGCACTATGACCTCGCCCGTGGTGTAGCCTTCATGTGCCACCATGGCATTGCTCGTTATCTCCGAGAGATCCTCAGCCATGACCTTGCTCACCCGGCCCTGTATCATGTACTCCATTGGGTGACAACAGTGTACCCCAGGTACAGCCTGACCGTCAGAAGATGGCCTTTCTTATGTAGTGCACTTTCTGCCGCTAACCTCTTCACTCACAATTTCAGTGCAGACATGATGGGACACCCCAACTTCTCCTCAGAGATTGATGTTTCAGAGCTCGGACCCCCCATTCCACCGGAAATGTTGGAGGAGCAGCTAATTCGTTACACGCGGTGTATTCGGGTGAGGCATTATATGTTCTTTTAGTGTGGCGTCTACTGTACAGCCCCAACGCGAATATAAGATGTCCTGAAAGCCATGTCTGCTCCCAGCATGTCCACCTGTGCTGCATGCCCATGTTCTCACCTGTCCATGTCCTCCCATATTTCAGGCCTGCCTCAGTCAGTGGATACACAAAGCATTGGAAGTGGAGGCTTCTGACTGGATGAGGGAGCAGGAGCCTGACAAGGACCAGGACGGCTTCTATCTGTCCGGCTTCCAGCACGTCGTAATGCAGGTGAGAATGGAGGCATCAGACTCTCCAGGAGACGTCCAGGTCAGGCCTGGAGAGAGGGAGCAAATCCCTGTAGTAGCGGAGGAATGGTAATGGTGCAACGTATTCTGGTAAAGGTGAAGGCGCCCCACTGCGACATGGCGCCCCCAAGCAGGCCGGACACACTCTTGTGGTTATGTCACTGTGATACGGTCAGGTAGCCTGTCCACTGGGTACACCTTGTATCATTACTATTCCTTTACTGCAGGGGACAGACTCATTTACTTTTTATTTTAAGTTCTCTCTGTTAAATGGCCACAGTGTGAATGTGCTCCTATGCGCTGCTCCGGGACCTACGTGCGCTGGACCAGCTTTGTTATAGAAAATGATTGGACTAATATTTAATACCATATACCCCCCTCCCCGCGTCCTGTGCAAATACCCGTTATACCACCGCCTCCTGTACACATACCCCCCGTTATATCCCCCGCCTCCTGTTCACATACCTCAGCTGTACCCCCCACCTCCTGTACACATACCCCAGTTGTACCCCCCGCCTCCTGTACACATACCCCAGTTGTACCCCCCGCCTCCTGTACACATACCCCAGTTGTACCCCCGCCTCCTGTACACATACCCCAGTTGTACCCCCACCTCTTGTACACATACTCCGTTGTACCCCCAGCCTCCTGTACACATACCACCGCCTCCTGTACACATACCCCAGTTGTACCCCCCACCCCTTGTACACATACTCCATTGTACCCTCACCTCCTGTACACATACTCCCGTTATAGCCCCCGCCTCCTGTACACATACTCCGTTGTACCCCTAGCCTCCTGTACACATATCATCGCCTCTTGTACACATACCCCAGTTGTAACCTCACCTCCTGTACATATACCCCCGTTATACCCCCCACCTCCTGTACACATACCCCAGTTGTACCCCCAGCCTCCTGTACACATACCATCGCCTCTTGTACACATACCCCAGTTGTAACCTCACCTCCTGTACATATACCCCCGTTATACCCCCCACCTCCTGTACATATTATTATTATTATTATTATTATTTATTGTTAGAGCGCCATTTATTCCATGGCGCTTTACATGTGAGGAGGGGTATACATAAAAACAAGTACAATAATCTTAAACAATACAAGTCATAACTGGTACAGGAGGAGAGGGGACCCTGCCCGCGAGGGCTCACAATCTTCAAGGGATGGGTGATAATACAGTAGGCGAGGGTAGAGCTGGTCGTGCAGCGGTTTGGTCGATCGGTGGTTACTGCAGGTTATAGGCTTGTCGGAAGAGGTGGGTCTTCAGGCTCTTTTTGAAGGTTTCGATGGTAGGTGAGAGTCTGATATGTTGTGGTAGAGAGTTCCAGAGTAGAGGGGATGCGCGGAAGAAATCTTGTATGCGATTGTGGGAAGAGGAGATAAGAGGGGAGTAGAGAAGGAGATCTTGTGAGGATCGGAGGTTGCGTGCAGGAAAGTACCGGGAGACGAGGTCACAGATGTATGGAGGAGACAAGTTGTGGATGGCTTTGTATGTCATGGTTAGGGTTTTGTAATGGAGTCTCTGGGCAATTGGGAGCCAGTGAAGGGATTGACAGAGGGGAGAAGCTGGGGAATAGCGGGGGGGGACAGGTGGATTAGTCGGGCAGCAGAGTTTAGAATAGATTGGAGGGGTACGAGAGTGTTTGAGGGGAGGCCACAGAGCATGAGGTTGCAGTAGTCAAGGCGAGAGATGATGAGGGCATGGACTAGGGTTTTTGCAGATTCTTGGGTGAGGAATGAACGGATGCGTGAAATATTTTTGAGTTGAAGTCTGCAGGAAGTGGAAAGGGTTTGGATATGTGGTTTGAAGGAGAGATCAGTGTCAAGGATTACTCCGAGGCAGCGAGCTTGTGGGACTGGGGAGAGTGGGCAGTCATTTACTGTAATTGATAGGTTCGTAGGGGGGGTCACGTGAGATGGGGGAAAGATGATGAATTCTTTTTTGTCCATGTTGAGTTTCAGATATCTAGTGGAGAAGAAGGATGAAATAGTGGACAGACATTGAGGGATTCTGGTTAGTAGGGAGGTGATATCTGGTCCAGAGATGTAGATCTGTGTGTCATCAGCATAAAGATGATACTGAAAGCCATGAGATTCTATGAGCTGTCCCAGGCCAAAGGTGTAAACAGAGAACAGCAGGGGCCCAAGGACTGAACCTTGTGGGACTCCGACAGATAGGGGGCGAGGTGAGGAGGTGGTGTGTGAGTGGGAGACGCTGAATGTCCGGTCTGTTAGGTATGATGAGATCCAGGAGAGGGCCAAGTCTGTGATGCCGAGGGATGAGAGGGTCTGTAATAATAGGGAATGGTCCACTGTGTCAAAGGCAGCCGACAGGTCCAGGAGGAGGAGGACAGAGTAGTGTCGCTTGCTCTTGGCAGTTAAGAGGTCATTGGTGACCTTAGTAAGGGCAGTTTCAGTGGAGTGGTGTGACCGGAAGCCAGATTGTAAGCGGTCGAAGAGGGAGCAAGAAGAGAGATGGGAGGACAGTTCAAGGTAGACGTGTTGTCCTGTACATATACCCCCGTTATACCCCCCACCTCTTGTACACATACCCCAGTTGTACCCCCAGCCTCCTGTACACAAACCACCGCCTCTTGTACACATACCCCAGTTGTACCCCCACCTCCTGTACATATACCCCCGTTATACCCCCCACCTCTTGTACATATACCCCAGTTGTACCCCCAGCCTCCTGTACACAAACCACCACCTCTTGTACACATACTCCGTTGTACCCCTGCCTCCTGTACACATACCCCAGTTGTACCCCCACCTCCTGTACACATACTCCGTTGTATCCCCCGCCTCTTGTACACATACTCCGTTGTACCCCCAGCCTCCTGTACACATACCCCAGTTGTACCCCCAGCCTCCTGTACATATACCCCCGTTATACCCCCCGCCTCCTGTACACATACTCCGTTGTACCCACAGCCTCCTGTACACATACCCCAGTTGTACCCCCAGCCTCCTGTACATATACCCCCGTTATACCCCCCACCTCCTGTACATATACCCCCGTTATACCCCCCACCTCTTGTACACATACCCGTTGTACCCCCAGCGTCCTGTACACAAACCGCCTCTTGTACATACTCCGTTGTACCCCCCAACCTTGTGTACACATACCCCAGTTGTACCCCCGCCTCTTGTACACATACCCCAGTTGTACCCCCGCCTCTTGCACACATACCCCAGTTGTACCCCCGCCTCTTGCACACATACCCCAGTTGTACCCCCACCTCCTGTACATATACTCCGTTGTACCCCCAGCCTCCTGTACAAATACCCCAGTTGTACCCCCAGCTTCCTGTACACATACTCCATTGTACCCCCAGCCTCCTGTACACATACCCCAGTTGTACCCCCACCTTCTGTACATATACCCCCCATTAAACCCCCACCTCTTGTACACATACCCCAGTTGTACCCCCACCTCCTCTACATATACCCCCCACCTCCTGTACACATACTCCGTTGTACCCCCAGCCTCCTGTACACATACCCCAGTTGTACCACCTCCTGTACACATACCACCGCCTCTTGTACACACACCCCTGTTGTACCCCCACCTCCTGTACATATACCCCCGTTATACCCCCACCTCCTGTACACATACCCCAGTTGTACCCCCAGCCTCCTGTACATATACCCCAGTTGTACCCCCCACCTCCTGTACTCATACCCCAGTTGTACCCCCAGCCTCCTGTACACACACCCCAGTTGTACCCCCACCTCCTGTACATATACCCCCGTTATACCCCCACCTCCTGTACACATACTCCGTTGTACCCCCCGCCTCCTGTACACATACCCCAGTTGTACCCCCAGCCTCCTGTACACATACCCCAGTTGTACCCCCCACCTCCTGTACACACACCCCAGTTGTACCCCCAGCCTCCTGTACACATATCCCAGTTGTACCCCGAGCCTCCTGTACTCATACAGGACCTGAAATACAGGACATCAATCTGCTTTGACGTGCACAGGGACCTCAGGGTGTCCTTATTGAGCTGCTTGTAATAAGATTCTCCCTGCGTAGCCGTGGTTGCCAAATAAAAGATAGAAAAGAAAAACGGAGAGGAGGGAGGGAATACTCTCAGGTACACACAAATGTCTCAGGACTAGTAACCACTGAGTCTGTTCTCCAAAACCTATGATGCAGGATTCCCGCAGGAACCGTGCAGGTTTTTAGTGAGAGGAATGATTGCTCAAACCAAATCACTAATGCTCTAGGATTAGCAGACCTGAAATACAGCGGATGCTCCACCACTTCTACAACTACGAGTACCAGCCTAACCCAAAGGGAGTGAGTCAAGCTGCAAAAGACCTCAACAACATATTCTATGCAATGGCCAGACTGTCCGACCTTAAAAAAGTCAACTACAAGAGACCAAAAGAAAAACAGATCAATGTATGGTTTGACAGAGAATGTAAAGCCGTACGGAAGACCCTGAGAACAGCCTCAAACAAGAAACACAGAGACCCCAACCACCCGGGTCTGAGGGAAGCCTATGAAACCATACAAAGGCAGTACAAAACCATCCTCAGGAGGAAGAAGCAGAGTTACATCTCCACCAAACTTAACCAACTCCAAGACGCCCTCCAAGACAACTCCTTCTGGGAACTATGGAACCACATGGGCACAAAAGACAAGAAAAACAACATCCATATCCAAAATGGCAACATCTGGCTCCAGTACTTCAGAGACCTCTATAAAGACATTCCAAAGGAAGAACTAAGCCAAGAACAGGAAAACATAATGGCAAAACTAAAAGCAATGGAGCAAAAAGTAAAAAATTTCCAAAACCCCGTGGATGCACCCATTACATTACAGGAAGTAGCAGAGAGAATCTCTTCAATAAGATGTAGAAAAGCCGGTGGCCTGGATGGAATCCTACCAGAAATGCTGAAGTACAGCCCACCAGAAATACAGGCCGCAATGGTTAAACTCTTCAATATTGTGCTAAGTGCCGGCTACTTCCTTCGTACCTGGAACCAAGGCCTCATCACACCCATCCACAAGAATGGGGGCAGGTACGACCCAGCCAACTACAGAGGAATATGTGTCAGCAGCAACCTGGGAAAACTGTTCAACAGCATCCTGAACAAGAGGATCCTCAGTTTCCTCACCGAGCACAACGTCCTCAGCAAGAGCCAAGCAGGGTTCATGCCAAACCACCGCACTACTGACCACATCTACACCCTGCACAGCCTCATTCAGAGCCACGTCCACAATACAAAGAGCGGGAAGATATACGCCTGTTTCGTGGACTTTAAAAAGGCCTTTGATTCGGTGTGGCACCCAGGCTTATTCCTGAAACTGCTGGAGAGCGGAATAGGAGGAAAGACCTATGATGTTATCAAAAGCTCCTACACCGAGAACCTCTGCAGTGTGAGTGTGAACGGCAGAAGAACGGCTTATTTCCAGCAGAGCCGGGGAGTCAGACAAGGCTGCAGCCTAAGCCCAACGCTCTTCAACATTTACATCAATGAGCTGGCTACCGCTCTGGAATCTTCCACAGCACCAGGTCTCACCCTCCACGACGCGCCGCAGGTGAAATTCCTGCTGTATGCAGATGACTTGCTGCTTCTGTCACCAACCGAGAAAGGCCTCCAAGACAATCTGAAAATCTTATAAAAATTCAGCTCCACCTGGGCACTACCGGTCAACCTAAAGAAAACCAACATCATAGTGTTCCAGAAGAGAGAGAGAAAATCAGACCAGCACCCTTCATTTGTCCTCAACAACTGCGCACTTACAGGAACAGACAAATATACCTACCTGGGCCTAGAGATTCACCGATCAGGGAGCTTCAAACAAGCCATAGAAAGACAAGGCATGCAAAACCTTCTATGCCATCCGAAGGTAACTCTACCATCTAAAGCCACCAGTGAGGGTCTGGTTAAAAATCTTCGACTCTATCATCGCCCCAATCCTCCTGTATGGCAGCGAAGTCTGGGGTCCTCACACCTACCCAGACTGGTCAAGGTGGGATTCAATCCCAACAGAAATATTCCACCTGGAATTCTGCAAGCACCTTCTCCAAGTCCATCGGAGCACCTCCAACAGTGCTTGCCGGGCCGAGCTGGGCAGATTAACTCTACACCTAACGGTTCTAAAGAGGGCACTGTCATTCCGGGCTCACCTACGTAGGAGCAATCCAAGCTCCCATCACCATAAAGCCCTGACACATGTAAGTGAAACAGAAAAACCAGGACCCTCGGAACAGCTCACCCAAACCCAACCTGACCAGAAAACCAATCACAACAACCTGACAAAAGCCGGAATCAGGAAGATGGTAGACGAAGGCCAGGAGAGGTACGTAAGTGACTGGAAGAACGGCATCATCAGCTCACAGAAACTGACCATGTACCAGAGTCTACAGAGAGACTACAGACTGGCTCTATACCTGGAGAAACTCCTGGACCCCAAAGACTGCAAGATCCTGAGCCGGTATAGACTCAGTGCCCACAGTCTGGCCATCGAATCCGGCCGACACAGGCAGAGCAACAAGCCCAGGGAGGAAAGACTGTGCCAACACTGTGACCAGGAGGCCCTGGAGGATGAGACCCACTTCCTGCTACACTGCTCCAAATACTCAGCAGTGAGGGACACTCACTTCAGGAGACTCTCACATCTCTTCCCGGATTTCACCACCATGAAGGAAGAAGAGAAAACATATATCCTGCTGGGGGAAGAAGAGAGAGCAGTGGAGATAGCAGCGCAATATGTGAGCGCATGCCATAGACTGCGAGAAAGAGAACTATGATATGCCATGGACTTCTATGGCCCCCACCCTGGATATGCCCCAATCCCCCATCCACCTTCCCTATGCCATGGACTTCTATAGCCCCCATCCTGGATCTGCCCCAATCCCCCATCCACCTTCCCTATGCCATGGACTTCTATAGCCTCATCCTGGATCTGCCCCATTCACGTTCCCTATGCCATGGACTTCTATGGCCCCCACCCTGGATATGCCCCAACCCCCCATTCACCTTCCCTATGCCATGGACTTCTATAGCCCCATCCTGGATCTGCCCTCATCCCCCCATCCACCTTTCCTACAGCCCCTACCCAAAATCCCTACAGTCCCTATCCCTATTCCCTTCTGTACACCTGCTTTGGCAAAACTAATGTGTAATTAGTCCTGCCAATAAAGCTTCTTTGAATCTTGAATCATACCCCAGTTGTACCCCCAGCCTCCTGTACACATACCACCGCCGCTTGTACACATACCCCAGTTGTACCCCCGCTTCCTGTACATATACCCCCGAAATACCCCCCACCTCTTGTACACATACTCCGTTGTACCCCCAGCCTCCTGTACACATACCAGGGGAAGAGTCTTGAGGAGATCATTTGCATATTCCCAGTGCCTTCTGGAATAAGTGAAGAGTCTCTGCGAATTTTGGCTCATCTTTCATCGTTTTTAAGAAATCTCAATATGGAAGAGGCCAGGAGCCATTTGGTGAGCTGCATTTCTTGCTACATGTTCACAGACTTACCAGTGGAAAAGCCAAACTTCACATGCCACAAATGCGGCTTGTGTCCCTGTTGGAGGATGAGAGGTTAGCTACGTTGAAGATCATTAAGGAAGGTGAAGAGTTCTTGGACAGAGCAGAATTATCTCTTCATGTTACAGAAAGAGAAGAAATTCGAAGTGCACCTGAAGAAACAGAGGAATGGAGACATGTGACCCAGAGAAGCAGGAGGATCAGGAGGCGGTCAGCGCCCATACTGCTCAGGAACCAGTACCAGGCTCTCACGCAGGAAAACGATGAAGAAATACATCAGGATAAGACTTTGCCCACAAACAGCAACCCTGTACGCCTTCAGAGTCCTCCAGGATGGAGAAAGAAAAATGTCGTGAAGAAGAAACGGAGAGTGGTGGTCATGGGGGGATTCCCTAATGAGAGGAACAGAGGCCGCTATCTGCAGACCGGATATAACTTCAAGAGAAATGTGCTGTCCTCCAGGTGCAAGAATTAAAGATGTGTCTGACAGGATATCAGGACTCTTCAGACCTACAGATGACTACCCATTCCTGCTACCACATGTGGGGACAAATGACACCGCAAGAAATGACCTGGAAACCATCTGCAGAGACTTTGAAGACTTAGGCAAGAAAGTGAAAGAACTGGGAGCGCAGGTGGTCTTCTCTTCCATCCTCCCAGTGGATGGCCATGGAACAAGGAGGTGGAATAAGATTCTGCAGGTGAACAACTGGCTACGTCGATGG
The DNA here is from genome assembly GCF_039654945.1 of Dendrobates tinctorius. NCBI lineage: Eukaryota > Metazoa > Chordata > Amphibia > Anura > Dendrobatidae > Dendrobates > Dendrobates tinctorius. The sequence continues at coordinate 1,279,748 of NW_027362103.1, forward strand.
TGCCGTCAGCAACAATATGGATTTATGGATCACGGAGTGAATTACCTTTACGATGGACTACTTGCTAGAGATGGGGTGCACCTTACGAAGACTGGAAAACATGTATTTGGAAGTCACCTTGCTACACTTGTAAGGAGAGCTTTAAACTAGAACAACATGGGAAGGGAAGCAAAAGACCAGAAAAAGCCATACACCTGACAAATGCTATTGAGAACTCTGCTATTAGAAGTGGAAAGGAAGAACAAAGACAAAAGAATCTAATTAATAAAAATATTGGAGAAAGAGAAACCAATCACAAACTAAAATGTTTCTATACTAATGCACAAAGCATGGGCAACAAACAAGGAGAATTGGAACTACTAACACAGGAAAAGAAATATGATGTCATTGGAATCACTGAAACTTGGTGGGACGATACACATGATTGGAATACAAGATTAGAAGGATACAACTTATTTGCAAGAAACAGACTTGATAAACGAGGAGGAGGTGTCGCATTGTATGTTAGAAACGCGTATATCTGCACAGAGATCCAAGCTTCAGAGACTGGGAGTTCTGTGGAAACTGTTTGGGTAAGAATACAAGGACAGAGCAATGGAAAGGACACCATTGTAGGCATTTACTACAGGCCGCCTGTGCAAGCTGAAGATTTGGATGAACTCTTTATGCATCAAATGGCCAAGTTCTCCAAAAAATATGACATAGTTGTCATGGGAGATTTCAACTATCCAGACATTTGTTGGAAATCTCTCTCAGGCAAAACTAACAGGTCAAGGAAATTCTTATCCTCTCTTGCTGACAACTTTATCTTCCAAAAGGTAGGGGAGAAAAGGGGAACTGCTACCTTGGATCTAATCCTTATAAACAGGGAGGAAATGGTTGAGGAGGTAAAAGTGGCTGGGACCCTAGGAGGTAGCGACCATGCTATTTTAGAATTTTGGATAACTAGAGGAGGAAGACCTGTGAAGACTCTGACGTCAAGGTTAGATTTCAGAAAGGCAGATTGTAAGGGATTCAGAAAGAGAATTGGAGGGATCCAATGGCTGGATATCCTTAAAGACAAAAATGACCAGGAAGGATGGGAAATCTTGAAAAATGAAATTCTCAAAACACAATTGTTAACAATTCCGAAAAGAGGGAAGAATAGGAAGCATTTAAGGAAACCAGGATGGATGAACACAGAACTTAAGCACATGCTAAAAAGGAAGAAAGAAATGTTTATAAAATGGAAAGAGGGAGGCATATCTAAAGAAGAATATAATGCTGTCTGCAGAACCTGCAGGGCACAAATCAGATTAGCTAAAGATGACAATGAATTGAGGCTTGCAAGAGATGTCAAAAGCAATAATAAAGGATTTTGGGGACATGTCAAAAGTAAAAGAAAAGTCAAAGATGCTATAGGATTTTTACAGGATGAAAATGATGAAATGGTAAGACAGGATGTTGAGAAGGCCGAACTTTTAAATTCCTATTTTGCATCTGTTTTCTCTCAGAAAGGAAATGTAACATCAACTGTTCTTCACTGTCCTATTAAGGGAATAGAAGAATCCAGGATATCTATAAACAGAAAGATAGTGAGGAAACACTTAGCTAACCTACATGAATTCAAGTCTCCAGGTCCAGATGAATTACTCCCTAGAGTACTGAAGGAGATAGCAGAAGAAATTTTTGAACCCCTCTCCATAATCTTTGAAAATTCTTGGAGAACAGGAGAAGTTCCAGAAGACTGGAGAAGAGCAAATGTTGTTCCTATCTTCAAAAAGGGGAAGAAGGTGGACCCAGGCAACTATAGGCCAGTGAGTCTGACTTCTATACCAGGAAAGATCTTTGAACAAATTATTAAACAACATGTATGTCAGTACCTGGATAACAATGAAGTGATTAAACAGAGTCAGCATGGGTTTGTAACTAATAAGTCATGTCAGACTAACTTAATTTCCTTCTATGACGGAATCACTGATTGGGTGGATCAAGGAAATGCTGTAGATATAGTATATCTTGACTTCAGCAAAGCATTTGACAAAGTATCTCACACAATCCTTATTGAAAAAATGACTAAGTATGGAATGGACAAGGCAACTGTTAGGTGGATTCATGACTGGCTTAGTGATCAGACCCAAAGAGTGGTCATAAATGGCTGCACATCCAGTTGGAAGAATGTCTCAAGTTGGGTACCACAGGGCTCTGTCCTGGGCCCTGTATTGTTCAATATCTTTATCAACTATTTAGATGAAGGAATTGAGGGTAAACTGATTAAATTTACTGATGACACAAAGCTAGGAGGGATAGCTAATACTAGAGAAGAGAGAGAGAGGATTCAAAAAGATATAAATAAACTGGAGAAGTGGGCAGCAACTAACAGAATGGTTTTTAACAGGGAAAAATGCAAAGTACTACATCTGGGCAATAAAAATGAAAAAAGCATATACAGAATGGGAGGAATAGGGCTAAGTGACAGCACATGTGAAAAAGGCTTGGGTATACTAATAGATCACAGACTGAATATGAGTCAACAGTGTGATGCAGCAACAAAAAAGGCAAATGCAATTCTAGGATGTATTAACAGAAGCATACAGTCTAGATCACGTGAAGTCATTATTTCCCTCTACTCCTCTTTGGTCAGACCTCATCTGGAATATTGTGTCCAGTTTTGGGCACCACATTTTAAAAAAGACATCAACAAACTGGAGCAAGTTCAGAAAAGAGCAACCAGAATGGTGACCGGTCTGCAAACCCTGTCTTATGAGGAAAGGTTGCAGGATTTGGGAATGTGTAGTTTTCAAAAGAGAAGACTGAGAGGAGACTTAATAGCTGTCTAGAAATATCTAAAGGGCTGTCACATTGTAGAAGGATCAACTTTATTCTCATTTGCACAAGGAAAGACTAGAAGCAATGGGATGAAACTGAATGGGAGGAGGCACAGATTAGATATTAGAAAAAACTTTTTGACAGAGTGACCAATGAGTGGAACAAGCTGCCACGAGAAGTGGTGAGTTCTCCTTCAATGGAAGTCTTCAAACAGAGGCTGGACAGACATCTGACTGGGATGACTTAGCGAATCCTGCTTTGAGCAGGGGGTTGGACCAGATGGCCCAGGAGGTCCCTTCCAACTCTACGATTCTATGATTCATACCCCAGTTGTACCCCCAGCCTCCTGTACACATACCCCAGATGCACCCCTCTTGTACACATACCCCAGTTGTTCCCCCAGCCTCCTGTACACATACCTCAGTTGTACCCTCAGCCTCCTGTACACATACCACCGCCTCTTGTACACATACTCCGTTGTACCCCCAGCCTCCTGTACACATACTCCGTTGTACCCCCAGCCTCCTGTATACATACCCCAGTTGTACCCCCAGCCTCCTGTACACATACCCCCAGCCTCCTGTACACATACCTCAGTTGTACCCCCAGCCTCCTGTACACATACCTCAGTTGTACCCCCAGCCTCCTGTACACATACCTCAGTTGTACCCCCAGCCTCCTGTACACATACCTCAGTTGTACCCCCAGCCTCTTGTACACATACCCCAGTTGTACCCTCCACCTCTTGTACTCATACTGTGTTGTACCTAATATTTCTCATACAGTGATTGTGTGTAAAGCCATCCTTCTTGTAACAGATGCTGATGGAAAATGTGCAGCTGGCGGCAGCACTGGGTGAGGCCCTGGAGAACAGGTTGCGGAGCGCCGCGCTCTGTGAGATGGAAAATTGTCTGGTTTGGTGAGTGGCGGCACATATGGCAGAGGAAGGGTGATGGTATTTTTCAGTTGTCATCATACTGTCTCACTTGCAAGTACTGTAAGTGGCTGGGATTTATGTGCACGACGCTCCTCTGCAGCCGGCGACATTAGAGGCCTGGGAAATAATAATACATTTTATTTTTATACCGCCGACATATTCCGCAGCACTTTACATTTCAGAGGGGACTTGTACAGACAATAAACATTACAGCATAACAATAATCACATAGATCATAACAGATACCAGGAGGAATGAGGGCCCTGCTCGCAAGCTTACAGTCTATGAGGAAAGAGGGAGACACAGAAGGTGGGTGGTAACAGTTGCCCTGATTGTATGGACCAGCCATAATGTTAAGTGTGTAACAGTACAGACACAGAGGGCTAATGGATGCCTAAAGCATGTGGGAACATGATGCGGGGAACCTGGTTATGGTAAAACTGTTGGCTGTGCCACACAGGGATATATTAGGTTAATGTGTTGAGGCGGTAGGCCAGTCTGAATAAATGCGTTTTCAGGGCACGCTTAAAATGGTGGGGATTGGGGACTAATCGTATTGACCTGGGAAGTGCATTCCAAAGAATTGGTGCAGCACGTGTAAAGTCTTGGAGACGGGAGTGGGAGGTTCTGATTATTGAGGATACTAACCTCAGGTCATCAGCAGAACGGAGGGTGCGGGTTGGGTGGTGCTGAGCTATGGAGAGCTTTGTGGGTGAGGGTAATAAGTTTGCACTGAATTCTGGAGTGGATGGGTAGCCAGTGTAATGACTGGCACAAGGTAGAGGCATCGGTGTAACGATTGGCGAGGAATATGATCCTGGCAGCAGCATTCAAGACAGATTGGAGGGGGGAGAGTTTGGAAAGAGGGAGACCGATTAGAAGAGAGTTACAATAGTCCAGACGAGAATGAATAAGAGAAACAGTAAGAGTTTTTGCAGAGTCAAAAGTAAGAAAAGATCGAATTCTAGAAATGTTTTTGAGGTGCAGATGACAAGAGCGAGCCAGTGATCGAATGTGGGGGGCAAAGGAAAGCTCGGAGTCAAGTATGACCCCAAGACAGCGGGCATGTTGCTGGGGAGTAATAGTGGAGCCACACATGGAAATGGCAATGTCGGGTATAGGTACATTAGTAGAGGGAGGAAACATTTCTTCATTACGGTATGTGCACACACTGCGGAATGCTCTGCGGATTTGGCAGCGCGGATTTTGTAAAATCCGCAGGTAAATCTGCAGGTCAAAAGACCTGCGGTTTTACCTGCGGATTGGCCTGCGGTTTTGCCCTGCAGTTTTTCATCTCCACAATGGTGGAGATAGGAAACCGCAGCGGAATCCGCAGAAAGAATTGACATGTCACTTCTTTATGCGGTTTTGAAACCGTGGAAAATTCCGCAGCGTCTGCACAGCGGTTTTTTTTTTCCATAGGTTTGAATGCTACTCTACACCGCAGCAAAAACTGCTGCGGATCCGCAGCGGCCAAATCTGTAGCAGAATCCGCAACGTGTGCACTAGGGTGACCGCAAAAAATCGATCTCAGAATTTTGTCCGTCTGGACCCCACAAAACGATTCCCCTTTCCAGATATTGAGAGAGCCAAAATTTGAGCTCGATCAAACGACGTTAACCCGTGCCGCTCGTCGCTCAAAGTTTGAAAAAATCCAAATTGAGGTATTTTAAGATTTAGGTATTTTGCATAGTCTGTTAGACTATAAAGAATGTGACAACAACATTGCAGAAATAGCCCTGACCAAATCTTCGAACCATTTGTGGTATTTGAATGCAGAGTTGGTGGGATTATCGTTTTTTGATCCCACCATTACAGGCAATGAAAAGTTGTTAATGGCTAATAAATTGCTCAGTAGCACAGATGAACCATCAGAGCACGCTAGGGTTGTAAATCCAAAAGTTAGGAAAGAAAAATTAAAAGAGGTAGGAAGTAACCGACTTTAACGACCTTCTGACAAAAGATGAAGAACAAAAGCAATATGTCCGGCAAGTTGTAAGCAAATGCCGAGCATTATATTCTGACGTTTCAAAAACTACTTTAACAAAAGCTCTAGAATAGATTAGATAACTATGTAAAATTATCAACTCATGTAGGTTAGCGTGCTCTGATGGTTCATCTGTGCTACTGAGCAATTTATTAGCCATTAGCAACTTGTCATTGTCTGTAATGTTGGGATCAAAAAGCGATAATCCCACCAACTCTGCATTCAAATACCACAAATGGTTCGAAAATGTGGTCAGGGCTATTTCTGCAATGTTGTTGTCACATTCTTTATAGTCTAACAGACTATGCAAAATACCTAAATTTTAAAATACCTCAATTTGGATTTTTTTCAAACTTTGAGCGACGAGCGGCACGGGTTAACGTCGTTTGATCGAGCTCAAATTTTGGCTCTCTCAATATCTGGAAAGGGGAATCGTTTTGTGGGGTCCAGACGAACAAGATTCTGACATTTTTTCCCCCCCATATGAGATCCGGTCACCCTAGTGTGCACACAGCCTAAAATCATCTCTTGAGACACAGCATTGTATCTTTATTCTTCTTGGTTTGCTGAAAATAGACGTCTGGTAAATTAGACTGTTGGCTATATTTTGACTTTTTAATTTGTGTTTCTTTCCGATTGGTCAAGATAACACCGACTGTTACTTGTGTAAGCCTGTCCTATTGACTTGTAAGCTGACATTTGAGGTTGGATTCTGTGCTGTTACCCTTGATGACTAGTGATCTTTGCTGATAGGCTGATTACACATTGTCCTGGCCAGCCAATTTGTTGACTTTGAAAACAGGAGGAAAATCTATGCAAATAGATGATGTAATCAAACCATGCAAGTTGGTCTCCTCACCACCCTTCCACTTTACCTGTAAATACTGAATGAAGGACACTTGTTAAAAGAGGTTACATGCCTCTGTACAGAGAGACAGAGAGAGACAGATTCAGCCAAGACATCCAAAGGACCAGAGACAGTACAGCTACCAAGACATCATGGCTCCATCACAAAGGACACAGATTTATCATTCTGACGCATAGCAGATTAGGGCCCCGGCTGGAAGAAAACAGATCTGCTCCATTGACCATCGTGAATCCTTGGATATGTTTGGAGAAAGTCAGGATTGGGGCCCGCCGGTCGCCTGGCCCCATAGAGATGTTCGGAGAAGCCAGTTTGTGACCCTCCGGTCACCTGGCCTTGTACGTCAATGGACTGTCCTCTTCCTATGCTTGTCATTGCCTCCTCTCTGTGTGCGTGCCACAGGTGGGGAAGTTGGCCCTGGAAGAACTGAAGTCACAGCTGTTCTTATCCCGGCGGGTCAGCAGAAGGGTGAGACTCTGTAATGTGCACCATCTTGGGGAACTTTGCTGGGACTGTTCTACGTGTTATCTGCCTGTTTGGTGGTTCAATAAATTTGCCACACTGCTTTACCTTCACCCTGTGTTGTCTGAGTAGCGTTAAGCCCATGGTGAAAGGAGAGCGGGCTTTCGGTGGGACGATCCCTGGTCCATGCAGTTTTGGTATGTGGACCGGGGCACCTGCTGCCCCCTCCCTCCACATCATCCTATAGCTCCACCAGGGGCCAACATATCACATCCATCTCCAAAGCAGGTTGTCATAGACAGAGCTAACTGACTGCAAAGGGCTAATAGACTGTTTTTGCTCAGGGGCCCTTCTCTCTGTGTCCACCATTGAGCTCCACAAATATAAAAACATCTATGTCCAAAATACACTGACAACCAATTACTAAGTGTCCTCCAGAGAACTGCGGGTGATGATTCCGGTCACTGGAAATCGTAGAGGCTGGTGCATGTCATGGACGAACTCCTCATCACAACATCTACGCTCCTCGCCACCACAAGAAGAAAAGAGGCAATTCTGGAAATCCGTGGTCGGAGACGTCTCTGATCTGTGAATGTTGTATACCACAATCATTACCTCTTGCTGAATGCTGTCTGGAGTCTGAGCCTTGTGCAAAAATCTCAGCACCTCTGACCTCAGCTGTCATCTCTGAGGTCATTAATGGTCATCTGAGGAAGAAAACCATCAGGGCCTACTTCCGTCATCTCCTGTGTGATCACGGACCAATGACATCCCTGATGTGCTCAATGGAGACAGGTCTGGAGACGCTGCCCGCAGCTCCTGTGTAATCACCGACCAATGATGTCCTCTGTGCTCGATGGAGACAAGTCGAGAGAAGTTGCAGCCACGGGAGCAAGTTTAGGCCACGCAAGCGCTCAGACTAGTGAGAGGAACACGCGGTTTGAGGGTGATGTGTTGATAAACTGCTCCTGGGACATTAAAAAAATGGCTGCACCACTGTTTCCACCCCCAAATTTCTGTAACCTCAAGCTATTAGTGCACATGTAAACCAGAGGGGCCAGCCTACCATACATTATGCCTCACACCATTACCCTGGCAGGAATTCGTGAGAGAATGCCACAGTGGTCTTACTCCCAGAAGTGGGATATAAGACGTAGCTGGATAAGAATTTCTGCCTCTTTACTGCAAAATCTCCTACATGGACGGGATGTGAGCATGCACTCCGCGCTTACAGGAACCCCCATGTTGTAAACTGGTATAACCTTTGCTTCATTAGGTGACATTGGATCTACTCCACCTGTTACCTGAATGACCTGATGGTGGTAGGTGCCTGCTTTGTGTGGGTACATTGGATCTACTCCACCTGTTACCTGAATGACCCGATGGTGGTAGGTGCCTGCTTTGTGTGAGTACATTGGATCTACTCCACCTGTCACCTGAATGACCTGATGGTGGTAGGTGCCTGCTCGGTGTGGGTAGACTAGATCTACTCCGCCTGTTACCTAAATGACCTGGCAGTGGCTGGTGCCCGTGCTGTGTGGGTACATTCGATCTACTCTGCCTGTTACCTGAATGATCTGTCGGTGGTAGGTGGTCGATGCCCGCACTTTGTGGGTACGCTGGGTCTACTCCGCCTGTTACCTGAATGACGTGGCAGTGGCCGGTATCTGCATTGTGTGAGTACATTGGATGTACACCGCCTGTTACCTGAATGACCTGGTAGTGGTCCGTGCCCGCACTGTGTGGGTACGCTGGGTCTACTCCGCCTGTTACCTGAATGACCTGGTGATGGCCCGTGCCCGCACTGTGTGGGTACGTTGGATCTACTCCGCCTGTTACCTGAATGACCTGGTGGTGGCCGGTGCCCGCACTGTGTGGGTACATTGGATCTACTCCGCCTGTTACCTGAATGACCTGGTAGTGGTCCGTGCCCGCACTGTGTGGGTACGCTGGGTCTACTCCGCCTGTTACCTGAATGACCTGGTGATGGCCCGTGCCCGCACTGTGTGGGTACGTTGGATCTACTCCGCCTGTTACCTGAATGACCTGGTGGTGGCCGGTGCCCGCACTGTGTGGGTACATTGGATCTACTCCGCCTGTTACCTGAATGACCTGGTAGTGGTCCGTGCCCGCACTGTGTGGGTACGCTGGGTCTACTCCGCCTGTTACCTGAATGACCTGGTGATGGCCCGTGCCCGCACTGTGTGGGTACGTTGGATCTACTCCGCCTGTTACCTGAATGACCTGGTGGTGGCCGGTGCCCGCACTGTGTGGGTACGTTGGATCTACTCCGCCTGTTACCTGAATGACCTGGTAGTGGTCCGTGCCCGCACTGTGTGGGTACGCTGGGTCTACTCCGCCTGTTACCTGAATGACCTGGTGGTGGCCCGTGCCTGCACTGTGTGGGTACGTTGGATCTACTCCGCCTGTTACCTGAATGACCTGGTGGTGGCCGGTGCCCGCACTGTGTGGGTACATTGGATCTACTCCGCCTGTTACCTGAATGACCTGGTGATGGCCGGTGCCCGCACTCTGTGGGTACGCTGGGTCTACTCCGCCTGTTACCTGAATGACCTGGTGGTGGCCCGTGCCTGCAATGTGTGGGTACGTTGGATCTACTCCGCCTGTTACCTGAATGACCTGGTGGTGGCCGATGCCCGCACTGTGTGGGTACGTTGGATCTACTCCGCCTGTTACCTGATTGACCTGGTGATGGCCGGTGCCCGCCCTGTGTGGGTACGTTGGATCTACTCCGCCTGTTACCTGAATGACCTGGTGATGGCCGGTGCCCGCACTGTGTGGGTACGCTGGGTCTACTCGGCCTGTTACCTGAATGACCTGGTGGTGGCCGGTGCCCGCACTTTGTGGGTACGCTGGGTCTACTCGGCCTGTTACCTGAATGACCTGGTGGTGGCCGGTGCCCGCACTGTGTGGGTACGCTGGGTCTACTCCGCCTGTTACCTGAATGACCTGGTGATGGCCCGTGCCCGCACTGTTTGGGTACATTGGATCTACTCCGCCTGTTACCTGAATGATCTGTCTGTGGTCGATGCTGTCCCGACTGCTTGGCTTTCTTCACATCCATATAGGGTTTCCTCTGCTATGAAGTCTTTGATTTGCACAGGTAGCATTGGTACAATAGCTCTGCGCACTCTGGTCTGCAGCCATATGGTACAGATTGTATGGTGTCTCGGAGATGTCTTATGCCAGCATGGGTAATCGTGTTACCAGCGGTGTCTTCTTAGAAAGATGCAGAGGCAATCTGAAATGCTTACAAGTTTAAGATCCAAGAAAGTGATGTCCTGGTTGTGACACAAATGGGATTATTACTGATGTGGTCTACAAAAGCAGGTTTGGAGGACACATGGACCCTTTGTTGAGGAGAAGATCATCAATGTATCTGCCAGTGAATGTGACACATGAAAAAATTGTTTCTTCCTCTGGGACTTCTGTAATTTCGGACTGTAGTAGATATTTCCTGGTGAGATCCGACGCGGTTGGAGGGCGCAGTCTGCACTGATCTCAATGGCCTCCAGTAACAGGAATCCTCACCACCGCGCAGATGTCTGCAGGACATGTAATTGATGTTCAGGGTCGGCACATCGTTGATCTCTAGCCATGGTTAAATAACATCATTCATGTTTACATTTGTTAGTGGAGTTACCGGAGGATATTACACTAGTAGACAACCCAGGGACCACCAGATATGCTCACAATCAGAGCCGCACAGAGGACATGGGCCCCTCATTCTGTTTGGTGAAGGTGTTAGCAGCCAGACCCCCAGCGATCTGCCATTTATCATGTATACTGGGGAAACACATTTTCTTTTTTTATAGGACGATCCCTTAAATACATGGACTTTCCCAGCTCTGAGCCCGAATATTGTGTCTTCTACAGGCTGCGAGAGGCTCTGGTGAAATATGGCATCGAGCACATGAAGGATCGGACGTGTCCCACCTATTACACACAGTACTTACTGGCCATCATCAATGGATGCAGTGCCTTAAGGTAATACATCAGAAGTATTCTATCAAGGAACCTTATATATACACATTATGTCAGATAAAAATTACCTTTTATTATGCCTATTAAAACACAAGACGTTACCAAGCAGAAAAAGCCAACCCACCGTGCGGGCTACCATACCCCTAAATGTAAACCCTAGTGAGAAGCTACCTACCAGCGGAGGTTGGCACCCTACACACAAGCGAGACTGGCGCCCCCGCTCCTCGACGGCTGACCCTAATGCTCCTATATGTCCCTAGGCTGGTGCAGCATATGTGGTCACTCATTTAACTAAGGAAAGGAGCATATGGAGGTTGCCATTAAAAGATGATTATTTAGGTAGGCAACAATAGAGAAATGTGCAAAAAGAAGGTGATGGTAACCCAGACAATAAAGTGACAAGTGCAAAAAAACAAATAAGTACCTAACTATGCTGTTCCCTGTTACTGTATGCCTTCCTGACAGCGGAGGTTGGCACCCTACTGGTGAGCGGAATGGCGCCCCGCGCCACGGCGGCTATCCCTTGGAATCCCTAATGTCATTAATTTGTGATCACAAGGGTAGCCAAATGATAAAGGCAACAAATATAAAAAACATGAAAAAGCCAAAAAAACAGATATTAGTTTGAATGGCGTATATGTAACAATGGCATATGTTCAAACCATGTTGCTGACAGCAAGTTAAAGGGTACTTAAGGTTGGTGGATGATCAGGAAAACCGCGACGCGTTTCTCCTTAACGGATCATCAGGAGGTGGATAATAAGATGCTGCATGGAAACGGACTAAAATCCCTCCTATGTAGATGCCGCAGTCATCCAAGAAGACACTTCCTCCATATTTTCCAGAGGTAGTAGTGTCCATGTCGTCACACTGGGGTCGGACGCTATTATAACACTGCTCAGTATCAGGAGTGTTTGCCCTCTGAGTTCAGACAAAGTTGGCATCATTCAAAATCAAAAGAACTCATAGGACGAGAGTCAATTGTGTAACCGCCTACCGTCCATCCAAACCGGAAATAGGACAGCGATACCGCCGCGTGCGTTCCACCTGGAACTCCAACACTTCCTGTATCACAAAAATGTCCCACTGCGCATGTCCGGAATGCAGGAGGCGCATACCAGAAGGTCCTGAATTGCCGACCCATTCCTGCGCGCAACACCGAGCAAAGATGTGGTTCCCATTCACGGACCATTCATTAGTAAACACAAGCGGAAGATGGAACCGGAAATATGTCCTATACGTTCCACCATGGAACGCAAACCCCACGGCAATGTAATAACCATAAAGTGGACATTGAGCAGCCTTATTCCTAAACCCCATATGGTAATAATAGTACACTAGGAAGGATTGTAACGTAAATAAGAAAGGAAAGCATCATTTGATAAAGTGCATTGTAGATAATTATTTTGATCATCACAATAATTTGTGAACCCCAATAACTCGGGGAATATGCAGTATCTGAAATGACAAGAAAACCAGTGCCCTAAAGACCGATAAAGTTAATATAATTACAAAAAGCACGCCATAGCTCCCAACCGTCCCGACTCCATCGGGACAGTTCCGTTTTTGTTTGCCCGTCCCGCTCGGGAGCTTATTTTTCCCACATTGTACTCAGCCGCCACGCCCCCCCATGCACAGACCCCATCGTCACCCTCCCTGACAGACCCACCGGCCACCGCAGCCCCTCACTGATAAATCATTGCTCTGTGCGCACAGGACCTGTGAGGTCACAGGAGGGGAGGAGTCAGGGGTCACATGATCAGGGGCCTCAGTCGGAGGCCCCTGATCATGTGACCCCCTGACTTCTCCCTTCCTGTGACGCACAGCCTTCAGTGTATGCAGGACTGTGCTGTGCTGGTTGTCATCATGCTGGATGAGGGGACTGTATGTGTGGGGTCAGGAGGGGTTTACAGGTTGGATGTATAACTACGTGTGTACGGAGTGGGGCCGCGTGTGTGCAAGGTGTACGGAGCAGAGCCGCGTGTGTGTACAAGGTGTACGGAGCGGAGCCCTGTGTGTCTACGAGATGTATGGAGCAGAGCTGCGTGTGTACAAGGTGAGCAGAGCCGCGTGTGTACGAGGTGTACGGAGTGGAGCCATGTGCGTATGAGGTGTACGGAGCGGAGCCGCGTGTGTACGAGGTGTACGGAGCGAAGGCGTGCGTGTACGAGGTGTACGGAGCAGAGTCGCGTGTGTATGAGGTGTACAGAGTGGAGCTATGTGTGTACGAGGTGTACGGAGCGGAGCCGCATGTGGGTACGAGGTGTACAGAGCGGAGCCCTGTGTGTACGAGGTGTACAGAGGGGAGCCCTGTGTGTGTACGAGGTGTACGGAACGGAGTCCTGTATGTACAAAGTGTACGGAGCTGAGCCGTGTGTTTGCCGAGCAGAGCCGTGTGTGTGCGAGGTGTATGGAGCAAAGCTGCGTGTGTACAAGGTTTACAGTGCGGAGCCGTGCGTGTACGAGGTGTACAGAGCAGAGCCGCGTGTGTGCGAGGTGTACAGAGCGGAGCTATGTGTGTACGGAGCGGAGCCGCATGTGTGTACGAGGTGTACAGAGCGGAGCCCTGTGTGTGTACGAGGTGTACAGAGCGGAGCTATGTGTGTACGAGGTGGACGGAGCGGAGCCGTGCGTGTACGAGGTGTACGGAGCAGAGCCGCGTGTGTACAAGGTTTACAGAGCGGAGCTATTGTGTGTATGGAGCGGAGCCGCGTGTGTACAAGGTTTACAGAGCAGAGCTAATGTGTGTACGAGGTGTACAGAGCGGAGCCCTGTGTGTGTACGAGGTGTACGGAACAGAGTCCTGTGTACAAAGTGTATGGAGCTGAGCCGTGTGTTTACGGAGCGGAGCAGAGCCGTGTGTGTGCGAGGTGTATGGAGCAAAGCTGCGTGTGTACAAAGTTTACGGAGTGGAGCCATGTGTGTACAAGGTGTACAGAGCGTTGCCACCTGTGCACAAGGTGTTCAGAGCAGAGCCGCGTGTGTACGAGGTTTACGGAGTGGAGCCATGTGTGTACTGAGTGGAGCCGTGTGTGTGCAAGGTGTACAGAGTGGAGCCATGTGTACGAGGCCTACAAAGCAGAACTGTGTTTGTATGAGGTGTGTGGAGTCATGCGTGTACAAGGTGTATGGTGGGGAGCATTCATACCTCCCAACCGTCCCAGATCCAGTGGGACAGTCCTGACTTTGAGAGTCTGCCCCACTGCCCCGGCCGGAAGCTTATTTTTCCCGCGGACACAGGAGTACATGGCGGAGCCCCGAGAAGCACTTTAAAACTCGCACGTGACATTCCATCGGAAGTGACGTGCTGGAAGCTGACCGGAAATTAGGTAATTTCGGGAGGAGATTGTGACGGAACCATGGAGGCTCTTCAGGGAATGCTTCAGATCCATCACCGTGTCCTCCGACAGCGCAGACAGCGGGATTGCCTTGAACTCAGGGATGTCGGCCATGTGAGCTGATCATGAAATGTCCTGCACCAGGAGGCTCAGGTGGGCCGGACTGGTATAGTATCTTTATAGAATCTTTCTTTCTCTCTGTTTCTTCCTCTCTGTTCTTTCTTTCTCTCACTGTTCTTTCTTTCTCTCTCTCTCTGTTCTTCCTTTCTTTCTCTCTGTTCTTCCTTTCTTTCTCTCTGTACTCTTTCCCCTCTTTCTTTCTCTATTCTTTCTTTCCCCTTCCTTTCTTTGTTTTCTTTTTTCTCTTTCTGTTCTTTCTTTCTTTTCCTCAGTACCAGTCAGTGTGCCCATAATGCCTGCCACTGTGCCCATACCAGCCACTGTGACCTCAGTACCAGTAAGTGTGATCAGCAGTGCTAAATGGGTGTGGTTGGGGCGTGGACATGGGTGTGCCTAGTTGTGAAATGGGTGTGGTCAGGGTGTGGTCTAAAAATTGCCAACTCTGGGGCACAGCTATGGGCAGTCCCTGTGCTAGATTTTCTGCTGGTTTGTTCCTGGGCTGGTGGGAGGAAACCATAGTCTTTTCTGGTGAATCCAAGTGGTGGCATAAACATGTTGGAACATGGTACAGATTCATTGACGACATCTTCATAATTTGGAAGGGAACAGAATCTGTCTTTTTTGTGAATTTGTCAATTAATTAAATGACCACAATATTGGCATGAGATTCACATATGAGCTCAATAAGATCACTTTACCGTTCCTTGATGTCTTGATCCACAAGGATGGTGATGGATCATTAAAAACCCAAATTTATCGTAAACCAACGAGTACAAATAGTCTGCTTCTCTGGCATAGTCATCATCCAGAAGCATTAAAACGTGGATTATTATCATTATTATTATTTATGTATATAGCGCCATTAATTCCATGGTGCTGTACATGAGAAGGGGGGGGTTACATACAAAGTTATAGATATCATTAACAGTAAACAAATTTACAATGACAGACTGGTACAGAGGGGAGAGGACCCTGTCATTGTGGACTTACATTTTACGGGATAGTGGGGAAGAGAAAGAAGGTCGGGGGTGCAGCAGCTCTGGTGGTGATGAGGCGGCGGCTCGGGCGGTGGTGAGGCGGCAGAATGGTCATTGCAGGCTGTAAGCTTTCCTGAAAAGATGGGTTTTCAGGTTCCGTTAGAAGGATCCGAGGGTGGTGGATAATCCGACGTGTTGAGGCATGGTATTCCAGATGATGGCGGATATTCGGGAGAAATCTTGGAGGCGGTTATGTGAGGAACGAATAAGTGTGGAGGAGAGTAGGAGGTCTTGGGAGGATTGAAGAGTACGTGAGGGAAGATTTTAGGAGATTAGTTCAGAGATATAGGGAGGGGAAAGGTTGTGGCTGGCTTTGTAGGTCAGTGTTAGTAGTTTGAACTGGATTCGTTGGGGAATTGGGAGCCAATGGAGGGATTTGCAGAGGGGAGAGACAGGGGAGTAGGGGGGAGAGAGGTGGATTAGTCGGGCAGTAGAATTGAGGACAGACTGGAGTGGTGCAACAGAGTTAGCAGGGAGGCCACAGAGGAGAGTGTTGCAGTAGTCAAGGCGGGCGATGATGAGGGCATGTACAAGAGTTTTAGTAGATTGAGGACTGAGGAAGGGATAGATTCTGGAAATATTTTGGAGTTGGAGGCGACAGGAGGTGGAAAGAGTTTGGACATGTGGTTTGAAGGACAGGGCAGAGTCGAGAGTTACTCCGAGGCAGCAGATTTCAGGTGTGGGAGAGAGCATGATGCCATTTACCATAATAGATAGATCGGGTAGGGAAGATACGTGAGATGGAGGAAAGATAATGAGATCAGTTTTCTCTACATTGAGTTTTAGGAAGTGAGAGGTGAAAAAGGAGGATATGGCTGATAGACACTCCAGGATTCTGGACAGCAGAGAGGTGACATCTGGGCCAGAGAGGTAGATCTGAGTGTCATCTGCATACAGGTGGTACTGGAAGCCATGGGACTTTATGACTTGTCCTAGGCCAAGAGTATAGATGGAAAAAAGTAGGGGCCCCAGGACAGAGCCTTGGGGGACTACAACAGAGAGGGGGTGGGAGGTAGTGTGGGAGTGGGAAACGCTGAATGTGCGGTCAGAAAGGTGGATCCCTAAGGGTCAATTTTTGAGGCTGAGGAGGAATTGCTTGGACATGGATGCCTTCACTCATCAATCAGTGGACATGAAAAGGAGATTCTTTGAGAAGGGGTACCCTAGGGATACTATCGAGCAGGCCTATAATCATGCTTTATCTCAGGATAGGAATTCTCTACTACAAACTCATGTTAGAAGTTCCTCTGTTATCAGAGGAACTTCCTCTGTTATCAGAGGAACTTCTAACATGAGTTTGTAGTAGAGAATTCCTATCCTATCTGATGTAACAAGAATCATTGGGACTTTTGATTGTCAGAATAGGAGAGTGGTGGGGATCCTTCATAAATATTCTGATATTCTCACATCTGATCCTGATCGCCTTTGCCGGCTTCCGCAGTGTTTTCTTTGACTGGTCTCCCTGAGGTCAGTGATTGTTTCGTGATGTTGGTCTACTAGGCATTGCTCCCACCTAGCCAGAATCCTACTCCGCACTGATGAGGGGCAACACCCCGAAACAGCTGTCTGTGGATGGATACCTGGCCTTGGTATTTCCCTTGTCATATCTGTAATCTCGTAAAGAGCTGGATATTGACTTAAAGGGCCACTTAATATGGTGGTCATGGTGGTTTCTGAAAGGAGCCACTCCTTGGCTGGGTCCTTCCCTGGAGGAAGATCTGGCTAGTCCCGTGTTTGAGACTCTTAAATGAGGCTCCACGGACTTTATTTGCATCTGATCCTGATCTGACAGAGATTGTAGGACCTCAACCAATGATAACTTTCAGAAAGGGGCAGTCTCTTAAGGATAATCTAGTTCATAGTTTCTTTAGGAGATTGAGCCCGTTGGGTACATGTTGGATCGTAATACCTGTAATTTTTTTTAAGTGTGGTAATTGCATCAACTGCAAGTTTATGAAACCCTGTAAACATGTGCGAAGCTCCTCTAATGGGAAAAAGTTCAGGATTTTTCGAATTGTAAGACTTCTGGACTCGTACACATGGCAACTTGTGATTGCCCTGAAGACTATGTGGGTAAGACAATGAGGGAGTTCAGACGGAGAGTGGGGGAGCATGCTGGAGACATCAGACACAAGCGTGATACCCCCTTAGCCAGACATGTTAACGAGATACATCGGGGTAGCATCGATGTGATTCGTTTGTGTCATTGAGGTGGTGAAACAGAATCCAAGAGGTGGCAATTTTGACAGGTGGCTGCTACAAAGAGAGTGTGCATGAATCCACCACCTGGATTCGATGACATCGAGTGGCCTCAACGAAAATCTTTCGTATGCGTGCTTTTTGTAATTATATTAACTTTATCGGTCTTTAAGGCACTGGTTTTCTTGTCATTTCAGATACTGCATATTCCCCGAGTTATTGGGGTTCACAAATTATTGTGATGATCAAAATAATTATCTGCAATGCACTTTATCAAATGATGCTTTCCTTTCTTATTTACGTTACAATCCTTCCTAGTGTACTATTATTACCATATGGGGTTTAGGAATAAGGCTGCTCAATGTCCACTTTATGGTTATTACATTGCCGTGGGGTTTGCTTTCCATGGTGGAACGTATAGGACATATTTCCGGTTCCATCT
The DNA here is from genome assembly GCF_039654945.1 of Dendrobates tinctorius. Classification (NCBI taxonomy): domain Eukaryota; kingdom Metazoa; phylum Chordata; class Amphibia; order Anura; family Dendrobatidae; genus Dendrobates; species Dendrobates tinctorius. The sequence goes on from NW_027362103.1 coordinate 1,297,948, forward strand.
TCCGCTTGTGTTTACTAATGAATCGTCCGTGAATGGGAACCACATCTTTGCTCGGTGTTGCGCGCAGGAATGGGTCGGCAATTCAGGACCTTCTGGTATGCGCCTCCTGCATTCCGGACATGCGCAGTGGGACATTTTTGTGATACAGGAAGTGTTGGAGTTCCAGGTGGAACGCACGCGGCGGTATCGCTGTCCTATTTCTGGTTTGGATGGACGGTAGGCGGTTACACAATTGACTCTCGTCCTATGAGTTCTTTTGATTTTGAATGATGCCAACTTTGTCTGAACTCAGAGGGCAAACACTCCTGATACTGAGCAGTGTTATAATAGCGTCCGACCCCAGTGTGACGACATGGACACTACTACCTCTGGAAAATATGGAGGAAGTGTCTTCTTGGATGACTGCGGCATCTACATAGGAGGGATTTTAGTCCGTTTCCATGCAGCATCTTATTATCCACCTCCTGATGATCCGTTAAGGAGAAACGCGTCGCGGTTTTCCTGATCATCCACCAACCTTAAGTACCCTTTAACTTGCTGTCAGCAACATGGTTTGAACATATGCCATTGTTACATATACGCCATTCAAACTAATATCTGTTTTTTTGGCTTTTTCATGTTTTTTATATTTGTTGCCTTTATCATTTGGCTACCCTTGTGATCACAAATTAATGACATTAGGGATTCCAAGGGATAGCCGCCGTGGCGCGGGGCGCCATTCCGCTCACCAGTAGGGTGCCAACCTCCGCTGTCAGGAAGGCATACAGTAACAGGGAACAGCATAGTTAGGTGCTTATTTGTTTTTTTTTGCACTTGTCACTTTTTTGTCTGGGTTACCATCACCTTCTTTTTGCACATTTCTCTATTGTTGCCTACCTAATTAATCATCTTTTAATGGCAACCTCCATATGCTCCTTTCCTTGGTTAAATGAGTGACCACATATGCTGCACCAGCCTAGGGACATATAGGAGCATTAGGGTCAGCCGTCGAGGAGCGGGGGCGCCAGTCTCGCTTGTGTGTAGGGTGCCAACCTCCGCTGGTATGTAGCTTCTCACTAGGGTTTACATTTAGGGGTATGGTAGCCGGCACGGTGGGTTGGCTTTTTCTGCTTGGTAACGTCTCGTGTTTTAATAGGCATAATAAAAGGTAATTTTTATCTGACATAATGTGTATATATAAGGTTCATTGATAGAATACTTAATTTTTTGACCTTGTAGTTTTCTATCTTGTCACTCAGTTCTTAATACATCAGAAGGAAGCATTAAAGGGGCTCATTAGGGAGTTGTACAGCTCACTGAGGAAACCACCTAAACCCCCTCCGATTCTTCACTAGCCTACACTCGAGCACCCGTCCCCCCACTCTGCTCCGTCGTACACCCGTCTCCCCCCTCCGCTCTGCTCCGTCGTACGCCCGTCTCCAATACCCCCCAATCCCGGGTAGAGTGTAGGATCTGGAAGAGTGATCTCATAAGACAGTTCCTTTCCAGTACCAGGATGGTAATCTACAAGAGAGGGGAGTGCTGCCTGTGGGGGGGGGAGAGTACTGTGATGCTATTGTATTCAGACAGGTCCCATTTAACCCTTCCTATCCCATTTTATGGGCACTATATTGCATGCGGCTCAGTTAACCCATTTCCGTCTGCAGCGTTACAATCTCACACCTGCAGCCGAAAGAGTCTGGGACTCCTGTGTGCAGAAGAGCAGCCCCCTGCCTGCAGACTTCCCTGGACAAGACCCAGAAGAAGGCCTGCCATCTACTCCTTGACGAGCTGCAAACAGAGCTTCAGGTGACGAATTCGGGGTGGTGGGTGGATGGCATACAGATACCGGTCACATCGCTCTCTGGTATCTGGGTGTCGTCAGTGGTGGGTAATGGGAGGAATCTCTGAAGGAAGCCAATCACAGCAATAATGTCACCGCACCCATCCTCCACTCTGGTCCCCCACACTCCTCTCTGGTCCCCCACACTTGGTCATCGCGCCCACCCTCCACTCCAGTCCCTCACACTCAGTGGTTACCGCTCCCACCCTCCACTCCGGTCCCTCACACTCAGTGGTTACCGCTCCCACCCTCCACTCCGGTCCCTCACACTCAGTGGTTACCGCTCCCACCCTCCACTCCGGTCCCTCACACTGTGGTTACCGCTCCCACCCTCCACTCCGGTCTTTCACACTCGGTTACCGCTCCCACCCTCCACTCCGGTCTTTCACACTCGGTTACCGCTCCCACCCTCCACTCCGGTCTCTCACACTCTGTCACCGTGCCCATCCTCCACTCCGCTCTCTCACACTTGGTCACCGTGCCCATCCTTCACTCCGGTCTCTCACACTTGGTCACTGTGCCCATCCTCCACTCCGCTCTCTCACACTCAGTGGTTACCGCTCCCACCCTCCACTCCGGTCCCTCACACTCAGTGGTTACCACTCCCACCCTCCACTCCGGTCTTTCACACTCGGTTACCGCTCCCACCCTCCACTCCGGTCTCTCACACTCTGTCACCGTGCCCATCCTCCACTCCGCTCTCTCACACTTGGTCACCATGCCCATCCTTCACTCCGGTCTCTCACACTTGGTCACCATGCCCATCCTCCACTCCGGTCCCCCACACTCAGATTTTAGCGTGTGCCTGCTTGCTTACACACAGAAGCCCCCGATGAACACCCTTACTTAGACATGCACCCCGATTTATGACAGTGGGGTGATTTTCCCTGGATACATGTTGAACAGTTGTGTGTGTGGATCAATTAATCGTAGGAGGGTGACAGCCTCTTATCTATTTCTGCAGCCTTTATTCAGGGATATTCCTTCTCGGCAATGGCTATCAGGCTCCAATAACATGCGATACGTTTGTGAAAAGATGGAGGACTTCAGCCAATACCTGTGCAAGGCTAGAGCTCCAGTGTGCCAGGTGAGCGGACCACCTCCCCTTGTTCAGGAACCCCACAAAGAGGTTCCTGTTAGCTCGTGTATTCTTAGATCCAGAGTGACCTCCGTCCAGGAGAGGGGGTACGTCACTGATCTCCAGCCATAGATCCGTGGTCACGGAGAGCAGACTTGTCGCTGACCTCCATCCAGGAGAGTGGGCATGTCGCTGATCTCCAGCCATAGATCCGGGGTCTGGGAGAGTGGGCATATCGCTGATCTCCAACCATAGATCCGGGTTCTGGGAGAGTGGGCATATCACTGATCTCCAGCCATAGATCCGGTGTTGGGGAGAAGAGGCACATTGCTGATCTCCAGCCATAGATCCCGGGTCAGGGAGGGCAGACGTGTCGTTGACCTCCATCCAGGAGAGCGGGTACATCACTGGTCTTCAGCCATAGATCCGGGGTCTGGGAGAGTGGGCTTGTTGCTGATCTCCAGCCATAGATGTGGGGTCAGGAGATCGGGTACATCACTGATCTCCAGCTGTAGATCCAGGGTCTGGGAGAGCTGGCACATCACTGATCTCCAGCCATAGGTCCGGGGTTGGGGAGAACGGGCACATCAGTGATCTTCAGCCATAGATCCGGGGTCTGGGAGAGTGGGCTTGTTGCTGATCTCCAGCCATAGATGTGGGGTCAGGAGATCGGGCACATCGCTAATCTCCAGTCATAGATCCGGGGTCGGAAAGAGAAGGTGTGTCACTGACTTCTGTTCGTGGGCCATCGCTGAGCTCCTCTGGCAGGGTGCTGTCTGTCCAGCAGAGTCTTCATGGCTGCGCCCTTTGGCGCCGGTCCTTTTCTCACCTCTGACCCATTCTGTCTGTAGTTCCTGCTGGCACAGGCAGAGCGGATGGTGACCATCGAGTACGTTCGTTCCCTTATACACAGCAAGTTTGTGTGCAGAAGTCCAGGGGAGCGGCAGCAGATGGCGCATAGGATGGCCCTGGATGCTGAGGAGCTAAGCACAACGCTGCGCACCATGGTGAGGAGAGACACAGCCATGCGCAGATGAAGGGGAATGTAGTGTAGCTAATAGATACAATAGAGCTCAAGGGCTAGATGTACACAGCCTATAGGGGGCGTAAGAGTTATGTGGTGTACAGCCCACAATATAATGTGCAGGAGCAGGATGTAGTGTATTAAACGGATCAGGTGCAGAGGGTGAATCGGATGCGGTGCAGGGTGAGAGGGATGCAGTGCAGAGAGTAAGAGGGATGCAGTGCAGGAGGTGCAGAGGGTGATAGGGATGCGGTGCAGGAGGTGGTGAGGGGGATGCGGTGCTGGAGGTGCAGAGGGTAAGAGAGATGTGGTGCAGGAGGTGCAGAGGATGAGAGTAATTCAGTGCAGAAGCTGCAGAGGGTGAGAGGGATGCGGTGCTGGAGGTGCAGAGGGTAAGAGGGATGTGGAGCAGGGGGTGAGTGGGAGGAGGTGCAGAGGATGAGGGATGCGGTGCAGGAGGTGCAGAGGATGAGAGTAATTCAGTGCAGGAGGTGCAGAGGGTGAGAGGGATGTGGTTCAGCAGATGCAGAGGGTGAGAGGGATCCGTTGCAGTAGGTGCAGTGGGTGAGAGGGATCCGGTGCAGGGTGAGGGATGTGGTGCAGGAGGTGCTGCAAGGTGAGAGGGATGCAGTGCAGGAGGTGCAGGTTGAGAGGGCTGCAGTGCAGCATGTATCGGCCACTATTAGTGGGATCCTGGGTGGGGGGTGGGCTATGACTAGGTGCTGATGTTTTTTTCTGCCATTCTTTCAGGGTATGGAGGAGTCCACACTCTGTGTCCCCCTCATTCGCTCCCTCCAGGAACTCTTTGCCCTGAAAGACCCCTCACTGCTCAGCCTGGAGGTATCTGGACTTATGGCAGCGTTCCCAGATATCAGGTGAATGTAGTCTTACTGCACACGTGGGCATCATAGAATGGTACAGTTGGAAGGGACCTCCTGGGCCATCTGGTCAACCCCCTGCTCAAAGCAGGATTCACTAAATCATACCTGACAGATGTCTGTCCAGCCTCTGTTTGAAGACTTCCATTGAAGGAGAACTCGCCACCTCTCGTGGCAGCCTGTTCCACTCATTGATCACCCTAATTGTCCAGAAGTTTTTTCTAATATCTAATCTGTGTCTCCTCCCATTCAGTTTCATCCCATTGCTTCTAGTCTTTCCTTGTATAAATGAGAATAAAGATGATCATTCTACAATGTGACAGCCCTTGAGATATTTGTAGACAGCTATTAAGTCTCCTCTTAGTCTTCTTTTTTGCAAACTAAACATTCCCAAATTCTGTAAACGTTCCTCTTAGGACATGATTTGCAGACCGGTCACCATTCTGGTCGCTCTTCTCTGAACTTGCTCCAGTTTGTTGATTTCTTTTTTAAGATGTGGTGCCCAAAACTGGACACAATATTCCAGATGAGGTCTCACCAAAGAGGAGTAGAGGGCAATAATGACTTCACGTGATCTAGACTGTATGCTTCTGTTAATACATCCCAGAATTGTATTTGCCTTTTATTGCTGCTGCATCACACTGTTGACTCATATTCAGTCTGTGATCTATTAGTATACCCAAGTCTTTTTCACATGTGCTGTTGCTTAGCCCTATTCCTCCCATTCTGTATATGCTTTTTTCATTTTTATTGCCCAGATGTAGTACTTTGCATTTTTCACTGTTAAAAACCATTCTGTTAGTTGCTGCCCACTTCTCCAGTTTATTTATATCTTTTTGAATCCTCTCTCTCTCTTCTCTAGTATTAGCTATCCCTCCTAGCTTTGTGTCATCAGCAGATTTAATCAGTTTACCCTCAACTCCTTCATCTAATTCTTTGATAAGATGTTGAACAATACATGACCCAGGACAGAGACCTGTGGTACCCCACTTGAGACATTCTTCCAACTGGATGTGCAGCAATTTAAGACCACTCTTTGGGTTCGATCACTAAGCGGGTTAGGAATCCACCTAACAGTTGTCTTGTCCATTCCATACTTAGTCATTTTTTCATAAGGATTGTGTGAGATACTTTGTCAAATGCTTTGCTGAAGTCAAGATATACTATATCTACAGCATTTCCTTGATCCACCCAATCAGTGATTCCGTCATAGACGGAAATTAAGTTAGTCTGACATGACTTATTAGTTACAAACCCATGCTGACTCTGTTTAATCACTTCATTCTTATCCAGGTACTGACATACATGTTGTTTAATAATTTGTTCAAAGATCTTTCCTGGTCAGACTCACCGGCCTATAGTTGCCTGGGTCCACCTTCTTCCCCTTTTTGAAGATAGGAACAACATTTGCTCCTCTCCAGTCTTCTGGGACTTCTCCTGTTCTCCAAGAATGTTCAAAGATTATGGAGAGGGGTTCAAAAATGTCTTCTGCTATCTCCTTCAGTACTCTGGGGTGTAATTCATCTGGACCTGGAGACTTGAATTCATTTAGGTTAGCTAAGTGTTTCCTCACTATCTATATATATCTATATATATATCTATCCTGGATTCTTCTATTCCCTTAATAGGACAGTGAAGAACAGTTGATGTTATATTTCCTTTCAGAGAGAAAACAGAAGCAAAATAGGAATTTAAAAGTTCGGCCTTCTCAACATCCTGTCTTACCATTTCATCATCTTCATCCTGTAAAAATCCTATAGCATCTTTTACTTTTAACATATCCCCAAAATCCTTTTTTATTGCTTTTGACATCTCTTGTAAGCCTTAGGTCATTGTCAGCTTTACATAATCTGATTTGTGCCCTGCAGACAGCATTATATTCTTCTTTAGATATGCCTCCCTCTTTCCATTTTATAAACATTTTTTTCTTCCTTTTTAGCATGTGCTTAAGTTCTGTTTTCATCCATCCTGGTTTCCTTAAATGCTCCCTGTTCTTCCCTCTTCTCGAAATTGTTAACGATTGTGCTTTGAAAATCTCATTTTTCAAGATTTCCCATCCTTCCTGGACATTTTTGTCCTTAAGGATATCCAGCCATTGGATCCCTCCAATTCTCCTTCTGAATCCCATAAAATCTGCCTTTCTGAAATCTAACCTTGACGTCTGAGTCTTCACAGGTCTTCCTCCTCTAGTTATCCAAAATTCTAAAATAGCATGGTCACTACCTCCTAGGGTCCCAGCCCCTCTTACCCTCCTCAGCCATTTCCTCCCTGTTTATAAGGATTAGATCCAAGCTAGCAGTTCCCCTTGTTTTCTCCCCTACCTTTTGGTAGATAAAGTTGTCAGCAAGAGAGGATAAGAATTTCCTTGACCTGTTAGTTTTGCCTGAGAGAGATTCCCAACAAATGTCTGGATAGTTGAAATCTCCCATGACAACTATGTCATATTTTTTGGAGAACTTGGCCATTTGATGCATAAAGAGTTCATCCATATCTTCAGCTTGCACTGGCGGCCTGTAGTAAATGCCTACAATGGTGTCTTTTCCGTTGTTCTCTCCTTAGAGGTGGATCACACTTCCGTTTTTTGACGTCCGTTAAAAAAAAAACGGATCCGCCATTTTTTTTGGCGGATCCGGTTTTTTTCGCCATAGACTTGCATTAGTGGCTAAAGCGGATCCGGTAGCATCCGTTTTTGGCAAAACGGAAACGGATCCGTTTTTTCACACTTTGGCGGACGCCAAAAAACTGATGTGTGAAACAGGCCTTACTCCTTACCCTCTCCTGTTCTCTTCTTACCCAAAAAGTTTCCACAGAACTCCCAGTCTCTGAAGCTTGGATCTCTGTGCGACACCTCCTTCTCGTTTATTAAGTCTGTTTCTTGCAGATAAGTTGTATCCTTCTAGCCTTGTATTCCAATCATGTGTATCGTCCCACCAAGTCTCACTGATTCCAATGACATCATATTTCTTTTCCTGTGTTAGTAGTTCCAATTCTCCTTGTTTGTTGCCCATGCTTTGTGCATTGGATAGAAACATTTAGGTTTGTGATTGGTTTCTCTTTCTCCAATATTTTTATTAATTAGATTTGTTGTCTTTGTTCTTACTTTCCACATCTAATAGCAGTTGGGCTAGAATTAACGGCATCTCCTTTTTTCCCCAGTGAAGACCATGTGTTGGCGCTGTTAGAGCTGCGCGGTGATGTGACCCGGGATCTCCGTTACACGGTTGTTACCACCATGCATCAACAGGCTCCGACTCTTCCAGAAGACTATCGGCCCATTTTTATAAGTGTTCCTGTTCCTGTGCGAGCGCCGCCATTCTGCCTCCACCCAAGTTCTTGTGCCTAAGGTGCAGAAGAAAAAACGTGCCTTATTGGGGTAACCCACTGACCGCTTGAGTCCCATGACCGGGAAGATCAGCCAAGCCATAGACGAGCACCTGGACAACTGTTGGAGGTGTGAGGCACCTTCCAGGCAGCCACGTGGGAGACTGGAGACCACCTAGATCCCACTTGCCACCAAAACAATACCTCAGAGTCTGCGGTTTGAAGCTCTGGTTTGGCTGATGGGCATGGCCATATTGCACAGGTAGGACATTGGCAGGGTACTACCTGCCGTGGATGGCTCCTGTGGGGTTATTCTTCCTCTGACAGGAAATAGTTAGGGGGGGTCCTGCTGACGCTGGCCATCCTCGCCTCCTTTCAGTGGTAGCTATGTCCTGAGTCCCTCTTCCAGACTGTCCTCGGCTTGTTCCTCGTCCTCCTGTGATAAGAGATGAAAGCTGTAATAAACATGTTTCATTGTATTGTTACCTGTTCTACAGTCTTATAACCATTACTAATAATGCAAGATCTCTGCTTACTGTAAGTGACTGGAAATGGACTTCCTTGAAGGTATGGCCAATCCTCAGGTAACACTACATGAAGGTCAGTGGACACAGGTGGCTGAATTGAAGGAATTGCTTCATCACCCATTTACAGCGACTAAAAAGTTACAAGCTGAGGATTTAGCCTCTGCTTGGTGAGGTCAGTCAAGGGTTTGGCAAGGGCGCTATAGTCCTGTACGAACCGCCTATAGTACCCTGCAGTGCCCAAGAAGGACTTCACCTGTTTCTTGGTCCTGGGGGTGGGCCAGGACACGATTGCGTCCACTTTTCCTGGCTCCGGACTCATGGAACCCCCGCCTACCCGGTGCCCCAGGTAGTGGACCTTGCGCATGCCTATCTGGCACTTCCCTGGCTTGATGGTCAGGCCTGCCTGGTGAAGACGCTTGAGCACCTCCTGGAGGTGCTGAAGGTGTTCCTCCCAGGTGGAACTGAAGACGGCAATATCGTCTAAGTACGCCACGGCGTACTCCTCCAGTCCCCGAAGCAGGTGGTTGACCATCCGCTGGAAAGTGGCAGGGGCATTCTTCATGCCGAAGGGCATGACCGTGGACTCGTACAGTCCAAAGGGGGTGATAAAGGCGGATTTCTCCTGCGCCTCAGGGCTCAGGGGAATCTGCCAGTATCCCCGACTCAAATCCATGATGGATATGTAGTTGGCGTTTGTCAACCGCTCGAGCAGATCCTCAATGCGCGGCATTGGGTGGGCATCAGAGGTTGTGATGGCGTTGAGCCCCCTGTAGTCCACGCAGAACCGGGTGGTTCGATCCTTTTTAGGAACGAGGACTACAGGTGAAGCCCACGCACCTTTTGACCGTCGAATCACTCCCAGCCTTAACATCTCATCGACCTCTCGGCGCATGACTTGTTGCACCGTTTCAGAGATCCGATAAGGTGTTCGCCGTAATGGGGCATGATTCCCGGTGTCCACCTCATGAACCGCTAACTCCGTCCTCCCAGGACGGTTGGTGAACACGGGCCGGAAGAGTTCCAGGGTGGCCATCAACTGCAACCGCTGGGACACGGTGAGCGAACCACTTATCTCCATGTCCTCAATGGACCCATTGGCCTTGGCCTGGGCCAGCATGTCCAGGAGGGAATCTTCCTCCCCATCCTCTGGCAGATTGCAGACCGGTAGGACGCAAGCTTCACGTTCGTAGTGCGCCTTCAGCATGTTGACGTGAAAGGCCTTGCGCCTACCCCGAGCATGGTCAAGCGTGACCACGTAGGTGACCGGGTTGAGCTGTTGGTGGACGACGTACGGGCCTTCCCAGGCTGCCTGAAGCTTATCCGTTGGTACAGGGACCAGCGCCCACACCTTTTGACCCACCTGGTAGGTCCGCTCCCGGGCGTTCTGGTCGTACCAGTGCTTCTGGTCAGCCTGAGCCTGCGTCATGTTGTCATGCACCAACTGCGTCAAGGTCTGCATCTTGTCACGGAAGCGCATGACATAATCCACGATGGACACTTCTGTGGGGTTTGGCTCATCTTCCCAGGATTCTCTTATCAACCCAAGGGGTCCCCGGACTCGCCTGCCATACAGGAGCTCGAAGGGGGAGAACCCGGTCGAGGCCTGCGGAACTTCTCTGTAAGCGAACAGCAGGTGTGGGAGGTACCGCTCCCAGTCGCGCCCTTGGGTCTCAACCAGTATGCGGAGCATCTGTTTGAGGGTACCATTGAAACGTTCACACAAACCATTAGTCTGTGGGTGATACGGACTCGATACCAGCTGCGTCACCTGCATTTTCTCACAGAGAGCCTCCATTAGGCGAGACATGAATTGGGGCCCTTGATCGGTAAGCATCTCCCTGGGAAATCCTACTCTTGAAAAGATGGTCACCAGTGCGTCAGCCACCTTATCTGCCCTGGTTGAAGACAGAGCTACTGCCTCTGGGTACCGGGTAGCGTAGTCTACCACGGTGAGAATGTATCGCTTTCCGGAGCTGCTGGGGACGGACAGCGGTCCTACAATGTCCACCGCGATTCTCTGGAAAGGCTCCTCTATCACCGGCAAAGGAATAAGGGGAGCCTTAAGAGCAGGCCCCGCCTTACCCACTTTTTGACAGGTGGCACAGGAGCGGCAGTAGTGTGTTACATCTGTCCCCATCTTGGGCCAATAGAAGTGTTGAGACAGCCGTGCCTTTGTTTTGCTGATCCCCAAGTGTCCAGCGAGTGGAATCTCATGGGCAATCCGCAACAACTCAGTTCTGAACTGATAGGGGACGACCAGCTGTCTTTCCCTCAACCACTCCTTTTTAGGATCTCTGGGTACTGTCTCCCGGTACAACCTTCCTCGTTCCCAGAACACCCTCTCCTTATCAGACTTGGAGGTGGGCGTCTCGGCGAGACCTCTCAATTTCTCCAGGCTGGCATCTGAGTGCAGAGCAGCCTGGAACTCCATGCTGGAGGCTGCCAGAAGTGACGTCAGGGTCCCCTCTTTACTGGGACCCTCTGGAACCGGCTCTGGGTTCACCTCTGGTTCAGTCTCTCCTGTAGCAGCAGAGGGTCCAGAAGACAGTGCGTTACCTGCGATCTGGGCACTCTGACTGCGTGTGACAGCTGCTATGTATGCTGTCTCCCTGGGGATTTCTTCAGACCCACCAGCTGGTGCTGCCCTGGGCTCTACCTCCCCATCCACCCCCAACACTTTAGGAGCAGTGCTACTTATGGGCCAGTTACCTTCCTCGGTGGCACTGGTCAGCTGCATGGCATTACCTTCCTCATGGTCCCCATGCACCTCCCCATTCTCTTGAGCACCGTTGCTTGCTCCTGCCAGGGGTTCCTCAGCCGTCTCACTCCGCAGAGTGACGGGGCTGAGCACCTCGGTACCTGTGGACACATCTACCGTTTCAAAGAAAGGGTTAACGGGTTCAGTCGGCACAGATACATCAACATCATCATTCCTAGGAAAAGAATGGTTATCAGTTTGCTTTGGTACATTCACATCAGCATCATACCTTGGGAAAGAATGGTTGTTAGTTGCATCATTACTCATCAAGGCATTAGCAGGTAACACATTCAGTTTCCCATCATCAACATCATCAGGGTTAACGTTACCCTTATTATCAGTTTGGGGAAGGGTGTCAGGGACATAGTATGCAACCATCCTCCCCAAGTCAGTCCCCAATAAAACATCAGTGGGCAGGTTTTCAGACACTCCCACCTCCCTCAACCCGCTCCCGGCACCCCAGTCAAGAAAAACTCGTGCCACTGGCAAGGGACAACGGGTGCCTCCAATCCCGGTGACAGTCAGGGTTTTCCCCTCAACAAACTCTTCAGGGGCCGCCAGTCCAGGACGGATGAGGGTTCGTTCAGCCCCGGTGTCCTTGAGGCCTGTAGCAAGACGGGCCCCCACCTGAACAGGTTGAACGTTGTCGTTAGCCCTCCCAACCACACCTCCCACCAAAAGAACAGAGGCGTTGGGCCCGGGGGCCTTGGCTGGGGGGTTCTTCGGCCTATTCGGACAGGTGTAAAAGAAGTGACCAGGCCGCTGGCAGTGGTGACACAGGCGACTGTCAGTAGCCGGCCTGCTGTTGGCAACAGGGACTGGGCCTCCGGAGGGACGGCTAGCTGGGGCATTGGGGTTGGTTGCTGGCTTACCCCCTTTCCAGCTGGTGGCGACTGGCCTCCGCGTCTCGGGCTTCCGGTTGGCCTCGTGGTTGTCGGCGATCTGCGCCGCTTTGTCCGCGTTCGTTGGTTCGCGGTCCAGGATGAACTGTCGGACCTCAGCTGGGCAGAGATGCAGGAACTGGTCTTTGATCATCAGGTCCCGTAGCTGCTCAAAGGTTTCAACGGACAGTCCATGGATCCACTGGTCAAAGTGGGTCCTGAGTCCTTGCACCACATCACTGTAGCTATCGTGTGGGCCACGTTGGAGGTGTCGGAACTTCTTTCGGTATACCTCAGGTGTCAGCCGGTATTTGGCGATCAGCGCCTGCTTTATGGCGTCATAGTCGTCATCGGCTTCTGGCGGAAGAGAAGCAAATGCCTCCAGGGCTTTGCCTTTTAGCCCTGGGGTCAAGTACCTTGCCCATTGGTCTCTAGGCAGCTGGTACTGTCTGCAGGCTTTCTCAAAGGCTCGCAGAAATGTGTCCAAGTCCCCATCCTTTTCCATCACGGGAAAATGCTCTGGCCGGGGTTTAGGAGTCTGGACGCTGCTGGGCTCACTGCTTCGGGCTGTGGGGGCATTCCCACCCCGCTGGAGTACCTCCAGTTCATGGGCCCTCTGCGCCTCCCTCTCGGCTCTCTGCTCTGCTCTCTCAGCCTCCGCTCGGCGCTCAGCTCTCTCAGCCTGGGCTTGACGCTCGGCTTGGGCCTCCTGCCGATATTGCTGGATCAGCCTCACCCGCCCATCACTGTCTTCGGCGGGGAGTGCGTCCAAGGCCATTTGCAGATAGGGGTCCACCCCGTCCTGGATGAATGTGGGGCCAGCGCTCAGGAGTGGAGCCTCTGCTGCAGCCCCATTGCCACTTGGGCCAACTTCTGCGCTCGCTGGATTCTGGTCGTTGTCCAGCTGCACTAGAGCCGCGATCATTTGAGCTCTGTTTTTGTACGTGGCGTCAAGGCCTTGGTACGTGCATAACCCAGCAAGAACTTCCTTTGTCTGCCGGTTGTACCAAGGTTCTCCTTTTGCCGCCATGGTTGCCAAATAAAAGATAGAAAAAGAAAAACGAAGAAATGGGAGGGAATACTTGTATGTACACACAAATGTCTCAGAACTAGTAACCACTGAGTCTGTTCTCCAAAACCTATGATGCAGGATTCCCGCAGGAACCGTGCAGGTTTTTAGTGAGAGGAATGATTGCTCAAACCAAATCACTAATGCTCTAGGATTATCCCACCGCTCTGCCACCAATATGTGACGAACAGCCCACCGCCGTTCGTCTACTTACGGGCGATACTAACGGGGGTCCCGCTGCCACCAACACGCGACGGACAGCGGACCCTGTGTCACCACTATGTCACAATCCCACCACTGACACGGGTGTATCAGCGGACGGAGGGACGTGACACAATGCCGGCACACAGCTATCACAGGCACCGTTGGGGCTTATCTTAGTTATCCCACCACCGGCACCATGTGACAAAAATATCCAGCAAGCTAATCTCGCTCTACAATTTGCCGCAGGGGGAGTTTAATTTGGATGCCCCACCACTGCTATCAATCTTCCAAGTACTGCGGGGATTTATGTATATCCCACTTTCTCAGTTCCACTTTGGAACTCACAGCTCTCCGGCGCCCCCCCTTACCCTCAGGTCAGTCAGGGAACTGCACCTAGGATAATTGGTCGCCGGACGGGCTGCCTGTTGTGAACCGGCAATTAGGCTTCTGCAGTAAGGGAATTATCAATGCTGTGGCTGCAGACCCTTATTCAGCAATATAAGACCCTTCTGTACTGCCAGCAAGCCGTAATAGCCGTACACAACGCGCTGCCACCAGTCACGGTTACTTAATTCACAGTGTTAAATTAAGAGGGTCCGTGGCAAACCCTTTGAATTAGTAGCGATTATCTATCAAAGGCGTATAGTTCGAGTCTTAGAGCATGGAGACAGATCTAAATAATTATTTCATTTATTTTCCGAAAGAGGACAGTGATTACAGATAAAAGTTGCTATAAAATTGAGACATAAAATATGTACAGTACAGGTATAAAATAAAAGTGGAGAAAACAAAGAGATTACACTCACAGTTCCATATTGTTCCTTAGGCAGACCATGCGGCTAAGGTGGGTGGAGGCGGAGCTGCACTTCTCCGCTCATCTGGATCTTTCTAGCACGACGACTTGAGCTGTTCTGAGCTGGTTCTGCCAGGGAATGCCTTATAGACTTTCCTATGTGACATCACAGAGAGGTGCATTCTGGGTTGATCCCACCTCTCTTATCCAAGTTATGTTTTGGCTACAAAACTTAGATTAGCTATAACTTTATGGGAGAAGCTGGTATGGACTCATCAGTGGTATCATGTTTCCCAGCGTAATGAGCCCATCAAGAAAACATCAAACATCTATGCGATATGACCGTCCATTTGGGCGCAAATCATATCTCAGGTTCTGGACATCCGAGAGTTTTGCAACAGGCACCACAGCGAAGCTGGTCTGCTCGGATCGCAGAAATATGATTTTTATATTTCTGCTGGGTATGGTTTTCGCGGGACAATCCCTTATTGTTTTATTCAAACTCCTGGTTTCAAACAAAGAGTTTAGTTCCCGCACTTTTTTTTCTCTTTCAGCTGAGAGAAGCCAAATGGTGTGAGGAAGATGGTCTAGCTAATTAACATTCCTGCTATTCCAGAGAAAGTGGCAGGGTTGATAAAACCTGGGGGGAAAGAATTCCTACTACTGACAGTTTACAATGTCCTAGGATGGAGGATTTGTTAGCACATTGCAACAGAAAACATATCTTCGGGCATTGTACATCACACCATCATCATCCTTCAGGAGCGCATACTGCTGGGAAAAACATTCACCAAGTGTTCTAACCTATGAAAGCGCCGTCCAGTGCTCTCACTAGTTCCCAGATCTTTGCCGCAAAGTGAATGGAAAGAGGAATGGAGTGATCCAGGGACGGGATCTACAGGCAGTATCTCAGGACACCAAATAGGTGAGTGGATTCACACTGAGGATATACCTTTGACAATTAACTACTACACTTAGAAGCTTGCGCTTCCCATTTTTCTCCCTATAATCCCCTCTTATTTCACATGAGTATATACGGTAGTTATGCCCTTCCAGGGTAAACATGGCCCTTGGCACAGTGGATCCACACTCATTGCTGTCACACCTGGAGGCCATGGCTGTCACCATCGCTGGTCTCCTCCAGTTTCAGGCTTTCCAGCAATTAAGGCCTGATCTCTGGAGGCCATGGCTGTCACCATCGCTGGTCTCCAGTGTCAGGCTTTCCAGCAATTAAGGCCTGATCTCTGGAGGCCATGGCCGTCACCATCGCTGGTCTCCTCCAGTATGAGGCTTTCCAGCACTTAAGACCTGATCTCTGGAGGCCATGGCCGTCACCATCGTTGGTCTCCAGTTTCAGGCTTTCCAGCAATTAAGGCCTGATCTCTGGAGGCCATGGCCGTCACCATCGCTGGTCTCCAGTGTCAGGCTTTCCAGCAATTAAGGCCTGATCTCTGGAGGCCATGCCCATCACCATCACTGGTCTCCTCCAGTGTGAGGCTTTCCAGCAATTAAGACCTGATCTCTGGAGGCCATGGCCATCACCATCGCTGGTCTCCTCCCGTGTCAGGCTTTCCAGCAATTAAGGCCTGATCTCTGGAGGCCATGGCCATCACCATCGCTGGTCTCCTCCCGTGTCAGGCTTTCCAGCAATTAAGACCTGATCTCTGGAGGCCATGGCCATCACCATCGCTGGTCTCCTCCCGTGTCAGGCTTTCCAGCAATTAAGGCCTGATCGCTGGAGGCCATGGCCGTCACCATCGCTGGTCTTCTCCAGTGTCAGGATTTCCAGCAATTAAGACCTGATCGCTGGAGGCCATGGCCGTCACCATCGCTGGTCTCCAGTGTCAGGCTTTCCAGCAATTGAGGCCTGATCTCTGGAGGCCATGGCCATCACCATCACTGTTCTCCTCCTGTGAGAAGCTTTGCAGCAATGCTGAACACCATAGAAAAAAAAATTCTAGGACTAGTATCACAAGGAGTAAAATTAATAAACATTATTAGAATAAATGTGAAAAAAATCCAACATCGGACACATAAAATGGTGGGTGAGAAGACAGGGTTGTTGCATTACCCGGTATACTAAATATCCTAATTTATTCATGCAATCCTAATAAAGGATTTTTTTTTATAAGGTCAGGGTAGACAAATCTGTAAGTGCACATACAGCAATCACAGGAATACTAACTACTGGTCAATGATCCACACAGATCAATGCACACTTTATCCAAAAGTCAAAGAGTTAAAGTTGATGGTCGTGCATAATATGATCAGGGTGTATGAAGGAATTAAGTAAGGACCATGCACATTGAGAGAAGCAGACCCCCGAGAAAAACAGGTATTCACATACAGTATGTAGGAGTCGCTTACTCACCCACCGGGGTGCCAATGTGCGTTTCGCAGATGCTTCATCAGGAGTTGGTGAGGAGGGTGAGTCATCTATTGAAGGCACATTTGGCCAATCACAGAAGACACACAGGGGAAATCGCTCACAGAGCGTAGTGATATTTACTGTGCAGGTGTGCATGCTGGTGCATGCGCAGTCCAAGCTTGTTATCAAGCGATGATGGTCAGTGCATGCGCATTAGAGCTGGAGTGTTTTGCGCATGCGCGCAGAATCACATACTGCTGCGCTGGCATTCAACAAGTACATTTCTGAGGCAGGTTTATAGATGACATCCTACTAATAAGGCAGGGCCCCAGGGGTGAATTGGATCAATTTCTCTGACCTCATCCGGAATTAATATAACCTCACTCACCCACACAGCAAGCCCCACCTCAATTTATTGT
Source organism: Dendrobates tinctorius (assembly GCF_039654945.1). Taxonomy (NCBI): domain Eukaryota; kingdom Metazoa; phylum Chordata; class Amphibia; order Anura; family Dendrobatidae; genus Dendrobates; species Dendrobates tinctorius. The sequence goes on from NW_027362103.1 coordinate 1,315,090, forward strand.
CTTGATCGTTCTATAGAGGTTGATGATATGGGTGATCTCCAAACAGACATGCAGAGAAAAGAACCTGCTGCTAATGCTCTTACATCCATTATCGTCTCATCCCACACATCTGATAAGAAGTATACCCACCGGACAGTTCTTCATATCACGCAGGTGCTGCTCAGAAGGCCACATGTATGACAAACAAGGAGGAGACCTCACAGAATGTTTCCAGCAATGGGGATTAAGTTGAGAACGCGCAAAAAGGAGAAATATCAAACGCCTGGACCTTCTAGTCCCAAAGGAAAACGAGAAGGCAGAAAGACTTTGCTTCATCTGTGACTTCCAAGCTCGGCATTACCAGGATTGTGATCTAACTAAACTCTGGCCAGTATTAAAGTGTGATAGACCCTGCCATGTCCTTCAGAAGGTGAAACGAACTTAGAGATCTTTTGGTCCATAGGGTTCACAAATCTGATGAGGACTAACATGTATTTGGTTCCCGGGGACCTACAGTCATGGCCAAAAGTATTGACACCCCTGCAATTCTGTCAGATAATACTCAGTTTTTTCCTGAAAATGATTGCAATCACAAATTCTTTGGTATTATTATCTTCATTTAATTTGTCTAAAATGAAAAAACGCAAAAGAGAATGAAGCAAAAAGCAAAACATTGATCATTTCACACAAAACTCCAAAAATGGGCCGGACAAAAGTATTGGCACCCTCAGCCTAATACTTGGTTGCACAACCTTTAGCTAAAATAACTGCGACCAACCGCTTCCGGTAACCATCAATGAGTTTCTTACAATGCTCTGCTAGAATTTTAGACCATTCTTCTTTGGCAAACTGCTCCAGGTCCCTGATATTTGAAGGGGGCCTTCTCCAAACTGCCATTTTTAGATCTCTCCACAGGTGTTCTATGGGATTCAGGTCTGGACTCATTGCTGGCCACCTTAGAAGTCTCCAGTGCTTTCTCTCAAACCATTTTCTAGTGCTTTTTGAAGTGTGTTTTGGGTTATTGTCCTGCTGGAAGACCCATGACCTCTGAGGTAGACCCAGCTTTCTCACACTGGGCCCTAAATTATGCTGCAAATTTGTTGGTAGTCTTCTGACTTCATAATGCCATGCACACGGTCAAGCAGTCCAGTGCCAGAGGCAGCAAAGCAACCCCAAAACATCAGGGAACCTCCGTCATGTTTGACTGTAGGGACCGTGTACTTTTCTTTGAATGCCTCTTTTTTTCTCCTGTATGTTGATGCTTTTGCCCTAAAAGCTCTACTTTTGTCTCATCTGACCAAAGAACATTCTTCCAAAATGTTTTAGGCTTTTTCAGGTAAGTTTTGGCAAACTCCAGCCTGGCTTTTTTATGTCTCGGGGTAAGAAGTGGAGTCTTCCTGGGTCTCCTACCATACAGTCCCTTTTCATTCAGAAGCCGACGGATAGTACGGGTTGACACCGTTGTACCCTCGGACTGCAGGGCAGCTTGAACTTGTTTGGATGTTAGTGGAGGTTCTTTATCCAACATCCGCACAATCTTGCGTTGAAATCTCTTGTCAATTTTTCTTTTGCGTCCACATCTAGGGAGGTTAGCCACAGTGCCATGGGCTTTACACTTCTTGATGACACTGCGCACGGTAGACACAGCAACATTCAGGTCTTTGGAGATGGACTTGCAGCCTTGAGATTGCTCATGCTTCCTCACAATTTGGTTTCTCAACTCCTCAGACAGTTCTTTGGTCTTCTTTCTTTTCTCCATGCTCAATGTGGTGCACACAAGGACACAGGACAGAGGTTGAGTCAACTTTAATCCATGTCACCTGGCTGCAAGTGTGATTTAGTTATTGCCAACACCTGTTAGGTGCCACAGGTAAGTTACAGGTGCTGTTAATTACACAAATTAGAGAAGCATCACAGGATTTTTCGAACAGTGCCAATACTTTTGTCCACCCTCTTTGTTATGTTTGGTGTGGAATTATATCCAATTTAGCTTTAGGACAATTCTTTTTGTGTTTTTTTCATTTAAGACAAATTAAATGAAGATAATAATACCAAAGAATTTGTGTTTGTAATCATTTTCAGGAAGAAACTGAGTATTATCTGACAGAATTGCAGGGGTGTCAATACTTTTGGCCATGACTGTAAATGAGGCAGTGCCTCATGTGGACATTGTGTGGTATGTTCCGATATGGTTAATGCCACCGAATTTCTTGATTCATCCAGAACCATTCGCCATCAAATTAAATTTCCTATCAACTGTGGGACAAACCAAGTGATCATCTATGGACCTTGCCCTTGTAATAATATTTCCGTGGGCATGACCACCAGGGAACTCTGAAAACACGTGCGGGACATCATGGCCGCAAAAGAAGCAACTTCAAGTAACAAACTAAAACTGATCCCTCACCATTTCTGGCTAGTACACAAGTGCGATTAAACACTTCTAAAAATATATGGCCTTGACGGAGTCTTCCCAGGCCCGAGAGGGGAAAACTGGAAGCACAGATGAGAACAAAGGGAGGAGAGATTCCGACCCCAGTGTCTCAATGAGCATTTGTTGTTCCATTTCTGTAATACCATCATCTGTGGCGTTGGACCTCTGCGTGTGCCCCTCTGAGCCGCTGTTTGCAACATCAATGTTATTTCAGTCTTCATATTTTATTTAATTCCTTGTTGTCTTTGTGTTTTTTATTCTAGATACACATTTCACACCAATTGTAGTGATGATGATAATTTTGCCGGGCAGATTTATCCTTTGGTCCAACACACTGGAGGATCACATTCTTTTTTCCCCATTCTAGACCTTTTGTAGGTGATGGACTATTCATACACTGAACCACTGTAATATACACTTTAATGATATACACTTAGGATCATTATAATGTACTGGTGTATATATGTGTGTGTGTCCTATGGACAGATTAGACAAAAAAAAGGAACCTTTTGGCAACGCACATCAGACGAGACGTTCACAGACGGAAAAATGAAGCGTATCAAGAAAAGAACACTGTCCCTACTGTGAAACATGGAGGAGGCTCGGTTATGTTTTGGGACTGCATCCGGCACAGGGTGTCTAGATTCTGTGCAGAGTACAATTAAATCTCAAGACTATCAAGGGATTCTAGAGAGAAATGTCCTGCCCAGTGTCAGAAAGCTTGGTCTCACAGGTCATGGGTCTTGCAACAGGATAATGACCCAAACCACACAGCTAAAAACACCCAAGAATGGCTAAGAGGAAAACACTGGGCTATTCTGAAGTGGCCTTCTATGAGCCCTGACCTAAATCCTATTGAGCATCATTGGAAAGAGCTTATAAAATGCTGTCTGGAAAAGGCAACCTTCAAACACAAGACAACTGGAGCAGTTCCCTCTTGCGGATTGGCCAAAATACCTGTGAGAGGCGCAGAAGTCTCACTGACAGGTACATGAATCAGTTGATTGCAGTGATTGCCTCAAAAGGTTGTGCAGCAAAATATTAAGTCACGGGAACCATTATTTCTGTCCAGACCTATTTCATGAGGTTTATTCTTTATAAATTCTGTGGAATCATGGCTGAAAAGCAATGTCTGACCTTCATCTGTTCATTTTCATGGATTTTTGATTTATTACTTTCGTCAGATTCATGTTATTTCTGTCATTACACGAGGGGTGCCAACAATTTTGCAGATTCTGTGGAATTTGAAATGTAATTTATGCAAATTGTCAAAAAAGAAAAAATCCTGCAGCAATTTCACTCATTGCGGAAGATTTCATCAGTCACAGAAGCCGACATCACCACGAGTCCGATGAGAAGGCTCGGCGATCATGACCCGCGGCTATAACAGCACATGGAATAGTACCGCCAAACAGAAGAGGCATCAGAACCACCGCACTTTAGACATTGAAATCAATGAACAGATTGGTTAGATGTGTTGGGCAGCTATGTCTATTTTTCCTGACCTTCCCATAGGTGCCGGGAGTCACTGCCGCTGTCCAATGCTGGTGTCCTGGGTTCACCTCTAACTGAGGACGATGAGATTCCTCCTCTCAGGTGTATTTTAGAAAGTGTAGTCAGTAATTGTAATGGGACCTGCTCTAGTTTTCCTGATCTTCCCGTAAATGCTGAGAGTCCTATTGATGATCTGGGCAGGAATAAACTCTCAGGCAGCACAGTGGCTCAGTGGTTAACTCCATTGCCGTCCTACACTTCAGTCCTTAGTTCAACTCTGACTGATGTCAATGAGATTCCTCCTCTCAGACATCTCAGAAAATTAAATCAGAGACATTGAATGAGACCTGCTCTTCCTTCTCATGACCTGTCGGTGGGCACTGATAGACATATTGATGACCTGGCCATCAGGTAATGCTATGGTGGCTCAGTGGTTAGCTCCTTTACCTTTCACTGCTTGGGTCCTTGGTTCTACTCTGACTGAGGTCGGAGTAATTCCTCCTCTCAGGTCTTCTTTAGAAATTGCACATGGAGCTGCTCTAGTTTTTCCTGATCTTCCCATTGGAGCTGCGAGTTATCAATGATTTTGCCGGTGGTTCTCTTGTGAGCAGCACGGTGGCTCAGTGGAAAGTGCTGGTGATCTGCAGCATGGGAGTCCAGGGTTCAAACCCCACCATGGACAACATCTGCAAGGAGCCTGTATGTTCTCCCTGACTGAGCCATGTCTCCATAGACATATAGGTAGGGATCAGTGATGGTGTTACCTGTATTCTGAGGGTTGGAGGAACATTTGCATCTCTGGACAAAATTTTATTAAGTCCAAAAACTCCTTTTCACAGCTCAGGCACCGCTGAGCCGCATATATACAAGACAATTTCTTGTATCAGGACACCCATCCAATAAGGACTGACACCACTCAGGCTACTTGCCCAATGAAGGGGGCAGGCAAGCTGCCCTCCTGGATGCTGCACAGGTAACACCACCACTGTATGTCTATGGCGCATGGGTGGCAGCTCAGTCAGTGAGAACATACAGGCTCCTTGCAGATGTCATCCATGGTGGGATTTGAACCCTGGACTCCCATGCTGCAGATCACCAGTACTTTCCACTGAGCCACCGTGCTGCTCACAAGAGAACCACCGGCAACATCATTGATGACTCGCAGCTCCAATGGGAAGATCAGGAAAAACTAGAGCAGCTCCATGTGCAATTTCTAAAGAAGACCTGAGTGGAGGCATTACTCCGACCTCAGTCAGGATTGAACCAAGGACCCAAGTGTTAAAAGGTGATCGAGCTAACCACTGAGCTGAGTGGGTCCTTAATTCAATTCTGGCTATTGATGACCTGGCCATCAGGTAATGCTATGGTGGCTCAGTGGTTAGCTCGATCACCTTTTAATGCTTGGTTCCTTAGTTCTACTCTGACTGAGGTCGGAGTAATTCCTCCTCTCTGTTGTTCTTTAGAAGTTGCACATGGAGCTGCTCTAGTTTTTCCTGATCTTCCCATTGGAGCTGCGAGTCATCAATGATGTTGCCGGTGGTTCTCTTGTGAGCAGCACGGTGGCTCAGTGGAAAGTACTGGTGATCTGCAGCATGGGAGTCCAGGGTTCAAATCCCACCATGGACAACATCTGCAAGGAGCCTGTATGTTCTCCCTGACTGAGCTGCCACACATAGACATACAGTGGTGGTGTCACCTGTGCAGCATCCAGGAGGGCTGCTTGCCTGCCCCCTTCATTGGGCAAGTATCCTGAGTGGTGTCAGTCCTTATTGGATGAAAGTCCTGATACTAGAAATTGTCTTGTATATATGCGGTGCCTGAGCTGTGAAAAGGAGTTTTTGGACTTAGTAAAATTTTGTCCCCCTCATGTCCCTAGATGCAAATGTTCCTCCAACCCTCAGAATACAGGTCACACCATCACTGGCCCCTACCTGTTTGGCTTTGGAGCACAGCTGGCAGCTCAGTCAGGGAGAACATACAAGCTCCTTGCAGATGTCATCCATGGTGGGATTTGAACCCTGGACTCCCATGCTGCAGATCACCAGTACTTTCCACTGAGCCACCATGCTGCTCACAAGATAACCACCGGCAAAATCATTGATGACTCGCAGCTCCAATGGGAAGATCAGGAAAAACTAGAGCAGCTCCATGTGCAATTTCTAAAGAAGCCCTGAGAGGAGGAATTACTCCGACCTCAGTCAGAGTAGAACTAAGGACCCAAGCATTGAAAGGTAATCAAGCTTACCACTGAGCCACCGTGCTGCCTGAGAATTACATGATGGCTAGGTCATCAGTAGCCAGAATTGAACTAAGGACCCACTCAGCTCAGTGGTTAGCTCAATCACCTTTTAACGCTTGGGTCCTTAGTTCAATTCTGACTGAGGTCAGAGTAATTCCTCCTATCAGGTCTTCTTTAGAAGTTGCACATGGAGCTGCTCTAGTTTTTCCTGATCTTCCCATTGGAGCTGCGAGTCATCAATGATTTTGCCGGTGGTTCTCTTGTGAGCAGCACGGTGGCTCAGTGGAAAGTACTGGTGATCTGCAGCATGGGAGTCCAGGGTTCAAATCCCACCATGGATGACATCTGCAAGGAGCTTGTATGTTCTCCCTGACTGAGCTGCCACCCATGCTCCAAAGACATACAGTGGTGGTGTTACCTGTGCAGCATCCAGGAGGGCTGCTTGTCTGCCCCTTTCATTGGGCAAGTAGCCTGAGTGGTGTCAGTCCTTATTGGATGAATGTCCTGATACAAGAAATTGTCTTGTATATATGTGGCTCAGCGGTGCCTGAGCTGTGAAAAGGAGTTTTTGGACTTAGTAAAATTTTGGCCCCCTCATGTCCCTAGATGTAAATATTCCTCCAACCCTCAGAATACAGGAAACACCATCATTAGAGCATGGGTGGCAGCTCTGTCAGGGAGAACATACAAGCTCCTTGCAGATGTCATCCATGGTGGGATTTGAACCCTGGACTCCCATGCTGCAGATCACCAGCACTTTCCACTGAGCCACCGTGCTGCTCACAAGATAACCACCGGCAAAATCATTGATGACTCGCAGCTCCAATGGGAAGATCAGGAAAAACTAGAGCAGCTCCATGTGAAATTTCTAAAGAAGATCTGTGAAGAGGAATTACTCTGACCTCAGTCAGAATCGAACCAAACGTTAAAAGGTGATCAAGCTAACCACTGAGGTGAGTGGGTCCTTAGTTCTATTCTGGCTATTGATGACCTGGCCAGCAGGTAATTCAACGGTGGCTCAGTGGTTAGCTCGATTACCTTTTAACGCTTGGGTCCTTAGTTCTACTCTGACGGAGGTCGGAGTAATTCCTCCTCTCAGGTCTTCTTTAGAAGTTGCACATGGAGCTCCTCTAGTTTTTCCTGATCTTCCCATTGGAGCTGCGAGTCATCAATGATTTTGCCGGTGGTTCTCTTGTGAACAGCACGGTGGCTCAGTGGAAAGTGCTGGTGATCTGCAGCATGGGAGTCCAGGGTTCAAATCCCACCATGGATGACATCTGCAAGGAGCTTGTATGTTCTCCCTGACTGAGCTGCCACCCATGCTCCAAAGACATACAGTGGTGGTGTTACCTGTGCAGCATCCAGGAGGGCTGCTTGTCTGCCCCTTTCATTGGGCAAGTATCCTGAGTGGTGTCAGTCCTTATTGGATGAATGTCCTGATACAAGAAATTGTCTTGTATATATGTGGCTCAGCGGTGCCTGAGCTGTGAAAAGGAGTTTTTGGACTTAGTAAAATTTTGGCCCCCTCATGTCCCTAGATGTAAATATTCCTCCAACCCCCAGAATACAGGAAACACCATCATTAGAGCATGGGTGGCAGCTCTGTCAGGGAGAACATACAAGCTCCTTGCAGATGTCATCCATGGTGGGATTTGAACCCTGGACTCCCATGCTGCAGATCACCAGCACTTTCCACTGAGCCACCGTGCTGCTCATAAGATAACTACCGGCAAAATCATTGATGACTCACAGCTCCAATGGGAACATCAGGAAAAACTAGAGGAGCTCCATGTGCAATATCTAAAGAAGACCTGAGAGGAGGAATTACTCCAACCTCAGTCAGAGTAGAACTAAGGACCCAAGCGTGGAAAGGTAAGGGAGCTAACCACTGAGCCACCATAGCATTACCTGATGGCCAGGTCATCAATATGTCTATCAGTGCCCACCGACAGGTCATGAAAAGGAAGAGCAGGTTCCCTTGTGGTCAATGATTTTATTATCTGAGATGGGTCTGAGAGGAGGAATCTCATTGTTCTTGGTCAGAGCTGAAAGTCCCAGTGTCACCATGCTGCCCCATGGGGGCTTCACCACCAGCACCAGCAGGCTGTGCACCAATTTATGAGATGGGAACAAAAGGCTTTTAGTCTCCGAGTCCTCAGACAAAAGACCGGCGAGGGTGGCCGTTCACTGTGGGACATTTCTGACCCGTCCACGTACTAGAAGACATCACGTAATAATCTCCATGACACCCAGAGCTTGGTGCACAAGTGTCCTAGATTATTATTATTTATTGTTATAGCGCCATTTATTCCATGGCGCGTTACATGTAAGGAGGGGTATATATAATAAAAACAAGTACAATAATGTTAAACAATACAAGCCACGACTGGTCCAGGAGGAGAGAGGACCCTGCCCGTGACGGCTCACAATCTACAACGGGATGGGTGAGGATACAGTAGGCGAGGGTAGAGCTGGTCATGCAGCGGTTTGGTCGATCGGTGGTTACTGCAGGTTGTAGGCTTGTCGGAAGAGGTGGGTCTTCAGGCTCTTTTTGAAGGTTTCGATGGTAGGTGAGAGTCTGATATGTTGTGGTAGAGAGTTCCAGAGTAGGGGTGATGCGCGAGAGAAATCTTGTATGCGATTGTGGGAAGAGGAGATAAGAGGGGAGTAGAGAAGGAGACCTTGTGAGGATCGGAGGTTGCGTGCGGGAAAGTACCGGGAGACGAGGTCACAGATGTATGGAGGAGACAGGTTGTGGATGGCTTTGTATGTCATGGTTAGGGTTTTGTACTGGAGTCTCTGGGCAATGGGGAGCCAGTGAAGGGATTGACAGAGTGGAGAAGCTGGGGAATAGCGGGGGGACAGGTGGATTAGTCGGGCAGCAGAGTTTAGAATAGATTGGAGGGGTGCGAGAGTGTTAGAGAGGAGGCCACAGAGCAGGAGGTTGCAGTAGTCAAGGCGAGAGATTATGAGGGCATGGACTAGGGTTTTTACAGATTTTTGGTTGAGGAATGAACGGATCGGTGAAATATTTTTGAGTTGAAGTCGGCAGGAAGTGGAAAGGGTTTGGATATGTGGTTTGAAGGTGAGATCACCGTCAAGGATTACCCTGAGGCAGCGAGCTTGTGGGACTGGAGAGAGTGGGCAGCCGTTTACTTTAATGGATCGGTCCGTTGGGGGGGATCACGTGAGATGGGGGAAAGATGATGAATTCTGTTTTGTCCATGTTGAGTTTCAGAAATCTATCGGAGAAGAAGGATGAAATAGCAGACAGACATTGAGGGATTCTGGTTAGTAGGGAGGTGATATCTGGACCAGAGATGTAGATCTGTGTGTCATCAGCATAGAGATGATACTGAAAGCCATGAGATTCTATGAGCTGTCCCAGGCCAAAGGTGTAAATGGAGAAGAGCAGGGGTCCTAGGACTGAACCTTGCGGGACTCCGACAGATAGGGGGTGAGGTGAGAAGGTGGTGTGTGAGTGGGAGACGCTGAATGTCCGGTCTGTTAGGTATGATGAGATCCAGGATAGGGCCAAGTCTGTGATGCCAAGAGATGAGAGGGTCTGTAATAATAGGGAATGGTCCACTGTGTCAAAGGCAGCCGACAGATCCAGGAGGAGGAGGACAGAGTAGTGTCGCTTGCTCTCTAGATCCATCCCATTCTTGAATGTAGCAGAGGTGCGTGGCCTTATCTTCCACTGCATTCATTGTCTATGGGACTGTCTGGAAATAACGGAGCTCAGCGTTCTCAGACGGTCCCATAAACAATGAATTGAGCAGAGGTGCACAGGCTTATCCTCCACTGCATTCATTGTCTATGGGACTGTCTGGAAATAATGGAGCTCTGCTTTCCCACATGGTCCCATAAACAATGAATGGAGCACCCCAATAACACTTGGACCAGACGTCCTGGATGGCCACATTAATCCTACAGTTCCCATTAATAGGAAGTTGGTACGACCATACTGTTTGACTGCTGTGAATTGCAGTGTTAAGCCTGAAGAACCTGCATCGGAGAATCTCATTGTTGAGGATGAAGACCCAAAAGTTGAGAATTGCATTGTGAAGCAGCAGACCAATCCCTACAGTTCCCACTATTATGAACTGGGTCTTCCATACTTTTTGGCTAAGACTAAAACTAGGAAGGAAAAAAAGCACAATAGGGTCTTATCTGGGTTGAAGATGGAATAAATTCGGTTAGAATCTACTCACCTTTTCCAGGTCGGATAAAAGCATTTGAATCAATGTCAGCCTGCTGCACGCCCGAGGTTCACAATTGTGACCGCCAATATAGCTCCTTTTGGATGAGAGATTTAAACCAGGCTTACTGTGCGCTGCTGAAACCAGGATAAAGTCACCACTTGAAAGGTTTAACCATTTATTCCCAACGCGTTTCAAAGTGAAAAAACACTTCTTCTTCAGGGGATGACATATAGTGAATAGATACAGCCTTCTCTGGTTAAATACATGCAATATTTGAATTTGGGCGCCAAGAGATCACATGTGATGACAGGACAGATGTCAAAGTTCAAGGGTAAATAGAAAATAAAATACATTTACAATTGTTCTTATAGTTTAATCATTGAACCTTCTTGATTTCTGTTGCAGGTAATATATAAAAAAGTATGAAAAAGAATGTATTGGAAAAAGGAAAAAAGTTTTATTTCATTTTATATGCTGAGAAAACAATATTGGGAGATGGAGCGAACCCATAGAAAAGATACATATACATCACAGTCCAGAGACAACGCCACTAGGCTGAAGTGGACTTCGTTCAAGAGAGAAGAACGAGCTTAAAAAATAGAAGAAAAATGAATTTTAAATGTATAAAAAAATGTTTAAAATCGAATAAAACTCTTTTTAAAAATCTTTTATTAAAATATTTAAAAATTATGTATAAAAGTATGAAAAATAAAATTGCGTTGGATTAATTTGTGAGTGAATAAAATTTATTAAAAAATAGAGAATATAATTCCGATGGGAAAAAAAATCAAAATTATTGATAGGTGCAGAATGAAGGAAGCGGACCTACAGAAATAACACTCCAACATTGATTCATGGCAGCGAGTTCGTATCCCCAGAACAGAAACCAATTTCATAATTGCAACATTTTTAGAAAAAAGAGAGGAATAAATGTAAATTTAGGTTAATAGTTCAGTGAGAGCGCTCTAATAAAAAACAAGGAAAATATACAACAGGTTCCTTCTAAAAATACTCAGAAAAATTGTTAAAAGAAAACAATATCTTAAAAGAGAGTGGTTATAAAAAGACCTCTGTGATTTCATTGAGACCATTAGGTTTCAGAGTGTTTAATCTATAAATCCAAAAAAATCTCCTTACGATTTAATTGTCCCATTCTGTCAGGGTCAATGGGGCTTATTTTTAACCCCTTGTAGTTTTTTCCATGCTTGAGCGCAAAATGCCTAGATAGACCGTGTTGCATAAAACCTATTTTTATATTGTGTCTATGGGAGTTAACCCTTCGATGTAAAGGCTGGGTTGTTCTTCCTACATATTGTTTTTTGCAGTCACATTCGATAACATATATCACAAATCCTGTAGTACAATTAATAAAACTTTTAATGGGAAAGGATTCTTTAGTGAAAGTGGATTCAAAGGTTTTTACATTATGGGAAATAATACCGCAACAAAGGCAATTTCTTTTTCCACATTTATATATCCCCACTACTGAATTTGATGGGGAGGAGGATGGTTTTCTTTTGAGACGACTCGGAGCTACAAAATTTTTAATAGTAGGTGCTCTACGGAAAGTAATACCGGGGTTCCTCGGAAGAATTCTACATAAAACCGGATCATTTAAAAGGACATGCCAATTGCGTGTCAGAATTTCTCGGATTTTGGTATTCTCAGCACAGAATTGTGTAATAAAATTGCTTGTAAATCTTTTGTTATCAGTTGTAGTCTTCTTGGGTCCATAAATTAATAAATTCTGAGAAAGATTTTTGCTCGTATTATAGGCATCTTTAACCAATCCTTCGGGGTATTTCTTAGCTATGAACCTTTTCCTCAATATTTCAGCTTGGTTTTCAAAGTCCTTTATGTCAGTGCAATTTTTTCTAATTCTTTTATATTGGTTAACAGGTATATTTTTTAACCATTTATTATAGTGACCACTGCTGAAAGGTATATAGCTGTTTTTATCAACATGTTTAAAAAAGGTTTTTGTTAAAATATAATTGTTCTGAATAAATATGGTTATATCTAAAAAATTAATAGTAGAGGGATTATGTATCGAGGAAAAAGACAGACCCCAAAGATTATTATTAATATCTGTGATGAATTCATCGATATCATTCTTAGAATTATCCCAAATGAAGAATAGATCGTCTATGAATCTCTTATAAGTAATAATATTATTTTGAAATTTAGATTTAAAAATATACCAATCCTCGAAAACCCCCATAAAAATATTTGCGTATGTAGGTGCGACCTGGGACCCCATCGCAGTCCCAAGTCGCTGATGGTACAAGCACCCATCAAAAGTAAAATAATTATTTTTTAAAATGAATTCCATCCCTTTCAATAGAAAAATATTCAGGATTGAGAGTCCTCAGTAGTTGATACCTTTTAATGGCTAACTGAAAAGATGGTAATACATTGCATATTGCATATATTTGCATATTGCATTTTTTCTAGGCTGTATTGTGCATAAATATGTGACTTCAGATTTTGTATTAGTCTAGCCTGAAGAAGAGACCTGAGTAGTCTCGAAAGCTTGCAATGTGTTACCATCTTTTCAGTTAGCCATTAAAAGGTATCAACCACTGAGGACTCTCAATCCTGAATATTTTTCTATCCACTGGCTAACACGGTACAAAGATATACATCTTTCCTGTATCCCTTTCAATAAAAACTTTTTTTGCATAGATGACAGTCTTTTATCTTTCACTAAAACCTTATTGAAGCAAGCAAGTCCCAAATCGTGAGGAATATTGGAATATAAAGAGGATACATCCATGGTTAAAAACACATATTGTGGTTTCCATCTAATGGTTTGAAGTATTTGAATAAGATGTGTGGAATCTCTAATAAAGCTTTTTAATAAAGGTACATGAGTAACCATGATTCTATCTATGTATTGTGATAAATTACTTGTAGTGGAACCAATACTAGATATGATGGGTCTACCAGGAGGATTTTCCATATCTTTATGGTTCCACTACAAGTAATTTATCACAAGGGTTAGGGTTATCCGGTTTTATGTAGAATTCTTCCGAGGAACCCCGGTATTACTTTCCGTAGAGCACCTACTATTAAAAATTTTGTAGCTCCGAGTCGTCTCAAAAGAAAACCATCCTCCTCCCCATCAAATTCAGTAGTGGGGATATATAAATGTGGAAAAAGAAATTGCCTTTGTTGCGGTATTATTTCCCATAATGTAAAAACCTTTGAATCCACTTTCACTAAAGAATCCTTTCCCATTAAAAGTTTTATTAATTGTACTACAGGATTTGTGATATATGTTATCGAATGTGACTGCAAAAAACAATATGTAGGAAGAACAACCCAGCCTTTACATCGAAGGGTTAACTCCCATAGACACAATATAAAAATAGGTTTTATGCAACACGGTCTATCTAGGCATTTTGCGCTCAAGCATGGAAAAAACTACAAGGGGTTAAAAATAAGCCCCATTGACCCTGACAGAATGGGACAATTAAATCGTAAGGAGATTTTTTTGGATTTATAGATTAAACACTCTGAAACCTAATGGTCTCAATGAAATCACAGAGGTCTTTTTATAACCACTCTCTTTTAAGATATTGTTTTCTTTTAACAATTTTTCTGAGTATTTTTAGAAGGAACCTGTTGTATATTTTCCTTGTTTTTTATTAGAGCGCTCTCACTGAACTATTAACCTAAATTTACATTTATTCCTCTCTTTTTTCTAAAAATGTTGCAATTATGAAATTGGTTTCTGTTCTGGGGATACGAACTCGCTCCCATGAATCAATGTTGGAGTGTTATTTCTGTAGGTCCGCTTCCTTCATTCTGCACCTATCAATAATTTTGATTTTTTTTCCCATCGGAATTATATTCTCTATTTTTTAATAAATTTTATTCACTCACAAATTAATCCAACGCAATTTTATTTTTCATACTTTTATACATAATTTTTAAATATTTTAATAAAAGATTTTTAAAAAGAGTTTTATTCGATTTTAAACATTTTTTTATACATTTAAAATTCATTTTTCTTCTATTTTTTAAGCTCGTTCTTCTCTCTTGAACGAAGTCCACTTCAGCCTAGTGGCGTTGTCTCTGGACTGTGATGTATATGTATCTTTTCTATGGGTTCGCTCCATCTCCCAATATTGTTTTCTCAGCATATAAAATGAAATAAAACTTTTTTCCTTTTTCCAATACATTCTTTTTCATACTTTTTTATATATTACCTGCAACAGAAATCAAGAAGGTTCAATTATTAAACTATAAGAACAATTGTAAATGTATTTTATTTTCTATTTACCCTTGAACTTTGACATCTGTCCTGTCATCACATGTGATCTCTTGGCGCCCAAATTCAAATATTGCATGTATTTAACCAGAGAAGGCTGTATCTATTCACTATATGTCATCCCCTGAAGAAGAAGTGTTTTTTCACTTTGAAACGCGTTGGGAATAAATGGTTAAACCTTTCAAGTGGTGACTTTATCCTGGTTTCAGCAGCGCACAGTAAGCCTGGTTTAAATCTCTCATCCAAAAGGAGCTATACTTTTTGGCTATGCAGTGAATGCAAGGCCTGCCCCAAATTTGCCCGCACCCCAATCCCCCTTGGAAGAAACATGGAGGGCCTCATAAAAAATGTTCCCATTACAATGGAGTGGGTCTCCTCTACTTGTAATGTCCATACACTAAGTGTGGGGGCTGACAAACATTTCCCCCTGGGGGATACACCTCAACATACCGTGTAAACTTTTTTTTTACGGGCATCATAAATGCCCTTGAAAACAATAACGTGGTTTCCTACACAGAGGTCAAATGCTGGACTGAGTGAGAGGAGACAGATTAACCCTTGCAGGCACAACCCCAAGTCACGTGCTGAGAAGTGGGTACGTCATAAATTATCCCACCGCTGCCACCAGGTTATCACGTACCCGCTTCTCAGCACGTGACTCGGGGTTGCGCCTGCAAGGGTTAATCTCTCTCCTCTCACTCAGTCCCTCTGTCCTATGCTGCAGTGGGAGCATAAATCACACCCCGACACAGACCACGCACCCCGCTCCTACACGCTGCCACCACTCCCCGAACACACGGGCGATGAGTCCCGGAAATACTACTACTGTCCGCCAATCACCAGGAGCGCACACTCTAAGGCTGTGGATTCTTTACAGCAACAAGGCTCAGACTTATTAAAGTTTTAAGCTTTAATAGAAAAGGTACAGAGCTTACAATAAAAAGGATATAAGAATATGGGAATAAAAAGTGACATACAAATATGCAAAACCGTTATAAAACAAAATGGAGAAACTTACAGAAATATCTAAACTTTGCAGTCTGGCATTCTGCTCCCGGAGTGGGGGATGAATATGGAATGGCTCACACCAGCTTGGCTGCCCCTCAGTCTGTGAACATCTTTCTTTGTGTAAAGGCCTAATTTATAGATTTAACCTGGAGATCCGATTTCTGGACCAGCCTCTCAGGTTAATATTCTAATTGCTGGTTTGTGACTGGATCATGGTGACTCTACCAATGAATACATTATTCTCCTCTGAACACTCTCTGTGTGACCTTTCCTTCTCATAGTAAACATACATTGCCAGGCTGCAATTTGGCATCTCCCTTCATAGGCACCAGAAGGGGTGAAATGTCTCCAGTTCTGTGTGCTCTCAGGAAGGCCCCCTGGGGTCTAAAACTGCCTTTACTCAGGATAACGTATGCCATCATGTTTGTGAGACCTACCGCCTAAGGACAGATGCTAGTTATCTGCCGGCCATACATCGCCTACAAATACATATTTCCACTACAGGAGATGATGCTAGAGCGGAGGGCGGGAAGCGCCGAGTGGACGGAGGAGCAGAGAGGACAGAAGAACTTAGGGGATGGGGAGAGCTGAAGGGATGGGGGAGCTGAGGGGACGGAAGAGCTGAGTGGACGGAGGAGCGGAGAGGACAGAAGAACATAGGGGATGGGGAGAGCTGAAGGGACGGGGGAGAGCTGAGGGGACGGAAGAGCTGAGGGGACAGAAGAACTTAGGGGATGGGGAGAGCTGAAGGGACGGGGAGAGCTGAGGGGACGGAAGAGCTGAGGGGACAGAAGAACTTAGGGGATGGGGAGAGCTGAAGGGATGGGGGAGATCTGAGGGGACGGAAGAGCTGAGTGGACGGAGGAGCGGAGAGGACAGAAGAACTTAGGGGATGGGGAGAGCTGAAGGGACGGGGAGCTGAGGGGACGGAAGAGCTGAGTGGACGGAGGAGCGGAGAGGACAGAAGAACAGAGTCGCTGAGGGGGTGGAGAGCAGTGCATGTTCATGTATGGGGGCTGCACAAGGGAACAGCGGGTCTGTGTGTGGGGAAGGAGCGGCGATGTTACATGGGGCTGCACAGTGTGATGTCACTTGTACTGTGCTGCAGGCGCGGGGTACAGGGAGGTGTAGTGTTACCTGTGGGGTCTGTGTATGGTGGGGGATGTACAGGGAAGGAGATGATGCTGGGGGTCTGTGTGTGGTGGGGGCTGTACAGGGAAGGGGATGATGCTGGGGGTCTGTGTGTGGTGGGGGCTGTACAGGGAAGGGGATGATGCTGGGGGTCTGTGTGTGGTGGGGGCTGTACAGGGAAGGGGATGATGCTGGGGGTCTGTGTGTGGTGGGGGATGTACAGGGAAGGAGATGATGCTGGGGGTCTGTGTGTGGTGGGGGCTGTACAGGGAAGGGGATGATGCTGGGGGTCTGTGTGTGGTGAGGGCTGTACAGGGAAGGGGATGATGCTGGGGGTCTGTGTGTGGTGGGGGCTGTACAGGGAAGGGGATGATGCTGGGGGTCTGTGTATGGTGAGGGCTGTACAGGGAAGGGGATGATACTGGGGTCTGTGTGTGGTGGGGGCTGTACAGGGAAGGGGATGATACTGGGGGTCTGTGTGTGGTGGGGGCTGTACAGGGAAGGGGATGATGCTGGGGGTCTGTGTGTGGTGGGGGCTGTACAGGGAAGGGGATGATGCTGGGGGTCTGTGTATGGTGAGGGCTGTACAGAGAAGGGGATGATGCTGGGGGTCTGTGTGTGGTGGGGGCTGTACAGGGAAGGGGATGATACTGGGGGTCTGTGTGTGGTGGGGGCTGTACAGGGAAGGGGATGATGCTGGAGGTCTGTGTGTGGTGGGGGCTGTACAAGGAAGGGGATGATGCTGGGGTTTGTGTATGGTGAGGGCTGTACAAGGAAGGGGATGATACTGGGGGTCTGTGTGTGGTGGGGGCTGTACAGGGAAGGGGATGATGCTGGGGGTCTGTGTGTGGTGGGGGCTGTACAGGGAAAAGGTGATGATACTGGGGTCTGTGTGTGGTGGGGGCTGTACTGGGAAGGGGATGATGCTGGGGGTATGTGTGGTGGGGGCTGTACAGGGAAGGGGATGATGCTGGGGGTCTGTGTGTGGTGGGGGGTGTACAGGGAAGGGGGTGATGCTGGGGGTCTGTGTGTGGTGGGGGGTGTACAGGGAAGGGGGTGACGCTGGGGGTCTGTGTGTGGTGGGGGGGTGTACAGGGAAGGGGGTGATGCTGGGGGTCTGTGTGTGGTGGGGGCTGTACAGGGAAGGGGATGATGCTGGGGGTCTGTGTGTGGTGGGGGCTGTACAGGGAAGGGGATGATGCAGGGGGTCTGTGTGTGGTGGGGGCTGTACAGGGAAGGGGGATGATGCTGGGGGTCTGTGTGTGGTGGGGGCTGTACAGGGAAGGGGATGATACTGGGGATCTGTGTGTGGTGGGGGCTGTACAGGGAAGGGGATGATACTGGGGGTCTGTGTGGTGGGGGCTGTACAGGGAAGGGGATGATGCTGGGGGTCTGTGTGTGGTGAAGGACAATGACCCCAAACACACCTCCAGGC
This sequence comes from Dendrobates tinctorius, assembly GCF_039654945.1. NCBI lineage: Eukaryota > Metazoa > Chordata > Amphibia > Anura > Dendrobatidae > Dendrobates > Dendrobates tinctorius. Next base: position 1,333,291 of record NW_027362103.1, read on the forward strand.
TGTGTAAGGGCTATCTGACCAAGAAGGAGAGTGATGGGGTGCTACGCCAGATGACCTGGCCTCCACAGTCACCAGATCTGAACCCTATCGAGATGGTTTGGGGTGAGCTGGACTGCAGAGTGAAGGCAAAAGGGCCAACAAGTGCTAAGCATCTCTGGGAACTGGGGGCGATGCTGGCGGTCAGAAGGTATAAGTCTTTTATACCTTTTTACATTTCCCCCTCACCATTGTTCTAGGACCTTGGTTACGCTCCCCTTGATGTGTCCTCATTACCTTTGACCCCGCGTTGGGTACACAGTGGGTACAGAAAGTATTCACACCCCTTTACATTTTTCACTCTGTTTCATTGCAGCCATTTGGTAAATTCAGAAAAGTTCATTTTTTCTCATTAGTCTGCACTCTGCACCCCATCTTGACTGAAAAAAACAAATGTGGAAATTTTTTTAGAAAAGAAAAACTGAGATCTCCCATGGTCATAAGTATTCAGCCCCTTTGCTCAGTGTTGAGTAGAAGCACCTTCTGAGCTAGTACAGCCATGAGTCTTCTTGGGAATGATGCCACAAGTTTTTCACCCCTGGATTTGGGGATCCTCGGCCATTCCTCCTTGCAGATCCTCTCCAGTTCCGTCAGGTTGGATGGAGAATGTTGGTGGACAGCCATTTTCAGGTCTCTCCAGAGAAGCTCCATTGGGTTTAGGTCAGGGCTCTGGCTGGGCCAGTCAGGAATGGTCTGAAGCCACTCCTTTGTTATTTTAGCTGTGTGCTTAGGGTTATTGTCTTGTTGGAAGGTGAACCTTCGGCCAGGTCTGAGGTCCAGAGCACTCTGGAAGAGGTTTTCATCCAGGATATCTCTGTGCTTGGCCGCATTCATGTTTCCTTCAATGGCAACCAGTTGTCCTCTTGTAAGAAGAAGCACCGTACCATGGGTACCTGTTCTGTGTCAGTTCCGGAACCGACAGGGATGTCTCCTTTGTTGCACGGGGGAAATCTTAAGAGACCGGACCAATCCTAGCAAGTGGAAGCAAGGGGTGTAATTAAGGGGGTACTGCTGAAGCGTGCGCGGAAGTAGACAGTTGGGGAGAACAAACAGCGCGCAGCAGGGAGCAGTGAGTTCTGCGGCCCAGAAGCTTCTGTGCAGTGCAGTCCAGCGCCCAAACACCGCCACCCCCGCCGCAGGCAGACTGTGAGGAGAGACACGCAGTGTGCCCGTCGATTACTATGGAGCGAGGTGCCAGACAATCCGGGCCCGTGAGTACCGTGCGCGTGCAGCCCAAAAAGAGACCGGGTGCGGGACCATTACTCGCCCCCGGATTCCCCAGCATACATCCACCGGACCACGGCGGGCGCAGACGGCGTTGGGTTCCATGCTCTCCCAGCTGCATCAGTATATGGACTAGGGGCAGTGGAAGGAGCCAAAGACCGACCGCTGTTGACAGGAGACAGATCCGCATTATCTTCAGGACAAGTACTACGCCGGCCGTTGTGGATATCACCCCCTGCTTTGTGATTCATCTCAGAGAACCGCAGACAGCTCAGTTGATCTAACACGAACTGCCACCGTCTGTTTCCTTCATTTCATGGACTCTGCACATGTTTTTGCATCTAAACTGTTTTTGTCCTCCCTTTAACCGTTGCCTCCCTGCATGGAGTATTCCCGTTAAGTAAAACTGTTAACCCCTGCTCTGGCTCCTGTCACTGCATCCCGCAGAAACATGAGGGGCATTCCAGCTGATAAAACTTCTTGCTTCATTGAAAAATTAAAATAGTACAGAGGCTTACTCCTCAGGAGTGGATGGATGTGCTATGAGGCACTGAGACAGCAACTACGCGTTTCTACCCTACATGGGTCTTTATCACAGCTCCAAATTACTAACATAATGCAAACCTTATACTTAGTGCTGACCAATGAGAACTGCAATGTAAGTCACATGAGCAAGCCAAAGGTCCTGTGTGCATTACTACAATGCCTATGTTCCATAGAGACCAATGACGCTATCACCTTCTATCCCATGTTCTAATAGAAAGGTCCTGTGTACATTACTACAATGTCTATGCTCCATAGAGACCAATGACGATATCACCTTCTATCCCATGTTCTAATAGAAAGGTCCTGTGTGCATTACTACAATGCCTATGCTCCATAGAGACCAATGACGATATCACCTTCTATCTCATGTTCTAATAGAAAGGTCCTGTGTGCATTACTACAATGCCTATGCTCCATAGAGACCAATGACGATATCACCTTCTATCCCATGTTCTAATAGAAAGGTCCTGTGTGCATTACTACAATGCCTATGCTCCATAGAGACCAATGACGATATCACCTTCTATCCCATGTTCTAATAGAAAGGTCCTGTGTGCATTACTACAATGCCTATGTTCCATAGAGACCAATGACGATATCACCTTCTATCCCATGTTCTAGTAGAAAGGTCCTGTGTGCATTACTACAATGTCTATGCTCCATAGAGACCAATGATGATATCACCTTCTATCCCATGTTCTAATAGAAAGGTCCTGTGAGCATTACTACAATGTCTATGCTCCATAGAGACCAATGACGATATCACCTTCTATCCCATGTTCTAATAGAAAGGTCCTGTGTGCATTACTACAATGCCTATACTCCATAGAGACCAATGACGATATCACCTTCTATCTCATGTTCTAATAGAAAGGTCCTGTGAGCATTACTACAATGCCTATGCTCCATAGAAACCAATGACGATATCACCTTCTATCTCATGTTCTAGTAGAAAGGTCCTGTGTGCATTACTACAATGCCTATACTCCATAGAGACCAATGACGATATCACCTTCTATCTCATGTTCTAATAGAAAGGTCCTGTGAGCATTACTACAATGCCTATGCTCCATAGAGACCAATGACGATATCACCTTCTATCCCATGTTCTAATAGAAAGGTCCTGTGTGCATTACTACAATGTCTATGTTCCATAGAGACCAATGACGATATCACCTTCTATCCCATGTTCTAGTAGAAAGGTCCTGTGTGCATTACTACAATGTCTATACTCCATAGAGACCAATGACGATATCACCTTCTATACCATGTTCTAATAGAAAGGTCCTGTGAGCATTACTACAATGCCTATGCTCCATAGAGACCAATGACGATATCACCTTCTATCCCATGTTCTAATAGAAAGGTCCTGTGTGCATTACTACAATGTCTATGTTCCATAGAGACCAATGACGATATCACCTTCTATCCCATGTTCTAGTAGAAAGGTCCTGTGTGCATTACTACAATGTCTATGTTCCATAGAGACCAATGACGATATCACCTTCTATCCCATGTTCTAGTAGAAAGGTCCTGTGTGCATTACTACAATGTCTATGCTCCATAGAGACCAATGATGATATCACCTTCTATCCCATGTTCTAATAGAAAGGTCCTGTGAGCATTACTACAATGTCTATGCTCCATAGAGACCAATGACGATATCACCTTCTATCCCATGTTCTAATAGAAAGGTCCTGTGTGCATTACTACAATGCCTATGCTCCATAGACACCAATGATGATATCACCTTCTATCCCATGTTCTAATAGAAAGGTCCTGTGTGCATTACTACAATGTCTATACTCCATAGAGACCAATGATGATATCACCTTCTATCCCATGTTCTAATAGAAAGGTCCTGTGAGCATTACTACAATGTCTATACTCCATAGAGACCAATGATGATATCACCTTCTATCCCATGTTCTAATAGAAAGGTCCTGTGTGCATTACTACAATGTCTATACTCCATAGAGACCAATGATGATATCACCTTCTATCCCATGTTCTAATAGAAAGGTCCTGTGAGCATTACTACAATGTCTATACTCCATAGAGACCAATGATGATATCACCTTCTATCCCATGTTCTAATAGAAAGGTCCTGTGTGCATTACTACAATGTCTATACTCCATAGAGACCAATGACGCTATCACCTTCTATCCCGTGTTCTAGTAGAAAGGTCCTGTGTGCATTACTACAATGTCTATGTTCCATAGAGACCAATGACGATATCACCTTCTATCCCATGTTCTAATAGAAAGGTCCTGTGTGCATTACTACAATGCCTATGCTCCATAGAGACCAATGACGCTATCACCTTCTATCCCGTGTTCTAGTAGAAAGGTCCTGTGTGCATTACTACAATGTCTATGTTCCATAGAGACCAATGACGATATCACCTTCTATCCCATGTTCTAATAGAAAGGTCCTGTGAGCATTACTACAATGCCTATGCTCCATAGAGACCAATGACGCTATCACCTTCTATCCCGTGTTCTAGTAGAAAGGTCCTGTGTGCATTACTACAATGTCTATGTTCCATAGAGACCAATGACGATATCACCTTCTATCCCATGTTCTAATAGAAAGGTCCTGTGTGCATTACTACAATGTCTATGCTCCATAGAGACCAATGACGATATCACCTTCTATCCCATGTTCTAGTAGAAAGGTCCTGTGTACATTACTACAATGTCTATGCTCCATAGAGACCAATGACGATATCACCTTCTATCCCATGTTCTAGTAGAAAGGTCCTGTGTGCATTACTACAATGTCTATGCTCCATAGAGACCAATGACGATATCACCTTCTATCCCATGTTCTAGTAGAAAGGTCCTGTGTGCATTACTACAATGTCTATGCTCCATAGAGACCAATGACGATATCACCTTCTATACCATGTTCTAGTAGAAAGGTCCTGTGTGCATTACTACAATGCCTATGCTCCATAGAGACCAATGACGATATCACCTTCTATACCATGTTCTAGTAGAAAGGTCCTGTGTGCATTACTACAATGTCTATGCTCCATAGAGACCAATGACGATATCACCTTCTATCCCATGTTCTAGTAGAAAGGTCCTGTGTGCATTACTACAATGTCTATGCTCCATAGAGACCAATGACGATATCACCTTCTATCCCATGTTCTAGTAGAAAGGTCCTGTGTACATTACTACAATGCCTATGCTCCATAGAGACCAATGACGATATCACCTTCTATACCATGTTCTAATAGAAAGGTCCTGTGTGCATTACTACAATGTCTATGCTCCATAGAGACCAATGACGATATCACCTTCTATCCCATGTTCTAGTAGAAAGGTCCTGTGTACATTACTACAATGTCTATGCTCCATAGAGACCAATGACGATATCACCTTCTATACCATGTTCTAATAGAAAGGTCCTGTGTGCATTACTACAATGTCTATGCTCCATAGAGACCAATGACGATATCACCTTCTATCCCATGTTCTAGTAGAAAGGTCCTGTGTACATTACTACAATGCCTATGCTCCATAGAGACCAATGACGATATCACCTTCTATACCATGTTCTAATAGAAAGGTCCTGTGTGCATTACTACAATGTCTATGCTCCATAGAGACCAATGACGATATCACCTTCTATCCCATGTTCTAGTAGAAAGGTCCTGTGTGCATTACTACAATGTCTATGCTCCATAGAGACCAATGACGATATCACCTTCTATACCATGTTCTAGTAGAAAGGTCCTGTGTGCATTACTACAATGCCTATGCTCCATAGAGACCAATGACGATATCACCTTCTATACCATGTTCTAATAGAAAGGTCCTGTGTGCATTACTACAATGTCTATGCTCCATAGAGACCAATGACGATATCACCTTCTATCCCATGTTCTAGTAGAAAGGTCCTGTGTGCATTACTACAATGTCTATGCTCCATAGAGACCAATGATGATATCACCTTCTATACCATGTTCTAATAGAAAGGTCCTGTGTGCATTACTACAATGTCTATACTCCATAGAGACCAATGACGATATCACCTTCTATCCCATGTTCTAGTAGAAAGGTCCTGTGTGCATTACTACAATGTCTATGCTCCATAGAGACCAATGATGATATCACCTTCTATACCATGTTCTAATAGAAAGGTCCTGTGTACATTACTACAATGCCTATGCTCCATAGAGACCAATGACGATATCACCTTCTATACCATGTTCTAATAGAAAGGTCCTGTGTGCATTACTACAATGTCTATACTCCATAGAGACCAATGATGATATCACCTTCTATCCCATGTTCTAATAGAAAGGTCCTGTGTGCATTACTACAATGTCTATGCTCCATAGAGACCAATGACGATATCACCTTCTATCCCATGTTCTAGTAGAAAGGTCCTGTGTGCATTACTACAATGTCTATGCTCCATAGAGACCAATGACGATATCACCTTCTATCCCATGTTCTAGTAGAAAGGTCCTGTGTGCATTACTACAATGTCTATGCTCCATAGAGACCAATGATGATATCACCTTCTATCCCATGTTCTAATAGAAAGGTCCTGTGAGCATTACTACAATGCCTATGCTCCATAGAGACCAATGACGATATCACCTTCTATCCCATGTTCTAGTAGAAAGGTCCTGTGTGCATTACTACAATGTCTATGCTCCATAGAGACCAATGACGATATCACCTTCTATCCCATGTTCTAGTAGAAAGGTCCTGTGTGCATTACTACAATGTCTATGCTCCATAGAGACCAATGATGATATCACCTTCTATCCCATGTTCTAATAGAAAGGTCCTGTGTGCATTACTACAATGTCTATGCTCCATAGAGACCAATGATGATATCACCTTCTATCCCATGTTCTAATAGAAAGGTCCTGTGTGCATTACTACAATGTCTATGCTCCATAGAGACCAATGACGATATCACCTTCTATCCCATGTTCTAGTAGAAAGGTCCTGTGTGCATTACTACAATGTCTATGCTCCATAGAGACCAATGACGATATCACCTTCTATCCCATGTTCTAGTAGAAAGGTCCTGTGTGCATTACTACAATGTCTATGCTCCATAGAGACCAATGACGATATCACCTTCTATCCCATGTTCTAATAGAAAGGTCCTGTGTGCATTACTACAATGTCTATGCTCCATAGAGACCAATGACGATATCACCTTCTATCCCATGTTCTAGTAGAAAGGTCCTGTGTGCATTACTACAATGTCTATGCTCCATAGAGACCAATGACGATATCACCTTCTATCCCATGTTCTAGTAGAAAGGTCCTGTGTGCATTACTACAATGTCTATGCTCCATAGAGACCAATGATGATATCACCTTCTATCCCATGTTCTAGTAGAAAGGTCCTGTGTGCATTACTACAATGTCTATGCTCCATAGAGACCAATGACGATATCACCTTCTATCCCATGTTCTAGTAGAAAGGTCCTGTGTGCATTACTACAATGTCTATGCTCCATAGAGACCAATGACGATATCACCTTCTATCCCATGTTCTAATAGAAAGGTCCTGTGAGCATTACTACAATGTCTATGCTCCATAGAGACCAATGACGCTATCACCTTCTATCCCATGTTCTAATAGAAAGGTCCTGTGTGCATTACTACAATGCCTATGTTCCATAGAGACCAATGACGATATCACCTTCTATCCCATGTTCTAGTAGAAAGGTCCTGTGTGCATTACTACAATGTCTATGTTCCATAGAGACTAATGACGATATCACCTTCTATCCCATGTTCTAGTAGAAAGGTCCTGTGAGCATTACTACAATGCCTATGTTCCATAGAGACCAATGACGCTATCACCTTCTATCCCATGTTCTAATAGAAAGGTCCTGTGAGCATTACTACAATGCCTATGCTCCATAGAGACCAATGACGATATCACCTTCTATCCCATGTTCTAGTAGAAAGGTCCTGTGTGCATTACTACAATGCCTATGCTCCATAGAGACCAATGACGCTATCACCTTCTATCCCATGTTCTAGTAGAAAGGTCCTGTGTGCATTACTACAATGCCTATGTTCCATAGAGACCAATGACGCTATCACCTTCTATCCCATGTTCTAATAGAAAGGTCCTGTGTGCATTACTACAATGCCTATGTTCCATAGAGACCAATGACGCTATCACCTTCTATCCCATGTTCTAATAGAAAGGTCCTGTGTGCATTACTACAATGCCTATGTTCCATAGAGACCAATGACGCTATCACCTTCTATCCCATGTTCTAGTAGAAAGGTCCTGTGAGCATTACTACAATGCCTATGTTCCATAGAGACCAATGACGCTATCACCTTCTATCCCATGTTCTAATAGAAAGGTCCTGTGAGCATTACTACAATGTCTATGCTCCATAGAGACCAATGACGCTATCACCTTCTATCCCATGTTCTAATAGAAAGGTCCTGTGTGCATTACTACAATGCCTATGTTCCATAGAGACCAATGACGATATCACCTTCTATCCCATGTTCTAGTAGAAAGGTCCTGTGAGCATTACTACAATGCCTATGCTCCATAGAGACCAATGACGATATCACCTTCTATCCCATGTTCTAATAGAAAGGTCCTGTGTGCATTACTACAATGCCTATGTTCCATAGAGACCAATGACGATATCACCTTCTATCCCATGTTCTAATAGAAAGGTCCTGTGTGCATTACTACAATGTCTATGCTCCATAGAGACCAATGACGATATCACCTTCTATCCCATGTTCTAATAGAAAGGTCCTGTGTGCATTACTACAATGTCTATGCTCCATAGAGACCAATGACGCTATCACCTTCTATCCCATGTTCTAATAGAAAGGTCCTGTGTGCATTACTACAATGCCTATGTTCCATAGAGACCAATGACGATATCACCTTCTATCCCATGTTCTAGTAGAAAGGTCCTGTGTGCATTACTACAATGCCTATGCTCCATAGAGACCAATGACGCTATCACCTTCTATCCCATGTTCTAGTAGAAAGGTCCTGTGAGCATTACTACAATGCCTATGCTCCATAGAGACCAATGACGATATCACCTTCTATCCCATGTTCTAATAGAAAGGTCCTGTGTGCATTACTACAATGCCTATGCTCCATAGAGACCAATGACGCTATCACCTTCTATCCCGTGTTCTAGTAGAAAGGTCCTGTGTGCATTACTACAATGTCTATGCTCCATAGAGACCAATGACGATATCACCTTCTATCCCATGTTCTAATAGAAAGGTCCTGTGTGCATTACTACAATGTCTATGCTCCATAGAGACCAATGACGCTATCACCTTCTATCCCGTGTTCTAGTAGAAAGGTCCTGTGTGCATTACTACAATGTCTATGCTCCATAGAGACCAATGACGATATCACCTTCTATCCCATGTTCTAGTAGAAAGGTCCTGTGTGCATTACTACAATGCCTATGCTCCATAGAGACCAATGACAATATCACCTTCTATCCCATGTTCTAATAGAAAGGTCCTGTGTGCATTACTACAATGCCTATGCTCCATAGAGACCAATGACGCTATCACCTTCTATCCCATGTTCTAGTAGAAAGGTCCTGTGTGCATTACTACAATGCCTATGCTCCATAGAGACCAATGACGATATCACCTTCTATCCCATGTTCTAGTAGAAAGGTCCTGTGAGCATTACTACAATGCCTATGCTCCATAGAGACCAATGACGATATCACCTTCTATCCCATGTTCTAATAGAAAGGTCCTGTGAGCATTACTACAATGTCTATGCTCCATAGAGACCAATGACGCTATCACCTTCTATCCCATGTTCTAATAGAAAGGTCCTGTGTGCATTACTACAATGCCTATGCTCCATAGAGACCAATGACGATATCACCTTCTATTCCATGTTCTAATAGAAAGGTCCTGTGAGCATTACTACAATGTCTATGCTCCATAGAGACCAATGACGCTATCACCTTCTATCCCATGTTCTAGTAGAAAGGTCCTGTGTGCATTACTACAATGTCTATGCTCCATAGAGACCAATGACGCTATCACCTTCTATCCCATGTTCTAGTAGAAAGGTCCTGTGTGCATTACTACAATGTCTATGCTCCATAGAGACCAATGACGATATCACCTTCTATCCCATGTTCTAGTAGAAAGGTCCTGTGTGCATTACTACAATGCCTATGCTCCATAGAGACCAATGACGCTATCACCTTCTATCCCATGTTCTAGTAGAAAGGTCCTGTGTGCATTACTACAATGCCTATGCTCCATAGAGACCAATGACGATATCACCTTCTATCCCATGTTCTAGTAGAAAGGTCCTGTGTGCATTACTACAATGCCTATGCTCCATAGAGACCAATGACGATATCACCTTCTATCCCATGTTCTAATAGAAAGGTCCTGTGAGCATTACTACAATGTCTATGCTCCATAGAGACCAATGACGATATCACCTTCTATCCCATGTTCTAATAGAAAGGTCCTGTGTGCATTACTACAATGTCTATGCTCCATAGAGACCAATGACAATATCACCTTCTATCCCATGTTCTAGTAGAAAGGTCCTGTGTGCATTACTACAATGTCTATGCTCCATAGAGACCAATGACGCTATCACCTTCTATCCCATGTTCTAGTAGAAAGGTCCTGTGTGCATTACTACAATGCCTATGCTCCATAGAGACCAATGACGATATCACCTTCTATCCCATGTTCTAGTAGAAAGGTCCTGTGTGCATTACTACAATGCCTATGCTCCATAGAGACCAATGACGATATCACCTTCTATCCCATGTTCTAGTAGAAAGGTCCTGTGTGCATTACTACAATGTCTATGCTCCATAGAGACCAATGACAATATCACCTTCTATCCCATGTTCTAGTAGAAAGGTCCTGTGTGCATTACTACAATGTCTATGCTCCATAGAGACCAATGACGATATCACCTTCTATCCCATGTTCTAATAGAAAGGTCCTGTGTGCATTACTACAATGTCTATGCTCCATAGAGACCAATGACAATATCACCTTCTATCCCATGTTCTAATAGAAAGGTCCTGTGTGCATTACTACAATGTCTATGCTCCATAGAGACCAATGACGCTATCACCTTCTATCCCATGTTCTAGTAGAAAGGTCCTGTGTGCATTACTACAATGTCTATGCTCCATAGAGACCAATGACGATATCACCTTCTATCCCATGTTCTAATAGAAAGGTCCTGTGAGCATTACTACAATGTCTATGCTCCATAGAGACCAATGACGCTATCACCTTCTATCCCATGTTCTAATAGAAAGGTCCTGTGTGCATTACTACAATGCCTATGCTCCATAGAGACCAATGACGATATCACCTTCTATTCCATGTTCTAATAGAAAGGTCCTGTGTGCATTACTACAATGCCTATGCTCCATAGAGACCAATGACGATATCACCTTCTATCCCATGTTCTAGTAGAAAGGTCCTGTGTGCATTACTACAATGTCTATGCTCCATAGAGACCAATGACGATATCACCTTCTATCCCATGTTCTAATAGAAAGGTCCTGTGTGCATTACTACAATGTCTATGCTCCATAGAGACCAATGACGATATCACCTTCTATCCCATGTTCTAATAGAAAGGTCCTGTGTGCATTACTACAATGCCTATACTCCATAGAGACCAATGACGATATCACCTTCTATCCCATGTTCTAATAGAAAGGTCCTGTGTGCATTACTACAATGTCTATGCTCCATAGAGACCAATGACGATATCACCTTCTATCCCATGTTCTAATAGAAAGGTCCTGTGTGCATTACTACAATGCCTATACTCCATAGAGACCAATGACGATATCACCTTCTATCCCATGTTCTAGTAGAAAGGTCCTGTGTGCATTACTACAATGTCTATGCTCCATAGAGACCAATGACGATATCACCTTCTATCCCATGTTCTAATAGAAAGGTCCTGTGAGCATTACTACAATGCCTATACTCCATAGAGACCAATGACGATATCACCTTCTATCTCATGTTCTAGTAGAAAGGTCCTGTGTGCATTACTACAATGCCTATGCTCCATAGAGACCAATGACGATATCACCTTCTATCCCATGTTCTAATAGAAAGGTCCTGTGTGCATTACTACAATGCCTATGCTCCATAGAGACCAATGACGATATCACCTTCTATCTCATGTTCTAGTAGAAAGGTCCTGTGTGCATTACTACAATGCCTATGCTCCATAGAGACCAATGACGATATCACCTTCTATCCCATGTTCTAATAGAAAGGTCCTGTGTGCATTACTACAATGCCTATGCTCCATAGAGACCAATGACGATATCACCTTCTATCCCATGTTCTAATAGAAAGGTCCTGTGTGCATTACTACAATGCCTATACTCCATAGAGACCAATGACGATATCACCTTCTATCTCATGTTCTAGTAGAAAGGTCCTGTGTGCATTACTACAATGCCTATGCTCCATAGAGACCAATGACGATATCACCTTCTATCCCATGTTCTAGTAGAAAGGTCCTGTGTGCATTACTACAATGTCTATGCTCCATAGAGACCAATGACGATATCACCTTCTATCCCATGTTCTAGTAGAAAGGTCCTGTGTGCATTACTACAATGCCTATGCTCCATAGAGACCAATGACGATATCACCTTCTATCCCATGTTCTAGTAGAAAGGTCCTGTGTGCATTACTACAATGTCTATGCTCCATAGAGACCAATGACGATATCACCTTCTATCTCATGTTCTAGTAGAAAGGTCCTGTGTGCATTACTACAATGTCTATGCTCCATAGAGACCAATGACGATATCACCTTCTATCCCATGTTCTAGTAGAAAGGTCCTGTGTGCATTACTACAATGCCTATGCTCCATAGAGACCAATGACGATATCACCTTCTATCCCATGTTCTAATAGAAAGGTCCTGTGAGCATTACTACAATGTCTATGCTCCATAGAGACCAATGACGATATCACCTTCTATCCCGTGTTCTAATAGAAAGGTCCTGTGTGCATTACTACAATGCCTATGCTCCATAGAGACCAATGACGATATCACCTTCTATCCCATGTTCTAGTAGAAAGGTCCTGTGAGCATTACTACAATGCCTATGCTCCATAGAGACCAATGACGATATCACCTTCTATCCCATGTTCTAATAGAAAGGTCCTGTGAGCATTACTACAATGTCTATGCTCCATAGAGACCAATGACGCTATCACCTTCTATCCCATGTTCTAATAGAAAGGTCCTGTGTGCATTACTACAATGCCTATGCTCCATAGAGACCAATGACGATATCACCTTCTATTCCATGTTCTAATAGAAAGGTCCTGTGTGCATTACTACAATGCCTATGCTCCATAGAGACCAATGACGATATCACCTTCTATCCCATGTTCTAGTAGAAAGGTCCTGTGTGCATTACTACAATGTCTATGCTCCATAGAGACCAATGACGATATCACCTTCTATCCCGTGTTCTAATAGAAAGGTCCTGTGTGCATTACTACAATGTCTATGCTCCATAGAGACCAATGACGATATCACCTTCTATCCCATGTTCTAGTAGAAAGGTCCTGTGTGCATTACTACAATGCCTATGCTCCATAGAGACCAATGACGATATCACCTTCTATCCCATGTTCTAGTAGAAAGGTCCTGTGAGCATTACTACAATGTCTATGCTCCATAGAGACCAATGACGATATCACCTTCTATCCCATGTTCTAATAGAAAGGTCCTGTGTACATTACTACAATGTCTATGCTCCATAGAGACCAATGACGATATCACCTTCTATCCCATGTTCTAATAGAAAGGTCCTGTGAGCATTACTACAATGTCTATGCTCCATAGAGACCAATGACGATATCACCTTCTATCCCATGTTCTAATAGAAAGGTCCTGTGTGCATTACTACAATGCCTATGCTCCATAGAGACCAATGACGATATCACCTTCTATCCCATGTTCTAGTAGAAAGGTCCTGTGAGCATTACTACAATGTCTATGCTCCATAGAGACCAATGACGATATCACCTTCTATCCCATGTTCTAATAGAAAGGTCCTGTGTGCATTACTACAATGCCTATGCTCCATAGAGACCAATGACGATATCACCTTCTATCCCATGTTCTAGTAGAAAGGTCCTGTGAGCATTACTACAATGTCTATGCTCCATAGAGACCAATGACGATATCACCTTCTATCCCATGTTCTAATAGAAAGGTCCTGTGAGCATTACTACAATGCCTATGCTCCATAGAGACCAATGACGATATCACCTTCTATCCCATGTTCTAGTAGAAAGGTCCTGTGAGCATTACTACAATGTCTATGCTCCATAGAGACCAATGACGATATCACCTTCTATCCCATGTTCTAATAGAAAGGTCCTGTGTGCATTACTACAATGCCTATGCTCCATAGAGACCAATGACGATATCACCTTCTATCCCATGTTCTAGTAGAAAGGTCCTGTGAGCATTACTACAATGTCTATGCTCCATAGAGACCAATGACGATATCACCTTCTATCCCATGTTCTAATAGAAAGGTCCTGTGTGCATTACTACAATGCCTATGCTCCATAGAGACCAATGACGATATCACCTTCTATCCCATGTTCTAGTAGAAAGGTCCTGTGAGCATTACTACAATGTCTATGCTCCATAGAGACCAATGATGATATCACCTTCTATTCCATGTTCTAATAGAAAGGTCCTGTGAGCATTACTACAATGCCTATGCTCCATAGAGACCAATGACGATATCACCTTCTATCCCATGTTCTAGTAGAAAGGTCCTGTGTGCATTACTACAATGTCTATGCTCCATAGAGACCAATGACGATATCACCTTCTATCCCATGTTCTAATAGAAAGGTCCTGTGAGCATTACTACAATGTCTATGCTCCATAGAGACCAATGACGATATCACCTTCTATCCCGTGTTCTAATAGAAAGGTCCTGTGTGCATTACTACAATGTCTATGCTCCATAGACACCAATGACGATATCACCTTCTATCCCATGTTCTAGTAGAAAGGTCCTGTGTGCATTACTACAATGTCTATGCTCCATAGAGACCAATGACGATATCACCTTCTATCCCATGTTCTAATAGAAAGGTCCTGTGAGCATTACTACAATGTCTATGCTCCATAGAGACCAATGACGATATCACCTTCTATCCCGTGTTCTAATAGAAAGGTCCTGTGTGCATTACTACAATGTCTATGCTCCATAGACACCAATGACGATATCACCTTCTATCCCATGTTCTAGTAGAAAGGTCCTGTGTGCATTACTACAATGTCTATGCTCCATAGAGACCAATGACGATATCACCTTCTATCCCATGTTCTAATAGAAAGGTCCTGTGTGCATTACTACAATGCCTATGCTTCATAGAGACCAATGACGCTATCACCTTCTATCCCATGTTCTAATAGAAAGGTCCTGTGAGCATTACTACAATGTCTATGCTCCATAGAGACCAATGACGATATCACCTTCTATCCCATGTTCTAATAGAAAGGTCCTGTGAGCATTACTACAATGTCTATGCTCCATAGAGACCAATGACGATATCACCTTCTATCCCATGTTCTAATAGAAAGGTCCTGTGTGCATTACTACAATGTCTATGCTCCATAGAGACCAATGACGATATCACCTTCTATCCCATGTTCTAATAGAAAGGTCCTGTGTGCATTACTACAATGCCTATGCTCCATAGAGACCAATGACGATATCACCTTCTATTCCATGTTCTAATAGAAAGGTCCTGTGTGCATTACTACAATGCCTATGCTCCATAGAGACCAATGACGATATCACCTTCTATCCCATGTTCTAGTAGAAAGGTCCTGTGTGCATTACTACAATGCCTATGCTTCATAGAGACCAATGACGCTATCACCTTCTATCCCATGTTCTAATAGAAAGGTCCTGTGAGCATTACTACAATGTCTATGCTCCATAGAGACCAATGACGATATCACCTTCTATCCCATGTTCTAATAGAAAGGTCCTGTGAGCATTACTACAATGTCTATGCTCCATAGAGACCAATGACGATATCACCTTCTATCCCATGTTCTAATAGAAAGGTCCTGTGTGCATTACTACAATGTCTATGCTCCATAGACACCAATGACGATATCACCTTCTATCCCATGTTCTAATAGAAAGGTCCTGTGAGCATTACTACAATGCCTATGCTCCATAGAGACCAATGACGCTATCACCTTCTATCCCATGTTCTAATAGAAAGGTCCTGTGTGCATTACTACAATGTCTATGCTCCATAGAGACCAATGACGATATCACCTTCTATCTCATGTTCTAATAGAAAGGTCCTGTGTGCATTACTACAATGTCTATGCTCCATAGACACCAATGACGATATCACCTTCTATCCCATGTTCTAATAGAAAGGTCCTGTGAGCATTACTACAATGTCTATGCTCCATAGAGACCAATGACGATATCACCTTCTATCCCATGTTCTAATAGAAAGGTCCTGTGTGCATTACTACAATGTCTATGCTCCATAGAGACCAATGACGATATCACCTTCTATCCCATGTTCTAATAGAAAGGTCCTGTGTGCATTACTACAATGTCTATGCTCCATAGACACCAATGACGATATCACCTTCTATCCCATGTTCTAATAGAAAGGTCCTGTGTGCATTACTACAATGTCTATGCTCCATAGAGACCAATGACGATATCACCTTCTATCCCATGTTCTAATAGAAAGGTCCTGTATGCATTACTACAATGTCTATGCTCCATAGAGACCAATGACGCTATCACCTTCTATCCCATGTTCTAATAGAAAGGTCCTGTGTGCATTACTACAATGTCTATGCTCCATAGAGACCAATGACGCTATCACCTTCTATTCCATGTTCTAATAGAAAGGTCCTGTGAGCATTACTACAATGTCTATGCTCCATAGAGACCAATGACGCTATCACCTTCTATCCCATGTTCTAATAGAAAGGTCCTGTGTGCATTACTACAATGCCTATGCTCCATAGAGACCAATGACGATATCACCTTCTATCCCATGTTCTAATAGAAAGGTCCTGTGTGCATTACTACAATGTCTATGCTCCATAGAGACCAATGACGCTATCACCTTCTATCCCATGTTCTAATAGAAAGGTCCTGTGAGCATTACTACAATGCCTATGCTCCATAGAGACCAATGACGATATCACCTTCTATCCCATGTTCTAATAGAAAGGTCCTGTGTGCATTACTACAATGTCTATGCTCCATAGAGACCAATGACGCTATCACCTTCTATCCCATGTTCTAATAGAAAGGTCCTGTGAGCATTACTACAATGTCTATGCTCCATAGAGACCAATGACGATATCACCTTCTATCCCATGTTCTAATAGAAAGGTCCTGTGTGCATTACTACAATGTCTATGCTCCATAGAGACCAATGACGCTATCACCTTCTATCCCATGTTCTAATAGAAAGGTCCTGTGAGCATTACTACAATGCCTATGCTCCATAGAGACCAATGACGCTATCACCTTCTATCCCATGTTCTAATAGAAAGGTCCTGTGAGCATTACTACAATGCCTATGCTCCATAGAGACCAATGACGCTATCACCTTCTATCCCATGTTCTAATAGAAAGGTCCTGTGTGCATTACTACAATGTCTATGCTCCATAGAGACCAATGACGATATCACCTTCTATCCCATGTTCTAATAGAAAGGTCCTGTGAGCATTACTACAATGCCTATGCTCCATAGAGACCAATGACGATATCACCTTCTATCCCATGTTCTAATAGAAAGGTCCTGTGAGCATTACTACAATGCCTATGCTCCATAGAGACCAATGACGCTATCACCTTCTATCCCATGTTCTAATAGAAAGGTCCTGTGAGCATTACTACAATGCCTATGCTCCATAGAGACCAATGACGCTATCACCTTCTATCCCATGTTCTAATAGAAAGGTCCTGTGTGCATTACTACAATGTCTATGCT
Source organism: Dendrobates tinctorius (assembly GCF_039654945.1). Lineage (NCBI taxonomy): Eukaryota > Metazoa > Chordata > Amphibia > Anura > Dendrobatidae > Dendrobates > Dendrobates tinctorius. Next base: position 1,351,172 of record NW_027362103.1, read on the forward strand.
CCATAGACACCAATGACGATATCACCTTCTATCCCATGTTCTAATAGAAAGGTCCTGTGAGCATTACTACAATGCCTATGCTTCATAGAGACCAATGACGCTATCACCTTCTATCCCATGTTCTAATAGAAAGGTCCTGTGAGCATTACTACAATGTCTATGCTCCATAGAGACCAATGACGATATCACCTTCTATCCCATGTTCTAATAGAAAGGTCCTGTGTGCATTACTACAATGTCTATGCTCCATAGACACCAATGACGATATCACCTTCTATCCCATGTTCTAATAGAAAGGTCCTGTGAGCATTACTACAATGCCTATGCTTCATAGAGACCAATGACGCTATCACCTTCTATCCCATGTTCTAATAGAAAGGTCCTGTGTGCATTACTACAATGTCTATGCTCCATAGACACCAATGACGATATCACCTTCTATCCCATGTTCTAATAGAAAGGTCCTGTGAGCATTACTACAATGCCTATGCTTCATAGAGACCAATGACGCTATCACCTTCTATCCCATGTTCTAATAGAAAGGTCCTGTGAGCATTACTACAATGTCTATGCTCCATAGACACCAATGACGATATCACCTTCTATCCCATGTTCTAATAGAAAGGTCCTGTGAGCATTACTACAATGCCTATGCTTCATAGAGACCAATGACGCTATCACCTTCTATCCCATGTTCTAATAGAAAGGTCCTGTGTGCATTACTACAATGTCTATGCTCCATAGAGACCAATGACGCTATCACCTTCTATCCCATGTTCTAATAGAAAGGTCCTGTGAGCATTACTACAATGCCTATGCTCCATAGAGACCAATGACGATATCACCTTCTATTCCATGTTCTAATAGAAAGGTCCTGTGAGCATTACTACAATGTCTATGCTCCATAGACACCAATGACGATATCACCTTCTATCCCATGTTCTAATAGAAAGGTCCTGTGTGCATTACTACAATGTCTATGCTCCATAGAGACCAATGACGATATCACCTTCTATCCCATGTTCTAATAGAAAGGTCCTGTGTGCATTACTACAATGTCTATGCTCCATAGAGACCAATGACGATATCACCTTCTATCCCATGTTCTAGTAGAAAGGTCCTGTGTGCATTACTACAATGTCTATGCTCCATAGACACCAATGACGATATCACCTTCTATCCCATGTTCTAGTAGAAAGGTCCTGTGTGCATTACTACAATGTCTATGCTCCATAGAGACCAATGACGATATCACCTTCTATCCCATGTTCTAGTAGAAAGGTCCTGTGTGCATTACTACAATGTCTATGCTCCATAGAGACCAATGACGATATCACCTTCTATTCCATGTTCTAGTAGAAAGGTCCTGTGAGCATTACTACAATGTCTATGCTCCATAGAGACCAATGACGATATCACCTTCTATCCCATGTTCTAATAGAAAGGTCCTGTGTAAATTACTACAATGTCTATGCTCCATAGAGACCAATGACGATATCACCTTCTATTCCATGTTCTAGTAGAAAGGTCCTGTGAGCATTACTACAATGTCTATGCTCCATAGAGACCAATGACGATATCACCTTCTATTCCATGTTCTAGTAGAAAGGTCCTGTGAGCATTACTACAATGTCTATGCTCCATAGAGACCAATGACGATATCACCTTCTATTCCATGTTCTAGTAGAAAGGTCCTGTGAGCATTACTACAATGTCTATGCTCCATAGAGACCAATGACGATATCACCTTCTATCCCATGTTCTAGTAGAAAGGTCCTGTGAGCATTACTACAATGTCTATGCTCCATAGAGACCAATGACGATATCACCTTCTATCCCATGTTCTAATAGAAAGGTCCTGTGTAAATTACTACAATGTCTATGCTCCATAGAGACCAATGACGATATCACCTTCTATTCCATGTTCTAGTAGAAAGGTCCTGTGAGCATTACTACAATGCCTATGCTCCATAGAGACCAATGACGATATCACCTTCTATTCCATGTTCTAGTAGAAAGGTCCTGTGAGCATTACTACAATGTCTATGCTCCATAGAGACCAATGACGATATCACCTTCTATCCCATGTTCTAATAGAAAGGTCCTGTGTAAATTACTACAATGTCTATGCTCCATAGAGACCAATGACGATATCACCTTCTATTCCATGTTCTAGTAGAAAGGTCCTGTGAGCATTACTACAATGCCTATGCTCCATAGAGACCAATGACGATATCACCTTCTATCCCATGTTCTAGTAGAAAGGTCCTGTGTGCATTACTACAATGTCTATGCTCCATAGAGACCAATGACGATATCACCTTCTATCCCATGTTCTAGTAGAAAGGTCCTGTGTGCATTACTACAATGCCTATGCTCCATAGAGACCAATGACGATATCACCTTCTATCCCATGTTCTAGTAGAAAGGTCCTGTGAGCATTACTACAATGTCTATGCTCCATAGAGACCAATGACGATATCACCTTCTATTCCATGTTCTAGTAGAAAGGTCCTGTGTGCATTACTACAATGTCTATGCTCCATAGAGACCAATGACGATATCACCTTCTATCCCATGTTCTAGTAGAAAGGTCCTGTGTGCATTACTACAATGCCTATGCTCCATAGAGACCAATGACGATATCACCTTCTATCCCATGTTCTAGTAGAAAGGTCCTGTGAGCATTACTACAATGTCTATGCTCCATAGAGACCAATGACGATATCACCTTCTATTCCATGTTCTAGTAGAAAGGTCCTGTGAGCATTACTACAATGTCTATGCTCCATAGAGACCAATGATGATATCACCTTCTATCCCATGTTCTAATAGAAAGGTCCTGTGTGCATTACTACAATGTCTATGCTCCATAGAGACCAATGACAATATCACCTTCTATCCCATGTTCTAGTAGAAAGGTCCTGTGTGCATTACTACAATGTCTATGCTCCATAGAGACCAATGACGATATCACCTTCTATCCCATGTTCTAGTAGAAAGGTCCTGTGTGCATTACTACAATGTCTATGCTCCATAGAGACCAATGACGATATCACCTTCTATCCCATGTTCTAGTAGAAAGGTCCTGTGTGCATTACTACAATGCCTATGCTCCATAGAGACCAATGACGATATCACCTTCTATCCCATGTTCTAGTAGAAAGGTCCTGTGAGCATTACTACAATGTCTATGCTCCATAGAGACCAATGACGATATCACCTTCTATTCCATGTTCTAGTAGAAAGGTCCTGTGTGCATTACTACAATGTCTATGCTCCATAGAGACCAATGACGATATCACCTTCTATCCCATGTTCTAGTAGAAAGGTCCTGTGTGCATTACTACAATGCCTATGCTCCATAGAGACCAATGACGATATCACCTTCTATCCCATGTTCTAGTAGAAAGGTCCTGTGAGCATTACTACAATGTCTATGCTCCATAGAGACCAATGACGATATCACCTTCTATTCCATGTTCTAGTAGAAAGGTCCTGTGAGCATTACTACAATGTCTATGCTCCATAGAGACCAATGACGATATCACCTTCTATCCCATGTTCTAATAGAAAGGTCCTGTGAGCATTACTACAATGTCTATGCTCCATAGAGACCAATGACGATATCACCTTCTATCCCATGTTCTAGTAGAAAGGTCCTGTGTGCATTACTACAATGTCTATGCTCCATAGAGACCAATGATGATATCACCTTCTATCCCATGTTCTAATAGAAAGGTCCTGTGTGCATTACTACAATGTCTATGCTCCATAGAGACCAATGACAATATCACCTTCTATCCCATGTTCTAGTAGAAAGGTCCTGTGTGCATTACTACAATGTCTATGCTCCATAGAGACCAATGACGATATCACCTTCTATCCCATGATCTAGTAGAAAGGTCCTGTGTGCATTACTACAATGCCTATGCTCCATAGACACCAATGACGATATCACCTTCTATCCCATGTTCTAGTAGAAAGGTCCTGTGAGCATTACTACAATGCCTATGCTCCATAGAGACCAATGACGATATCACCTTCTATCCCATGTTCTAGTAGAAAGGTCCTGTGAGCATTACTACAATGCCTATGCTCCATAGAGACCAATGACGATATCACCTTCTATCTCATGTTCTAATAGAAAGGTCCTGTGTGCATTACTACAATGTCTATGCTCCATAGAGACCAATGACGATATCACCTTCTATCCCATGATCTAGTAGAAAGGTCCTGTGTGCATTACTACAATGCCTATGCTCCATAGAGACCAATGACGATATCACCTTCTATCCCATGTTCTAGTAGAAAGGTCCTGTGAGCATTACTACAATGCCTATGCTCCATAGAGACCAATGACGATATCACCTTCTATCCCATGTTCTAATAGAAAGGTCCTGTGTGCATTACTACAATGTCTATGCTCCATAGACACCAATGACGATATCACCTTCTATCCCATGTTCTAGTAGAAAGGTCCTGTGTGCATTACTACAATGTCTATGCTCCATAGAGACCAATGACGATATCGCCTTCTATCCCATGTTCTAATAGAAAGGTCCTGTGAGCATTACTACAATGCCTATGCTCCATAGACACCAATGACGATATCACCTTCTATCCCATGTTCTAATAGAAAGGTCCTGTGTGCATTACTACAATGTCTATGCTCCATAGACACCAATGACGATATCACCTTCTATCCCATGTTCTAGTAGAAAGGTCCTGTGTGCATTACTACAATGTCTATGCTCCATAGAGACCAATGACGATATCACCTTCTATCCCATGTTCTAATAGAAAGGTCCTGTGTGCATTACTACAATGTCTATGCTCCATAGAGACCAATGACGATATCGCCTTCTATCCCATGTTCTAATAGAAAGGTCCTGTGTGCATTACTACAATGCCTATGCTCCATAGACACCAATGACGATATCACCTTCTATCCCATGTTCTAATAGAAAGGTCCTGTGTGCATTACTACAATGTCTATGCTCCATAGAGACCAATGACGATATCACCTTCTATCCCATGTTCTAATAGAAAGGTCCTGTGAGCATTACTACAATGCCTATACTCCATAGAGACCAATGACGCTATCACCTTCTATACCATGTTCTAATAGAAAGGTCCTGTGTAAATTACTACAATGTCTATGCTCCATAGAGACCAATGACGATATCACCTTCTATTCCATGTTCTAGTAGAAAGGTCCTGTGAGCATTACTACAATGTCTATGCTCCATAGAGACCAATGACGATATCACCTTCTATCCCATGTTCTAATAGAAAGGTCCTGTGAGCATTACTACAGTGTCTATGCTCCATAGAGACCAATGACGATATCACATTCTATCCCATGTTCTAATAGAAAGGTCCTGTGAGCATTACTACAATGTCTATGCTCCATAGAGACCAATGACGATATCACATTCTATCCCATGTTCTAATAGAAAGGTCCTGTGAGCATTACTACAATGTCTATGCTCCATAGAGACCAATGACGATATCACCTTCTATCCCATGTTCTAATAGAAAGGTCCAGTGTGCATTACTACAGTGTCTATGCTCCATAGAGACCAATGACGATATCACATTCTATCCCATGTTCTAATAGAAAGGTCCTGTGTGCATTACTACAATGTCTATGCTCCATAGAGACCAATGACGATATCACCTTCTATCCCATGTTCTAATAGAAAGGTCCAGTGTGCATTACTACAGTGTCTATGCTCCATAGAGACCAATGACGATATCACATTCTATCCCATGTTCTAATAGAAAGGTCCTGTGAGCATTACTACAATGTCTATGCTCCATAGAGACCAATGACGATATCACCTTCTATCCCATGTTCTAATAGAAAGGTCCAGTGTGCATTACTACAGTGTCTATGCTCCATAGAGACCAATGACGATATCACATTCTATCCCATGTTCTAATAGAAAGGTCCTGTGAGCATTACTACAATGCCTATTCTCCATAGAGACCAATGACGATATCACCTTCTATCCCGTGTTCTAATAGAAAGGTCCTGTGAGCATTACTACAATGTCTATGCTCCATAGAGACCAATGACGATATCACATTCTATCCCATGTTCTAATAGAAAGGTCCTGTGAGCATTACTACAATGTCTATGCTCCATAGAGACCAATGACGATATCACCTTCTATCCCATGTTCTAGTAGAAAGGTCCTGTGTGCATTACTACAATGTCTATGGTCCATAGAGACCAATGACGATATCCCCTTCTATCCCATGTTCTAATAGAAAGGTCCTGTGTGCATTACTACAATGTCTATGCTCCATAGAGACCAATGACGATATCACCTTCTATCCCATGTTCTAATAGAAAGGTCCTGTGTGCATTACTACAATGTCTATGCTCCATAGAGACCAATGACGATATCACCTTCTATCCCATGTTCTAGTAGAAAGGTCCTGTGTGCATTACTACAATGTCTATGCTCCATAGACACCAATGACGATATCACCTTCTATCCCATGTTCTAATAGAAAGGTCCTGTGTGCATTACTACAATGTCTATGCTCCATAGAGACCAATGACGATATCACCTTCTATTCCATGTTCTAATAGAAAGGTCCTGTGTGCATTACTACAATGTCTATGCTCCATAGAGACCAATGACGATATCACCTTCTATCCCATGTTCTAGTAGAAAGGTCCTGTGTGCATTACTACAATGTCTATGCTCCATAGAGACCAATGACGATATCACCTTCTATCCCATGTTCTAGTAGAAAGGTCCTGTGTGCATTACTACAATGTCTATGCTCCATAGAGACCAATGACGATATCACCTTCTATCTCATGTTCTAGTAGAAAGGTCCTGTGTACATTACTACAATGTCTATGCTCCATAGAGACCAATGACGATATCACCTTCTATCCCATGTTCTAATAGAAAGGTCCTGTGTGCATTACTACAATGTCTATGCTCCATAGAGACCAATGACGATATCACCTTCTATCCCGTGTTCTAATAGAAAGGTCCTGTGTGCATTACTACAATGTCTATGCTCCATAGAGACCAATGACGATATCACCTTCTATCCCGTGTTCTAATAGAAAGGTCCTGTGTGCATTACTACAATGTCTATGCTCCATAGACACCAATGACGATATCACCTTCTATCTCATGTTCTAATAGAAAGGTCCTGTGTGCATTACTACAATGCCTATGCTCCATAGAGACCAATGACGATATCACCTTCTATCCCATGTTCTAATAGAAAGGTCCTATGTGCATTACTACAATGTCTATGCTCCATAGAGACCAATGACGATATCACCTTCTATCCCATGTTCTAATAGAAAGGTCCTGTGTGCATTACTACAATGCCTATGCTCCATAGACACCAATGACGATATCACCTTCTATTCCATGTTCTAGTAGAAAGGTCCTGTGTGCATTACTACAATGTCTATGCTCCATAGAGACCAATGACGATATCACCTTCTATTCCATGTTCTAATAGAAAGGTCCTGTGTGCATTACTACAATGCCTATGCTCCATAGAGACCAATGACGCTATCACCTTCTATCCCATGTTCTAGTAGAAAGGTCCTGTGAGCATTACTACAATGTCTATGCTCCATAGAGACCAATGATGATATCACCTTCTATCTCATGTTCTAGTAGAAAGGTCCTGTGTGCATTACTACAATGTCTATGCTCCATAGAGACCAATGACGATATCACCTTCTATTCCATGTTCTAGTAGAAAGGTCCTGTGTGCATTACTACAATGTCTATGCTCCATAGAGACCAATGATGATATCACCTTCTATCCCATGTTCTAATAGAAAGGTCCTGTGAGCATTACTACAATGTCTATGCTCCATAGAGACCAATGACGATATCACCTTCTATCTCATGTTCTAATAGAAAGGTCCTGTGTGCATTACTACAATGCCTATGCTCCATAGAGACCAATGACGATATCACCTTCTATCTCATGTTCTAGTAGAAAGGTCCTGTGTGCATTACTACAATGTCTATGCTCCATAGAGACCAATGACGATATCACCTTCTATCCCATGTTCTAATAGAAAGGTCCTGTGTGCATTACTACAATGCCTATGCTCCATAGAGACCAATGACGATATCACCTTCTATCCCATGTTCTAATAGAAAGGTCCTGTGTGCATTACTACAATGTCTATGCTCCATAGAGACCAATGACGATATCACCTTCTATCCCATGTTCTAATAGAAAGGTCCTGTGTGCATTACTACAATGTCTATGCTCCATAGAGACCAATGACGATATCACCTTCTATTCCATGTTCTAGTAGAAAGGTCCTGTGAGCATTACTACAATGTCTATGCTCCATAGAGACCAATGACGATATCACCTTCTATCCCATGTTCTAGTAGAAAGGTCCTGTGTGCATTACTACAATGTCTATGCTCCATAGACACCAATGACGATATCACCTTCTATCCCATGTTCTAATAGAAAGGTCCTGTGTGCATTACTACAATGCCTATGCTCCATAGAGACCAATGACGATATCACCTTCTATCCCATGTTCTAGTAGAAAGGTCCTGTGTGCATTACTACAATGTCTATGCTCCATAGACACCAATGACGATATCACCTTCTATCCCATGTTCTAATAGAAAGGTCCTGTGTGCATTACTACAATGCCTATGCTCCATAGACACCAATGACGATATCACCTTCTATCCCATGTTCTAATAGAAAGGTCCTGTGTGCATTACTACAATGTCTATGCTCCATAGAGACCAATGACGATATCACCTTCTATCCCGTGTTCTAATAGAAAGGTCCTGTGTGCATTACTACAATGTCTATGCTCCATAGAGACCAATGACGATATCACCTTCTATCCCGTGTTCTAATAGAAAGGTCCTGTGTGCATTACTACAATGTCTATGCTCCATAGACACCAATGACGATATCACCTTCTATCCCATGTTCTAATAGAAAGGTCCTGTGAGCATTACTACAATGTCTATGCTCCATAGAGACCAATGATGATATCACCTTCTATCCCATGTTCTAATAGAAAGGTCCTGTGTACATTACTACAATGCCTATGCTCCATAGAGACCAATGACGATATCACCTTCTATCCCGTGTTCTAATAGAAAGGTCCTGTGTGCATTACTACAATGTCTATGCTCCATAGAGACCAATGACGATATCACCTTCTATCCCGTGTTCTAATAGAAAGGTCCTGTGTGCATTACTACAATGTCTATGCTCCATAGAGACCAATGACGATATCACCTTCTATCCCATGTTCTAATAGAAAGGTCCTGTGTGCATTACTACAATGCCTATGCTCCATAGAGACCAATGACGATATCACCTTCTATCCCATGTTCTAGTAGAAAGGTCCTGTGAGCATTACTACAATGCCTATGCTCCATAGACACCAATGACGATATCACCTTCTATCCCATGTTCTAGTAGAAAGGTCCTGTGAGCATTACTACAATGCCTATGCTCCATAGAGACCAATGACGATATCACCTTCTATCCCATGTTCTAATAGAAAGGTCCTGTGTGCATTACTACAATGTCTATGCTCCATAGAGACCAATGACGATATCACCTTCTATCCCATGTTCTAGTAGAAAGGTCCTGTGAGCATTACTACAATGTCTATGCTCCATAGAGACCAATGATGATATCACCTTCTATCCCATGTTCTAATAGAAAGGTCCTGTGTGCATTACTACAATGCCTATGCTCCATAGAGACCAATGACGATATCACCTTCTATCCCATGTTCTAATAGAAAGGTCCTGTGTGCATTACTACAATGCCTATGCTCCATAGAGACCAATGACGATATCACCTTCTATCCCATGTTCTAGTAGAAAGGTCCTGTGAGCATTACTACAATGTCTATGCTCCATAGACACCAATGACGATATCACCTTCTATCCCATGTTCTAATAGAAAGGTCCTGTGTGCATTACTACAATGCCTATGCTCCATAGACACCAATGACGATATCACCTTCTATCCCATGTTCTAGTAGAAAGGTCCTGTGAGCATTACTACAATGTCTATGCTCCATAGAGACCAATGACGATATCACCTTCTATCCCATGTTCTAGTAGAAAGGTCCTGTGAGCATTACTACAATGTCTATGCTCCATAGAGACCAATGACGATATCACCTTCTATCCCATGTTCTAGTAGAAAGGTCCTGTGTGCATTACTACAATGTCTATGCTCCATAGAGACCAATGACGATATCACCTTCTATCCCATGTTCTAGTAGAAAGGTCCTGTGTGCATTACTACAATGTCTATGCTCCATAGACACCAATGACGATATCACCTTCTATCCCATGTTCTAATAGAAAGGTCCTGTGTGCATTACTACAATGTCTATGCTCCATAGACACCAATGACGATATCACCTTCTATCCCATGTTCTAATAGAAAGGTCCTGTGTGCATTACTACAATGCCTATGCTCCATAGACACCAATGACGATATCACCTTCTATCCCATGTTCTAATAGAAAGGTCCTGTGTGCATTACTACAATGTCTATGCTCCATAGACACCAATGACGATATCACCTTCTATCCCATGTTCTAATAGAAAGGTCCTGTGTGCATTACTACAATGTCTATGCTCCATAGAGACCAATGACGATATCACCTTCTATCCCATGTTCTAATAGAAAGGTCCTGTGTGCATTACTACAATGCCTATGCTCCATAGAGACCAATGACGATATCACCTTCTATCCCATGTTCTAATAGAAAGGTCCTGTGTGCATTACTACAATGTCTATGCTCCATAGAGACCAATGACGATATCACCTTCTATCCCGTGTTCTAATAGAAAGGTCCTGTGTGCATTACTACAATGTCTATGCTCCATAGAGACCAATGACGCTATCACCTTCTATTCCATGTTCTAGTAGAAAGGTCCTGTGTGCATTACTACAATGTCTATGCTCCATAGAGACCAATGACGCTATCACCTTCTATCCCATGTTCTAGTAGAAAGGTCCTGTGTGCATTACTACAATGTCTATGCTCCATAGAGACCAATGACGCTATCACCTTCTATCCCATGTTCTAGTAGAAAGGTCCTGTGTGCATTACTACAATGCCTATGCTCCATAGAGACCAATGACGATATCACCTTCTATCCCATGTTCTAATAGAAAGGTCCTGTGTGCATTACTACAATGTCTATGCTCCATAGAGACCAATGACGCTATCACCTTCTATTCCATGTTCTAGTAGAAAGGTCCTGTGTGCATTACTACAATGTCTATGCTCCATAGAGACCAATGACGATATCACCTTCTATCTCATGTTCTAATAGAAAGGTCCTGTGTACATTACTACAATGCCTATGCTCCATAGAGACCAATGACGATATCACCTTCTATTCCATGTTCTAGTAGAAAGGTCCTGTGTGCATTACTACAATGTCTATGCTCCATAGAGACCAATGACGATATCACCTTCTATCTCATGTTCTAATAGAAAGGTCCTGTGTACATTACTACAATGCCTATGCTCCATAGAGACCAATGACGATATCACCTTCTATTCCATGTTCTAGTAGAAAGGTCCTGTGAGCATTACTACAATGTCTATGCTCCATAGAGACCAATGACGATATCACCTTCTATCCCATGTTCTAGTAGAAAGGTCCTGTGTGCATTACTACAATGTCTATGCTCCATAGAGACCAATGACGCTATCACCTTCTATTCCATGTTCTAGTAGAAAGGTCCTGTGTGCATTACTACAATGTCTATGCTCCATAGAGACCAATGACGATATCACCTTCTATCCCGTGTTCTAATAGAAAGGTCCTGTGTGCATTACTACAATGCCTATGCTCCATAGACACCAATGACGATATCACCTTCTATCCCATGTTCTAATAGAAAGGTCCTGTGTGCATTACTACAATGTCTATGCTCCATAGAGACCAATGACGATATCACCTTCTATCCCATGTTCTAGTAGAAAGGTCCTGTGTGCATTACTACAATGTCTATGCTCCATAGAGACCAATGACAATATCACCTTCTATTCCATGTTCTAGTAGAAAGGTCCTGTGTGCATTACTACAATGTCTATGCTCCATAGAGACCAATGACGATATCACCTTCTATCCCGTGTTCTAATAGAAAGGTCCTGTGTGCATTACTACAATGTCTATGCTCCATAGAGACCAATGACGATATCACCTTCTATTCCATGTTCTAGTAGAAAGGTCCTGTGTGCATTACTACAATGCCTATGCTCCATAGAGACCAATGACGATATCACCTTCTATCCCATGTTCTAGTAGAAAGGTCCTGTGTGCATTACTACAATGTCTATGCTCCATAGAGACCAATGACGATATCACCTTCTATCCCATGTTCTAATAGAAAGGTCCTGTGTGCATTACTACAATGCCTATGCTCCATAGAGACCAATGACGATATCACCTTCTATTCCATGTTCTAGTAGAAAGGTCCTGTGTGCATTACTACAATGCCTATGCTCCATAGAGACCAATGACGATATCACCTTCTATTCCATGTTCTAGTAGAAAGGTCCTGTGAGCATTACTACAATGTCTATGCTCCATAGAGACCAATGACGATATCACCTTCTATCCCATGTTCTAATAGAAAGGTCCTGTGTGCATTACTACAATGTCTATGCTCCATAGAGACCAATGACGATATCACCTTCTATTCCATGTTCTAGTAGAAAGGTCCTGTGTGCATTACTACAATGCCTATGCTCCATAGAGACCAATGACGATATCACCTTCTATCCCATGTTCTAATAGAAAGGTCCTGTGTGCATTACTACAATGCCTATGCTCCATAGAGACCAATGACGATATCACCTTCTATTCCATGTTCTAGTAGAAAGGTCCTGTGTGCATTACTACAATGCCTATGCTCCATAGAGACCAATGACGATATCACCTTCTATTCCGTGTTCTAGTAGAAAGGTCCTGTGAGCATTACTACAATGTCTATGCTCCATAGAGACCAATGACGATATCACCTTCTATCCCGTGTTCTAATAGAAAGGTCCTGTGTGCATTACTACAATGTCTATGCTCCATAGAGACCAATGACGATATCACCTTCTATCCCGTGTTCTAATAGAAAGGTCCTGTGTGCATTACTACAATGTCTATGCTCCATAGAGACCAATGACGATATCACCTTCTATCCCGTGTTCTAATAGAAAGGTCCTGTGTGCATTACTACAATGTCTATGCTCCATAGAGACCAATGACGATATCACCTTCTATCCCATGTTCTAATAGAAAGGTCCTGTGTGCATTACTACAATGTCTATGCTCCATAGAGACCAATGACGATATCACCTTCTATCCCATGTTCTAATAGAAAGGTCCTGTGTGCATTACTACAATGTCTATGCTCCATAGAGACCAATGACGATATCACCTTCTATCCCATGTTCTAATAGAAAGGTCCTGTGTGCATTACTACAATGTCTATGCTCCATAGAGACCAATGACGATATCACCTTCTATCCCATGTTCTAATAGAAAGGTCCTGTGTGCATTACTACAATGTCTATGCTCCATAGAGACCAATGACGATATCACCTTCTATCCCATGTTCTAGTAGAAAGGTCCTGTGAGCATTACTACAATGTCTATGCTCCATAGAGACCAATGACGATATCACCTTCTATCCCATGTTCTAATAGAAAGGTCCTGTGTGCATTACTACAATGTCTATGCTCCATAGAGACCAATGACGATATCACCTTCTATCCCATGTTCTAGTAGAAAGGTCCTGTGTGCATTACTACAATGTCTATGCTCCATAGAGACCAATGACGATATCACCTTCTATCCCGTGTTCTAATAGAAAGGTCCTGTGTGCATTACTACAATGTCTATGCTCCATAGAGACCAATGACGATATCACCTTCTATCCCATGTTCTAGTAGAAAGGTCCTGTGTGCATTACTACAATGTCTATGCTCCATAGAGACCAATGACAATATCACCTTCTATCCCATGTTCTAATAGAAAGGTCCTGTGTGCATTACTACAATGTCTATGCTCCATAGAGACCAATGACGATATCACCTTCTATCTCATGTTCTAGTAGAAAGGTCCTGTGTACATTACTACAATGTCTATGCTCCATAGAGACCAATGACGATATCACCTTCTATCCCATGTTCTAATAGAAAGGTCCTGTGTGCATTACTACAATGTCTATGCTCCATAGAGACCAATGACGATATCACCTTCTATCTCATGTTCTAGTAGAAAGGTCCTGTGTACATTACTACAATGTCTATGCTCCATAGAGACCAATGACGATATCACCTTCTATCTCATGTTCTAGTAGAAAGGTCCTGTGTACATTACTACAATGCCTATGCTCCATAGAGACCAATGACGATATCACCTTCTATCCCATGTTCTAATAGAAAGGTCCTGTGAGCATTACTACAATGTCTATGCTCCATAGAGACCAATGACAATATCACCTTCTATCCCATGTTCTAGTAGAAAGGTCCTGTGTGCATTACTACAATGTCTATGCTCCATAGAGACCAATGACAATATCACCTTCTATCCCATGTTCTAATAGAAAGGTCCTGTGTGCATTACTACAATGTCTATGCTCCATAGAGACCAATGACGTTATCACCTTCTATCCCATGTTCTAATAGAAAGGTCCTGTGTGCATTACTACAATGTCTATGCTCCATAGAGACCAATGACGTTATCACCTTCTATCCCATGTTCTAATAGAAAGGTCCTGTGTGCATTACTACAATGTCTATGCTCCATAGAGACCAATGACAATATCACCTTCTATCCCATGTTCTAATAGAAAGGTCCTGTGTGCATTACTACAATGTCTATGCTCCATAGAGACCAATGACGTTATCACCTTCTATCCCATGTTCTAATAGAAAGGTCCTGTGAGCATTACTACAATGTCTATGCTCCATAGAGACCAATGACAATATCACCTTCTATCCCATGTTCTAATAGAAAGGTCCTGTGTGCATTACTACAATGTCTATGCTCCATAGAGACCAATGATGATATCACCTTCTATCCCGTGTTCTAGTAGAAAGGTCCTGTGTGCATTACTACAATGTCTATGCTCCATAGAGACCAATGACGATATCACCTTCTATCCCATGTTCTAATAGAAAGGTCCTGTGTGCATTACTACAATGTCTATGCTCCATAGAGACCAATGACGATATCACCTTCTATCCCATGTTCTAGTAGAAAGGTCCTGTGTGCATTACTACAATGTCTATGCTCCATAGAGACCAATGACGATATCACCTTCTATCCCATGTTCTAATAGAAAGGTCCTGTGTGCATTACTACAATGTCTATGCTCCATAGAGACCAATGACGATATCACCTTCTATCCCATGTTCTAGTAGAAAGGTCCTGTGTGCATTACTACAATGTCTATGCTCCATAGAGACCAATGACGATATCACCTTCTATCCCATGTTCTAGTAGAAAGGTCCTGTGTGCATTACTACAATGTCTATGCTCCATAGAGACCAATGACGATATCACCTTCTATCCCGTGTTCTAATAGAAAGGTCCTGTGTGCATTACTACAATGCCTATGCTCCATAGAGACCAATGACGATATCACCTTCTATCCCATGTTCTAATAGAAAGGTCCTGTGAGCATTACTACAATGTCTATGCTCCATAGAGACCAATGACGATATCACCTTCTATCTCATGTTCTAATAGAAAGGTCCTGTGAGCATTACTACAATGTCTATGCTCCATAGAGACCAATGACGATATCACCTTCTATCCCATGTTCTAATAGAAAGGTCCTGTGTGCATTACTACAATGTCTATGCTCCATAGAGACCAATGACGATATCACCTTCTATCCCATGTTCTAATAGAAAGGTCCTGTGAGCATTACTACAATGTCTATGCTCCATAGAGACCAATGACGATATCACCTTCTATCTCATGTTCTAATAGAAAGGTCCTGTGAGCATTACTACAATGTCTATGCTCCATAGAGACCAATGACGATATCACCTTCTATCCCATGTTCTAATAGAAAGGTCCTGTGTGCATTACTACAATGTCTATGCTCCATAGAGACCAATGACGATATCACCTTCTATCCCATGTTCTAATAGAAAGGTCCTGTGTGCATTACTACAATGTCTATGCTCCATAGAGACCAATGACGATATCACCTTCTATCCCATGTTCTAATAGAAAGGTCCTGTGTGCATTACTACAATGTCTATGCTCCATAGAGACCAATGACGATATCACCTTCTATCCCATGTTCTAATAGAAAGGTCCTGTGAGCATTACTACAATGTCTATGCTCCATAGAGACCAATGACGATATCACCTTCTATCCCATGTTCTAATAGAAAGGTCCTGTGTACATTACTACAATGTCTATACTCCATAGAGACCAATGACGATATCACCTTCTATCCCATGTTCTAATAGAAAGGTCCTGTGTGCATTACTACAATGTCTATACTCCATAGAGACCAATGACAATATCACCTTCTATCCCATGTTCTAATAGAAAGGTCCTGTGAGCATTACTACAATGTCTATGCTCCATAGAGACCAATGATGATATCACCTTCTATCCCATGTTCTAATAGAAAGGTCCTGTGTGCATTACTACAATGTCTATGCTCCATAGAGACCAATGACGATATCACCTTCTATCCCATGTTCTAATAGAAAGGTCCTGTGTGCATTACTACAATGTCTATGCTCCATAGAGACCAATGACGATATCACCTTCTATCCCATGTTCTAATAGAAAGGTCCTGTGAGCATTACTACAATGTCTATGCTCCATAGAGACCAATGACAATATCACCTTCTATCTCATGTTCTAATAGAAAGGTCCTGTGTGCATTACTACAATGTCTATGCTCCATAGAGACCAATGACGATATCACCTTCTATCCCATGTTCTAATAGAAAGGTTCTGTGAGCATTACTACAATGTCTATGCTCCATAGAGACCAATGACGATATCACCTTCTATCCCATGTGCTAATAGAAAGGTCCTGTGTGCATTACTACAATGTCTATGCTCCATAGAGACCAATGACGATATCACCTTCTATCTCATGTTCTAATAGAAAGGTCCTGTGAGCATTACTACAATGTCTATGCTCCATAGAGACCAATGACGCTATCACCTTCTATACCATGTTCTAATAGAAAGGTCCTGTGTGCATTACTACAATGTCTATGCTCCATAGAGACCAATGACGATATCACCTTCTATCCCATGTGCTAATAGAAAGGTCCTGTGTGCATTACTACAATGTCTATGCTCCATAGAGACCAATGACGCTATCACCTTCTATACCATGTTCTAATAGAAAGGTCCTGTGTGCATTACTACAATGTCTATGCTCCATAGAGACCAATGACGATATCACCTTCTATCTCATGTTCTAATAGAAAGGTCCTGTGTGCATTACTACAATGTCTATGCTCCATAGAGACCAATGACGATATCACCTTCTATCCCATGTTCTAGTAGAAAGGTCCTGTGTGCATTACTACAATGTCTATGCTCCATAGAGACCAATGACGATATCACCTTCTATCCCATGTGCTAATAGAAAGGTCCTGTGTGCATTACTACAATGTCTATGCTCCATAGAGACCAATGACGATATCACCTTCTATCCCATGTTCTAATAGAAAGGTCCTGTGTGCATTACTACAATGCCTATGCTCCATAGAGACCAATGACGATATCACCTTCTATTCCATGTTCTAATAGAAAGGTCCTGTATGCATTACTACAATGTCTATGCTCCATAGAGACCAATGACGCTATCACCTTCTATACCATGTTCTAATAGAAAGGTCCTGTGTGCATTACTACAATGTCTATGCTCCATAGAGACCAATGACGATATCACCTTCTATCTCATGTTCTAATAGAAAGGTCCTGTGTGCATTACTACAATGTCTATGCTCCATAGAGACCAATGACGATATCACCTTCTATCCCATGTTCTAGTAGAAAGGTCCTGTGTGCATTACTACAATGTCTATGCTCCATAGAGACCAATGACGATATCACCTTCTATCCCATGTGCTAATAGAAAGGTCCTGTGTGCATTACTACAATGTCTATGCTCCATAGAGACCAATGACGATATCACCTTCTATCCCATGTTCTAATAGAAAGGTCCTGTGTGCATTACTACAATGCCTATGCTCCATAGAGACCAATGACGATATCACCTTCTATCCCGTGTTCTAATAGAAAGGTCCTGTGTGCATTACTACAATGTCTATGCTCCATAGAGACCAATGACGACATCACCTTCTATCTCGTGTTCTAATAGAAAGGTCCTGTGTGCATTACTACAATGTCTATGCTCCATAGAGACCAATGACGATATCACCTTCTATCTCATGTTCTAGTAGAAAGGTCCTGTGTGCATTACTACAATGTCTATGCTCCATAGAGACCAATGACGATATCACCTTCTATCCCATGTTCTAATAGAAAGGTCCTGTGTGCATTACTACAATGCCTATGCTCCATAGAGACCAATGACGATATCACCTTCTATCCCATGTTCTAATAGAAAGGTCCTGTGTGCATTACTACAATGCCTATGCTCCATAGAGACCAATGACGATATCACCTTCTATCCCATGTTCTAATAGAAAGGTCCTGTGTGCATTACTACAATGTCTATGCTCCATAGAGACCAATGACGATATCACCTTCTATCCCATGTTCTAATAGAAAGGTCCTGTGTGCATTACTACAATGTCTATGCTCCATAGAGACCAATGACGATATCACCTTCTATCCCGTGTTCTAATAGAAAGGTCCTGTGTGCATTACTACAATGCCTATGCTCCATAGAGACCAATGACGCTATCACCTTCTATCCCATGTTCTAATAGAAAGGTCCTGTGTGCATTACTACAATGCCTATGCTCCATAGAGACCAATGACGATATCACCTTCTATCCCGTGTTCTAATAGAAAGGTCCTGTGTACATTACTACAATGCCTATGCTCCATAGAGACCAATGACGATATCACCTTCTATCCCATGTTCTAATAGAAAGGTCCTGTCAGCATTACTACAATGTCTATGCTCCATAGAGACCAATGACGATATCACCTTCTATCCCGTGTTCTAATAGAAAGGTCCTGTGTGCATTACTACAATGCCTATGCTCCATAGAGACCAATGACGCTATCACCTTCTATCCCATGTTCTAATAGAAAGGTCCTGTGTGCATTACTACAATGTCTATGCTCCATAGAGACCAATGACGATATCACCTTCTATCCCATGTTCTAATAGAAAGGTCCTGTGTGCATTACTACAATGCCTATGCTCCATAGAGACCAATGACGATATCACCTTCTATCCCATGTTCTAGTAGAAAGGTCCTGTGAGCATTACTACAATGTCTATGCTCCATAGAGACCAATGACGATATCACCTTCTATCCCATGTTCTAATAGAAAGGTCCTGTGTGCATTACTACAATGTCTATGCTCCATAGAGACCAATGACGATATCACCTTCTATCCCATGTTCTAATAGAAAGGTCCTGTGTGCATTACTACAATGCCTATGCTCCATAGAGACCAATGACGATATCACCTTCTATCCCATGTTCTAATAGAAAGGTCCTGTGTGCATTACTACAATGCCTATGCTCCATAGAGACCAATGATGATATCACCTTCTATCCCATGTTCTAGTAGAAAGGTCCTGTGTGCATTACTACAATGCCTATGCTCCATAGAGACCAATGACGATATCACCTTCTATCCCATGTTCTAATAGAAAGGTCCTGTGTGCATTACTACAATGCCTATACTCCATAGAGACCAATGACGATATCACCTTCTATCCCATGTTCTAATAGAAAGGTCCTGTGTGCATTACTACAATGCCTATGCCCCATAGAGACCAATGACGATATCACCTTCTATCCCGTGTTCTAGTAGAAAGGTCCTGTGTACATTACTACAATGTCTATGCTCCATAGAGACCAATGACAATATCACCTTCTATCTCATGTTCTAATAGAAAGGTCCTGTGTGCATTACTACAATGTCTATGCTCCATAGAGACCAATGACAATATCACCTTCTATCTCATGTTCTAGTAGAAAGGTCCTGTGTGCATTACTACAATGTCTATGCTCCATAGAGACCAATGACGATATCACCTTCTATCCCATGTTCTAATAGAAAGGTCCTGTGTGCATTACTACAATGCCTATGCTCCATAGAGACCAATGACGATATCACCTTCTATCCCATGTTCTAATAGAAAGGTCCTGTGTGCATTACTACAATGCCTATGCTCCATAGAGACCAATGACGATATCACCTTCTATCCCATGTTCTAGTAGAAAGGTCCTGTGTGCATTACTACAATGCCTATGCTCCATAGAGACCAATGACGATATCACCTTCTATCCCATGTTCTAATAGAAAGGTCCTGTGTGCATTACTACAATGCCTATACTCCATAGAGACCAATGACGATATCACCTTCTATCCCATGTTCTAATAGAAAGGTCCTGTGTGCATTACTACAATGCCTATGCTCCATAGAGACCAATGACGATATCACCTTCTATCCCATGTTCTAATAGAAAGGTCCTGTGTGCATTACTACAATGTCTATACTCCATAGAGACCAATGACGATATCACCTTCTATCCCATGTTCTAATAGAAAGGTCCTGTGTGCATTACTACAATGTCTATGCTCCATAGAGACCAATGACGATATCACCTTCTATCCCATGTTCTAATAGAAAGGTCCTGTGTGCATTACTACAATGTCTATGCTCCATAGAGACCAATGACGATATCACCTTCTATCCCATGTTCTAATAGAAAGGTCCTGTGTGCATTACTACAATGTCTATGCTCCATAGAGACCAATGACGATATCACCTTCTATCCCATGTTCTAATAGAAAGGTCCTGTGTACATTACTACAATGTCTATGCTCCATAGAGACCAATGACGATATCACCTTCTATCCCATGTTCTAGTAGAAAGGTCCTGTGTGCATTACTACAATGTCTATGCTCCATAGAGACCAATGACGATATCACCTTCTATCCCATGTTCTACTAGAAAGGTCCTGTGAGCATTACTACAATGCCTATGCTCCATAGAGACCAATGACGATATCACCTTCTATCCCATGTTCTAATAGAAAGGTCCTGTGTGCATTACTACAATGTCTATGCTCCATAGAGACCAATGACGATATCACCTTCTATCCCATGTTCTAATAGAAAGGTCCTGTGTACATTACTACAATGTCTATGCTCCATAGAGACCAATGACAATATCACCTTCTATCCCATGTTCTAATAGAAAGGTCCTGTGTGCATTACTACAATGCCTATGCTCCATAGAGACCAATGACGATATCACCTTCTATCCCATGTTCTAATAGAAAGGTCCTGTGTGCATTACTACAATGCCTATGCTCCATAGAGACCAATGACGATATCACCTTCTATCCCATGTTCTAATAGAAAGGTCCTGTGAGCATTACTACAATGTCTATGCTCCATAGAGACCAATGACGATATCACCTTCTATCCCGTGTTCTAGTAGAAAGGTCCTGTGTGCATTACTACAATGCCTATGCTCCATAGAGACCAATGACGATATCACCTTCTATCCCATGTTCTAATAGAAAGGTCCTGTGAGCATTACTACAATGTCTATGCTCCATAGAGACCAATGACGATATCACCTTCTATCCCATGTTCTAATAGAAAGGTCCTGTGTGCATTACTACAATGCCTATGCTCCATAGAGACCAATGACGATATCACCTTCTATCCCATGTTCTAATAGAAAGGTCCTGTGAGCATTACTACAATGTCTATGCTCCATAGAGACCAATGACGATATCACCTTCTATCCCATGTTCTAATAGAAAGGTCCTGTGTGCATTACTACAATGCCTATGTTCCATAGAGACCAATGACGATATCACCTTCTATCCCATGTTCTAATAGAAAGGTCCTGTGTGCATTACTACAATGCCTATGCTCCATAGAGACCAATGACGATATCACCTTCTATCCCGTGTTCTAATAGAAAGGTCCTGTGTACATTACTACAATGTCTATGCTCCATAGAGACCAATGACGATATCACCTTCTATCCCATGTTCTAATAGAAAGGTCCTGTGTGCATTACTACAATGCCTATGCTCCATAGAGACCAATGACGATATCACCTTCTATCCCGTGTTCTAATAGAAAGGTCCTGTGTGCATTACTACAATGTCTATGCTCCATAGAGACCAATGACGATATCACCTTCTATCCCGTGTTCTAATAGAAAGGTCCTGTGTGCATTACTACAATGTCTATGCTCCATAGAGACCAATGACGATATCACCTTCTATCCCATGTTCTAATAGAAAGGTCCTGTGTGCATTACTACAATGCCTATACTCCATAGAGACCAATGACGATATCACCTTCTATCCCATGTTCTAGTAGAAAGGTCCTGTGTGCATTACTACAATGTCTATGCTCCATAGAGACCAATGACGATATCACCTTCTATCCCATGTTCTAATAGAAAGGTCCTGTGTGCATTACTACAATGTCTATGCTCCATAGAGACCAATGACGATATCACCTTCTATCCCGTGTTCTAATAGAAAGGTCCTGTGTGCATTACTACAATGCCTATACTCCATAGAGACCAATGACGATATCACCTTCTATCCCATGTTCTAATAGAAAGGTCCTGTGTGCATTACTACAATGTCTATGCTCCATAGAGACCAATGACGATATCACCTTCTATCCCGTGTTCTAATAGAAAGGTCCTGTGTGCATTACTACAATGTCTATGCGCCATAGACACCAATGACGATATCACCTTCTATCCCATGTTCTAATAGAAAGGTCCTGTGTGCATTACTACAATGTCTATGCTCCATAGAGACCAATGATGATATCACCTTCTATCCCGTGTTCTAATAGAAAGGTCCTGTGTGCATTACTACAATGTCTATGCTCCATAGAGACCAATGACGATATCACCTTCTATCCCATGTTCTAATAGAAAGGTCCTGTGTGCATTACTACAATGCCTATACTCCATAGAGACCAATGACGATATCACCTTCTATCCCATGTTCTAATAGAAAGGTCCTGTGTGCATTACTACAATGTCTATGCTCCATAGAGACCAATGACGATATCACCTTCTATCCCATGTTCTAATAGAAAGGTCCTGTGTGCATTACTACAATGTCTATGCGCCATAGACACCAATGACGATATCACCTTCTATCCCATGTTCTAATAGAAAGGTCCTGTGTGCATTACTACAATGTCTATGCTCCATAGACACCAATGACGATATCACCTTCTATCCCATGTTCTAGTAGAAAGGTCCTGTGTGCATTACTACAATGCCTATACTCCATAGAGACCAATGACGATATCACCTTCTATCCCATGTTCTAATAGAAAGGTCCTGTGTGCATTACTACAATGTCTATGCTCCATAGAGACCAATGACGATATCACCTTCTATCCCATGTTCTAGTAGAAAGGTCCTGTGTGCATTACTACAATGTCTATGCTCCATAGAGACCAATGACGATATCACCTTCTATCCCATGTTCTAATAGAAAGGTCCTGTGTGCATTACTACAATGTCTATGCTCCATAGAGACCAATGACGATATCACCTTCTATCCCATGTTCTAATAGAAAGGTCCTGTGAGCATTACTACAATGTCTATGCTCCATAGAGACCAATGACGATATCACCTTCTATCCCATGTTCTAATAGAAAGGTCCTGTGAGCATTACTACAATGTCTATGCTCCATAGAGACCAATGATGATATCACCTTCTATCTCATGTTCTAATAGAAAGGTCCTGTGTGCATTACTACAATGTCTATGCGCCATAGACACCAATGACGATATCACCTTCTATCCCATGTTCTAATAGAAAGGTCCTGTGTGCATTACTACAATGTCTATACTCCATAGAGACCAATGACGATATCACCTTCTATCCCGTGTTCTAATAGAAAGGTCCTGTGTGCATTACTACAATGTCTATGCTCCATAGAGACCAATGACGATATCACCTTCTATCCCATGTTCTAATAGAAAGGTCCTGTGTGCATTACTACAATGCCTATGCTCCATAGAGACCAATGACGATATCACCTTCTATCCCATGTTCTAATAGAAAGGTCCTGTGAGCATTACTACAATGTCTATGCTCCATAGAGACCAATGACGATATCACCTTCTATCCCATGTTCTAATAGAAAGATCCTGTGAGCATTACTACAATGCCTATGCGCCATAGACACCAATGACGATATCACCTTCTATCCCATGTTCTAATAGAAAGGTCCTGTGTGCATTACTACAATGTCTATACTCCATAGAGACCAATGACGATATCACCTTCTATCCCGTGTTCTAATAGAAAGGTCCTGTGTGCATTACTACAATGTCTATGCGCCATAGACACCAATGACGATATCACCTTCTATCCCGTGTTCTAATAGAAAGGTCCTGTGTGCATTACTACAATGTCTATGCTCCATAGTGACCAATGACGCTATCACCTTCTATCCCATGTTCTAATAGAAAGGTCCTGTGTACATTACTACAATGTCTATACTCCATAGAGACCAATGACGCTATCACCTTCTATCCCATGTTCTAATAGAAAGGTCCTGTGTACATTACTACAATGTCTATACTCCATAGAGACCAATGACGATATCACCTTCTATCCCATGTTCTAATAGAAAGGTCCTGTGTGCATTACTACAATGTCTATGCGCCATAGACACCAATGACGATATCACCTTCTATCCCATGTTCTAATAGAAAGATCCTGTGTGCATTACTACAATGTCTATACTCCATAGACACCAATGACGATATCACCTTCTATCTCATGTTCTAATAGAAAGGTCCTGTGTGCATTACTACAATGTCTATGCTCCATAGAGACCAATGACGATATCACCTTCTATCTCATGTTCTAATAGAAAGGTCCTGTGTGCATTACTACAATGTCTATGCTCCATAGACACCAATGACGATATCACCTTCTATCTCATGTTCTAATAGAAAGGTCCTGTGTGCATTACTACAATGCCTATGCTCCATAGAGACCAATGACGATATCACCTTCTATCTCATGTTCTAATAGAAAGGTCCTGTGTGCATTACTACAATGTCTATGCTCCATAGACACCAATGACGATATCACCTTCTATCTCATGTTCTAATAGAAAGGTCCTGTGTGCATTACTACAATGTCTATGCTCCATAGAGACCAATGACGATATCACCTTCTATCTCATGTTCTAATAGAAAGGTCCTGTGTGCATTACTACAATGCCTATGCTCCATAGAGACCAATGACGATATCACCTTCTATCCCATGTTCTAATAGAAAGGTCCTGTGTGCATTACTACAATGTCTATGCTCCATAGAGACCAATGACGATATCACCTTCTATCCCGTGTTCTAATAGAAAGGTCCTGTGAGCATTACTACAATGTCTATGCTCCATAGAGACCAATGACGATATCACCTTCTATCTCATGTTCTAATAGAAAGGTCCTGTGTACATTACTACAATGTCTATGCTCCATAGAGACCAATGACGATATCACCTTCTATCTCATGTTCTAATAGAAAGGTCCTGTGTACATTACTACAATGTCTATGCTCCATAGAGACCAATGACGATATCACCTTCTATCCCGTGTTCTAATAGAAAGGTCCTGTGAGCATTACTACAATGTCTATGCTCCATAGAGACCAATGACGCTATCACCTTCTATTCCCAGGTTCTAATAGAAAGGTCCTGTGTGCATTACTACAATGCCTATGCTCCATAGAGACCAATGACGATATCACCTGCTATCTCATGTTCTAATAGAAAGGTCCTGTGTGCATTACTACAATGTCTATGCTCCATAGAGACCAATGACAATATCACCTTCTATCTCATGTTCTAATAGAAAGGTCCTGTGTACATTACTACAATGCCTATGCTCCATAGAGACCAATGACGATATCACCTGCTATCTCATGTTCTAATAGAAAGGTCCTGTGTGCATTACTACAATGTCTATGCTCCATAGACACCAATGACGATATCACCTTCTATCTCATGTTCTAATAGAAAGGTCCTGTGTGCATTACTACAATGTCTATGCTCCATAGAGACCAATGACGATATCACCTTCTATCCCATGTTCTAATAGAAAGGTCCTGTGTACATTACTACAATGCCTATGCTCCATAGAGACCAATGACGATATCACCTTCTATCTCATGTTCTAATAGAAAGGTCCTGTGTACATTACTACAATGTCTATGCTCCATAGAGACCAATGACGATATCACCTTCTATCCCGTGTTCTAATAGAAAGGTCCTGTGTGCATTACTACAATGTCTATGCTCCATAGAGACCAATGACGATATCACCTTCTATCTCATGTTCTAATAGAAAGGTCCTGTGAGCATTACTACAATGTCTATGCTCCATAGACACCAATGACGATATCACCTTCTATCTCATGTTCTAATAGAAAGGTCCTGTGTGCATTACTACAATGTCTATGCTCCATAGAGACCAATGACGATATCACCTTCTATCCCATGTTCTAATAGAAAGGTCCTGTGTGCATTACTACAATGCCTATGCTCCATAGAGACCAATGACGATATCACCTTCTATCCCATGTTCTAATAGAAAGGTCCTGTGTGCATTACTACAATGTCTATGCTCCATAGAGACCAATGACGATATCACCTTCTATCTCATGTTCTAATAGAAAGGTCCTGTGTGCATTACTACAATGTCTATGCTCCATAGAGACCAATGACGATATCACCTTCTATCTCATGTTCTAATAGAAAGGTCCTGTGTGCATTACTACAATGCCTATGCTCCATAGAGACCAATGACGATATCACCTTCTATCCCATGTTCTAATAGAAAGGTCCTGTGTGCATTACTACAATGTCTATGCTCCATAGAGACCAATGACGCTATCACCTTCTATCTCATGTGCTAATAGAAAGGTCCTGTGAGCATTACTACAATGTCTATGCTCCATAGAGACCAATGACGATATCACCTTCTATCCCATGTTCTAATAGAAAGGTCCTGTGAGCATTACTACAATGTCTATGCTCCATAGAGACCAATGACGATATCACCTTCTATCCCATGTTCTAATAGAAAGGTCCTGTGTGCATTACTACAATGCCTATGCTCCATAGAGACCAATGACGATATCACCTTCTATCTCATGTTCTAATAGAAAGGTCCTGTGTGCATTACTACAATGTCTATGCTCCATAGAGACCAATGACGATATCACCTTCTATCCCATGTTCTAGTAGAAAGGTCCTGTGTGCATTACTACAATGTCTATGCTCCATAGAGACCAATGACGATATCACCTTCTATCCCATGTTCTAGTAGAAAGGTCCTGTGAGCATTACTACAATGTCTATGCTCCATAGAGACCAATGACGATATCACCTTCTATCCCATGTTCTAGTAGAAAGGTCCTGTGTGCATTACTACAATGTCTATGCTCCATAGAGACCAATGACGATATCACCTTCTATCCCATGTTCTAATAGAAAGGTCCTGTGTGCATTACTACAATGCCTATGCTCCATAGAGACCAATGACGATATCACCTTCTATCCCATGTTCTAATAGAAAGGTCCTGTGTGCATTACTACAATGTCTATGCTCCATAGAGACCAATGACGATATCACCTTCTATCTCATGTTCTAATAGAAAGGTCCTGTGTGCATTACTACAATGTCTATGCTCCATAGAGACCAATGACGATATCACCTTCTATCTCATGTTCTAATAGAAAGGTCCTGTGTGCATTACTACAATGCCTATGCTCCATAGAGACCAATGACGATATCACCTTCTATCCCATGTTCTAATAGAAAGGTCCTGTGTGCATTACTACAATGTCTATGCTCCATAGAGACCAATGACGCTATCACCTTCTATCCCGTGTTCTAATAGAAAGGTCCTGTGAGCATTACTACAATGTCTATGCTCCATAGAGACCAATGACGATATCACCTTCTATCCCATGTTCTAATAGAAAGGTCCTGTGAGCATTACTACAATGTCTATGCTCCATAGAGACCAATGACGATATCACCTTCTATCCCATGTTCTAATAGAAAGGTCCTGTGTGCATTACTACAATGCCTATGCTCCATAGAGACCAATGACGATATCACCTTCTATCCCATGTTCTAATAGAAAGGTCCTGTGTGCATTACTACAATGTCTATGCTCCATAGAGACCAATGACGATATCACCTTCTATCCCGTGTTCTAATAGAAAGGTCCTGTGTGCATTACTACAATGTCTATGCTCCATAGAGACCAATGACGATATCACCTTCTATCCCATGTTCTAATAGAAAGGTCCTGTGTGCATTACTACAATGTCTATGCTCCATAGAGACCAATGACGATATCACCTTCTATCCCGTGTTCTAATAGAAAGGTCCTGTGAGCATTACTACAATGTCTATGCTCCATAGAGACCAATGACGATATCACCTTCTATCTCATGTTCTAATAGAAAGGTCCTGTGTGCATTACTACAATGCCTATGCTCCATAGAGACCAATGACGATATCACCTTCTATCTCATGTTCTAATAGAAAGGTCCTGTGTGCATTACTACAATGTCTATGCTCCATAGACACCAATGACGATATCACCTTCTATCTCATGTTCTAATAGAAAGGTCCTGTGTGCATTACTACAATGTCTATGCTCCATAGAGACCAATGACGATATCACCTTCTATCTCATGTTCTAATAGAAAGGTCCTGTGTGCATTACTACAATGTCTATGCTCCATAGAGACCAATGACGATATCACCTTCTATCTCATGTTCTAATAGAAAGGTCCTGTGTGCATTACTACAATGCCTATGCTCCATAGAGACCAATGACGATATCACCTTCTATCTCATGTTCTAATAGAAAGGTCCTGTGTGCATTACTACAATGCCTATGCTCCATAGAGACCAATGACGATATCACATTCTATCTCATGTTCTAATAGAAAGGTCCTGTGTGCATTACTACAATGTCTATGCTCCATAGACACCAATGACGATATCACCTTCTATCTCATGTTCTAATAGAAAGGTCCTGTGTGCATTACTACAATGCCTATGCTCCATAGAGACCAATGACGATATCACCTTCTATCCCGTGTTCTAATAGAAAGGTCCTGTGTGCATTACTACAATGTCTATGCTCCATAGAGACCAATGACGATATCACCTTCTATCTCATGTTCTAATAGAAAGGTCCTGTGAGCATTACTACAATGTCTATGCTCCATAGACACCAATGACGATATCACCTTCTATCTCATGTTCTAATAGAAAGGTCCTGTGTGCATTACTACAATGTCTATGCTCCATAGAGACCAATGACGATATCACCTTCTATCCCATGTTCTAATAGAAAGGTCCTGTGTGCATTACTACAATGTCTATGCTCCATAGAGACCAATGACGATATCACCTTCTATCTCATGTTCTAATAGAAAGGTCCTGTGTGCATTACTACAATGCCTATGCTCCATAGCGACCAATGACGATATCACCTTCTATCCCGTGTTCTAATAGAAAGGTCCTGTGTGCATTACTACAATGTCTATGCTCCATAGAGACCAATGACGATATCACCTTCTATCTCATGTGCTAATAGAA
The DNA here is from genome assembly GCF_039654945.1 of Dendrobates tinctorius. Classification (NCBI taxonomy): domain Eukaryota; kingdom Metazoa; phylum Chordata; class Amphibia; order Anura; family Dendrobatidae; genus Dendrobates; species Dendrobates tinctorius. The sequence continues at coordinate 1,381,070 of NW_027362103.1, forward strand.
AGGTCCTGTGTGCATTACTACAATGTCTATGCTCCATAGAGACCAATGACGATATCACCTTCTATCCCATGTTCTAATAGAAAGGTCCTGTGAGCATTACTACAATGTCTATGCTCCATAGAGACCAATGACGATATCACCTTCTATCCCATGTTCTAATAGAAAGGTCCTGTGTGCATTACTACAATGTCTATGCTCCATAGAGACCAATGACGATATCACCTTCTATCCCATGTTCTAATAGAAAGGTCCTGTGTGCATTACTACAATGCCTATGCTCCATAGACACCAATGACGATATCACCTTCTATCCCATGTTCTAGTAGAAAGGTCCTGTGTACATTACTACAATGTCTATGCTCCATAGAGACCAATGACGATATCACCTTCTATCTCATGTTCTAATAGAAAGGTCCTGTGAGCATTACTACAATGTCTATGCTCCATAGAGACCAATGACGATATCACCTTCTATCCCATGTTCTAATAGAAAGGTCCTGTGTGCATTACTACAATGTCTATGCTCCATAGAGACCAATGACGATATCACCTTCTATACCATGTTCTAGTAGAAAGGTCCTGTGAGCATTACTACAATGCCTATGCTCCATAGAGACCAATGACGATATCACCTTCTATCCCATGTTCTAATAGAAAGATCCTGTGTGCATTACTACAATGTCTATGCTCCATAGACACCAATGACGATATCACCTTCTATCCCATGTTCTAGTAGAAAGGTCCTGTGTGCATTACTACAATGTCTATGCTCCATAGAGACCAATGACGATATCACATTCTATCCCATGTTCTAATAGAAAGGTCCTGTGTGCATTACTACAATGCCTATGCTCCATAGAGACCAATGACGATATCACCTTCTATCCCATGTTCTAATAGAAAGGTCCTGTGAGCATTACTACAATGTCTATGCTCCATAGAGACCAATGACGATATCACCTTCTATCCCATGTTCTAATAGAAAGGTCCTGTGTGCATTACTACAATGTCTATGCTCCATAGAGACCAATGACGATATCACCTTCTATCCCATGTTCTAATAGAAAGGTCCTGTGTGCATTACTACAATGTCTATGCTCCATAGAGACCAATGACGATATCACCTTCTATCCCATGTTCTAATAGAAAGGTCCTGTGTGCATTACTACAATGCCTATGCTCCACAGAGACCAATGACGATATCACCTTCTATCCCATGTTCTAATAGAAAGGTCCTGTGTGCATTACTACAATGCCTATGCTCCATAGAGACCAATGACGATATCACCTTCTATCCCATGTTCTAATAGAAAGGTCCTGTGTGCATTACTACAATGTCTATGCTCCATAGAGACCAATGACGATATCACCTTCTATCCCATGTTCTAATAGAAAGGTCCTGTGTGCATTACTACAATGTCTATGCTCCATAGAGACCAATGACGATATCACCTTCTATCCCATGTTCTAATAGAAAGGTCCTGTGTGCATTACTACAATGTCTATGCTCCATAGAGACCAATGACGATATCACCTTCTATCCCATGTTCTAATAGAAAGGTCCTGTGTGCATTACTACAATGCCTATGCTCCACAGAGACCAATGACGATATCACCTTCTATCCCATGTTCTAATAGAAAGGTCCTGTGTGCATTACTACAATGCCTATGCTCCATAGAGACCAATGACGATATCACCTTCTATCCCATGTTCTAATAGAAAGGTCCTGTGTACATTACTACAATGTCTATGCTCCATAGAGACCAATGACGATATCACCTTCTATCCCATGTTCTAGTAGAAAGGTCCTGTGAGCATTACTACAATGTCTATGCTCCATAGAGACCAATGACGATATCACCTTCTATCCCATGTTCTAATAGAAAGGTCCTGTGTGCATTACTACAATGTCTATGCTCCATAGAGACCAATGACGATATCACCTTCTATCCCATGTTCTAATAGAAAGGTCCTGTGTGCATTACTACAATGCCTATGCTCCATAGAGACCAATGACGATATCACCTTCTATCCCATGTTCTAGTAGAAAGGTCCTGTGAGCATTACTACAATGTCTATGCTCCATAGAGACCAATGACGATATCACCTTCTATCCCATGTTCTAATAGAAAGGTCCTGTGTGCATTACTACAATGTCTATGCTCCATAGAGACCAATGACGATATCACCTTCTATCCCATGTTCTAATAGAAAGGTCCTGTGTGCATTACTACAATGCCTATGCTCCATAGAGACCAATGACGATATCACCTTCTATCCCATGTTCTAATAGAAAGGTCCTGTGTACATTACTACAATGTCTATGCTCCATAGAGACCAATGACGATATCACCTTCTATCCCATGTTCTAGTAGAAAGGTCCTGTGAGCATTACTACAATGTCTATGCTCCATAGAGACCAATGACGATATCACCTTCTATCCCATGTTCTAGTAGAAAGGTCCTGTGAGCATTACTACAATGTCTATGCTCCATAGAGACCAATGACGATATCACCTTCTATCCCATGTTCTAATAGAAAGGTCCTGTGAGCATTACTACAATGTCTATGTTCCATAGAGACCAATGACGATATCACCTTCTATCCCATGTTCTAGTAGAAAGGTCCTGTGTGCATTACTACAATGTCTATACTCCATAGAGACCAATGACGATATCACCTTCTATCCCGTGTTCTAATAGAAAGGTCCTGTGTGCATTACTACAATGCCTATACTCCATAGAGACCAATGACGATATCACCTTCTATCCCATGTTCTAGTAGAAAGGTCCTGTGTGCATTACTACAATGTCTATACTCCATAGAGACCAATGACGATATCACCTTCTATCCCGTGTTCTAATAGAAAGGTCCTGTGTGCATTACTACAATGTCTATGCTCCATAGAGACCAATGACGATATCACCTTCTATCCCATGTTCTAGTAGAAAGGTCCTGTGTGCATTACTACAATGTCTATACTCCATAGAGACCAATGACGATATCACCTTCTATCCCATGTTCTAGTAGAAAGGTCCTGTGAGCATTACTACAATGTCTATGCTCCATAGAGACCAATGACGATATCACCTTCTATCCCATGTTCTAGTAGAAAGGTCCTGTGTGCATTACTACAATGTCTATGCTCCATAGAGACCACTGACGATATCACCTTCTATCCCGTGTTCTAATAGAAAGGTCCTGTGAGCATTACTACAATGTCTATGCTCCATAGAGACCAATGACAATATCACCTTCTATCCCGTGTTCTAATAGAAAGGTCCTGTGAGCATTACTACAATGTCTATGCTCCATAGAGACCAATGACGATATCACCTTCTATCCCATGTTCTAATAGAAAGGTCCTGTGTACATTACTACAATGTCTATGCTCCATAGAGACCAATGACGATATCACCTTCTATCCCATGTTCTAGTAGAAAGGTCCTGTGTACATTACTACAATGTCTATGCTCCATAGAGACCAATGACAATATCACCTTCTATCCCATGTTCTAATAGAAAGGTCCTGTGAGCATTACTACAATGTCTATGCTCCATAGAGACCAATGACGATATCACCTTCTATCCCATGTTCTAATAGAAAGGTCCTGTGAGCATTACTACAATGTCTATGCTCCATAGAGACCAATGACGATATCACCTTCTATCCCATGTTCTAGTAGAAAGGTCCTGTGTACATTACTACAATGTCTATGCTCCATAGAGACCAATGACGATATCACCTTCTATCCCATGTTCTAATAGAAAGGTCCTGTGTGCATTACTACAATGCCTATGCTCCATAGAGACCAATGACGATATCACCTTCTATACCATGTTCTAATAGAAAGGTCCTGTGTGCATTACTACAATGTCTATGCTCCATAGAGACCAATGACGATATCACCTTCTATCCCATGTTCTAATAGAAAGGTCCTGTGTGCATTACTACAATGCCTATGCTCCATAGAGACCAATGACGATATCACCTTCTATACCATGTTCTAATAGAAAGGTCCTGTGTGCATTACTACAATGTCTATGCTCCATAGAGACCAATGACGATATCACCTTCTATCCCATGTTCTAATAGAAAGGTCCTGTGTACATTACTACAATGTCTATGCTCCATAGAGACCAATGACGATATCACCTTCTATCCCATGTTCTAGTAGAAAGGTCCTGTGTACATTACTACAATGTCTATGCTCCATAGAGACCAATGACGATATCACCTTCTATCCCATGTTCTAATAGAAAGGTCCTGTGTGCATTACTACAATGCCTATGCTCCATAGAGACCAATGACGATATCACCTTCTATCTCATGTTCTAATAGAAAGGTCCTGTGTGCATTACTACAATGCCTATGCTCCATAGAGACCAATGACGATATCACCTTCTATCCCATGTTCTAATAGAAAGGTCCTGTGTGCATTACTACAATGCCTATGCTCCATAGAGACCAATGACGATATCACCTTCTATCCCATGTTCTAGTAGAAAGGTCCTGTGTGCATTACTACAATGCCTATGCTCCATAGAGACCAATGACGATATCACCTTCTATCTCATGTTCTAGTAGAAAGGTCCTGTGTGCATTACTACAATGCCTATGCTCCATAGAGACCAATGACGATATCACCTTCTATCCCATGTTCTAATAGAAAGGTCCTGTGTGCATTACTACAATGCCTATGCTCCATAGAGACCAATGACGATATCACCTTCTATCTCATGTTCTAATAGAAAGGTCCTGTGTGCATTACTACAATGCCTATGCTCCATAGAGACCAATGACGATATCACCTTCTATCCCATGTTCTAATAGAAAGGTCCTGTGTGCATTACTACAATGTCTATGCTCCATAGAGACCAATGACGATATCACCTTCTATCCCATGTTCTAGTAGAAAGGTCCTGTGTACATTACTACAATGTCTATGCTCCATAGAGACCAATGACGATATCACCTTCTATCCCGTGTTCTAATAGAAAGGTCCTGTGTGCATTACTACAATGTCTATGCTCCATAGAGACCAATGACGATATCACCTTCTATCCCATGTTCTAATAGAAAGGTCCTGTGTGCATTACTACAATGTCTATGCTCCATAGAGACCAATGACGATATCACCTTCTATCCCATGTTCTAATAGAAAGGTCCTGTGTGCATTACTACAATGCCTATGCTCCATAGAGACCAATGACGATATCACCTTCTATCCCGTGTTCTAATAGAAAGGTCCTGTGAGCATTACTACAATGTCTATGCTCCATAGAGACCAATGACGCTATCACCTTCTATCCCGTGTTCTAATAGAAAGGTCCTGTGAGCATTACTACAATGCCTATGCTCCATAGAGACCAATGACGATATCACCTTCTATCCCATGTTCTAGTAGAAAGGTCCTGTGTACATTACTACAATGTCTATGCTCCATAGAGACCAATGACGATATCACCTTCTATCCCGTGTTCTAATAGAAAGGTCCTGTGTGCATTACTACAATGTCTATGCTCCATAGAGACCAATGACAATATCACCTTCTATCCCATGTTCTAGTAGAAAGGTCCTGTGAGCATTACTACAATGCCTATGCTCCATAGAGACCAATGACAATATCACCTTCTATCCCATGTTCTAGTAGAAAGGTCCTGTGTGCATTACTACAATGTCTATGCTCCATAGAGACCAATGACAATATCACCTTCTATCCCGTGTTCTAATAGAAAGGTCCTGTGAGCATTACTACAATGTCTATGCTCCATAGAGACCAATGACAATATCACCTTCTATCCCGTGTTCTAATAGAAAGGTCCTGTGAGCATTACTACAATGCCTATGCTCCATAGAGACCAATGACGATATCACCTTCTATCCCGTGTTCTAGTAGAAAGGTCCTGTGTACATTACTACAATGTCTATGCTCCATAGAGACCAATGACAATATCACCTTCTATCCCATGTTCTAATAGAAAGGTCCTGTGTGCATTACTACAATGTCTATGTTCCATAGAGACCAATGACAATATCACCTTCTATCCCATGTTCTAGTAGAAAGGTCCTGTGTGCATTACTACAATGTCTATGCTCCATAGAGACCAATGACGATATCACCTTCTATCCCATGTTCTAGTAGAAAGGTCCTGTGTACATTACTACAATGTCTATGCTCCATAGAGACCAATGACAATATCACCTTCTATCCCATGTTCTAATAGAAAGGTCCTGTGTGCATTACTACAATGTCTATGTTCCATAGAGACCAATGACAATATCACCTTCTATCCCATGTTCTAATAGAAAGGTCCTGTGTGCATTACTACAATGTCTATGCTCCATAGAGACCAATGACGATATCACCTTCTATCCCATGTTCTAGTAGAAAGGTCCTGTGTGCATTACTACAATGTCTATGCTCCATAGAGACCAATGACAATATCACCTTCTATCCCATGTTCTAATAGAAAGGTCCTGTGTGCATTACTACAATGTCTATGCTCCATAGAGACCAATGACGATATCACCTTCTATCCCATGTTCTAGTAGAAAGGTCCTGTGTGCATTACTACAATGTCTATGCTCCATAGAGACCAATGACGATATCACCTTCTATCCCATGTTCTAGTAGAAAGGTCCTGTGTGCATTACTACAATGTCTATGCTCCATAGAGACCAATGACAATATCACCTTCTATCCCATGTTCTAATAGAAAGGTCCTGTGTGCATTACTACAATGTCTATGCTCCATAGAGACCAATGACGATATCACCTTCTATCCCATGTTCTAATAGAAAGGTCCTGTGTGCATTACTACAATGTCTATGCTCCATAGAGACCAATGACGATATCACCTTCTATCCCATGTTCTAATAGAAAGGTCCTGTGAGCATTACTACAATGTCTATGCTCCATAATGACCAATGACGATATCACCTTCTATCCCATGTTCTAGTAGAAAGGTCCTGTGTGCATTACTACAATGTCTATGCTCCATAGAGACCAATGACGATATCACCTTCTATCTCATGTTCTAATAGAAAGGTCCTGTGTGCATTACTACAATGTCTATGCTCCATAGAGACCAATGACGATATCACCTTCTATCCCATGTTCTAGTAGAAAGGTCCTGTGTGCATTACTACAATGTCTATGCTCCATAGAGACCAATGACAATATCACCTTCTATCCCATGTTCTAATAGAAAGGTCCTGTGAGCATTACTACAATGTCTATGCTCCATAATGACCAATGACGATATCACCTTCTATCCCATGTTCTAGTAGAAAGGTCCTGTGTGCATTACTACAATGTCTATGCTCCATAGAGACCAATGACGATATCACCTTCTATCTCATGTTCTAATAGAAAGGTCCTGTGTGCATTACTACAATGTCTATGCTCCATAGAGACCAATGACGATATCACCTTCTATCCCATGTTCTAATAGAAAGGTCCTGTGAGCATTACTACAATGTCTATGCTCCATAGAGACCAATGACGATATCACCTTCTATCCCATGTTCTAGTAGAAAGGTCCTGTGTACATTACTACAATGCCTATGCTCCATAGAGACCAATGACGATATCACCTTCTATCCCATGTTCTAGTAGAAAGGTCCTGTGTGCATTACTACAATGCCTATGCTCCATAGAGACCAATGACGATATCACCTTCTATCCCATGTTCTAGTAGAAAGGTCCTGTGTGCATTACTACAATGTCTATGCTCCATAGAGACCAATGACAATATCACCTTCTATCCCGTGTTCTAATAGAAAGGTCCTGTGAGCATTACTACAATGTCTATGCTCCATAGAGACCAATGACGATATCACCTTCTATCCCATGTTCTAGTAGAAAGGTCCTGTGTGCATTACTACAATGTCTATGCTCCATAGAGACCAATGACGATATCACCTTCTATCCCATGTTCTAGTAGAAAGGTCCTGTGTGCATTACTACAATGCCTATGCTCCATAGAGACCAATGACGATATCACCTTCTATCCCATGTTCTAGTAGAAAGGTCCTGTGTGCATTACTACAATGTCTATGCTCCATAGAGACCAATGACGATATCACCTTCTATCCCATGTTCTAATAGAAAGGTCCTGTGTGCATTACTACAATGTCTATGCTCCATAGAGACCAATGACGATATCACCTTCTATCCCGTGTTCTAGTAGAAAGGTCCTGTGTGCATTACTACAATGCCTATGCTCCATAGAGACCAATGACGATATCACCTTCTATCCCATGTTCTAGTAGAAAGGTCCTGTGTGCATTACTACAATGTCTATGCTCCATAGAGACCAATGACAATATCACCTTCTATCTCATGTTCTAATAGAAAGGTCCTGTGTACATTACTACAATGTCTATGCTCCATAGAGACCAATGACGATATCACCTTCTATCCCATGTTCTAATAGAAAGGTCCTGTGTGCATTACTACAATGTCTATGCTCCATAGAGACCAATGACGATATCACCTTCTATCCCATGTTCTAGTAGAAAGGTCCTGTGTGCATTACTACAATGTCTATGCTCCATAGAGACCAATGACAATATCACCTTCTATCCCGTGTTCTAATAGAAAGGTCCTGTGAGCATTACTACAATGTCTATGCTCCATAGAGACCAATGACGATATCACCTTCTATCCCATGTTCTAGTAGAAAGGTCCTGTGTGCATTACTACAATGTCTATGCTCCATAGAGACCAATGACGATATCACCTTCTATCCCATGTTCTAGTAGAAAGGTCCTGTGTGCATTACTACAATGTCTATGCTCCATAGAGACCAATGACGATATCACCTTCTATCCCATGTTCTAGTAGAAAGGTCCTGTGTGCATTACTACAATGTCTATGCTCCATAGAGACCAATGACGATATCACCTTCTATCCCATGTTCTAATAGAAAGGTCCTGTGTGCATTACTACAATGCCTATGCTCCATAGAGACCAATGACGATATCACCTTCTATCCCATGTTCTAGTAGAAAGGTCCTGTGTACATTACTACAATGTCTATGCTCCATAGAGACCAATGACGATATCACCTTCTATCCCATGTTCTAGTAGAAAGGTCCTGTGTACATTACTACAATGTCTATGCTCCATAGAGACCAATGACGATATCACCTTCTATCCCATGTTCTAGTAGAAAGGTCCTGTGTGCATTACTACAATGTCTATGCTCCATAGAGACCAATGACGATATCACCTTCTATCCCATGTTCTAGTAGAAAGGTCCTGTGTGCATTACTACAATGTCTATGCTCCATAGAGACCAATGACGATATCACCTTCTATCCCATGTTCTAGTAGAAAGGTCCTGTGTGCATTACTACAATGTCTATGCTCCATAGAGACCAATGACGATATCACCTTCTATCCCATGTTCTAGTAGAAAGGTCCTGTGTACATTACTACAATGTCTATGCTCCATAGAGACCAATGACGATATCACCTTCTATCCCATGTTCTAATAGAAAGGTCCTGTGTACATTACTACAATGTCTATGCTCCATAGAGACCAATGACGCTATCACCTTCTATCCCATGTTCTAATAGAAAGGTCCTGTGAGCATTACTACAATGCCTATGCTCCATAGAGACCAATGACGATATCACCTTCTATCCCGTGTTCTAATAGAAAGGTCCTGTGAGCATTACTACAATGTCTATGCTCCATAGAGACCAATGACGATATCACCTTCTATCCCATGTTCTAGTAGAAAGGTCCTGTGAGCATTACTACAATGTCTATGCTCCATAGAGACCAATGACGATATCACCTTCTATCCCATGTTCTAATAGAAAGGTCCTGTGTGCATTACTACAATGTCTATGCCCCATAGAGACCAATGACGATATCACCTTCTATCCCATGTTCTAATAGAAAGGTCCTGTGTGCATTACTACAATGTCTATGCTCCATAGAGACCAATGACGATATCACCTTCTATCCCATGTTCTAGTAGAAAGGTCCTGTGTGCATTACTACAATGTCTATGCTCCATAGAGACCAATGACGATATCACCTTCTATCCCATGTTCTAATAGAAAGGTCCTGTGTGCATTACTACAATGTCTATGCTCCATAGAGACCAATGACGATATCACCTTCTATCCCATGTTCTAGTAGAAAGGTCCTGTGAGCATTACTACAATGTCTATGCTCCATAGAGACCAATGACGATATCACCTTCTATCCCATGTTCTAATAGAAAGGTCCTGTGTGCATTACTACAATGTCTATGCCCCATAGAGACCAATGACGATATCACCTTCTATCCCATGTTCTAATAGAAAGGTCCTGTGTGCATTACTACAATGTCTATGCCCCATAGAGACCAATGACGATATCACCTTCTATCCCATGTTCTAATAGAAAGGTCCTGTGTACATTACTACAATGTCTATGCTCCATAGAGACCAATGACGATATCACCTTCTATCCCATGTTCTAATAGAAAGGTCCTGTGTGCATTACTACAATGTCTATGCTCCATAGAGACCAATGATGATATCACCTTCTATCTCATGTTCTAATAGAAAGGTCCTGTGTGCATTACTACAATGTCTATGCTCCATAGAGACCAATGACGATATCACCTTCTATCCCATGTTCTAATAGAAAGGTCCTGTGTGCATTACTACAATGTCTATGCTCCATAGAGACCAATGATGATATCACCTTCTATCTCATGTTCTAATAGAAAGATCCTGTGTGCATTACTACAATGTCTATGCTCCATAGAGACCAATGACGATATCACCTTCTATCCCATGTTCTAATAGAAAGGTCCTGTGAGCATTACTACAATGCCTATGCTCCATAGAGACCAATGACGATATCACCTTCTATCTCATGTTCTAGTAGAAAGGTCCTGTGTGCATTACTACAATGTCTATGCTCCATAGAGACCAATGACGATATCACCTTCTATCCCATGTTCTAATAGAAAGGTCCTGTGTGCATTACTACAATGTCTATGCCCCATAGAGACCAATGACGATATCACCTTCTATCCCATGTTCTAGTAGAAAGGTCCTGTGTACATTACTACAATGCCTATGCTCCATAGAGACCAATGACGATATCACCTTCTATCCCGTGTTCTAATAGAAAGGTCCTGTGAGCATTACTACAATGTCTATGCTCCATAGAGACCAATGACGATATCACCTTCTATCTCATGTTCTAATAGAAAGGTCCTGTGTGCATTACTACAATGTCTATGCTCCATAGAGACCAATGACGATATCACCTTCTATCTCATGTTCTAGTAGAAAGGTCCTGTGTGCATTACTACAATGTCTATGCCCCATAGAGACCAATGACGATATCACCTTCTATCCCATGTTCTAGTAGAAAGGTCCTGTGTGCATTACTACAATGCCTATGCTCCATAGAGACCAATGACGATATCACCTTCTATCCCATGTTCTAATAGAAAGGTCCTGTGTGCATTACTACAATGTCTATGCTCCATAGAGACCAATGACGATATCACCTTCTATCCCATGTTCTAATAGAAAGGTCCTGTGTGCATTACTACAATGCCTATGCTCCATAGAGACCAATGACGATATCACCTTCTATCCCATGTTCTAATAGAAAGGTCCTGTGAGCATTACTACAATGTCTATGCTCCATAGAGACCAATGACGATATCACCTTCTATCTCATGTTCTAATAGAAAGGTCCTGTGTGCATTACTACAATGTCTATGCTCCATAGAGACCAATGACGATATCACCTTCTATCCCATGTTCTAATAGAAAGGTCCTGTGTGCATTACTACAATGCCTATGCTCCATAGAGACCAATGACGATATCACCTTCTATCCCATGTTCTAATAGAAAGGTCCTGTGAGCATTACTACAATGTCTATGCTCCATAGAGACCAATGACGATATCACCTTCTATCTCATGTTCTAGTAGAAAGGTCCTGTGAGCATTACTACAATGTCTATGCTCCATAGAGACCAATGACGATATCACCTTCTATCCCATGTTCTAATAGAAAGGTCCTGTGTGCATTACTACAATGTCTATGCTCCATAGAGACCAATGACGATATCACCTTCTATCCCATGTTCTAATAGAAAGGTCCTGTGTGCATTACTACAATGTCTATGCTCCATAGAGACCAATGACGATATCACCTTCTATCTCATGTTCTAATAGAAAGGTCCTGTGAGCATTACTACAATGTCTATGCTCCATAGAGACCAATGACGATATCACCTTCTATCCCATGTTCTAGTAGAAAGGTCCTGTGTGCATTACTACAATGCCTATGCTCCATAGAGACCAATGACGATATCACCTTCTATCCCATGTTCTAATAGAAAGGTCCTGTGTGCATTACTACAATGTCTATGCTCCATAGAGACCAATGACGATATCACCTTCTATCCCATGTTCTAATAGAAAGGTCCTGTGTGCATTACTACAATGTCTATGCTCCATAGAGACCAATGACGATATCACCTTCTATCCCATGTTCTAATAGAAAGGTCCTGTGTGCATTACTACAATGTCTATGCTCCATAGAGACCAATGACGATATCACCTTCTATCTCATGTTCTAGTAGAAAGGTCCTGTGAGCATTACTACAATGTCTATGCTCCATAGAGACCAATGACGATATCACCTTCTATCCCATGTTCTAGTAGAAAGGTCCTGTGTGCATTACTACAATGCCTATGCTCCATAGAGACCAATGACGATATCACCTTCTATCCCATGTTCTAATAGAAAGGTCCTGTGTGCATTACTACAATGTCTATGCTCCATAGAGACCAATGACGATATCACCTTCTATCCCATGTTCTAATAGAAAGGTCCTGTGTGCATTACTACAATGTCTATGCTCCATAGAGACCAATGACGATATCACCTTCTATCCCATGTTCTAATAGAAAGGTCCTGTGTGCATTACTACAATGTCTATGCTCCATAGAGACCAATGACGATATCACCTTCTATCTCATGTTCTAGTAGAAAGGTCCTGTGAGCATTACTACAATGTCTATGCTCCATAGAGACCAATGACGATATCACCTTCTATCCCATGTTCTAATAGAAAGGTCCTGTGTGCATTACTACAATGTCTATGCTCCATAGAGACCAATGACGATATCACCTTCTATCCCATGTTCTAATAGAAAGGTCCTGTGTGCATTACTACAATGTCTATGCTCCATAGAGACCAATGACGATATCACCTTCTATCTCATGTTCTAGTAGAAAGGTCCTGTGTGCATTACTACAATGCCTATGCTCCATAGAGACCAATGACGATATCACCTTCTATCTCATGTTCTAGTAGAAAGGTCCTGTGAGCATTACTACAATGTCTATGCTCCATAGAGACCAATGACGATATCACCTTCTATCCCATGTTCTAATAGAAAGGTCCTGTGTGCATTACTACAATGTCTATGCTCCATAGAGACCAATGACGATATCACCTTCTATCCCATGTTCTAATAGAAAGGTCCTGTGTGCATTACTACAATGTCTATGCTCCATAGAGACCAATGACGATATCACCTTCTATCCCATGTTCTAGTAGAAAGGTCCTGTGTGCATTACTACAATGTCTATGCTCCATAGAGACCAATGACGATATCACCTTCTATCCCATGTTCTAATAGAAAGGTCCTGTGTGCATTACTACAATGCCTATGCTCCATAGAGACCAATGACGATATCACCTTCTATCCCATGTTCTAATAGAAAGGTCCTGTGTGCATTACTACAATGCCTATGCTCCATAGAGACCAATGACGATATCACCTTCTATCCCATGTTCTAATAGAAAGGTCCTGTGTGCATTACTACAATGTCTATGCTCCATAGAGACCAATGACGATATCACCTTCTATCCCATGTTCTAATAGAAAGGTCCTGTGTGCATTACTACAATGTCTATGCTCCATAGAGACCAATGACGATATCACCTTCTATCCCATGTTCTAATAGAAAGGTCCTGTGTGCATTACTACAATGCCTATGCTCCATAGAGACCAATGACGATATCACCTTCTATCTCATGTTCTAATAGAAAGGTCCTGTGTGCATTACTACAATGCCTATGCTCCATAGAGACCAATGACGATATCACCTTCTATCCCATGTTCTAATAGAAAGGTCCTGTGTGCATTACTACAATGCCTATGCTCCATAGAGACCAATGACGATATCACCTTCTATCCCGTGTTCTAATAGAAAGGTCCTGTGAGCATTACTACAATGCCTATGCTCCATAGAGACCAATGACGATATCACCTTCTATCCCATGTTCTAGTAGAAAGGTCCTGTGTGCATTACTACAATGTCTATGCTCCATAGAGACCAATGATGATATCACCTTCTATCTCATGTTCTAATAGAAAGGTCCTGTGTGCATTACTACAATGTCTATGCTCCATAGAGACCAATGACAATATCACCTTCTATCCCGTGTTCTAATAGAAAGGTCCTGTGAGCATTACTACAATGTCTATGCTCCATAGAGACCAATGACGATATCACCTTCTATCCCATGTTCTAATAGAAAGGTCCTGTGTGCATTACTACAATGCCTATGCTCCATAGAGACCAATGACGATATCACCTTCTATCCCATGTTCTAATAGAAAGGTCCTGTGTGCATTACTACAATGTCTATGCTCCATAGAGACCAATGACGATATCACCTTCTATCCCATGTTCTAATAGAAAGGTCCTGTGTGCATTACTACAATGTCTATGCTCCATAGAGACCAATGACGATATCACCTTCTATCCCATGTTCTAATAGAAAGGTCCTGTGTGCATTACTACAATGCCTATGCTCCATAGAGACCAATGACGATATCACCTTGTATCCCGTGTTCTAATAGAAAGGTCCTGTGTGCATTACTACAATGCCTATGCTCCATAGAGACCAATGACGATATCACCTTCTATCTCATGTTCTAATAGAAAGGTCCTGTGTACATTACTACAATGTCTATGCTCCATAGAGACCAATGACGATATCACCTTCTATCCCATGTTCTAATAGAAAGGTCCTGTGTACATTACTACAATGTCTATGCTCCATAGAGACCAATGACGATATCACCTTCTATCCCGTGTTCTAATAGAAAGGTCCTGTGTGCATTACTACAATGCCTATGCTCCATAGAGACCAATGACGATATCACCTTCTATCTCATGTTCTAATAGAAAGGTCCTGTGTACATTACTACAATGTCTATGCTCCATAGAGACCAATGACGATATCACCTTCTATCCCATGTTCTAGTAGAAAGGTCCTGTGTGCATTACTACAATGTCTATGCTCCATAGAGACCAATGACGATATCACCTTCTATCTCATGTTCTAATAGAAAGGTCCTGTGTACATTACTACAATGTCTATGCTCCATAGAGACCAATGACGATATCACCTTCTATCCCATGTTCTAATAGAAAGGTCCTGTGTGCATTACTACAATGTCTATGCTCCATAGAGACCAATGACGATATCACCTTCTATCCCATGTTCTAATAGAAAGGTCCTGTGAGCATTACTACAATGTCTATGCTCCATAGAGACCAATGACGATATCACCTTCTATCTCATGTTCTAGTAGAAAGGTCCTGTGAGCATTACTACAATGTCTATGCTCCATAGAGACCAATGACGATATCACCTTCTATCTCATGTTCTAATAGAAAGGTCCTGTGTACATTACTACAATGTCTATGCTCCATAGAGACCAATGACGATATCACCTTCTATCCCGTGTTCTAATAGAAAGGTCCTGTGAGCATTACTACAATGCCTATGCTCCATAGAGACCAATGACGATATCACCTTCTATCCCGTGTTCTAATAGAAAGGTCCTGTGTACATTACTACAATGTCTATGCTCCATAGAGACCAATGACGATATCACCTTCTATCCCGTGTTCTAATAGAAAGGTCCTGTGAGCATTACTACAATGTCTATGCTCCATAGAGACCAATGACGATATCACCTTCTATCCCATGTTCTAATAGAAAGGTCCTGTGTGCATTACTACAATGTCTATGCTCCATAGAGACCAATGACGATATCACCTTCTATCCCATGTTCTAATAGAAAGGTCCTGTGAGCATTACTACAATGTCTATGCTCCATAGAGACCAATGACGATATCACCTTCTATCTCATGTTCTAATAGAAAGGTCCTGTGAGCATTACTACAATGTCTATGCTCCATAGAGACCAATGACGATATCACCTTCTATCCCATGTTCTAATAGAAAGGTCCTGTGTGCATTACTACAATGCCTATGCTCCATAGAGACCAATGACGATATCACCTTCTATCCCATGTTCTAATAGAAAGGTCCTGTGTACATTACTACAATGTCTATGCTCCATAGAGACCAATGACGATATCACCTTCTATCTCATGTTCTAGTAGAAAGGTCCTGTGTACATTACTACAATGCCTATGCTCCATAGAGACCAATGACGATATCACCTTCTATCCCATGTTCTAATAGAAAGGTCCTGTGTGCATTACTACAATGCCTATGCTCCATAGAGACCAATGACGATATCACCTTCTATCCCATGTTCTAATAGAAAGGTCCTGTGTGCATTACTACAATGTCTATGCTCCATAGAGACCAATGACGATATCACCTTCTATCCCATGTTCTAATAGAAAGGTCCTGTGTGCATTACTACAATGTCTATGCTCCATAGAGACCAATGACGATATCACCTTCTATCCCATGTTCTAATAGAAAGGTCCTGTGTGCATTACTACAATGTCTATGCTCCATAGAGACCAATGACGATATCACCTTCTATCCCGTGTTCTAATAGAAAGGTCCTGTGAGCATTACTACAATGTCTATGCTCCATAGAGACCAATGACAATATCACCTTCTATCCCGTGTTCTAATAGAAAGGTCCTGTGAGCATTACTACAATGCCTATGCTCCATAGAGACCAATGACGATATCACCTTCTATCCCATGTTCTAGTAGAAAGGTCCTGTGTGCATTACTACAATGCCTATGCTCCATAGAGACCAATGACGATATCACCTTCTATCCCGTGTTCTAATAGAAAGGTCCTGTGAGCATTACTACAATGTCTATGCTCCATAGAGACCAATGACAATATCACCTTCTATCCCGTGTTCTAATAGAAAGGTCCTGTGAGCATTACTACAATGTCTATGCTCCATAGAGACCAATGACGATATCACCTTCTATCCCATGTTCTAATAGAAAGGTCCTGTGTGCATTACTACAATGTCTATGCTCCATAGAGACCAATGACGATATCACCTTCTATCCCATGTTCTAGTAGAAAGGTCCTGTGAGCATTACTACAATGCCTATGCTCCATAGAGACCAATGACGATATCACCTTCTATCCCATGTTCTAATAGAAAGGTCCTGTGTGCATTACTACAATGTCTATGCTCCATAGAGACCAATGACGATATCACCTTCTATCCCATGTTCTAGTAGAAAGGTCCTGTGTGCATTACTACAATGTCTATGCTCCATAGAGACCAATGACGATATCACCTTCTATCTCATGTTCTAGTAGAAAGGTCCTGTGTGCATTACTACAATGTCTATGCTCCATAGAGACCAATGACGATATCACCTTCTATCCCATGTTCTAATAGAAAGGTCCTGTGTGCATTACTACAATGTCTATGCTCCATAGAGACCAATGACGATATCACCTTCTATCTCATGTTCTAGTAGAAAGGTCCTGTGTGCATTACTACAATGTCTATGCTCCATAGAGACCAATGACGATATCACCTTCTATCCCATGTTCTAATAGAAAGGTCCTGTGTGCATTACTACAATGTCTATGCTCCATAGAGACCAATGACGATATCACCTTCTATCTCATGTTCTAGTAGAAAGGTCCTGTGTGCATTACTACAATGTCTATGCTCCATAGAGACCAATGACGATATCACCTTCTATCCCATGTTCTAATAGAAAGGTCCTGTGTGCATTACTACAATGTCTATGCTCCATAGAGACCAATGACGATATCACCTTCTATCCCATGTTCTAGTAGAAAGGTCCTGTGTGCATTACTACAATGTCTATGCTCCATAGAGACCAATGACGATATCACCTTCTATCCCATGTTCTAGTAGAAAGGTCCTGTGTGCATTACTACAATGTCTATGCTCCATAGAGACCAATGACGATATCACCTTCTATCTCATGTTCTAGTAGAAAGGTCCTGTGTGCATTACTACAATGTCTATGCTCCATAGAGACCAATGACGATATCACCTTCTATCCCATGTTCTAATAGAAAGGTCCTGTGTGCATTACTACAATGTCTATGCTCCATAGAGACCAATGACGATATCACCTTCTATCTCATGTTCTAGTAGAAAGGTCCTGTGTGCATTACTACAATGTCTATGCTCCATAGAGACCAATGACGATATCACCTTCTATCTCATGTTCTAGTAGAAAGGTCCTGTGTGCATTACTACAATGTCTATGCTCCATAGAGACCAATGACGATATCACCTTCTATCCCATGTTCTAATAGAAAGGTCCTGTGAGCATTACTACAATGTCTATGCTCCATAGAGACCAATGACGATATCACCTTCTATCCCATGTTCTAATAGAAAGGTCCTGTGTGCATTACTACAATGTCTATGCTCCATAGAGACCAATGACGATATCACCTTCTATCCCATGTTCTAATAGAAAGGTCCTGTGTGCATTACTACAATGTCTATGCTCCATAGAGACCAATGACGATATCACCTTCTATCCCATGTTCTAATAGAAAGGTCCTGTGTGCATTACTACAATGTCTATGCTCCATAGAGACCAATGACGATATCACCTTCTATCCCATGTTCTAATAGAAAGGTCCTGTGTGCATTACTACAATGTCTATGCTCCATAGAGACCAATGACGATATCACCTTCTATCCCATGTTCTAATAGAAAGGTCCTGTGTGCATTACTACAATGTCTATGCTCCATAGAGACCAATGACGATATCACCTTCTATCTCATGTTCTAATAGAAAGGTCCTGTGTGCATTACTACAATGTCTATGCTCCATAGAGACCAATGACGATATCACCTTCTATCCCATGTTCTAATAGAAAGGTCCTGTGTGCATTACTACAATGTCTATGCTCCATAGAGACCAATGACGATATCACCTTCTATCTCATGTTCTAATAGAAAGGTCCTGTGTGCATTACTACAATGTCTATGCTCCATAGAGACCAATGACGATATCACCTTCTATCTCATGTTCTATTAGAAAGGTCCTGTGTGCATTACTACAATGTCTATGCTCCATAGAGACCAATGACGATATCACCTTCTATCCCATGTTCTAATAGAAAGGTCCTGTGTGCATTACTACAATGTCTATGCTCCATAGAGACCAATGACGATATCACCTTCTATCTCATGTTCTAATAGAAAGGTCCTGTGTGCATTACTACAATGTCTATGCTCCATAGAGACCAATGACGATATCACCTTCTATCTCATGTTCTAGTAGAAAGGTCCTGTGTGCATTACTACAATGTCTATGCTCCATAGAGACCAATGACGATATCACCTTCTATCTCATGTTCTAATAGAAAGGTCCTGTGTGCATTACTACAATGTCTATGCTCCATAGAGACCAATGACGATATCACCTTCTATCTCATGTTCTAGTAGAAAGGTCCTGTGTGCATTACTACAATGCCTATGCTCCATAGAGACCAATGACGATATCACCTTCTATCCCATGTTCTAGTAGAAAGGTCCTGTGTGCATTACTACAATGCCTATGCTCCATAGAGACCAATGACGATATCACCTTCTATCTCATGTTCTAGTAGAAAGGTCCTGTGTGCATTACTACAATGTCTATGCTCCATAGAGACCAATGACGATATCACCTTCTATCTCATGTTCTAGTAGAAAGGTCCTGTGTGCATTACTACAATGTCTATGCTCCATAGAGACCAATGACGATATCACCTTCTATCTCATGTTCTAGTAGAAAGGTCCTGTGTGCATTACTACAATGTCTATGCTCCATAGAGACCAATGACGATATCACCTTCTATCCCATGTTCTAGTAGAAAGGTCCTGTGTGCATTACTACAATGTCTATGCTCCATAGAGACCAATGACGATATCACCTTCTATCTCATGTTCTAGTAGAAAGGTCCTGTGTGCATTACTACAATGTCTATGCTCCATAGAGACCAATGACGATATCACCTTCTATCCCATGTTCTAATAGAAAGGTCCTGTGTGCATTACTACAATGTCTATGCTCCATAGAGACCAATGACGATATCACCTTCTATCTCATGTTCTAGTAGAAAGGTCCTGTGTGCATTACTACAATGTCTATGCTCCATAGAGACCAATGACGATATCACCTTCTATCTCCATGTTCTAGTAGAAAGGTCCTGTGTGCATTACTACAATGTCTATGCTCCATAGAGACCAATGACGATATCACCTTCTATCTCATGTTCTAGTAGAAAGGTCCTGTGTGCATTACTACAATGTCTATGCTCCATAGAGACCAATGACGATATCACCTTCTATCTCATGTTCTAGTAGAAAGGTCCTGTGTGCATTACTACAATGTCTATGCTCCATAGAGACCAATGACGATATCACCTTCTATCTCATGTTCTAATAGAAAGGTCCTGTGTGCATTACTACAATGTCTATGCTCCATAGAGACCAATGACGATATCACCTTCTATCTCATGTTCTAGTAGAAAGGTCCTGTGTGCATTACTACAATGTCTATGCTCCATAGAGACCAATGACGATATCACCTTCTATCTCATGTTCTAGTAGAAAGGTCCTGTGTGCATTACTACAATGTCTATGCTCCATAGAGACCAATGACGATATCACCTTCTATCTCATGTTCTAATAGAAAGGTCCTGTGTGCATTACTACAATGTCTATGCTCCATAGAGACCAATGACGATATCACCTTCTATCTCATGTTCTAGTAGAAAGGTCCTGTGTGCATTACTACAATGTCTATGCTCCATAGAGACCAATGACGATATCACCTTCTATCTCATGTTCTAGTAGAAAGGTCCTGTGTGCATTACTACAATGTCTATGCTCCATAGAGACCAATGACGATATCACCTTCTATCTCATGTTCTAGTAGAAAGGTCCTGTGTGCATTACTACAATGTCTATGCTCCATAGAGACCAATGACGATATCACCTTCTATCTCATGTTCTAGTAGAAAGGTCCTGTGTGCATTACTACAATGTCTATGCTCCATAGAGACCAATGACGATATCACCTTCTATCTCATGTTCTAATAGAAAGGTCCTGTGTGCATTACTACAATGCCTATGCTCCATAGAGACCAATGACGATATCACCTTCTATCTCATGTTCTAGTAGAAAGGTCCTGTGTGCATTACTACAATGTCTATGCTCCATAGAGACCAATGACGATATCACCTTCTATCTCATGTTCTAGTAGAAAGGTCCTGTGTGCATTACTACAATGTCTATGCTCCATAGAGACCAATGACGATATCACCTTCTATCCCATGTTCTAATAGAAAGGTC